>NC_135953.1:99384792-100044570 GCF_053455715.1 Rhinoraja longicauda | reverse complement strand
AAATACCAATTGCAAAGCAAGCAGTGACTGCAAGGAATGAATGAATGAATGAATAAGTTTATTGGCCAAGTAAGTGCATATACAAGGAATGTGCCAAGGAATAGAGATGAAATTGAGGAGACTGAGACAAGGCGGGTTTGGATTTGAATTAGACGAGATTGAGAATGGAGATTTGAATGAGACAAGATTGAGAATGGGGATTTGAATGAGAAATTGGATTTGAATGAGATGAGAATGAGGATTAAATAAGAAATTGGATTTGAATGAGACAAGACAGATTTGGATTTGAATTAAAATTTGGATTTGAATGAGATGAGAATGAGGAGTGAGGCCCAACGCAAACTGGAGGAACACCACCCCTTGCTTTGCCTCTCTCTCTCTGCCCCTTCCCCACCTCAGATCTCTGACTAGTGCTTTGATCTGTCATTTTCACATCATACCCCTCCATTTCTCTAGTCTCCCTCTCCCCTGACTCTCACTGAAGAAGGGTCTCGACCCCAAACATCAGCCATTCCTTCTCTCCTGAGACGCTGCTGCCTGTCCCGCTGTTACCCCAGCATTTCGTGTCTACATTTGAATGAGATTTTGGATTTGAATGAGATGAGGATGAGAATTTGAATGAATTGAGAATGAAAATGACAATTTGAATAAGACAAGAGGGATTTGGATTTAAATTAGAATTTTTGATTTGAATGAGATGTGAATAAGAACAGGAATGAGAATTTGAATGAGAAATTTGATTGGAACTAGACCAAGTGGACCCATTGGGTCCAAACCTCTCCTACATTGGTGCAGCACCCTCTCCTCCCCCACTCCCCCTCCCCTCCTCCCCCCCTCCTCCCCTCCTCCCCTCCTCCCCTCCTCCCCTCCTCCCCTCCTCCCCTCCTCCCCTCCTCCCCTCCTCCCCTCCTCCCCTCCTCCCCTCCTCCCCTCCTCCCCTCCTCCCCTCCTCCCCTCCTCCCCTCCTCCCCTCCTCCCCTCCTCCCTCTCCCTGCCCCTCCCCTCCCCCTCCTTCCATCCCTTCCCTCCACCCCCCTCCCACTCCCTCCTTTTTCGTTCCCCCTCCCCCCCCCACTCCATCCCCTCAACCCCCCATATCCACCCTCCTCGCTCCCCACTCCCCCCCTCCCCCTCTCCCTCCCTCCCTCCCTCTTCGCTCCCTCCCTCTTCCCTCCCTAGGAGATAGATTTAAACTTTAAAATGTGAATAACATTCAAAATCTAACACCGATTTCAATGAAACTTCTTCCACAAGCACCAAAGGGACGACAGTCAGTAAGATGGGCCCAAAGTTGTCATGCTACTGTGTACCATTTTTGCTGTTGTTCAGGAACAAACAAAGAATCAAGCATTAGTTTTAGTATAGAGACGAGATAAGACAGATTTGAATTACCATTGGAACTCTTGTAACATCTTTTGGACATTCCAACAGATTTGCACATGATAAAGTTCTTTTGAAATATTGTCTTTTTTATGAAGTAGAAATCATTGCAATCGATGTATGCACACAACAATTCCATAAACAGCAATGGGGTCACTGCTAGAGAACAGGGCAGAGTGTAAAAGAGTTTGCCCCTCTCTGTAGAAGGGTCTCGACTCGAGACATTACCCATTCCTTCTCTCCAGAGATGTTGCCTGTCCCGCTGAATTACTCCAGCTTTTTGTGTTGATCTTCGGTTTAAACCAGCATCTGCAGTTCCTTCCTACACATTTAGTCTACTGTCGTTACTCAGTCTAGCCCACATTGGATTATAGTACCTTCAATGTGACTGCTTCTTCAGGTCAGGGGTGATTGGCAAGAAAGCCCACAACCTGCAAATGAATGCACAAAGAAAAATGAATGCAGTCCATGTGATTCTATTTAAGTCAAAGAAGGATAATTGGGCAGGTTCCCTAAACAATCAACCTGCGTTTCTTTGCATTCACAATCTTTTGTAGTGTAGTTGGGGATAGTACAGAATTAAAGTCCTCCACATATTTGGAGCTTCCATGGCTGTCGCTCTATGTCCTTGTATCCTTGCTGTGAGTCAACTCGCATCTGTGTGAAAAGAAGAAAAGAACAAACAATGCCTGAAAGATCTCACTCCAAGACGAAAAAGAAAAAAAAAAGGTTGAACTAATATTACCAATAAATGACTGGCACAGGGAATGAGGCTGCAAGTTGCCCAGGTAGAAGATGAGACTTGTAAGATGTAAGTATATGCAGCATTCTCTGCATCAGTCTGAAGATGGGTTGTCATTGGGTACTTTTACAACGGAGATTGATGGGTTCTTGATAAGTAAGGTCATCAAAAGTTGCAGAGAGAAGGCAGGAGAATGGGATTGAGATGGAAAAATAGATCAGCTGTGATTGAATGGAGGAGTAGACTTGATGGGCCAAAAGGCCTAATTCCGCTCCAATATGGTCTGATGGCCTAAGGGACCCGACTCAAAATGTTACCTATCCATATTCTCCAGAGATGCTGAGTTACTCCAGGACTTTGTGCGTTTTTTGTTGTTGTAAACCAGCATCTGCAGTTCCTTGTGCCTCCATTTCTCTGTTTTTATTTTAGATTTACAGCATCTGCAGCTATTTTTTAAATTTTCATTTACTTGAAATGCACATCAGGAAGTGTTCCACTGTATGGCAAAGCTGAGGGTGCAAAACATCAAGATCTTTGTGTTTGTGTTGTCACAACAGGCACAAACTCTACCCGAATGTTTACCTCGATAAGTTAGTTTAATGAATAAAGAATACATCAGCGCAGAAGATTAACAACACACGTGCAGATAATCAGCAACTACCTAGCCCTCGTGTTGTGTGGCAATTAACCAGCAGAGCATGATTACCAAATGATGTTAAAAGTTATGTCGCCTTCTCTCAGGAAAGGAGAATTAACAGTTTACAAGTTGTGAACTGTGGGACTAGTTAACTGACTTTTAATGGAGGAAAGGGGGGAAGAGAGGGGGGGAAGGAGGTGGAAACTATCCAAAATTGGAGAATTCAATATTCATACCGTTGGGTTGTAAGCTACCCAATCAAAATAGAGGTGCTGTTCCTCCAATTTGGCAATGGAGGAGGTGCAGGACAGAAAGGTCAGCATGGGAATGGGAAAGAGATTCGAAATGGTTGGTAACCGGGAGATCCAGCAGGCCTTGGCGGACCTAGCACGAGTGTTCAGCGAAACGGTCACCAAGTCTACGGTTGGCCTTGCCGCTGTACAGGAGCCTACATTGGGAACACTATGTCCCCTGGTTCTTGATTCCCCTATTCTGGGTAAAAGACCATGCTCATCCTCTATGCTTTAAAATAATCTTGGATTTCTTGAACACGAAGGAATTAGGAGAAAAGTAGTTCTTTCTTTGCGTACTGTACAAGAAGGAAATAAATAAAACTGTTGTGGGTGAGCGGGTACTGAACCACCTGGGCCGCTAGGGTGGCAGAGTGGTGCAGCTGGTAGAGCTGGGTTTGATCCTGACCTCAGGTCTGGGTGGTGTTTGCATGTTCTCCCTGTTACCACATGGGATTCCGCTGGGTGCTCCATTTACCTCCCACATCCCAAAGACTTGCGGGTTTGTAGATTAATTTGCCTCGTAAATTGCCGCTAGTTTGTAGGGAGTGGATGCGAAAGTGGGATAATATAAAACCAATGTGAATCAGAGATCAATTATCGGTGGGGACTTGATGGGCCAATGGGCCCGTTTACGTGCGGTGTCTTTCAAAACCTTTTTGGTCTTCTATGGGTTAAAAGAAATGGGTTCTGGATGAAGAGAGCCTTGAAAGTCAGAACATGACTGTGTTGTCATGGTTTCTGCAAGTGTCGTGGGTGAAATTATAAAATTCTGAAAAGAAAGGAGAATATGCCTGACAGGGGTGATGACGTTCCTTGTGAGCCCTTTGTCCCAATGGATTTTAAGACGTCTTTTAAGACACCCAACTGTAATGGTCCTTTAAGGAATACATTTCCATTGTGTCAGTCATCCAATAATCTTGACAGTATCAGGACACTGTAACAAAAATAAAATCTGCCACCTGCCATTTGCTAAATATTCAATTTCTTCATCTGCTCATAGTTTCGAAGCACGGAAAATGCAAATTGAAAGTTAATCTATCATCAAAATTGATCATTTGTTTATGTGGAATTTAGAAGGATGAGGGGGGATCTTATTGAAAATATAAGATAACTAGGGGATTGGACACATTAGAGGCAGGAAACATGTTCCCAATGTTGGGGGAGTCCAGAACAAGGGGCCACAGTTTAAGAATAAGGGGTAGGCCATTTAGAACGGAGATGAGGAAGAACTTTTTCAGTCAGAGAGTGGTGAAGGTGTGGAATTCTCTGCCTCAGAAGGCAGTGAAGGCCAGTTCGTTGGATGCTTTCAAGAGAGAGCTGGATAGAGCTCTTAAGGATAGCGGAGTGAGGGGGTATGGGGAGAAGGCAGGAACGGGGTACTGATTGAGAGTGATCAGCCATGATCGCATTGAATGGCGGTGCTGGCTCGAAGGGCTGAATGGCCTACTCCTGCACCTATTGTCTATTGTCTATTGTCTATTGAAACAAGGAACTGCAGATGCTTAGTTTTGTTTAAAGATGCAGCATGGAAACAGTCCCTTTGGCCCATCGAGTCCACGTCGACCACTAGTTCACACTAGTTCTAAGTTATCCCACTTTCATATCCACTCCCGACCCACAAGGGGTAATTTACATAGGGCCAATTGACCTACAAAGCCACACGTCTTTGGAATGTGGGTTGAAATCCGAGCTCCCTGAGGAAACCCACGCAATCACAGGGAGAACATGCAAACATCACACTGACAGCGCCCGAGGTCGGGGTCGAACTCAGGTCTCTGGCGTTGTGAGGCAGCAGCTCTAGAGCTACACAACTGTGCCACCCTTTGGACATCAAAAGCCAAAGATCATTTTTTTTATCATGGGCACTCTATCAGCCACAAGGAACTACAGGTTCTGGGATCTTGATCAAACGCAAAGTGCTTGAAGAAGTCAATGGGTCTGGCAGCATCTGTGGAGGGAATGTTCAAACGATGATTTAGGTTGGGATCCTTCCTCAGCATGATTGGAGTATGGGTGAGGAAGCTGGAAAAGAGCGTTGTGGGCAGGACAAAGCCTGGCAAGTGATAGGTGGATGCAGGTGAGGAGGAGGGGGGCTCGATTGGCAGATGGGAGGAGATAGTGACAAAGAGTAGAGGTAAAAAAGAGACAAAATGCTGTCAGATTCGGAGAGAACAGGAAGAATAAAAAGCAACACTGGAGGGAGGGATATGTGTTGAAGAGGATGGGGGGAGGAGAAAGGGAGAGGAAGATGGAAGAATGGGACAAGGCGTGTGAAGAAGGATCTTGACCCAAAACACAGTGCATCCATTCCCTCCACAGATGTTGCCTGACCCGTTGAGTTCCTCCAGCACTTTGTGTTTTGTGTTCCATCAGCAGCTATATAATTTATTTTCAGAGTTTAGAGATACTGCATGGAAGCAGGTCCATCAGCCCACCGAATCCACCCCGAACAATGATCACCTATTCACACCAGTTCTATGTTTTCCCATTTTCTCATCCACTCCTTCACACACACGGGGAAATTTTACAGAGGCCAATTAACCTACAAACCCGCACTTCCTGGTGATGTGGGAGGAAACCGGAGTACCTGAAGGAAACCCAAACTGTCACAGGGAGAACGTGCAAACTCTGCACAGACAGCACCCAGTCAAGATCGAATCTGAGTCTCTGTCACTGTGAAGCAGCAGCACTACCAGCTGGCCCACTGTGCCGGCCTTTAAATGAACATTAATAATTCTTCTGCATTGAGACACTAATGGTAACAATCACGGTGTCTTCCTTTGGATCATGATAGTGTTTAGTTTAGAGATACAGCGCGGAAACAGGCTCTTCAACCAACCAAGTCCGCGCAGACCAGCAATCCACGCACACTAACGTTATCCTACACACATACACTAGGGACAATTTACAATTTTACCAAGCCAATTAACCTACAAACCTGTACGTCTTTGGAGTGTGGAAGGAAACCGGACATCCTGGAGAAAACCCACACGGGTCAAGGGATGAACGTACGAACTCTGTACAGGCAGCACAGACTGGGTCTTTGGTGCTGTAAGGCAGCAGCACTACCAGCTGCGCCACTGTGTGGCCTTTAAACGAACATTAATTACTCTTCTGCATTGTGACACTAATTGTAACATGATGGTGTCTTCCTTTCGACCATGATATTGCTTTGAGCTCTGTGTTCGATGGCTACTTACTTTCTGTGCAAACTCTGGTCGGTACTCCTCACAGATGAAACTTTCTATTGATTAAACCGTGTAATTAAATCCTCCTTTAATTCCTTTGAAATGCCCTGAGGAAGCTCAGAGAGGCGTAACAAGCAAAGCTTAATGGTATTCATGGCTGAAAGTGCAGCATCTGCTTCCTGAGTCACTGTGGTCCCCTTTGCAGATTGAAACTTTTAATTGAAGCCATTTATAAAGGCTCCACAGCTGGAGGAATCCACTCCACTATGTATTGTCAGATTACTAAACAGTCCACACCAGCAAACATTACGTTTATATCCGCAGTTGTTTATGGTCGATTAGACAACTGGTTGCTGGTTTTCATGTACAACATGCAAATTACATGGCGTCTGCCTTTTGATCCACACCTTACTGATGTTCAGTCTCATGTCAGTGTTGGGTTTTGCATCATTGTTAGCCTGTTAACGTAATGGGAAAGACAAAGCTCTTTGGGGCATTATGATTTTGTTGCATTCCCTGGGTTGTGCAACGCTGGTTCAGCGTTAATTGTTTAGTTTCATATGTTCATACTTATCCCATAAGTTCATAAGTTATAGGAGCATAGTTAGGCCATTTAGCCCATCAAGTCTACTCCGCCGGTAGACACAAAATGCTGGAGTAACTCATCGGGACAGGCAGCATCTCTGGAGAGAAGGAATGGTTGACGTTTTACATCGAGACCCTTCTTCAGACTCCTCTGCCATTCAATCGTGGCTGATCTATCTTTCCCTCACAACCCCATTCTTCTGCCTTCTCCCCATAACCCTTGACACCTGTACTAATGAAGAATTTTTCAATCTCTACCTTGAAAATATCAATTGACTGCCTCCACAGCCTTTTTGTGGCAATGAATTCCAAAGATTCACCTCCCTCTGGCTTAGGAAATTCCTCCTCATCTGCATTCTAAAGATACGTCCTTTCATTCTTAGGCTGTGCCCTTTGGTCCTAGACTCTCCCACTAGTGGAAGTGTCCTCTTTGCATCCACTCTATCTTGGCCACATGCTGACCACCCCTTAGTCTCCACACACACTGACCAATATGCTGGTTTGCTGCAGTGTTCAAGCCTGATTGCTGAAAGTTGAATCATTGCATGCAATCTTCCAATGCAGATGAAAGCAAACCTGCTGTTCAAACCAATACTGGCTTCTGGAATGATACAGACAATTTAATCCTGATTTCTCCAAAACTCTGGATTTCTGCCAGGCAATAAGATTGATTAGTACAAGAGTCAGAGGTTACGGGCAGAAGGCAGGAAATGGGGTTAGGAGGGAAAGATAGATCAGCCACGATTGAATGGCAGAGTAGACTTGATGGGCCGAATGGCCGAATTCTGCTCCTATCACTTCAGAATCTGATTTGTCCTGTACCTTAACTGTTGGTATGTTCAAGTCTAACAGCCCCCTGATGTGAAGACATTTTTTCCTGCTCTTTTTATTTATTTGGTGCACCATTTAATCACCTCCAAGATGCCAGTAGATACAGTTGTTCCAATTGGTCAAGATTGGCCTTCAACAGTCAGAGTAATGAGTATCAATGTTGAGAGGTCATCTTACAATCAAATAAGACGTTGGTGAAGCCACATTTAGAGAACTGTGTTCAGTTGTGGAGATGAGGAACCTAGCACACAATGCTGCAAAGCCCATGCAAAGTCCAGTAGCTGAAGCAAACAAAAAGGACAGATCTGGCTCTGCGTTCCTCATCTCCACACAGTTTTTATCACCATGTCAGAGGAAATATCTTGTGAAACTTGAAAGGATTCAGAGAGGATTTACCAGGATGTTGCCCGGACTCGAGGGACTGCGCTATAGGGACAGATTGAGCAGGCTAGGGCTTTATTCCTTTGAGTGCAGGAGGATAAGGGGTGATCTAAAAGAGATATACAAAATTATGAGAGGAATAAATCGGGGAAACATACAGAGTCTTTTGCCCAGTGCAGGGAATCAAGAAGCAGTGGAGATAGGTTTAAGTTGAGGGGGGAAAGATTTAGTGGGAACCTGAGCAGTAACTTTTTTACACAAAGGGTGGTGGGTGTATGAAACAAGCTGGCACAGCATTTAAGAAATATTTAGACAAGTGCCTGACTCGCTGCGTTATTCCAGCACTTTGTATCTTTTTTTGTAAACCAGCATCTGCAGTTCTTTGTTTCGATATTTAGTTGGGATGCACATCATTAGAAGTCCACTCGGTTACCTTCATCACTTGCTTCATTAGATCATCAGATGTATCCCACTGTGTTAGTAACACACTATAAGTTTTAACAAATCTGAGCTGGGTCCCTTACTGAGCTACAAGAGTGGTTGCTGGCAACATATGCTCCAGATTTGCAGTTGTCACATGAACTAAGGGTGACAGTTTGTCGGTGTGAATGAATAATATACACAATCTTTGGTGTGTTTCTTTGGTTATCTCTTTGGACATATGTGGCATATACTTCTGAATATAGTGGGTGGAGGTACTTTACAGGAGCCATTGTGATCCCATATAGTTAATTTTTAATGTTCAGAGTACTAATATATCAGTTATATTTTAGATGTGATTTCTTCAGTTCATTATTTGCTACAATAATGAGCACAGCTGTTAATACATGTGGATGTTGCCTTAGTATCTTGGTAATTATTGTTTGTAGTATTCTTATGCTCAAAAGAAATGCCCACTTTTGAATACGATCGCACTTAAAAGGGAATATTTCAGGCAGAAATGGCACAGTGGTGCAGAAGGTGGCACAGTCTCACAGTGGCAGGGAAGCGGGTTTGATCCTGACCTCTGGTCCTGTCTGTGCAGAGTTTATACGTTCTCCCAGTGGCCCCGTGGATAGTCTCCGAGATTGTTTCCTCACACAATCCCAAAATATATGGGTTTGTAGGTTAATTGCCTTGGTATAAATGCAAGTTGCCCCTTAGTGTGTGTAGGATAGTGCTTGTGTACGGGGATCACTGGTCAGTGCAGACTCGGTGGGCCGAAGGGCCTGTTTCCACGCTGTATCTCTAAAAATCCCAAAGACGTGCAGTTTTTTTGGTTAATTGGCTTCTGTAATAGAACAAGTGGATAGAACTACTGTACAGTTGATCGGTGGTCAATGTGGACTCGGACAGCCGAAGGGCCTATTTTCACCCTGTATCTCTAAACTAAATTAACTAAAGCTGACATGGCATATGGCTGCAACACAGATTTACAGTAAGTCACAGTGTTCCATTGTCAAAGTATTTCCTTATTAAAAGTGTCATGACCTACAATCTGTGCTACTTTTTAAATATATCCCAAACTCTTTCTGGCCTGGCACTATTGAAGAGATTTATAATTGAAACTAACCTCAGCAACTTGTTCAAACTTGATAAGGTCCCAATTGCTTGAAGCCACGACTCTTCCCAAAGGACTTTGTAGAAATTGATGAGAATGTTCTTCATTAAATTGTTATCAGCCCCTTGATTTAACATTTTTTAAACAAGGTGAGCATATTTTATTCCATTCAAACCAATCTAACAGAGTTCAACATATTGGATGCAATATATATTAATACAGCAACCTATACATTATGGGTCGTGTAATCAATTCACAGTTGTTTTGACATCTTAAAACTGCAATAACATTGGAACCACAGATGCTGGTTGAAACCAAAGGTAGACACAAAAAGCTCCAGTAACTCAGTGTGACAGGCAGCATCCCTGGATAGAAGGAATGGGTGACGTTTCAGGTCGAGACCCTTCTTCAGACTGAGTCAGGGGAGAGGGAGATGCAGAGATAAGGAAATGAAAGGTGTGAAAACAAGACAAAGGAGATGGAGACCAAGGAAAATGTAGAATAGATCATTATTCGCTAGAAGAAGGTAACAGCAAAGCAAACAGAGATGAAATGTAGCCCTAGAGAGCAGGAGGAGGGTGTTGCAGAACTCTCATCAGAGAATGGAGGAGAACTTCTTCAAAGTAGACATACCTTGTGGAGATTTTGCGGTGGAGCAGTCAAAATGTTGTAGGAAGGAACTGTAGGTGCTGGTTTAAACCGAAGATGGACACAAAAAACTGGAGTAACTCAGCGGGACAGGCAGCATCTCTGGATGGAAGGGATGTGTGACGCTTTGGGTCGAGACCCTTCTTCAGACTGGAACCGTTCTCAGCTTTGATTTCAGGAGATTGGTTTCGGAGTCTGTACCAATCAATCTCATTCAACCTCTGGCTGATGACTTACTGCTGATTTTCTTGGTGAGGGGCGGATCTTTATTTACATCTGGTATTGGTAGTTCGTAGAACAGTACAGCACAGGAACAGGCCATTTGACCCATAATATTCAAGAATCAAGAGGGTTTTATTGCCATATGTTCCGAAATGGAACAACGAAATTCTTACTTGCAACAGCACAACAGCACACAGTGCACCATTTATACAACAAAAAATAAGTTAAGCAGATAAAAAAATTAACATGCAATAATAGTGCAAAGACAAAATCAATGCCCCCAAATCGATGTAGTTCGAAGTGCTGAACATAATGTCAAGTTAAACTGATCTCATCTGCCTTCACGTGATCCATATCCCTCTCATCCCTGCACTTCCGTGTGCCAATCTAAAAGCCTCTTAAATGCCACTTTCATATCTGCCTCCACCGTGGGCCCTGGCAATGCGTTCCAGGCCCCCAACGCTCTCTGTGTAAAATACTTGGCCCACACATCTCTGTTAAACTTTCCCCCTCTCACCTTATAGCTATGCTCTCTAGTGTTGGACATTTTCACCCTGAGAAAAAAGGTTCTGACTGTTTACCCTATCTATGCCTCTCATCATTTTATAAACTTCTAATCAAGCCTCGCCTCAATCTCAGTTTCATTTCTGTGATGTTCTTTGAGATACAGTAAAAAGCTTAGTTCACAAACTATCCTGTTCACGGTCTCCCTGTGACTGTCTGGGTTTTCTCCAGGTGCTCTGGTTTCCTCCCACATCCCAAAGATGTGTGGGTTTGTTGGTTAATTGGCCTCTGTAAAATGCCGCAAGTGTGTTGGATGAGAATGTGGGTTAACACAGAACTTGTATAAACAGGTGATCAATGGTCAGCGTAGGCTTAGTGGGCCAAATGGCCTATTTCCCTGCTGTATTTTTCCATTTCAAAGATTCAACTCCAGTTTGTTGTAAGATATGACATGACTAAGATGTAAACAGAAAGCAGGGTTACCGGGATTGGAAGTGTAAATCTGTGTTTTCTGATTTTGATATAATTTGCAACCTGAATTACATTGATTTCCAGGTTGTTTACCCATTGAATGTATGTGGCAATTGAATTTTGCTCTTATTGTAGATACCTTTCACAGTTACATCATTGTTATTGGAGGTTAATCATATTGACATTGTTCTGAAAATGTAATTGTAAATGGGAATTATAATCAACAACCTTGAAGAATGTGAAAGCTTTTGTGCAAATGTTCCATTCACTTCATTTTTTCTATTTGACTGGACAATCATTTATTTCAATTTACTTTTGACCTCCTCAAATTAATTAAAACACCTGACTAAGTTCTGGTCAAGAGATTCCTTTCAAGTCCAAATTGAATATTGACATTGTTGAGGGTCGGAGAGATAGAAAGTGTATGGACTGGAGTGTGAATTTTGGCCCTGATATCTGGATAGATGGGTAACATCAGAAAAGATTCACCTGAGTGTTTGAGCTTGAGTTACAGGGAGTAGAGTCATAGAGAGCCACAGAGTCATACACCGTGGAGACAGGTCCTTCGGCCCAACTTGCCCACATCATCTCACCTGCCTGCGTTTGGCCCATATCCCACTAAACCTGTCCTATCCATGTACCTGTCTGAATGTTTCTAAATAGTAATAGTACCTGCCTCAACTATTTCCTCTGGCAGCTTGTTCCATACACCCTCCACCCTTTGTGTGAAAAAGTTATCCCTCACGTTCCTATTAAATCTATCCTCCCTCCCTTTAAGCCTATGTCCTCTGGTTCTCGATTCCACTACTCTGGGCAAGAGAATGTGCGTCTACTCAATCTATTCCTCCCATCCTCGTAATTCTTCTCTGCAACCTTTCCAGTTTCATAAGTAGCCGGGTCTTTTGAATGGCTGGGACATTTTTGCATTAGAGCATGGGAGGCTGAGGGGTGATTGTATTGAAGTATACAAAGTTCTAAGAGGCAGGGATAAAATTAATAGAGGAAAATCTAGAGGACATAGGCTTGAGGTGAGAAAGGAAAGATTTAAGAAAAAACTCAGGGGCGTCACAGATCAGCACAGAAATTTATAGGTTGATATAATTACGACTTTCAGAAGACATCTGGACAGATATGAGCAGCACATTGGCGCAGCGGTAGAGTTGCTGCCTTACAACACCAGAGACTCAGGTTCGATACCGACTATGGGTGCTGTCTGTACGGAGTTTGTATGTTCTCTCTGTGACCATGTGGGTTTTCTCCAGGTGCTCTGGTTTCCTCCCACATTCCAAAGACATGCAGGCTTGTAGGTTAATGGCTTGTGTAAACTGTCTCTAGTGTGCAGGATAGAGCTAGTGTACAGATTGCTGGTCGATGCGCACTCGATGGGCCGAAGGTCCTGTTTCCACGCTGTATCACTAAACAAAACTCAACTAAACTAAGATATCAACTAAACTAAGATATATAGGAATATTTTAGAGGACTATGGTCCAAATATGACATAGCCCAAAATGCCAACTTGGTCAGCATGGACAACGTGGGGCAAATGGTTTGTTTCCATGCTTTCAACTCTGTGACTCAAAGGTATCACAAAATGCTGGAGCAACTCAGCAGGTCAGGCAGCATCTCAGGAGAGAAGGGATGGGTGACATTTCAGTGCGAGACCCTTCTTCAGACTCTGTGACTCGATCACTCTGTGTGTGTAATGACAGTGTTATCCCTTCTTGTTGTGCAAGTTGTAGTTGAGTCGTAGTTTGAAGGTGAAATGTTAATGTTCTGTTTCAAGCGTGCGCGGTGGGAACGGTGTGTAGACCAGAGTGTGGGCTGTTGGAGGAACTGCCCCTGCTGTCCTAATCGTGTTGCACACCTGCTTGGAATTGATTGATAGGAAGGGGAGATGGCAGGCTCATGGAGGCAGGCAAGGTGCTCCTATTTGTGTGTTCACCATAAATCACCACCTGCCTCCAGTAACACTGCAATAAGTCATGTCGGTAGTCTTGCTTACCTGTATCATCAATCTTCAACAGGGGTTCGATAGAACCACAACAGACAAAAATCTTAACCTGTTGTGCGCTGAATCTGTTCTCTGCTGCAGAATATGTGAAAGCTCAGTCTCACTCCACCCTGGGAAGATCTTCATGAAATGATTAACCCAGCGGCTCAGGCAGCATCTCTGGAGAAAAAGGATGGGTGACGTTTCTGGTCGGGATCTTTATTCAGACTGAAAGTAGGGGATGTGGGGGTGGGGGGAGGTGAAGAGTCGGAGGCAAGAAAAGACCAGGACCTATCAAGGCCGGCCACAAATTACCTTAGGCAGGATGGTGCCTGGTAAACCCATTGTTGGCTAGGGATGGTGTGATCACAATAGGGAAACAATGAGGAGAACTGTGGAACTGTTTTCTCCAGAGATCCTGCCTGATCTGCTGAGTTACGCCAGCACATTGTATCTATCTTTGCTATAAACAGCATCTGCAATTCCTTGTTTCTTTGTGAAATGGGTGTCGTCAGTAAGCGATAACAGTGGACATGCATATGTTAATAAACATAGAAACATAGAAACTTTAAAAATAGGTGCAGGAGTAGGCCCTTCGAGCCAGTGCCACCATTCAAGATGATCATGGCTGATCATCCAAAATCAATACCCCATTCCTGCTTTTTCCCCATATCCCATGAACAGAGCCTCCACTATTAATCCATGCAGTGGCACAGCTGAAAAGCCTCTGTATCACAGCATCAAAGACACGGGTCCAATCCTGCCTCGGGCACTGAATGTGTGGAGTTTGTACATTCTCCCTTTGACCGCATGGGTTTCCTTTGAGGTTTCCTCCGATTTCCTCTCACATCCCAAAGATGTGCGGGTTTGAAGCTTAATTGGCCTCTATGTAAATTCCCTTTAGTGTGTCGGGACCGGATGGGAAGGTGGGAAAACATAGAACTAGTGTTAATGGGTGATCGATGGTCGGAGTGGACTTGGTGGGCCACAGGGCCTGTTTCCATGCTGTATCTCTAAACTAAACTAGACTAAACTAAGCTGTCAAATATCTATCCTTTTATTTCTTCCCCATGTAGTTTCCTTTAATGGATCTCAGCTATTCATTTCACTAGTCTTTGTGGAGGCAGGTCCCATATCTACATGTTGACCAGTAATTATTTTTTTCCTTGAATATAGAACATAGAACAGTTCAGCACAGGAACGGGCCCTTTGGACCACAACGTTTGTGCTGAACATGATACCAGGATGATTTGATCTTGTCTGTCTGTACATGATCCATATCCCTCTATGAACTTCCTGTTTGATTTACTGGCAACCCAACTTTCATTTAATCCTACATTTAGAGCACAGATTGCTTTTCAAAAGTAGTTCAATGGCTCAAAGGCAATTTAAGACATCTGGAAGACATGAAAAGCAGACTGTAATCACAAATCATACTCTTTTTCATGATCCTTAAATGTCTGGTGTCTCCATACATGCAGTTTTTCCTAATTTTAAAGAGCTTAGTTCTGGCAATTCCTAATATATCACCCATGGATTTATTGGTTAAATGCAGTCTCTGGATGGGAACGGTTGGCGTTTGCTGACACTTGAATGAATTACTGAGGAAGAGCTGCACTGTCAGAGGTACGGTCTGTTGTCTGTAATGGTGTTACCTCTGATGTCAATGATGGAGATTCCATGGAACAGCAGGAGGGGACATCTTGGTCACCTGGCCAATGCTTATCTTTAAATAGTCAGTGCACCAGGGTGGTACGACGACACAGCTGGTTCATACGTTCATGTCATAGGAGCAGAATTAGGCCATTCGGCCCATCGAGTCTACTCCCTCATTCAATCATGACTGATCTGTCTTTCCCTCCCAACCCCATTCTCCTGCCTTTTCCCCAAAATATTTGACATCCTTACTAATGAAGAATCTATCTATCTCTGCCTTAAATATTTCCACTGTCTTGCCATCCACAGCCTTCTGTGGCAATGACTTCCACAGATTCACCACCCTTTGTCTCAAGAAATTCCTCCATTTTAAACGAACATCCTTTTATTTTGAGGGTATGGCCTCTGGTCACAGACTTACCCATTTGTGGAAACATCCTCTACACGCTTACTCTATCCAGGCCTTTCACTATTCGGTAAGTTTCAATGAGGTTCCCCCACATTGCAGTATCGAGTTGCTACCTCACAGTGGCAGAGACCCGGGTTTGATCCTGACCTCGGTTGCTGTCTGTGTGGTGTTTGAACCTCCCTGTGACCATGTGGGTTTCCTCCAGGTGCGCCGGTTTCCTAACACATCCTAAAGATATGTGAGTTTGGATGTTAAATGGCCTCTGTAAATTGTCCCTGGTGTGTAGGGAACGTATGAGAAAAATAAATAACATGGAAGCACTGTGAACGGGTGGTCGATGGTCTGCATAGACACTGGGGCAAAGAGCTATCTCTAAGCTAAACAACATTGCAAAAGCAGATGATTCAGTCATTTTGCTGAATGCGGATCCTTTTTGAAGGTTTTCTGTGTACAACTTATTACTATGTTTGAAGACACAAGGAACTGCAGATGCTGGAATCATAAGCAAAACACAAAGTGATGGAGGAACTCCACGGGTCAGGCATCACCTGTGGAGGAAATGCACAGGCAACATTTCAAGTTGGGTCCCTTCTTCAGAGGGTTTGGGGTCCTGACTTTTAGACAGACATGTCGATCTGTGGGGAATGGGAGGATATAGATCACGTGCAGGCAGATGAGATTAGTTTATTGTGGTATTATGTTCAGCGCACAGACATTGTGGCTTCCAGGCCTGTTCAGGTGCTGCTGTGTTTGTGATTCTCTTCAGCATTTCAGCACGTGGCATCAGGGCATGGTGACTTCCTCACTTTAGTGCAACGCTGATTAATGTTGGCAGCAAACCTCCCAGATGGCAGTTTAATCAGATGGCTTTTTAATATCGACGTACGCAGTGCACAGTGACTTTTCTTTGCAAAATCACAGAGCAATTTTTGCACTGTTAAAGTTATCAAGCAAGGCGTCTTTTGTAAATCTCTGCTGGCTTATTTTGGGCTCCATCAAGCTTTTGATGTCAATTGGTCTCTTTAAATTGTTCGGCCAGAAACCATTAGTGCGCAGTTCTGTAAACACCATAGAAAAGTAAATGGACCATCATTGTCAGTCCCCTTTATCTGTACCAGCTTGAGGTGTGGTTCCTCACACTCCATCACGGGTACTGACCTCCCCACCATCGAAGGGATCTAGAGGAGGCACTGCCTCAAAAAGCAGTCAGCATCATCAGAAATCCACACCACTCTGGCCACACTCTCATTTCACTCCTAGCCTCGGGAAGAAGAATATATAAGAGCCTGAAAACTGTGACCTCCAGGTTCAGGAACAGCTCTTGAACACTACAAGCACCAACTAAACAATGAACAACAAACTCTCTTAGTTGCACCAGGGCCTTCTTGCTTTTGTTTTGTTTTGCCCTAATATGGTTTTTTTAAAATTAATTGAACTTTTTTTTTGTTTGCTTCATTATCATGAAGCAAATTGAGTAGTGAGATCTCAATCATATTGAGAACTGTGATAGTGCTGCAAATAAGAATTTCATTGTTCCATTTCGGTATTTATAACGATTAAACACTCTTGACTCTTGGTTAATTGGAAGTCTGAGACCAAGGACTCAAGGACCTGAGACCAAGGTGTGTAGATAATTAAAATGCCAGGGTTCGGAAAATAAGGCCATGGCAAAGTTGAGTTTTTTTTAGTGGACTGGAGTTGAAAGGATCAATGGTTCACTGGTTCAATGGTGCTTTTATTGACACATGCAAACGCACAGAGAAAATCTTTTCTTACAAAACGTCCAGTAGAGTATTCCCATACCTAGCACATGCCTAGCAGAAGTAGTCTACTGCTGCTGCAAATAGTTTCACAGTAATGCAAAACCAACATGATCAAATATCTAAAATCTGCAAATGATACAGCATTTATAGCTGAATAGCTACATTGCAAACTGACACTGTTGGAAATACACAGTAGATCAGTCAGCATCTGTAGATACATATTGCTGGTAGAAGTATATCAAATTATGAGCGATATAGATAGGGTAGATAGTCAGAACCTTTCTTCCATAGATGGAAATGTCAAGGAGTGGAGAGCACAGCTTAAAGGTGAAAGGGACAAAGTTTAGTTTAGTAGAGTTTAGAGATACAGCGTGGAAACAGGCCCTTCGGCCCACCGAGCCCACACCGACCAGCGATCCCCGCACATTAACACTATCCTACACACACTAGGGACAATTTACAATTATACCAACCCACTAATCTACAAACCTGTATGTCTTTAGAGTGTGGAAGGAAACCGGAGCACCCAGAGAAAACCCACGTGGTCAGAGGGAGAATGTACAAACTCTGTACAGACAGCAACCGTAGCCAGGATCACACCCGGGTCTCTGGTGCTGTCAGGCAGCAACTCTACAGCTGCACCACTGTGCCGCCCCGAGTCTGTGGTGCGATGGCTGTGCTGATATCTCATCAGTGATCAGTAGGCACTGCACCTCAGTGACTGCACCTCAGAACAAAATGCTTTGGTTTTGGAGAGGAGGTATTTCAGATCTATACCTGGACTGCACATGAGTGGAGATCCCAGTATTTCCTGGAGCTATCGGTGCACAAAAGGAGGTTTGACTGGACTCATAGATTTAGAGTCTGAGAACCAGAGGGACCTACATCACCGAAACAAACCCAATGGTCTTGCTGGATTTGTTGCAATCAAGCACCCATTTCCTTCACACAAATCCTGTTCTTACCCACTTAATTCTCCTCACATTCCATATAGCTCCCCGAATGCATACACACTGTTTCCTGCTGTTTTTCTAAAACAAACTGTTGTACAAGATAAATCTAATATTTTTTTATTTATTTAGGTGTGCTGTAAATAATTTATTTCATAATATTCATGAAAAGATTAAGTATATTTATGAATAATTTGAAATAATTTTGTGCATTGAATATAATGGGTCTTTAAGTGGTAAGTTTTTTTTGAATGGCTTGGAGCCATTAGCTTCTAACCATGTTAAATTTGTTTGCTTAGGATTTATTACAGAGACTGATGTGTCTATAGATTAGGCTCAGTTGTACACAAGAGTTAAGATTTACCATCAGGTCTGTGCCAAAGCCCTTCCAATTAAGACCTAGTTATTTCCCTCCAGATTTATTAATAGCCAAAAAATTTTGGCCCTGCATTGGATTACATTGCTCATGTCTTCCAATTAAAGCCAATTCCTTTGTGAGGCCTGAGCTAATTTCGGAGAAATCAGCATATAGAAGGTACATATGCTGAGCGGCTTAACGACTCTCCACTGTGTCATATGTTAACATCTAATGCTGCACAGAACAGCACTGCATAAAAGCATAAAGGCATGGTGAATTGGAGACCTTTAGTGCTTGAATATTTCAATATTTTAATTTTTAGCTCAGATTTTTATTCATGATATGCAGAATATGTCGTATTTTTAGTTACAAAACACAAATGTTCATTCAACTGATCCACCATTTTATAAAACTGGTCTCAAGAAGGGTTCCAACCCGAAACGTCACCCATCCTTTTTCTCCAGATCATCGTTGCTGGCTTTGATCTGTCTTTTTGCATATCTTTCATTCATTTGTTCTATGTACTTTTTCATATCTCTCGGTTCCCTCTCCCCTGTCAAATAAAAACCCTCACCTGTGTCCACCTATTAACAGCTACACCCTGCCTGCCTGCCTCACCTCTCTCCTAACTTTCTTCCTCCCTCCACCATTAGTCTGAAGAAGGGTCCCGACCCAAAACGACACCTATCCATGTTCTCCAGAGATGCTGCAGCTGTGGTGGCCAAATAAATGGATATTTTTAAGGCGGAGGTGACAGTCTTATTTTGTATGGGTGTCAGGGGTAATGTGGAGAAGGCAGGAGAATGAGGTTGAGAGGGAAAGATAAATCGGCCATGATTGAATGGCGGAGTAGACTCGATGGGTCCAATGGCCTATTTCTGCTCCAAGACCCACTGATGCTCTGCTCAATTCCAAAAGCAGCAAGGGCAAATGGAGGGGGAAAAAAGTATATTTTTGTTAATGAATAAATGACAAATAGGTTAGAATCAAGTAAACCAAATGATGGTTCACAGGAAGGAAAATAACAGAGGAAAATGAGTAACAGGAAATTCATTCTTGATATTTACTTTCCTAATTTACATTTAAATATCACAGTAATAAACCTGCATTGCTTTTTATGCATATTTAATTGCAGCATAATTGCAGGTTTGTTCTCACCCCCAAGAGCTAAAATCAATTCCCTAAGACAATTCGGAGGCTCATGAAATACTCAAGTGCCTTGCAGTGAGTCAGAAGTTTTTGTCATATAATCGAAGTAGGTTTTCAGAACAAGGACTCAAGGGTCTGAGCTAGAGGGAGTGGTTAAGCAGGCTGGGTCTCTATTCGTTGGAGCACAGGAGAATGAGGAGTGATCTTATTGAGGTGTATAAAGTCATGAGAGGATCAGATCGGGTAGACGTACAAAGTCTCTTTCCCAGAGTAGGGTAATCGAGAACCAGAGGGCATAGGTTTAAGATGAAGGGGCAAAGGTTTAATAGGAATCTGAGGGGGTAATGTTTTCACACAAACGGTGGTGGGTATATGGAACTGCCAGAGGAGGTAGTTGAGGCAGGGATTATCACAACTGTTGGAACCATTTTGGGTTTATTAGTTATTTTAGCATATTATTATATTACTTTGTATCCTGCTGTATTATTTTTGGACACCAAGAGATTAGTACTATGCTTACGTATATGGACTTGGAGGATCCATGGGAGGACTCTGATTATGGGTATAACTTGCCCGGCACTGACGTAATGCTTCAGTGTGACAACAAAGAACCTGCTGATATAAGGTTAGCAGGCCATACAAGTCAAGCCTTTTATCAAGTACTAGACCAAGTGAACCCGTTGGGCCCAAACCTCTCCCGCATTGGTGCAGCACCCTCTCCTCCCCCCCTCCCCCCCTCCCCCTCCCTTTCCCCCTCCCCCACTTCCCCCTTCCCCCCTTCCCTTCCCCTCACCCCATCCCTCTCAACCCCCCTTATCCTCCCTCCTCCCCCTCCCTCCCTCTCCCCCCCTCCCTCGGAGATAGATTTAAACTTTAACATGTGAATAACTTAAAAAATATAACACCTATTGCAATCAAATTAGCATCAAAGGGATGACGGTGAGTAAGGTGGGCCTAAAATTGTCGCGCTATTGTGTGCCGTTTTGGCTATAGTTCAGGAACAAACAAATAAACAAACAAACAAGAGTTTTACTATATAGATAACAGGATATGAGAGAGTATCGGAGAAACTTTCTCACTACAAACTAAGTTTTTACTACAAGTTAACGACAGGAAATATACTAATCTGATTTGTACTTTGCTTCAATAAACGACTAACTGCAACGTCGTGAAGATCTCATTGTTGTTGTTATTTGAGTCAAGAACCGCCGCTCCCATTCCTTCGTCAAACGGTAAGCTTAAGGACTTCATAAGGAAGGACTAAAGCTGGCTGCTACAAGAACGTTTAAGAAACAATTAGACAGGTACATAGATAGGATAGGTTTAGTGTCATATGGGCCAAATGCAGGCAGGTGGGACTAGTGTAGATGGACTATGTTATTTGGTGTGGGCAAGTTGGGCTGAAAGGCCTGTTTCCATGCTGTACAACTCTATGACTCTATGACACTAAGCGGAGGTCAATTTGATATCAAATAGCAGTGATAATGACCAGATAGCGAAAAGACTATACATGAATATAATCAACCCATTAACAGCATACAGACACAGGATAAAAGGTATAATGTTTGTGCAAGAAAATGTCCAATGAAGTCTGATTAAAGATAGTTTTAAGGTCTCCAATGAGGTAGGTAGCAGCTCGGGACCACTCTCTAGGATGTCATTTGTGAAGAGGCTGTCCCTGAATCAGGGGCTATTCTGTACCTCTTGCCTGATGGGAAAGGGGAGAGGAAGGAGTGACCGGGGTGAAACTCATCCTTGATTATGTTGGTGGCCTTGCTGAGACAGCATGAAGTGTAGATGGAGTCAGTGGAAGTGAGGTTGGTTTGTGTGATACTCTGGCCTTCGTCCACAATTCTCTGCAGTTTCTTGCGGTCTTGGATGGATCTGTTCCAAAACATGCTGCGATGCATCCCGATAGAATGCTTTCCGTTGTGAGTACAAGGGGTTGCTGGTTCAGCATTGGTTTTGCATACCGACACCGTTGCAATCACACCAACATGGACACATTCAGCTATGCAGAAACTGGCTTGCGTTGTTTGGATGTCTTTGTTTTTGATGAATGTCTGAGTGAGAAAGATTGATGGACCATAAGCATATCAGTCATCAATAACAATGCAGACATCATGCCTCAATCGAAAGATGATGCCTATATTAAATAGAGTTTAGCATCGCATTTTACATCTACAATATTTTTTGACAAAGCCCTCTTGTGGTTTTCTCACCGTGACATTGAAGGTTATGCAGCATACAAGTGGTCCTGGTGAGGTGTACATAGTTATTGTGAGTGTCTTCTGGTTTAAAGCCATAGAGTCGTAAAACATGGAAACAGGCCCTTTGCCCAACTTGTCCTTGCCGACCAAGATGCCCCATTGACACGAGTCTCACCTGCCCTCATCATTGTCAAGAGAGCCATGGAGGCATACAGAATGGAAACAGGTCTTTGGTCAAGCTCGTCCATGCTGACCAACATTCCCCATCTAAACTAGTCCCATTTGCCCGAGTTTAGTGCATATCCCTCTAAACCTTTCCTGTCCATTTACCTGTGCATCGACACAAAATGCTGGAGCAACTCAACAAGTCAGGCAGCATCTCTGGAGAAAAGGAACAGGTGACAATTTGGCTCGGAACGATTCTTCAATTACTTATCTATGTTCCCCAGAGATGCTGCCTGACCTGCTACGTTGGGTCCAGTACTGATCCTTGTACTGATCTGTACTGATCCCTCCACACTGACCCAGTACTGCTCCACCCAGTACTGATCCCTCAGTCTGAAGAAGGGTCTCGACCCGAAACGTCACCCATTCCTTCTCTCCCGAGATGCTGCCTGACCTGCTGAGTTACTCCAGCATTTTGTGAATAAATACTAATCCCTCTGCTACTGTTTCCGTTTATTTCCTAATCATCTCTTCATTCCAGTATAGTCAATGCACCATTGAACACTGCAGTTTTGTTTAATCATCTCTGGTGTGACAACCTATCAAAGACTTGATGTGTTTTTATGAATTGTACGGGAACCAATTGCAGATGCTGGTTGATATGTAAGATAGACACAAAGTGATGTCGGTGACGTTTCGGATCGAGATCCTTCTTCAGACTGAGAGTCAGGGGTGAGGGAAACGAGAGATATTAAAAGGTACAAAGAACAAATGAATGAAAGATATGCAAAAGGATAAATCAATGCCAGCAACGATGATCAAGGAAAGGTGGAGCCCACAATGGTCCATAGTTGTCTGTGGGGAAGGTGAAACTCAGCAGGATGACAGTGAAAGTAGTACGACAACCAGGGTGGGGAAGGGACAGAGAGAAAACGGATGCAAGAGTTACTTGAAGTTACAGAAATCACGTGTTCCGTTTCCAGAGCAACTTCAGGGTTGTGCAGGTGGGTGCAAGAAACTGATGGTTGCAGGAAAGTAGTGTGGACTTGGTAGTGTGGGACTTCAGGCTTCTGTACCTCCTGCCCAACCGTAGCAGCGAGAAATGGGCGTGGCCCAGATGGTGAGGATCCTTGATGCTAGATACTGTCATCTTGAAGCAGCACCTCATATTAATGGTGTTGATGGTGAGGAGAGCTGTTCCTGTTATTGTCTGGGATTAATTTCCCATAGTCTTTGCAGCCTCCTGCATTCCTGAGCGTTGGAATTGCCATATCCAAGTTTTGTTGCAACCAGTCAAGATACTTTGTACTGTACATCGGAAGAAGTCTGTTTGAAAAATCAGTGACATCTCCAATCTCTTTAAATTGTGGGCAGCACAGTGGTGCAGCGGTAGAGTTGCTGCCTTTCTGCGCCAGAGACGCAGGTTCAATCCTGACTATGGGTCCTGTCCGTATGGAATTTGTATGTTCTCTCTGTGACTGCGTGGGTTTTCTCCGGGTGCTCCAGTTTCCTCCCACACTCCAAATATGTACAGGCTTGTAGGCTAATTAGCTTCTGTAAAACTGTGAATTGTCCCTGATGTTTAGGATAGCGCTTGTGTCTGAGGTGATTGCTGGTGCGGACTCAATGGGCTGAAGGACCTGCTTCCACACTGTATCTCTAAAGTCTAAAGTGTAAAGTCTTACAAATAAGTCGAGGCACTGGCCCAACTTTTTCGAGATTACATTTCTGTGCCCAAGCCAAGTCATCCAAGATCTTAACACCGAGTAATCTGAAGCTGCTAACTCTCTCCACCGCCATCCCACCAATGAAACCTTACCAATTATGCCTTCCCCTGACACCCTGAATCCAGTCCATTTACCTGAAAATGAATGATGTTATGATTAAGCATCAGGCAGCGAGCTCACAACTTTGCAAACATAAGAGTACAATTCTACTGCAATAAGCATATGAAGATAGAAATTTCCCTTTAGGATTGGACATATTTGCAGGCAATTAATTTTGAACCCGAGTTTCTGCTCAATTAATGGCAATCTCATCTCACTCATTCTGTTTGCATTGTGGCTAAAAGTAATTTTTATTATGATTTGGTGACAACTGCCCAACTGTTGATGGGGCTGTCCCAGTGAAGAAGCAAAGGGGGACACGGCGTGGGTGAGCTGCCGAGAACTAAGGGGGACCCAGCGTGGGGAGGGAACAAAGAAGGGATGAGTGCATTTTGTAACTTTGTTGGCGCCTTTGTGGTAACTCTCTCGTGTACTTTGTGTGCAAATGCAAAGAATCTCACAGTACTTAGGTACAAGTGACAATAAAATATAATGATCATCACCATGGTTAGATCTCCTTCAAATCAATGCAATAGCACAGTGAGGCTCACCAACTCATATCTTGACATGAATGAATAAATACAGGTCAACGCTAAATCCTCGGAAGCTGTTACTTAAAGCGTCGATATCTGTTGCCTTTGCAACCAACCCATCCAACATAATGCTTTTTGCATGAGCTCTTAAAAGGCCTCGATTTATTTCTTCAGGAAAGCAAAGAATGAAAAAAAGACAAAACGTTCAATGTCCACAATGAGGTAGATTGGGAGATTGGGACTACACCCGAGCTTCCAGGAAGACTGTTCAGCACTCTGACAATGCTCAGGAAGAAGCTGTTCCTGGCTCTGGAGGTATGTGCTTTCAAGGTTTGATGAATAGTCCTCAAGGAAGAAGGGAAGGTGAACATATTTTGAGAAATAAAAACTTCCATTAAAATATTCTTTGTCATTTCAGAATGCCCTTGGTGCCTTTGCAACATAAAACATTTTTGAAATGCTTTCATTATCATAACACAAGAAATCTAAATTAATGCAAATAATACTCCTACAAATAGCAATTATGTCCAGAATCTATTTACATCTAGTGGAAAATCTGGTGTGTGTTTTAAACAGATGAGGGCGCAGATGCCAATATATTCCTGTCTCGTGTGCTTTATTCTCCTGGGAACTCTGCACTCTGTATCTCCCCCTTTGCTCTCCCGATTATACTGGAGGTTGACACAATTGTATTTATGTTTAGAATTCTCAGATCTGACTGGATAGCATGAAAAGGAAAACTTTTCACCGTACCTAGGACCAGAGGCCACAGCCTCAGAATAAAAGGACATACCTTTGAAAGGGAGATGAGGAGGATTTTCTTGAATCCAAGGGTGGTGAATCTGTGGCATTCATTGCCACAGATGGCTGTGGAAGCCAAACCAATGGCTATTATTAAGGCGGAAATGAACAAATTCTTGATTAGTATGAGTGTCAGGGGTTATGGGGAGAAGGCAGGAGAATGAGGTTCAGAAGGAAATATGATTGAATGGCGGAGTAGAAGATCGACTAAAATGACCTAATTCTGCTCCTATAACCTATGAACATGTATTTATGAACATATAATGTACAGAGGGATCTTGGGGTCCAGGTTCATATCTCCCGGAAAGGGACAACACAAGTAGATAGAGCGGTAAAGAAGGCATATGGTATGTTCCCTTTCATTGCTCGGGGCACTGTGTATAAGAGTCAGGAAGTCATGATGCTGCTCAAAAAGACTTTGGGCAGGCTGCATTTGGAGTATTATGTCCAGTTCTGATCACTCCATTACAGGAGGGGAGTGAAGGCTTTGAAGAGAGTGCCAGAGGTTTAGAAACATAGAAAAAATAGGTGTAGGAGTAGGCCATTGGTCACTTCAAGCCAGCACCACCTAGTTTACAAAAATGCTGCCTGGATTAGGGGGCATCAGTTGTGTAAGGAGAGGTTTAGTAGGCTTCGATTGTTTTCTCTGGAGAATCAGAGGTTGAGGGGCCACCTGAAGGAAGTATGTAAAGTTATGGGAGGCATATACAGGGTATGCTAATGTCCAAGCTGGAAGAACTATTGAAACATATAAGATTATTAAGGGATTGCACACGTTAGAGGCAGGAAACATGTTCCCAATGTTGGGGGAGTCCAGAACCAGGGGCCACAGTTTAAGAATAAGGGGTAGGCCATTTAGAACGGAGATGAGGAAAAACTTTTTCAGTCAGAGAGTTGTGAATCTGTGGAATTCTCTGCCTCAGAAGGCAGTGGAGGCAAATTCTCTGGATGCTTTCAAGAGAGAGCTAGATAGAACTCTTAAAAATAGCGGAGTCAAGGGATATGGGGAAAAGGTAGGAACGGGGTACTGATTGAGAATGATCAGCCATGATCACATTGAATGGCGGTGCTGGCTCGAAGGGCCGAATGGCCTCCTCCTGCACCTATTGTCTATTGTCTATTGTCTATAACTACTGCCTGACAGCGCCAGAGACTCGGGTTCCATCCTGACTACGGGTGCTGTCTATGTTGAGTTTGCATGTTCTCCCTGTGACCGCGTGTATTTCCTCTGGGTGCACCGCTTTTCTCCCACATCCCAAAGATGTACAGCTTGTTGGCGTGAACTCCACCTGTTTCAAAGTTGCATATCTAAACTAAATTGAACTAGACAATAGACAATAGACAATAGGTGCAAGAGGAGGCCATTCGGCCCTTCGAGCCAGCACCACCATTCAATGTGATCATGGCTGATCATTCTCAATCAGTACCCCGTTCCTGCCTTCTCCCCATACCCCCTAACTAAACTGAACTTAAACTACAGGGCATAGCTTTAGGGTTTAAGAGGTTTGAAGTTTAAAAGAGATGTGCAGGGGAAGTTTTTTACACCGAGGATGGTGGGTGCCTGGAACGCACTGCCAGGGGTGGTAGTGGAGGCAGATATGATAGTGGCGTTTAAGATGCCTTTTGATCGGCACATGAATATGCAGAAAATGGGAGGATATGGATCACGTGCAGACAGATGAGAATAATTAACTTGGTATCATGTTTGCCACAGACATTGTGGCCAAAGATTCTGTTCCTGTGCAATACTGTTAAGTTTGGTTTATTTTAGTTAAGGTCACGTGCACAAAGGCACAGTGACCATCTTTTTGTTGCATGCTAACCAGTCAGCGGAAAGACTAAAGATGATTACAATCAAGCCATCCACAGTGTACAGATACATGATAAAGGGAATAATGTTTAGTGCATTATAAAGTCCAGTAAAGTCCGATTAAAGATAGTCTGAGGGTTTTCAATGAGGTAGATAGTCGCTCAGGACTGCTCTCTAGTTGTTGATAAGATGATTCAGTTGCCTGATAACAGCTGAGAAGAAACTGTCCCTGAATCTGAAGATGTGCCTTTTTACACTTTTGTACCTCTTGCCTAATGGGAGAGGGGATGATGAGACTCATCTTTGATTATGCTAGTGGCCTCGCCGAGGCACGTGAAGTGTTGTACGGTCTGTTGTTCTATGAGAATAAGGGAAGAGAATCCCTTTGTTCTCACATGATATACACAGCTCGTCACTTTGAATCAAGTTACTGGACGTGACTTGTGGCTGGAATGTCCCGTCAGGGATTATATGATGCAGTCTGCTCTGGTATCTGGATGTAACCGCTTCACCTTCTTGTTAACTGTTTTGCTATGATGGTGCATTTGGCTAATGTCCAAACCATCTGTATTCTGCCTGCTTTGCTTCATTAGTGAAAGGTTAAGGCAGACACAAAATAGCATCCGGTTTCCTGAAAAGCAGGGTGCAAGGAAACATTTTTACACACAGAGGGCTGTGAATTTTTGGAAATCTCCAGCCAAGAGGGCTGTTCAGGCTCTGTCACCGCATATATTCAAAACCAAACATTGATTGCTTTGGATATTAAGAAAGTAAAGGAATATGAGGAAATAAAGAGATGTAAGAGTCGTTATCTTTCTGATTGGGATAGCAATCTTACTTTTTTTTTCCATTCTTGTGTCAGGGCGGCACGATGGTGCAGCGGGTACAGCCAGTGCCTCTAATCGCTAGAAACCCGGATTTGATCCGGACTTTGGGTGCCGTCTGTGTGGAGTTTGCACGTTCTACCTGCGACTACATGGGTTTCCTGCAAGTGGTCCGGTTTCCTTCCACATCCCAAAAACCTGCAGGTCTTCAGGCTAATTGGCCTCTGTAAAACTGCCCCGAAGGTGTAGGGAGTGGATGCCAAAGTGCGATTACATGGAGCTAGTGTGAGCAGTTCTGTTTCCATGCTGTATCTTGCAATCAATTCAATCAATCTTATGTTCAGTACCATAACTTATTAATGCTTGTTCTTTTGGTGATGTTCATAAGTCATCGGAGCAGAAGTAGGCCATTCGGCCCTTCAAGTCTACTCTGCCATTCAATCATGGCTGATCCCTATTCCCTGTCTTCTCTCCATAACTCCTGACACCCTTATCAATGAAGAGTCTGTCAATCTGCGCCTTTAAAACACCCAATGACTTGGCTCCAACAGCCGTCTGTGGTAATGAATTCCACAGATTCACCACCCTCTGACTAAAGAAATTCCTCCTCATATCCTTTCCAAAGGTACATCCTTTTATTCTGAGGCTATGCCATCTGATCCTAGACTCTCCCAATAGTGGAAACATCCTCTCCCCATCCACTCTATCCAGGCCTTTCATTATTCGATAAGTTTCAACGAGGTCCCCCCTCATCCTTCTAAATTGCAGTAAGTGCAGGCCCAGAGCCGTCAAACGCTCATCATATGTTTACCCAATCGTTCTCGTAAACATGATGGCACCATCATCCTTGGGACTGCCTACATCAGTGTGTGGACCAGAGAGATTTGTGGAACTCAAAAGGTCCAAGTACATAGAAACAATGGACTGCAGAAGCTGGTTTACAAAGGACACAAAGTACTGGAGTAACTTAGCAGGTCAGGCAGCATCCCTGGAGAAGATGGATAGGTGATGTTTCAGCTTGGGACCCGTTTTCAGTGAGTGCCAGATCCAAAGCACTAATTTTTCTGAACCTTGCTCAGGCTAAAATCCTGCCAGCTGCCTTATTGCCACTTCTGGGTACTGCCAATGGTCAAAGTAAATTCATCAGAATACGTGTAATTAGACCCAGGGTCCATGACGTTCCTGAGTTCAGATGTTGAACTGAGGGATGGGATGTTGGGGATATCAAAACTATTCCTATCCATTTGATTCAAGTTGCTTTCAATTTTTTAAATGTTTAATTAGGCACGACTTGACAGCAACCTTGATCCCTTCCGATCATTTAAATATCTACCCCCGCCATCACAGTTGGAATTACTTTAAATCGCGCCGAATTAAACATTAAAAAAATTGAAAGCAACTTAAATCAAATGGATCGGAATGGTTTTGAGGGGATGTAAGCCAAAGGTGGTCAGCTGGGACTACTGCAGATGGAACACCTTGGTTGGCATGGGAAAGTTGGACCGAAGGGCATGTTTCCATGCTGTATGCCCTGCAAATAACAACAAGACAAGAGTTAGCATTGAAGACTGATCTTGCCATGAAGAGTAACTGAAATAAAATGGATGAAATTGGGCAGAAAATTCAGTAAGAGTGGCTGAATGCTGTGAGAAAGATTCTGGATTATTTCGGAGGAGTCAACAAGTCTTGAATTGAGAGATGGTGGTTGGTGTGAAAGGTTTAGTTTAGTTTAAAGGTACAGCGCGGAAATATGCCCATTGGCTCACAGAGTCCGTGCCGACCAGCCATCCCCGTACACGAGGATTATCCTACACACTAGGGACAATTTACAATCTTTACCAAAGCCAATTAACCTACAAACCTGTACGTCTTTGGAATGTGGGAGGAAACCGGAGCACCTGGAGAAAACCTACGTGTTCACAGGGAGAAGGTACAAACTCCATTCATGCATCACTCGTAGTCAGGGTTGAACCCAGGTCTCTGGCGCTGTCAGGCAACAACTTTGCTGCTGCACCACAGTGCTGCCCCAAAGTCTTGAAAAGGTGAAGCTGGATTCCTGTGGAGGGTGAGGAAATAGACACAAAGTGCTGGAGTAACTCAGTGGGTCAGACAGCGTCTCTGGAGAAAAAGGATGGGTGACGTTTCCCTTCTTCAGACTGAAAGAAAGGGGTGAGAAGGTGAAGAGCTGGAGGTGAGAAGGGACCAGGACCAATCTGGGCCAGCAATGACTGGCATTGCTAGGTAGATCCATTGTTGGCTAAGGAAGGTGTGAGAAACAAGAGAAACAATACAGAGAACTGTGGACCTGGTGGGGAGAGATGGGTGCAGGACCCAACTGAAGGAAAATTGAAATAGGGTTCAGTTGTAAAGGGATGATGATGGATGGTGGAAGCAGACTGCTATTGTGATTATAGTTATGGTGCCTATCTATCGGCAGATATTCCTTGGAGATTCCCCTATGAACTCCAGGTTCTTCCACCCTAATCAGTAAATTATTGCAGACACAAGGAACTGCAGATGCTGGAATCTTGAGCAAACCACAAAGTGCTGGAGTAACTCACCGGGACAGGCAGCATCTGGGAGGGAATGGACAAATGACATTTCAGGTTGGACACTTGTTTGGACTCGTTGCCATAGGGGAGAGAAAGGTGGAAATGAGAGGTGGGATCAGGGCAAACGCTGGTAAGTGATGGGTGGATACAGGTGAGAGGGATTTGAGTGGCAGATGGGTGGAGTAAGTGACAAAGTCGAGAGGTGTAAAGGAGACAAACAGGTGTCAAATAAGGAGGGAAGAGAAATGACATTCAACAAGTAACATTAACGAACTGCTGATGCTGGTTTATATCTGAGATAGACAGAAAATCCCAGAGTAACTCAGCATGTCAGGCAGTATCCCTGGAGAACATGGATTTGTAATGTTTCAGGTCGGAACTCTTCTTCAGACTTCCAGCACTTTTCATCGAGTCTTAGAGTCATACAGCGTGTAAAGAGGCCCTTCAGCTCAAATTGCCCAAGCCGATCAACATAGCCTATTTACACTAGCCCCACCTGCCTGCATTTGGCCCATACCCCTCTAAACCTAATCTATTCATGTCCAAATATTTCTTAAACATTGTTGTGGTACATGCCTCAACTACCTCCTCAGCAACTCGTTCCATACATCCACCACTCTTTGGGTTTTAGTTTTGTGTTTGTGTTTTGACCTTGTGTTTTGTAGTAAAATATTGTGCTCCATTTGGACAGAGGTACCAAGCCCATATTTCCAATGTTAATTTTTAATGGAAGGAAGTTTGAAAAAAAGACCCTGCTTATTAATGCCCTAAGTGTGTTTCCCCAGACACTACTGATAGTATGCAGGAGATAAATATTTAACTGGAATCTCCAGGATAACTCTACAATGTTTGCAGCCCCAAGGGTTGTATATTGTTCCCAGATCTCAGCATCTTATTTACAGTATATTTTAAGGCTCTAAACTGCAGTTCACTGCAGGCCTTGTGATAAAATATATTTTTTTCCACAAACAATATCACTTCACAAGGATCATACAACATAGAAACAGGTCTTTTAGCCCAACTAGTCTATGCCAACCAAGATGCTCAAGTTTGATTTTATTTTTTTAAATTCATGTCATATGTACCAAGGTACAGTGAAAAGCTTTTATTGCATGCTAACCAGTCAGAAGGAAGACAATACATGATTAAAATCGAGCTATCCATAGCGTACAGATACATGATAAAGGGAATAACATTTAGTGCAAGATAAACATGGAAAATAGGTGCAGGAGTAGGCCATTCGGCCCTTTGAGCCAGCATCGCCATTCACTACGCACTAAGTCAAGTTGAGTTTATTGTCATTTGCACAAGTATGGTGAGGTGCAGGTACAATGAGAATCTAAGAAGAAAAATACAAGGAACTGCAGATGCTGGTTTAATGGTTCAATGCTTTCGTTATTGTCATGTATACCAGGTACAGTGAAATCCACGGACCCAACACAAAACGTCACCCATTCTTTTTCCCCAGAGATGCTGTCTGACACACTGAGTTACTCCAGCACTTTGTGTCTATCTTCAGTATATACTAGTATATGCAGTTCCTTTCAACACAGTGAAATACTTTTTTTGCATACAGGTCAGCAAAACTATCCCCATACATAAGCACAACCCCCCCCCCCCCCCCCCGGTTACAGAATGCACAGAGCAGCCCACTGAGTCCATCTGCAAGAGTTGCTATTTTGGTGCCATTTTACAGTCCCAGCTGCAGCTGGCCACAAAGGCCCGTTGCAGCTGCAACCTCCACCCGGTCATCCTGCGTACCGATAGCCTTCTCCACGCCCGGCCCTCTTCACCCCTTGCTTCCTGGGGGGCACACTCCTGCAGCCTCCCTCAAGGGTGCGGAAAGTAAGACCACCTAGTTCTTCTTACCAGGCCCTTTCACACCAAAGATAGACACAACGTTGCTGGAGTAACTCAATGGGTCACGCACCATTACTGGAAAAAAAGAATGGGTGACGTTTCGGGTCAGGACCCTTCTTCAGAAGGGTCCAGTCTCCAAACTAAAGAAGGGTCCCATCCCGAAACATCACCCATTCTTTTTCTTCAGAGATGCTGCGTGACCCGTTTAGTTACTCCAGCCCTTTATGTCTATCTTTACAATGAGAATCGTGCTTGCCGAAGCATCACAGGAACATAGACTCAGGCAACACACAAAAAGATAAATAATGCAAAAAAGATCCAAATGACAGTTAGAAAATAGAATGTGAAAATAAAAATAAGACATTAGTGCAAAAGCACAGTTGGAAAACAAGTCTGCTTGGCGACAAAGTTTTGTTCTATTCTGTCCTGAATAGCCAACTCCATGTCTGTAATCTTCCCTTCCCATCCACCATGTCAAACCCCATTAGCTCCAGCCCCACTAGGCATCACAGTGGCACAGCGGTAGAGTTGCTACCTGACAGCGCCGGAGACCCGGGATCAATCGTAACAAAGGGTGCTGTCTGTATGGAGTTTGGACGTTTTCCCTTTGATCACGTGGGTTTTCTCCGGGTGCTCCAGTTTCCTCCCACACTCCAAATATGTACGGGCTTGTAGGTTAATCGGCCTTGGTAAAATTGTAATTGTCCCTAGTGTGGAATTTTACAATAAATTGTGGAATTCCTTGCCATAGAAGGTTGTGGAGGCCAAGTCTGTGGATATTTTTAAGGTGGAAAATGATAGGTTCTTGATTAGTAAGGGTGTCAGGGGTTATTGGGTGAAGGCAGGAGAATGGGGTTGAGAGTGAAAGGCAGATCAGCCATGGTTGAATGTCGCAGTAGACTTGTTGGGCCAAATGGCCAAATTCTGCTCCAACAACTTATGATCTTATGATCTAGTTTAATTTAGTTGAGTTTAGAGATACAGCGAGAAAACAGGCCCTTCGGCCCACTGAGTCCATGCTGACCAGCGATCCCCGAACATTAACACTATCTTACACCCATGAGGGACAATTTACACTTATACCAAGCCAATTAACTTGGAAACCTGCACATCTTTGGAGTGTGGGAGGGAAACAGAAGATCTCGGAGAAAACCCACACAGTCACCGGTAGAACGCACAAACTCCATACAGACAACACTTGTGGCCGGGATCGAACCCGGGTCTCCTGGCGATGCAAGGCCACAACTCTACCACTGCGCCACTGTGGAGGATAGTGCTAGTGTATGGGGTGATTACAGGTCGGCACGGATGGTGGACCAAAGGGCTTGTTTCTGCACTTTACTGCACTGGCCTGTGCTGCGCTTTATCTCTAAAGTCCAAAGTCTAAAATCTATAGAAAATAGAATCTACAATAGTACAGTACAGGAATAGGTCCTTCAGCCCACAATGTCCATGCCAAACATAATGCCAGGCTAACTAATTTATTCTCCCCACACATGATCCATCCCCTCTATTCCCTGCACATACATACCCGTATTACATTTCAATGCATTTCAATGAAACCACATCTCATTTGTCTGAACTCTGAAAAGTAGGGACCCACTCTACTCAATCTTTTCTCATATGACCAATCTCTTGCCCCACGAATCAATCTGGTAAACATTGAAATTGTGCTTTCTTTTGCAATTACATCTTTAAATAAGGAGACCAGATCTGTGTGCAGTCTCACCGAGCCCTTATAAAATTTACTCTTGTCCATTCGTCCTCTTGCAACAAAACTCAGTGTCAGTGGAAATAGAACAATTGAGAATCATTCGGGACCAAAATCCACTTAAAGTGTCAAAGTAATGAAAAAGTCACTGAAAACCTCGGGCAACCTCTACATAGAGCAAAGAGGAAGAATTATTATTTTATAGAAGGAGAAACAAGGAACTGCAGATTCTGTTTTCCACAAAAGGACACAGTGCAGAACAACTCTGCGGGTCAGGTATCATCTCTAGAGAACATGGAGAGGTAATGTTTAGGGTTGGGACCCTTCTTCAGACACAATCAGTCTGAAGAAAGTTCTCGAACTGAAACATCACCCATCCATTTTCTCCAGAGATGTTGCCTGACCCACCGAGATATTCCAGCACTTTGTGTCCCTTTTATGTATTATTTGATCTTTTTCCAGTTCTTCCTATTTCATTACAAACCAATAAGAGTAGCAATTGATTAGATACATTATATGTGCACCTCATAGACTTACAGTCATGGAGTCATACAGCATTGGAAATGGGCCCTTTGGCCCAACCTGTCCGCACCGACCAACATGCCCCATTTACACTAGTCCCATCTGCCTATTTTTGGCCCATATCCCTCGAAACCTACCTTATCCTTACCTAACCAGGTTTTCAATAAAAATAAGGTGATGGACAGGTTTACCGCATCTTGGACAGTTGATAGACATCCCTTGGTTTTGTCTCTGGAGCTTACCAGGCACCCTGGTCATTTTCCCTGAGCTGGAACATCTGCATTTGATCGTTCTTCTTGACTATTTAAACATGTTTCTCCAAGATGAGCAGGGCAGGTTTTTTACACGGAGGGTGGGGTGTGTGTTGGAAGGAACTGCAAATGCTGGTTTAAACCGAAGATAGACACAAAAAGCTGGAGTAACTCAGCAGGACAGGCAGTATCTTTGGAGAGAGGTTCTCGACCTGAAACGTTACCCATTCCTTCCCTCCAGTGATGGTGCCTGTCCCGCTGAGTTACTCCAGCTTTTTGTGTCTATCTTCGGAGGGTGGTGAGTGTCTGGTTTGTGCTGCTGGGGTGGTGGACGAAGCAGATATGGCAGTGGCATTTAAGAGACTTTTGAATGGGCACATGGGTATGCGGAAAATGTGCAGACAGATAGGAATTGGTCTTGGCATCAAATTTGGCACTAACATTGTGAGCCAAGAGACCTTTTTATTATAAGAAAATAACTGCAGATGCTGGTACAAATTGATTTATTCACAAAATGCTGGAGTAACTCAGCAGGTCAGGCAGCATCTCGGGAGAGAAGGAATGGGTGACGTTTCGGGTCGAGACCCTTTTTATTAGTTTAGTTTAGTTCAATTTAATTTGGTTTATTATTGTCAGATGAGGTAAAGTGAAAAGCATTTATTTGCGCATCCATGACTATATCTTTCAATCCTTCAATCAATTAATTGTCTCCCTCTCCACAGATGCTGCCTGACCTGCTGACTCATTTTCTGATGTGTTTAGGTTTAGGTTTATCATTATTACTATTAACTATCCTTAATCAGACTTTATTGTGCACTAAATGTTGTATCCTTTATCCTTTATCCTTTATCTGTACACTGTGGACAGTTTGATCATAATCATGTACAGTCTTTTTTTTGACTGGTTAGCACGCAATAAAAGCTGCACCTCGGTACACGTGAAATTAAATAATCTACACCTCAGTGAAAAGTTTTGCTTTGCATGCTATTTAATCAGATCAGTTATCAACTAATTCCACCACGGACTTTGGGACCTGATTGTGAATCCAATTTTACAAATTCGTCTTGAGGTGTCTGCTTTTGAAAGATCTGATCAGGCCTTTGGCTCTCTGTTTTGCTTTTTTCCTGGTGTTGAAAGGATTCAATCCTTTCTTTCTGGTCCTCGAAAGGATTCAGGTGACCTTCTCTTCATCACTACTGCCTCAGAGAAAGCTGTTGAATGTCAATCTGTCAGCCTCCAGGTTCATCGTAACCTGGGACTGCACCATCCTCGATATATGCAAACACCACAAGGAAGTATTGACATTTTGATTTTCTTCAGAGTCAAGTTCAGCATTCACACCCTTCATGTGGTGTGGAAATTTACTCACTAGACCATATTTCTGCCTTTCCCCCCCCCGAGGTCAGTTTTCTATTTCCATATTCAGGCTCAATTTGTGGTTCACAATGTGTTTATTTCAAAAGTTCATAAATTCATAAGTCATGGGAGCAGAATTAGGCCATTCGGCCCATCAAGTCAACTCTCTTACCCTCTCAACCCCTTCTCCCCATAATCCCTGACACCCGTACTAATCAATAATCTATCAATCTCCGCCTTAAAAATACCCAATGACACAGTCATCTGTGGCAATGAATTCCACAGATTTACCACCCTCTGGCTAAAGAAATTCATCCTCATCTCCTTTCTAAATGTACGTCCTTTTATTCTGAGGATGCACCCTCTTGTCCTAGGCTCTTCCACTTGTGGAAGCATTCTCTCTACATCCCCCCTATCCAGGACCTCATTAAAACTTACTGAATTCACTTCTTTCTTTCTTTCTTTCGTATGTCAACTACAACAATCAAAAGTGGCAATTGGTGCTTCAGAGTACCGTAGTTGACGCTTTGAAGCAAATTTTGCCAGTTCCATAGAACTACCCAGGGTGGACGACGAGGACGTAAAACAGCTCACACCCCACTGAATTCACAATTCAGTAAGTTTCAACGAGGTCCCCCCTCATCATAGAAACATAGAAACAAAGAAAATAGGTGCGGGAGTAGGCCCCGATAAAACCCCACACGATCACAGGGAGAAACTCCTCGTAGACAGCACCCAAAGTTAGAATTGAACCTTGGTCTCCGGCGCTGTGAGGCACAGCTCTACCAGCTGTGTGACTGTGTCATCACTCTGGAACCTTGTCCAGGAACTGACCAGGCAATTGTTTTCCACCAAATACATGACCCATGATGAAGTAACAGATTAACTCATCACAATGTTACATCCACTTGCAACTCTGCTTCATCATATTACTGTCAACGAGCCAGTTTTATTTTTCTATGTCAAACTTGTTTGAAGACTTTTCTGGTCTTCTGGGTTAGGTTGCATGCAATATTAACTTGGCTGGTGCACTTGCTTCAATGCCCTAGTTATCCCTGACCTACATACCTCACTGCAGGAAAATCAACAACAATGCCTACCAGTCCACCTGTCCCATTAATCTTCTACAGATCTACCGTCGAGTGCAAAGACGAGAACGATGGGGGACCCGGTGGGGAGGGGGGGGGTCAAGAACGATGTGGGACCTGGCGGGGGGGGCGCCAAATACAAAGGGAACAAAGGGGGGGCCGGCGGGGGTGGGGGGACCGTCGAAAATGAAGGGGGAGCCAGCGGGGAGCGGGAGGGGGAGGGGCAGTAGATAGAACTGTTCGGTACTTTGTGAATTTGTCGGCGCCAGACAAATAGCACTACTTGTGTTGGCAAAACAAAGTATTTCACTGTATCATTCATTCATTCTTTCATTCTTTCATTCTTTCATTCTTTCATTCATTCATTCATTCATTCATTCTTTCATTCATTCATTCATTCATTCATTCATTCATTCATTCTTTCAAGACTAAGGATGGAGTCAATGCTTTTGCCAGCTTGAGGGGAGATGATACTGTTTCCACGCTGTAAAACTCCATGACTCTACGATAGGAACTGGACCGTGTCATTGGTGTTTGGTGTTTGCGTGACTGAGATGATTCTCTCATTTGTGGTAGCTGTCCTCTGTTCACCTCATATCTCAGGAAAAATTAACTTGCTGTTATCGTGAGAAGATGCCGTTGATTTCCCATCTTCTTCAAACAGATTCTGTTTTCTGAGTAATTTATTAGCTGCTCTGTAGCCCGCTGTGAGCTCGATTCTTCACCTCCTGCGCTGTCAATAAGGACTCTGAAATGCACCGTCTGTATCTGCAGTCAGATTTGAGTTTCAATTCAGTTTATTGTCACGTGTACCGAGGTACAGTGAAAAGCTTTTGTTGCATGCTAACCAGTCAGTGGAAAGATAATATATGATTCCAATCGAGCCATCCACAGTGTACAAATACATGATCATGGGGAATAACATGAATAACGTTTATTGCAAGTAAAGTCTGATCAAAGATAGTCCAAGGATCTCCAATGAGGTTGATAATAGCTCAGGACTTGTCTCTAGTTGTGGATAGGATGATTCAATTGCCTGATAACACCCGGGGGGATGGGCCTCATGGCCTCCTGCAGCCGACCATGAGGGTGTGGAAGTTAAGACCCCGGTTCTTCTCACCGGCCATTTGTCCAGCGTGTAAAGTTTGCATTCTCCAATTTCAAGTAGTACCCCCGTACCACTTCTCTCTTCCCTGTGCCCATCTCCTCCTCTCCAGTGCTTAGCTACTGTATTTCCTCCACTATTCCCCATCCTTCTGGTCCCCCTGCTCCTCCATACACTCATCTACCACCAAGGTCCCTCATTTGTCTTTTATATCCCTCCCCCCTGGTCCCTCCCCCCAGCTTTACCTTTCAATCCTCTTCTCTCCTTATTTGACACCCTTTTTTTGTCTCCTTTTCATCTCTGGCCTTTGTCACTTACTTCACCCATCTGCCGATCCAATTTCTCTCTCCTGTATCTAGCGATCACTTGCTAGGCTTTGTCCCACCTCTACCTCTGTGATCCAGCATTCTCTTCCCTACTACTATCAGTCTGAAGAAGGGTCCCGACCCGAAACATCGTCTGCTCATTCCCACCACAGATGCTGCCTGACCCATTGAGTTACTCCAGCACTTTGTATTTTGCTCCTGATTCCAACATCTGTAGTTCCTTCTGTCTCAACAAAATAAAGTTGTTACTGCTTTATTTTCAACCATGCCCGTGCACAGTGTTTTATGTAAGCAATGGTTTCATTTTTAAAATAAACATAAAAAAATAATCAATCCATTTTCACATGCAGTGCAATTTGTCATAGCTTGTAGGCACAATAAAGAGAAGAAGCGCTTGAATTAACAGATCTTGATGCAGTATGATATTAGTGCCATCAGAATTTTCTTAAATAACATATTGCAAAACATCTTGCTTCCTGAACAATAATAATCTTGCAGATCAGTTGGCATTGCGTCCAGCTCATCATATCAAGAAACAAAGGATGTTGCTAATCACAAGAAAGCTGAAATATATTGAGCAGTGGTGCAGCAATAGAGCTGCTGCTTCAGAGAGCCGCTGCTTCAGAGAGCCAGGATCAAACCTGACCTCGGACACTGTTTGTGTGGAGGTTGTACGTTATCCCTTTGTCCACGGTTGCTCTGGTTTCCTCTCACATCCCAAGGTGTGTGGAAGACACAAAGTGATAGAATAGTTAGATAGAGCTCTTGGGGCTAGTGGAATCAAGGGATTTGGGGAGAAGTTATTCATTGGGGACGATCACAATGAATGGCGGTGCTGGCTCGAAGGGCCGAATGGCCTCCTCCTGCACCTATTTTCTACGTTTTCTATGTTAATAAGGCAGTGGGTCAGGCAGCATCACTGGAGAACATGGATAGGTGACGTTTCGTGTCGGGACTCTTCATCAGACCTGTTGTTTCAACAGAATAATGTTCTTACTTCTTGTCTCTCCATTTCCTGTTTCTGAAAAAGTGTCCGGACCTGAAACGTCACCTATACTTTTTCTCCAGAGTTGCTGCCTGACCTGCTGAGTTATTCCAGCACTTTGTGTCCATCTTTGGTATAAACCAACATTTGCGGTTCTTTGTTTCTACAATAAGTAGATATTAGGGCAAATTGCCAGTAAAGCAAGGCATGTGAGTGAAAAAGCACAGAGAGGGACAGAGACAGAGAGGCTTAAGGTTAGAGTTCCAGACCTCATGATCTTGGCTGTTGAAGTTACAGTCCAGGAGAAAGTAAATTTGATGATGCTCAGTGTTGAAGGGTAGAGACAGTCGAGATATCAGGAAGAGCGAGACCCTGGTGGGATCTGAAACAGAGGATGATAATTTTGCAGTGAAGCACTGAACTATCTGTAAGGCAGATGATTTTTCTATTGAGCTTTTGGTGCTGTGTGCGATTTTGAGAGTGAATAATGGTTATTTGACTTTCCAATGCTATATTTAAGGCTCCCATAATATGCAGCCCATTGAGAGAAACCATGGCATGTTGTGGTTTAACATCCATCAATTTTTATCGTCTTTTGTTGCACCTGGCCTATTTGCATCTGGATTGTCAGCAACTGAACTAAAAGCTGTTCTTGTTCTGTAAATTCAGTTCCAACCACAGAGCACTGAGTTAAACATGTTTTCATAATATTCCAAGACACTAGCAATCTAATACTCAAGGCGAAACAATTCTCCACTTATATCACAAATTCATGATTTTTCTTCCATCAACTCATAGCAGAGCTCAGTATATTGATATAAAATAAGCCTTATGTAATAAACAGGGATGCAATGCTGAGGATTGACAAGGCACTGGTCGGACCACATTTGGAGTATCATAAGCACTTTTTGGTCCCATATCTGAGAAAGGATGTGTTGGAGTGGGTCTAGAGGAGATTTAAAAGAATGATCCCAGGAATTATTGGGTGAACATATGATGAGAGTTTGATGGCACTGGGCCTGTACTGGCTTGAGTTTAGAAGGATGAGGGGGGGACCTCATTGAAACTTACCGAATAGTGCAAACCTTGGGTGGAGTGGACATACCTTTAGAAAGGAGATGAGGAGGAATTCCTTTAGTCAGAGGGTGGTGAATCTGTGGAAAGCATTGCCCCAGACAGCTTGGGAGGCCAAGTCTATGAGTATTTTTAAAGTGGAGATTGACAGATTCCTGATTAGTATGGGTGTCAGGGATTATGGGGATAAGGCAGGAGAATGGGGTTGAGAGGTAAAGATAGATCAGCCATGATTGAATGGCGAAGTAGACGATGGGCCAAATGGCCTAATTCTGGTCTTATGACTTATGAATTTATGACACTCCAGAGAAAACAATCCAAGATTGTCAAAGCTCGCCGAGTTAGTTCGCAATGAGCATGTTTAGAGCAGAGGGCATGACGGATGATCCCATTGAATAGTCATGATATCGTCTCGTTATACAGCAAGGAAACATATTCAAGCCCACCCTGATCATCAACCACTCACTTACACACAAAACCCAAATCAAACCCATTTTTAATATTCCTTACATTCAATTCAACTAACCATGGTTAGGTATGGTCTTATTGAAGAGCAGAGCAGGCGTAATGGACAAGGTACCCCAAGGCGTAAGGTACCCCATCTTTTAATTCATCTTTTACTACATCTTTTACTTGTTATGTTCTTTCCTCTCCAACATGGCGACCTGTGATCATGGCAGTCAGCTGCATCCACATTGTGTCATGGAGTCATTCATGATGGAATCAGGCCCCATTGCCCAACTTGTCCACGCCAAACAATATGCCCCATTTCCACAAGTTCCACCTACCTGTGTTTGGGCCATATCCTTCTAAACCTTTACTCTTCATGTACCTTTACACTTTAGAGATACGGCATGAATGCAGGCTCTTCAGCCCACTGAGTCCGCGCCGATCAACGACCACCCTGCACATAACACCATCCTACACACTAAGGACAATTCACAATTGCACCAAAGTCAATTAACCTACAAGCCTGTTAATCTTTGGAGTGTGGGTGGAAGCCGTAGCACCCAGAGAGAGACCACATGGTCACAGGGAGAATGTACAAACTCCACACATACAGCACCCGCAGTCAGAATCGAACCCGGGTCTCTCGCGCTGTGAGGCAGCAATTCTACCACTGCGCCACTGTGCCGCCCTTTATATGTCCAAATGTCTTTTAACATAACTAGAGCCACATGAACCAGATAAGCCATTAAAATATTAACGTGTTCATCTTTTTTTGATTTATGCGGTTCACAGAAATTACGGGGATTTCAGGTTCTATTTCGTTTCAGTGAAATATCTAAAGTTATTACGGAAATTTCCAACAAGGACTCTGCGGCATATACCAGAAATAATCGCATTAGTCTAATCTCCTGTTGTTGTACAAAGGTAGTGCTGTATTACAATAAATAACCCTATAATCCAATATTCTCAATTCTGATTAAACGGGTAAATAACTTTGCAATAGAAAAAGAGTTGAAGGCTTGCATTGAGAGAGCAGCTTCTTACAACCTCAAAATATCTTGGTGGATTAGTGGTACAGCTGGTTTCGCAGCTGTCTCACAATGCCAAAGACCCAAGGCTCGATCCTGACCATGGGTGCTATCTGTGTGGAGTTTGCACATTCCTCCTGTGGCCACATGGGTTTCCTCCGGGTGCTCAGGTTTCCACCCACATACCAGAGACATGCGGGTTAATAAGGCTCTGTAAATTGCCCTGAGTGTGTAGGGAGTGGATGTGAAAGTGGGATAACATAGAACTAGTGTGAACAGATTATCGATGGTCGTCGTGGACTTGCTGGGTCGAAGGGCCTGTTTCTCCGCTGTATCGTTAAGTAAATTCAATTCAATCTCAGAGGCAGTGGGCATTGAAGCTGGTAGCTTACTTCAGAGTCGGTCAGATAGGTAAGGGCAAGGCTCTGGGGGGTGCTGTACAACAGAGGGATCGAGGAGTGCATGTTTATTGTTCCTTGAAAGTAACATTAAGGTAGATAGGGTGGTCAAGAAGGCTTTTGGCTCATTGGCCTTCATCAGTCAGTGTATTGAGTATATAAGATAGACACAAAATTCTGGAGTAACTCAGCAGGTCAGGCAGCATCTCTGAAGAAAAGGAATAGGCGACGATTCGGGTCGGAACATTCCTTCAGACTGCTTGCTTCTGCACCACTGAAATCATTTCCTCGTAACTCAATTCCATCCTATCCCCACATCCAAAGTAAAGAGCAGTCTGAAGATGGGTTAAGATGGACACAAAGTGCTGGAATAACTCGGCGAAAAAGCTTAAGAAGGGTCTCGACCCAAAACGCCACCCATCCTTTTTCCATTTGGATCCCTTCTTCAGACTGAAAGAAAGAGGGGCGTTCGGGTACTGGAAGTGAGAAAAGGCCGGAACAAATCAGGGTCGGTAACAGATGACCTTAGGAGGGTGGAGTTCATAATGGCCTATTGTTGGCTGGGGTACATGGGGGATACAAGGATGCGAACAGTGAAACTAGTGAGATGATTTGGGTTTGGGGAGGGGGGGGGGGGGGGGTTGGGGAGAGATGGGGGGAGGAGATGCAGGAGTTACTTGATGTAAACAGTGGAACTAGTAGGACGATTAGGGTGGGTAAGGGAGGGAGAGCGGGCAAGAGGGGTTGGAATGTACTGCTCGATTTGTACAAGACATTGGTGAGACCGCACTTGGAGTTTTGAAGAGGTCTTTTGGCCCCTTGAGTCTATCCTGCTTCTATGTGAGCACATTCCAACTTGTCCCACTTCCCAACCCTCCGCCCACAACCCTGTCAATACCTCCCTTTCAACTACTTGCACAAGACTGTGGTGAGGCCATATTTGGAGTCCTGTGTTCAGCTTTGGTCGCCCTGCTAAAGGAAGGATATTGTTAAGCTGGAAAGAGTGCAGAGAAGATTTACGAGGAGGTTGCCAGGACTTGAAGGCCTGAGCTATAGGGTGAGTTTGGGCAGACTAGGACTTTAATCCATTAAGCGCAGGAGGCTGAGGATAATCTTGGAGTAATATATAAGTTCATGAGTGAAATAGGTAAGGTGAATGCCCAGTCTTATACCTAGAGTAAAGGAGTCAAGAGCCAGAGGGCATAGGTTTAAGGTGAGAGGGGAGAGATTTAATAGGAACCTGAGGAGCAACCTTTTCACACAGAAGGTGGTCGGTATATGGAATAAGCTGCCAGAGGAGGTAGTTGAGGCAGGTACTGTAACAGCACATTTGGACTTTAAAAGACATTTGGACAGGTACATGGACATAAAAGGGTTAGAGGGATAACAGTCAATTGCGGGCAGTTGTGACTAATGTAGATAGGGCATCTTGATGGACGTGGGCAAGTTGGCAAGTTTCCATGCTGTATGACTCTTTGACTCTATGGTAGATGTTTCTTTCAAGCCAACGCATTATAAAAGCTAGCGTTTCATTTGATTTTTTATCTTCAGCAAGCAGCAGCATATATTTTGAATTCCTTGATCTGCTCTCACACTCCCTTCTATTGCACAGGGGGTTTTAGCACCTGTCCTGCACTCCATTTCAGAAATTTGGTTCCATTTTATAAACAATAAATTGATACCACCTGCCTCTGCCTGCTCTGTTGCAGCATGCAACGCTGTCATTGTACCTGGACCTCACCGTTCCTTGTACATATGACAATAAACTCGACTTGACTAGTCATTAAGTTGGAAGGGACACTGAAGAAATTCACCAGGATGTTACCTAGGCGTGCGGGCTTGAGTTATAGGGAGAGGTTAGATAGGAACATAAAACAAACATAAAATAGGTGCAGGAATAGACCATTCAGCCCTTCGAGCCAGCACTGTCATTCAATATGATCATGGCTGATCATCCTAAATCAGTACCCTGTTCCTGCTTTCTCCCCATATCCCTTGATTCCATTAGCCCTAAGAGCTATATACAACACTCTCTTGAAAACATCCAGTGAAATGGCCTCCATTGCCTTCTGTGACAGAGAATTCCACAGATTCACAACTCTCTGGGTGAAAAAGCTTTTCCTCATCTCAGTCCTAAATGGCCTACCCCTTATTCATAAACTGTCACCCCTTGTTCTGGACTCTCCCAACATCGGGAACATTTTTCCTGCATTAAGCCTGTCCAATCCCTCAATGATTTTTTGTATCTATAAGATCCCCTCTCATCCTAAATTCCAGCGAATACAAGCCCAGTCGATCTATTCTCGCAATCCCTGGAATTAACCTGGTGAACCTACACTGCACTCCCTCAATAGCAAGAATGTCCTTCCACAAACTAGACCAAAACTGTACACAATACTGCAGATGCGGTCTCACCAGGGCCCTGTACGACTCCTTGCTCCTAAACTCAATCCTCTCGCAATGAAGGCCAACATGCCATTTGCTTTCTTCACTGCCTGCTGTACCTGCATGCTTACTTTCAGTGACTGATGTACAAGGACGCCCAGGTCTCGTTGCACCTCCCCTTTTCCTAACCTGTCACCATTCAGATAATAATCTGCCTTCTTGTTCTTGCCACCAAAGTGGATAAGCTCACATTTATCCACATTATACTGCATCTGCCATGCATCTGCCCACTCACCCAACCTATCCAAGTCACCCTGCAGCCTCAAAACCATCCTCCTCGCAGCTCACACTGCCACGCAGCTTTGTGTCATCCGCAAACCTGGAGATGAAAACATTTAATTCCTTTGTCTAAATCGTTGATATATATTGTAAATAACTGGGATCCCAGCACTGAGCCTTGCGGCACCCCACTCGTCACTGCTAGGCAGGGCCTTTCTTCTTTGCAGTGCAGGAGACTGAGGGGATGACCTTATTGAGGTCAGTATTACCGAATAGTGAAAGGCCTGCCAAAAATCCACATGTCTTTGGGGTGTGGAAGGATACCGGAGCACCCGGAGGAAATCCACGGATGCACAGGGAGAGCGGGCAAACTCCGTAAAGACAGCCCTGTCAGTCAGGATCGAACCCAGGTCTCTGGCGCTGTAAGGCAGTAACTTTACCACTGCGCCACTGTGCTGCCAATATACAGATATTGAAAACGTTAAAACAACTTGACTTTATTTTCTCTCTTTCCCCGCCCGGAAGGGCAAGAGAGCAATAGACACCCACGTGTGATTGAAGAGTAGTAATCCAATTAAGAGTTTCACTGTGTTTGGTGCAGGGGAAATAAATGCACTGAGATAGTAACATGACAGAAATGCATAGGGGAGAATAATTTATGATCAGCAAATGAGATTACAGTTCCGAAATCATTCCTGTTGTGCGGATTGTACTTTATTATTAATCTCGGGCTGACAGAACATCAAACACAGCCATAACACAGAAATTTCAGTCTCCCCCACAACTCATGAGTAGTTTAAGAAGATAGACGCAAAACACTGGAGATACTCAGCGGGTCAGCATCTCCGGGGAAAAGGAATAGGTGGGGTTTTGGGTCGAGACCCTTGTCATGAATAGTTTAGTTTAGTATAGAGATACTGCACGAAACAGACACTTTGGCCCACCATGTCCACGCATCGATCCCTGTGCACTAGCACTATCCTCCACAACAGGGACAAACAATTAGAGATGTTTGAAAATGCATACCTCCAGATTCAGGGACAGTTTTTTCTCAGCTGTTGCAGGCAACTGAACCACCCTCTCATCAACTAGAGAGTGTTCCTGACCTCCCATCTACCTCATGGGAGACCTTCAAAATATCTTTTAGTTTAGTTCATTGTCAGGTGTACCGAGGTACAGTGAAAAGCTTTCATTGCGTGCTAACTAGTCAGTGGAAAGACAATACATGATTACAATCGAGCCATCCACAATGTACAGATACATGATTGGGAATAACATTTAAATGTTGCTGTAGGAGAAGAGATTTAAATGTGTGGAGCATTTGTAATGTGTGATTCATTTCTGTGACTAGCACACCAGAATTGGGCACCATCTTAGACCTAGATCTTGGATCTTTAATTGAACTTTACTGGACTTTATCTTGCACTAAATGTTATACCCTTTATCCTGTATCTGAACACGTTGGACGGCTTTGACTGTAATCACGTGTAGTCCTTTCTTGACTTGATAGCATGCAACAAAAAAGCTTTTCAGTATACCTCGGTACACGTGACAATAATAAATTGTGCTAAACTATTCAGCAGATTATACGTTGAGATTCTAAAGCATTGCTCCATACATGCTTGGAGAGATATCATGGATAGTGATGAATATTTGTTGCAAATCTTTGTTAATTTGGAGTCATAGAGTCATATAGTGTGAAAACAGGCCCTTCGATCCAACTTGCCCACGCCGACCAAAATGTTCCATCTACTCTAGTCCCACCTGCCTGCATTTGGCCAATATCCATCTAAAGCCGTCCTATCCATGTACCTATCTAAATGTTTCTTAAACATTGCGATAGTCCCTGCCTCAACTACCTCCTATGGCAGCTCATTCCATACACCCACCACCCTCTGTGTGAAAATGTTACCCCTCAGGTTCCTATTAAATCTTTCCCAACTCACTTTAAACCTATGTCCTCTGGTTCTTGATTCTCCTACACTTGGCAAGAGACTCTTCGTTTTGAATGGGGCTTTATTGAAGGTAGTGGGTAAAAAAGCAATGGTCTGACCAAGAACATTTATATGAAGTTTTAGTTTAGTTTAGAGATACAGCGTGGAAACAGGCCCTTCGGCCCACTGAGCCCGTACCGAACAGCAATCTCCGCACATTAACTCTATCCGACACACACTAGGGACAATTTACATTTGTACCAAGCCAATTAACCTACATACCTGTACGTCTTTGGAGTGTGGGAGGAAACCAAAGATCTTGGAGAAAACCCACCTGGTCACGGGGAGGGTGTTCTCTGTACAAACAGCACCCCTAGTCGGGATCGAACCCGGATCTCCGGCACTGTAAGGCAGCATCTCTACCACTGCGCCACCGTGCTGCCCCAGTGAACTGCTGCCCCAACCGTGCCGCCCACTATAACTAGTGCTATGAAGTCGCTGGAGTTCATGCGAATAAACAGTCAATGGGCCCTGAAATTAGACAGTAAAACATGAAAATTACTCTCTGGCTGTTTACTTGCAACGTGTGCTCAGTGGGGGTTTGATGAGTGTTGGTCAGAAGCTGCTTTGAGAAAAAAAAACATCCCACTGAGTCAGTGAGTGCTCCACAACCCTGACTGTGCCTCTGAAGTGGAAGGTTAGTGGTTCGCTTACTGCAATATTCCATGGACCAGTCCCCGGGTTGGTAGGTTAATTGGCCTCTATAAATTGCCCCAAGTGTGTAAGAAGTGGATGCGAAAGGGGGGTAACATCGAACCAGTCTGCAATATTCCCACAGTTAGTTCCTGCAAAATTCGATTGTTGGAACTAATCCCTAGAAATTCATCCTGTCGATAGGGGTAAATGCACCATATCACAGTCAGAGTGCTCTGAAACTGATTGATTGCATTGATTGAAAGACACACCATGGAAACAGGCCCACTGAGTCGACGCTGACCATCGATCCCTCAGACTGATTCACTGCTATCTTACTTTCTCATCCACCCTCTGCACACGAGGGACAGTTTACAGAGGCAATTAACCCACAAACCTGCACATCTTTGGGATGTGAAAGGAAACCAGAGCACCCGGAAGCAACCTATTCGGGTCACAGGGATAACATGCAAACTCCACACAGGCAGCACCCAAGGTCAGGATCGAACCCGGATCTTTGGTGCTTTGAGGCAGCAGCTCTACCAGCTGCGCCACAGTGCCACCCTATTCATTCCAATTTGTTGTGCAAACTCCCAGGATTACATTTCTAGATGTCTGGAGGCACATTGTAAATGATGGGTAGAAGTTGGTTTCGAGTAATGCATGAAAAGTCATTATCAATTGTATTATCTATATCAGCCTGGGGTCTTGAAGAATTCATGGGTGTAGTATTGAAAGAAAAGTACTTTAATGTGACAGGATTATGGTGACCAAGTACTAATTAAGTGGAGCAATTGATAAATCCCATCTAATATTTTTCCCAACCCTACATTAATGGTGAATTATAAGGTGAAAGTGGAAAACTTAATGGAGCACACTTGCTTCAATATGAACAGGACTCAGACAAAATGGTTATTTATTGTCCCTGAAGAGTTAGACAGTCCAGTAAGTCACACAGCGTGGAAACAGGCCCTTCAGTCTAACTTGCCCTCGCCGATCAACCTGCCCCATTTACACTCGTCTCACCTGCCTACGTTTTGCCCATCTATATACTAAAACTCTTGTTTGTTTGTTTGTTTGTTTGGTACTGAACTATAGCCAAAACTGGACACAATAGCATGACAATTTTAGGCCTACCTTACTCACCGTCGTCCCTTTAGTGCTGATGGAAGAAGTTTCATTGAAATTGGTGTTATATTTTTAAAGTTATTCACATTTTAAAGTTTAAATCTATCTCCTAGGGAGGGAGGGGGGTTGGAGGGAGGGAGGGGGTGGAGGGGGAGGGAGGGAGGGGGAAGAAGGGAAGAAGGGAGGATAAGGGGGGTTGAGGGGGTGGATTGGGGGAAAGGGGAGGGGGAGGGAGGGGAAGGGGAGGGGGAGGGGAGGGGGTTGGGAAGGAAGGAGAGAGGGGGGAGGGAGGGGGAGGGAAGGAGGGAGGGGGAGGGGGAGGGGAGGGAGTGGGGGGAGGGGGGAGGAGGAGAGGATGCTGTACCAATGCAGGAGAGGTTTGGGCCCAACGGGTCCACTTGGTCGAGCATCCCACTAAACCTATCCAATCAATGTATTTGTCTAAATGTTTCTGAAATGTTGTGGTAGTACTGCCTCAACTAACTCCTCTGACAGCATGTTCCATACACCCACCACGCTTTGTGCATAAAAGTTGAAGCTGGGCAGATTATAGAGGTGGGGTTATGTGCAGGGACTTGTGAAGATCTGGTGAACACGGTCATTGGAGCATCTGAGGACTGTCCATTTCAACTGCAGAAACATCAATATTTCCTGATCCTTGGAGAAACAAACAATATAATAAAACATCAGGCTTCAGAATTCAGAGGTTTGAATCCTCCACAATCTTGTGAAAGTCCTAAAGATTCAGTGGGGGAATCTACTCAAATGAAGATTGATTTTTCATGTAATTGTTATTTCAGAAATAAAAATAAATCTAAGACACCAGAGGAATTGATTGGGGACGCGCACAAAATCATTCACCCAGAGTAGGAGAATCACTAACCCGAGGACATAAGTTTAAGGTGAGGGCGGAAAGATTTAATGGGAACCTGAGGAGTAACGTTTTTACACAAAGGGTGGTGGGTGTATGGAACAAGCTGCCAGAGCAGGTAGTTGAGGCAGGTGGGACGCAAAGTTTAAGTAACATTTAGACGGATACGTGGATAAAGTAGGTTTCGAGTGATATGGGCCATATGCAGGCAGGTAGGACTAGCGTAGTTGTGGCATGTTGGTCGGTGTAGGCCAGTTGGGCCGAAGGGCCTGTTATAACTAGTCCGCCCCCTGATATAATTTATTACCAACAAACAAAAATAAATGACTGTTGCTTTACGAGAAAAAGTATCTTTAAGTCAAAGATGGCACAGTTGTGCAGTGGCTGAGTTGCTGTCTTGCAGCCCCAGGGAAACGGGTTAAATCCTGACATTGGTGCTTGTAGGGAGTTTGCACATTCTCCCTGTGACCACTTGGTTTTTCTCCGGGCACTCCGGTTTCCTTGTAGGTTAATTGGCTTTGTTTTTTAAAAAGTTGTAATTTGTCCCGAGTACTAGTGTAGACAAATCAGCATCAGTACAGCATGATGAGATTTTGACGGAACTGGGCCTGCACTCGCTGGAGTAAGAAGGATCAGGGGGGACCACATTGAAAATTACCGAATAATGAAAGGACTGTATAGAATGTTTGTCGAGAGGATGTCTCCAATAGTGTGAGAGTCTAGGACCAGAGGCCGTAGCCTCAAAACAAAATGATGTACCTTTAGGAAAGAGATGAGAAGCAATTTCTTCAGTCAGTGGGTGATGAATCTGCGGAATCTGTGGGGACCAAGCCAATGGATATTTTTAAGGCAGAGATTGATAGATTCTTGATTAGTAAGAGTGTCAGGGGTTATGGGGGAAATGCAGGATAATGGGGTTGACATGGGAAAGATAGATCAGCCATGATTGAATGGTGGAATAAACTTGATGGGCCAAATGGCCTGATTCTGCACCTATTACTTATGAACATTAACTTATCACTGGTCGGTGTGGACTCAGTGGACCAAAAAGGGCCTGCTGTATCTCTAAAACTAAAACTAAAAACTGATCTCTTTTATAACCAACAAACAAAAATAAATGCTTTTGCTTCTCAATCTATCCTTCTTTCCTTTGGACTTGAGGGCAATGCAAGAAGGAATAATCCCCCTCTGTGAGATTTCCCTTGTAACCTTTTTGGGCAAAAGGAGCAAAGTTTTGTGGGAATAATTTATTGAACAATAGAACACTTCCTGACAGAAAGTGGATTGCAATTAAGACATTAGTTGTAATGGTTGTTCTGCCATCTGCCTCAGGCTGTAAAACTCCAGGTTGATCGATAGCAATTCCTCCTGGTGTTCTGTTACATTCTTCAGCTGAATTGCTGTTGAATGATTTAATCAACAAAACCAATAGGGATGCATCACAATTTTTGTCAAAGCTTATTTATTTTTACTTCCTTGAATACATATGATCTATGGGTCCATATGTGAAATAAAGTACTGCACAGAAAATGGAATTGATAAATACTATTGGTGTACCGGGTTTATTGAGAGCTTGGAAGAAAAAGGTTGTGCTGTAATTCTTCCAGCATCATGGATACCAGGAGGTATCCAACCAACAAACCCTGACAAGGCGTTCGACAAGGTTCCGCATGGTAGGCTGCTCTGGAAAGTTAGATCGCATGGAATCCAAGGAGAGATATCTGAATGGAAAGCAGATTGGCCCCATGGAAGGAAGCAGAGGGTGGTGGTGGAAGGTTGCTTCTCAGACTGGAGGCCTGTGACTAGTGGTGTGCTTCAGGGTTCAGTGCTGGGCCCGTTACTGTTTGTCATCTACATCAATGATTTGGATGAAAACATACAGGGCAAGATTAGCAAGTTTGCTGATGATACAAAAGTTAGTGGGTTTGCAGATAGTGAAGATAATTTTGAATGATTGTAGCAGGATCTGGATCGATTGGCCAGGTGGGTGGAGGGATGGTTTATGGAAGTTAATACAGAGATGTGTGAGGTGTTGCATTTTGGGACGCCAAACAAGGGGAGGACGTACACAGTAAATGGCAGGCCTCTGGGTAGTGTTATAAAGCAGAGGGATCTAGGAGTACAGGTGCATGGTTCCTTGGAGGTTGATTCGCAGGTAGATAAGGTGGTCAAAAAGGCTTTTGGCACTTTGGCCTTCATCTGTCAGTGAATTGAGTTAGAAGTTGGGAGGTCATGTTGCAGTTGTATAAGACGGTGGCGAGACCGCATTTAGAATATTTGTTCAGTTCTGGGCACCATGTTATAGGAAAGATATTGTCGCTTGAAAGGGTTCAGAAAAGATTTACGAGGATGTTGCCAGGACTAGAGGGTGTGAGATATAGGGTGAGGTTGAGTCTGCTGGGTCTCTATTCTATGGAGAGCAGGAGGATAAATGGTGATCTTATTGAGGTGTACAAAATCATGAGAGGAATAGATCGGGTAGATGCACAGTCTTTTGCTCAGAGTAGAGGAATCGAGGACCAGAGGACATAGGTTCAAGGTGCAGGGGTAAAGATTTAATAGGAATCCGTGGGGGTAATAGACAATAGACAATAGACAATAGACAATAGGTGCAGGAGTAGGCCATTCAGCCCTTCGAGCCAGCACCGCCATTCAATGCGATCATGGCTGATCACTCAATCAGTACCCCATTCTTGCCTTCTCCCCATACCCCCTCACTCCGCTATCCTCAAGAGCTCTATCCAGCTCTCTCTTGAAAGCATCCAACGAACTGGCCTCCACTGCCTTCTGAGGCAGAGAATTCCACACCTTCACCACCCTCTGACTGAAAAAGTTCTTCCTCATCTCCGTTCTAAATGGCCTACCCCTTATTCTCAAACTGTGGCCCCTTGTTCTGGACTCCCCTAACATTGGGAACATGTTATCTGCCTCTAATGTGTCCAATCCCCTAATTATCTTATATGTTTCAATAAGATCCCCCCTCATCCTTCTAAATTCCAGTGTATACAAGCCCAATCGCTCCAGCCTTTCAACATACGACAAAGGATGGTGAATGTATGGAACAAGCTGCCAGAGGAGGTAGTTGAAGCTGGGTCTATCCCACCCTTTAAGAATCATTTAGACAGCTGCATGGATAGGACAGGTTTGGAGGGATATGGACCTAGCGCAGGCAGGTGGGACTAGTGTAGCTGGGACATTGTTGGCCGGTGTGGGCAAGTTGGGCCGAAGGGCCTGTTTCCACACGGTATCGCTCTATGACTTAGCCATTAGAAAAAACCACAAAGTGGTGGAATAACTCAGCGAGTCAGGCAGCATCTCTGGGGAACATGGGTAGATGACCCTTCTTCAGATTCAGAAACATCACCTATCCAGGTTCTTCAGAGATGCTGCCTGATTCACTGAGTTATTCCAGCACTTCGTTTCTTTGGGATTAGATAAAGCTTGGCAGGTGATAGGTAGAAACAGGTGAGAGGGGGGGGGGGTTAATTGGCAAATGGGAGGACAAAGACCAGGGATGGAAAGAGGACAAAAGGCTGTTTGAATAAGGAGGGAAGAGGAGTGAAATATGTTCAGAGGAGAGGATGTAGGTCGAAGGGGCTGGGGGAAAAGGGGGGCAGGATAGTGGGACAAATGGGTGCACATCCAAGCGGGGCACAGGAAAGAGGAGATATCTTACCACCCAACGACATGAACGTTCAATTTTCCAGTTTTAAGAAACAACGCATCCCTCCCCATCTATGGCCCTCCCCTGTTTTTCCTTCCGTCTACACAGTGCCCCCAACTCTTTTCCAGCTTTCTTCCCCTCCCTCTCTCCCTCCCTCTCTCACCCATCCCCCCACTACAATCAGTCCAAATAAGGGTCCCCACCCGAATCATTATCCATCCATGTTCTCCATAGATACTGCCTGATCCTTTGAGTTACTCCAGCACTTCATGGGGTTTTTTTGTATATCAGCATCTGCAATTCATCGTGCCTTTAGTTTGTCCATTTCCATTCTTGAAGCTCAGACTTATTTTCTGATGTGTTTCATACCTTCTGACCTGACCACGTTGACTGCTGAGGTGTGAGTAGCCTGGAGACTGACTGTTCTCCGCATCGTTGCCCTGTTGTAGGGATAATACACCATATGCAAAACACGTATACCTGTTTGTTTTAATAACCTGAGTTTAGTTTAGTTTAGTTTAGTTTAGAGAAACAGCTCGGAACCAAACCCGTGGGCCCACCGAGTCTGCGCCGACCAGTGATCCCCGTACACTAGCACTATCCTGCACACAAGGGACATACAGTATTTACAATTTTACTGAAGCCAATCAACCTACAAACCTGTACGTCATAGGAATTTGGGAAGACACCGGAGCTCCCGGAGAGAACATCCACGTGGTCACGAGGAGAACGTAAAACCCCGCACAGACAGTACCCATAGTCAGGATCGAACACGGTCTCTGGCTCTGTGAGGCAGCAACTCTACCGTTACGCCACAGTGCCACACGAGTTATGAACACCAATGAGATCATTGATGCTATTTTTAACACAGACCAGACTCAGTCTGAGGAAAGGTCTCGACCCGAAACGTCATCCATTCCTTCTCTCCAGAGATGCTGCTCCAACTGCTGAGTTACTCCAGCGTTTTTTGTCTATCTACCATTGACTCTATCTGCACTTCATGAGGTCTTGAAAAAGCAGCCAACATAATCATAGACTTGTCCAACCCCAGCCATTCCTTCTCCCCTCAGAAGAAACAGAAGCTTGAAAGCACACACACCCAGACTTAGGAACAGCTTCTTCCCCTCTGTTATCAGGTTTTTGAATGGTCCTTCCATAAGCTGGGGTACTGTCCAATTCACCTCTACCCCATTGCGGATATTGGACTTTGTTTATGGATCTGATCTACTACAAGGCTGAGAACTGTATTCTCCCACTTTGCTCGACTTATTGTACCCGAGTCTAGTACATTGTATTTATGTGCAGTATTGTCAGATCTTTTTGAATAGCAAAGCTTTTCTCTGCACGTCAGTACATATGAAAATAATAAACCTAAACCTTTCTTCCCCATGAGAGATGATGATACTGATTTCCAACTAAGGTCCATGACCCGATGAAGCAGATATTTTATGAAAATGCTGGCAGTATTTGATTTGAGCACCGCAGTCACGTATTGCCATGTGGCGTTGCACTGTAATTTTGCTGGCTCCTTTTCTGACGGTGTGAAATGTTACTGTTGGTATTACTGCAGAACCTAAAAGAGCCTCTGGCAATCCTGACTATGGAGAGGCAGCAGCTCAACCAAATGTGATATTCCACAACCTACCCGTGAGCAAACGTAAGATTTACTCAAAGAAGCTTTACAAGGTGTCAATTTTAGCTCAGCCAGCATCTGATCAGGGCGGCTACAGCTACAGGGCTGATATTACAAAGCATGCACACCACGGAAAGAAAGACACAAGGTGCTGGAGTAACTCAGCTGGTCAGGCAGCATCTCTGGAGTACACGGATAGGTGAGGTTTCAGGTCGGGACACTTCTTACCAAGCTGAACATCACCTATCCGTATTCTCCAGAGATGCTGCCTGACCCACCGAGTTACTCCAACACTTTGAGCCTTTTTTTTCATAACCCAGCATCCGAAATTCCTTGGGACACAGAAAGTCAGTATTTCTACTCTGTGGAAGCATCCGCTTGCTCCTAAAATCGATAACTATAATTTATATAATTGAAAGTAAGCGTGCAGGTACAGCAGGCTAAAAGTAAACATGCAGGTACAGCAGGCAGTGAAGAAAGCAAATGGTATGTTGGCCTTCATAGCAAGAGGATTTGAGTTTAGGAGCAAGGAGGTCCTACTGCAGTGGTGAGACCACACCTTTTGTATTGTGTGCAGTTTTGGTCTCCTAATTTGAGGAAGGATTTTTTTGCTATTGAGGGAGTGCAGCGTAGGTTCACTAAGTTAATTCCCAGAATGGCAGGACTGACATATTATGAAAGAATGGATCAATTGGGCTTATATTCACAGGAGTTTAGAAGAATGAGAGGGGATTTTATAGAAACATATACAATTCTTAAGGGATTGGGCAGGCTAGATGCAGGAAAAATGTTCCCAATATTGGGGGAGTCCAGAACCAGGGGTTACAATTTAAGAATAAGGGGTAGGCCATTTAGGACTGAGCTGAGGAAAAATGTTTTCACCCAGAGAGTTGTGAATCTGTGGAATTCTCTGCCATAGTAGGCAGTGGAGGCTAATTCACTGAATGTTTTCAAGAGCAAGTTAGATATAACTCTTAGGGCTGATGGAATCAAGGGATATAGGGAGAAAGCAGGAATGTGGTACTGATTTAGGATGATCAGCCATGATCATATTATCATATCATATCATATCATATATATACAGCCGGAAACAGGCCTTTTCGGCCCACCAAGTCCGTGCCGCCCAGCGATCCCCGTACATTAACACTATCCTACACCCACTAGGGACAATTTTTACATTTACCCAGCCAATTAACCTACATACCTTGAATGGCAGTGCTAGCTCAAAGGGCCAAATGACCTACTCCTGCATCTATTTTATATGTTTCAATGTTTCTAATATTATTTCATGTTATACAATGGAACTGCAGATGCTGGTTTATACCAAAGATAGACACAAACTGCTGGAGTAACTCAGCGGGTCAGGCAGAATCTCTGGAGCAAAGGAATCGGTGACGTTTCGGACCAGAACCTTTCCTCAGACCTTCTGGTCTAAAGAAGAGTCCCGACTCGAAACATCACTTATCCAAGTTATTCAGAGATGCTAAGTTTCTCCAGCACTTTGTGCTTACATTATTTCATGTTTCTTCTGGTTTTTACTCCACCTTTGGTTGATTCCACCTCAATTTGTGTGGAACAACATCACTACTCTCCATGCCTGAACTCCCCATGAGAACTAATGACCATCTAAATGTACGGCCGGAAGGTCTGAACAAAGAGCAAGACGTGGGGATGCCTTGGGGGAGAAAAAGCTGTTCCTGAGTGTGGTCATAGAGTCATACAGCACAGAAACAGGCCATTTGGCCTAACTCATGCATGCAAACAAAGATGCCCCATCTAGGCTATTCCCATTTGCCTGCATTTGACCCGTATTCTCTAAAACCAGGAATGATTGGGTTAACATATGATAAGCATTTGATGGCACTGGGCCTGTACTCGCTGGAGTTTAGAAGGATGAGGGGGGGACCTCATTGAAACTTTACCAAATCGTGAAAGGCCTGGATAGAGTGGACATAGAGAAGATGTTTCCACTCGTGGGGTAGTCTAGGGCCAGAGGCCATAGCCTCAGAATAAAAGGATGTACCTTTAGGAAGGAGATGAGGAGGAATTTCTTTGGTCAGAGGGTTATGCATCTATGGAATTCATTGCCACAGATGCCCCAGTTGGAGGCCAAGTCAATGAATATTTTAAAGGCAGAGATTCATAGATTCTTGATTAATAAGGGTGTCAGGGGTTATGGGGAGAAGGCAGGAGAATGGAGTTGAGAGGGAAAGATAGATCACCCATGATTGAACGGCAGAATATACATGATGGGTTGAATGGCCTAATCTTGCTCTTATCACTTATGAACATGGACCTTTCCTATCTATCTACTTGTCCATGGTTTTCTAGTAAATGCTGTTGTGGTACCCTAAGTACTGGTGTAATACCACTTGACATTCCAAAATGCAATAGCCTGTACTCTTTGTGTTCCGGTCTACATACCGTGCTCTGCCTAACGTACCATCTGATCTATATCCTGCCATAAAATCCATCGCTATCCACTGCCCTGACTTAGTTTAGTTTAGAGATACAGCATGGAAACAGGCCCTTCGGCCCATCAGGTCCGCACCGACCAATGATCCCCATACACTAACACTATCCTGCACACTAGGAACAATTTACAATTTTTACCGAGCCCAATTAACCAACAAACCTGTACGTCTTTGGTGTGGGGTAGGAAACCGGCACTCCCGGTGAAAACCCACACAGTCAAAGGGAGAAGGTACAAACTCCTTTAAATGTTAGAATGCAAAAAATCTGTACAGTCAGCACCCATAGTTAAGGTTGAAACCAGGTCTCTGGCGCTGTAAGGCAGCAGCTATACCGCTGCACCACCATGCTGTCCATAAGATAGCCTTCTCTATCTTTGGCCACCCAAAGAAAATTCAATATAAACCCATGGAACAACACCTCAGCTTGTTGCTGGATAGTTGGTGTGTGCTTTTCAAGCTTGCGATTTTTCTGCCTGATGGGAATGGGCAGAAGAAGGAATGGGACAAGTCTTTGGTTTTGTTGGCTGCTTTTCTGAGGCCTTGGCAGCAGCTGAGGTGTAGCTCAGAGACCATGGGAACAGCTGAAATCAAGTCAGAGACCTCATTTAATGAAATGGGTCAGATGCTCCAGCCCATTGAAGTGGAGATATAGTGCTGCATTATCCTCAATTTTTGCATTATAGTAAGTAGGGCATGACCGATATCCTATTTGAATTAAGTAGAGCCTCGACATTTGCATTACTTAGAGCTTTATAAATAACCTATTTTTATGTAGGAAGGAACTGCAGATGCTGATTTATACCGAAGATAGACACAAAATGCTGGAGTAACTCATCCGGTCAGGCAGCATCTCTGGAGAAAAGGAACAGGTGACGTTTTGGATCAGAACCCTTTTTCAGACTGACATCAACTATATTTATAGATTGATATAGATTTATACACACACACACACACACACATACACACACACACATATATATACACACACAAATACACACATACATATATATATATATATATATAGTCCAGTAAACAGATATTGAACTAATATATATATATATATATATATATATATATATATATATTAGTTCAATATATATATATATACACACACACACACACATATATAAATATATATTTTTACTGGACTTTTTTCATTTATTTCATTGTTTGCAGGGTACTTTAGACTTACTTACAGAATAGTTTGTTTACATATCTGTTGTGCTGCTGCAAGTGAGAATTTCATTGTTCTGTTTGGACATATGATAATAAAACACTCTTAACTTGACTCTAGGTGAGGATTAAAATGGCGCTGTGAAGCAGCTCCACTACAGTGTCACCACTGTGGTAGAACTTATAAACAGTTCCAATGAAGAGTCTTTACCTAAAACATTGGTGATTTTTCTTTTCACTGAGAATGCCTGACCTGCTGAGTTTCTTCCAGCATTTTATGCTTTTATTTCTGTTTTATCCTACCCTCTTGCCCTTATTTCATGAGCCACAATGCACATATCTCCAATAATTTTTGTTTTCCTTTCCTCCCTCTGACTTACAGTACGTGATTCATGACACAAAAGGTTTTTCCCTAACATGGTATGAAATTGGCAGTTGACAAACTGATCCTGAATGTGAGAGGGGATTATTACGTATAGGTGATGTCCAAGGAGTTGTATAAGACACACGCTGTCAGTTCAAATCAAATCTCCTCTGAACTCTGCATTCCAGGTCTTTGTAAGACTGAGATAAGATAAATGCAAGCAGAAGTAGAATGTGTAAAAAAGATGAAGACACTTACAATTTTACAGCATCTCAGTTGATGTTCTCAGAGATGCTCGAAGTCTCGACAGCTGGTAACGCATTGTTAAAAAAATAATCGCTGCTGTTACATTGGAAGCACAGTTTTTTTTAGTGAAGGATAAATATCAGCTGAGAACATCAATTATCATTCAACTGTCCTACCTCAAAATGGTGTCATGGGATCATTTACATCTCCTTGAGGGTTCCTTGTTTTCAAGTCTCATATTTTAGTTTAATTTAGTTTAGAGATACAGCAGTGAAACAGGCCCTTCGGCCCGCCGAGTCCACGCCAACCAGCGATCACCTGTTCATACTAGTTCAATCCTGTACATTAGTGGCAAATTTGCAGAAGATAATTAACCTACAAACCCGCATGTCTTTGGAATGTGGGAGGAAATCGCAGCACCCAGAGAAGTCCCCCACGCTCGCAAGGAGAACGTGCAAACTCCACACAGACAGCACCCGTAATCAGGATCAAACCTTGCTCTCTTGCAATGTAAGGCAGCAGCTATACTGCTGCAGCACTGTACCACCCAAAATGTCATCTAAAATGTTGCAGCTTCCAGCAGTATCTGGACTGGAGTGCCACTGTAAATTCTGTGGCAACTTCTCTGGTGCAAGACTTGATCTTGGAGCCACTCGAGATTAAATTGTTGAAAAACAGTTAACACTCAATGAAAAGAGCAGGATGGATGGGCAAGCTAAAGGTCGAAAGAGTTGCTTTCCATGTAGACAGAGATTTTATTTCAGGTGCTCCAGTTTCCTCCCATATTCCAAAGTTCGTGTAGGTTAATTGGCTTCTGTAAATTGCCCTTGGTGTGTTGGACAGAACTAGTGTATGGGGAGCATTGTTCAGCACAGACTTGGTGGGCCAAAGGGCTTTTTTTCACGCTGTATTTCCAAACTAAACTAAAGATTATTAGCAGCATAAAATATCAATAGTGGGTCACAAGAAGAAAAACTACAGTAGGAAATGCACTTTGTACAATATGTATTGATGATAGATTGATGGATCAAAGAATCAAGGACTTGGATTAAATTATGGAAACCCAGAAGTATTTGTGTAGCTCTGAAATCTTTGCTATTGGACTGAGGTTGCTAATTCTGGTTGAACAAAGTCCTGGAGTGTCATCACATGTCTCTCTGCCTTCAACTTGGAAAGATGCTATTAAGCCATTAAAGAGTGGAGAGAAGATATATGAGGATGTCGCCAGGACTTACTGCCCTGAGCTGTAGGGAGAAGTTGGGACTATTGTTGGAGGTTGGGCAGGCTAGGATTTTATTCCTTGGAACCTAGGAGATTGAGGAGTGATTTTATAGAGGTGTATAAGAGGCTACAAAACTCCCCCGTGATCTCCTTGTTCAAGCACCCTGTAGTCTCCTCATCGAATAGTGAATTTACACGTACGCAGCGGCACTTACGTTGCCGACTTACGTTACACCCAACCTACGCAAGAGTCCATGGGATGCAACCCTTATGTAGGTTGGGGGAGCAACACGGTGGCACAGTGGTAGAGTTGCTGCCTTGCAGCACCGGAGACCCAGTTCGATCCTGACTATGGGTGCTGTTTGTAAGTTCCCCCTATGTCCGCGTGGATTTTCTCTGGGTGCTCCGATTTCCTCCCAAACTCCAAAGACGTAGCCTCCTCCAGTGCCATAGTGAGGCCCACCAGAAATTGGAGGAACAGCACCTCATATTTCGCCTGGGCAGTTTGCAGCCCAGTGGTATGAACATCGACTTCTCCAACTTTAGATAGTTCCTCTGTCCCTCCCGTCCCCTCCTCCTTCCCAGATCTCCCTCTATCTTCCTGTCTCCACCTATATCCTTCCTTTGTCCCGCCCCCCTGACATCAGTCTGAAGAAGGGTCATGACCCGAAACGTCACCCATTCCTTCTCTCCCGAGATGCTGCCTGACCTGCTGAGTTACTTCAGCATTTTGTGAATAAATACCTTCGATTTGTACCAGCATCTGCAGTTATCTTCTTATACAATTGGTAGGTTAATTGCCTTCAGTAAAATTGTAAATTGTCCTGAGTGTGTAGAATTGTGACAGTGTACGGGGTGATCGTTGGTCGGTGCGGACTTGGTGGGCCAAAAGGCCTGTTTCCATGCTATATCTCCAAAGTCTAAAGTCTGTATGTTGAAAACAGAGATTAGTCGATTTTTGGATATGCATGGAATCAAGGGATGTGTGGTTAGGGCAGGGAGGTATTGCAGAGGTAAAAGATTTGCCATGATTTTACTGAATAGACACAAGGAACCAAATAGCGTTCTACTGAGTCTTAGAGTCTTACTGCTTCCATTTATTAAATCTTCATGTCAAGTTTCAAAGGTGTTTTTCTGTCATTTTCTCCTCATTGAAACTTGCCGTTTCTAGGAAATTAATCTTAGGCTCCAAACAATCTCAAAGTGCTGGCAACCTTTGGCTGGAGCTGTGGATGAAGTGCCTGGAGTGCAACCAGTCAGAATAGTAAGTGACGGTTGTGAGGTCGGATTGCTGCTTCTGAATTTTGCTTGATTACTTCCATGGCTTGAGAGAAATTTCATGGTGGTTTATCTTTTTTCAACTTTAAAAGCGGCTGATTGAATCCCTTGGGGAAATTGAATGGTTCAAATAGACGGTCAAACATACTTGATACAGCACATTTTCCTTTCTTATTTCCTTCCTTGGTTATTGTGCAAGTCTAATCAGCATCCACTATTTCTTGATTCAAACCCATTGCCACTCAGCAATATTTTTGGCTTCGGTTTCTTCCAGCAGAATTTCACATGTTTTTTCTATTGCTATTTGCAACAATTCCACATGTCCAGAATTTCCTCCGGTGTCAACAAAGTTGAGAGTGTTTAATTGTCATACGGAACAGAACAAAGAAATCCCTTCCCCTTTGTCCACCCATGCTTACCTGCCGTGCTTTGTCCTGCCTCTCCACTCTCCCAGCTTTCCACCCACTATCATGCTGAAGAAGGGTCCCAACCTGAAATGCCACCAATACCTGTTCTTCAGAGATGCTGCCGGAACCAGTGAGTTATTCCAGCACTTTGTGTCCTTTTCAACCTGAAGCAGGGCCAACCCTTAGTGGAGGGAAGGGAACATTGAACTCCCTTCGTCCAGTGCTCATGGGATTGGGAACATGAAGTTTAGTTTAGTTCAGTTTTGTTTCATTTATTGTCACATGTACTGAGGTACAGTGAAAAGCTTTTTGTTGCGTGCTATCCAGTCAGACTACACATGATTACAATCAAGCCACCCACAGTGTACAGATGCAGGATAAAGGGAATAATGTTTAGTGCAAGGTAAAGTCCAGAAAAGTCTGATTAAAGGTAGTCTGAGGGTCTCTAATAAGGTAGATGGTAGGTCAGGACTGCTCTCTAGTTGGTGGTAGGATGGTTCAGTTGCCTGATAACAGCTGGGAAGAAACTGTTCCTGAATCTGGAGGTGTGCGATTTCAGACTTCTGTACCTCTTGCCTGATGGGAGAGGGGAGAAGACGGAGTGTCTGGGGTGAGTCTCGTCTTTGATTCTGCTGGCGGTTTTGCCGAGGCAGCGTGAAGTGTAGATGGAGTCAATGGAAGGGAGGTTGGTTTGCGTGATGGTCTGGACTGTGTCAACAATTCTCTGCAATTTCTTATGGTCTTGGATGGAGTTGTTCCCAAACCAAGCTGTGTTGCATCCTGGTAACATGCTTTGTCTGGTGCTTCCTTAGAAGTTGGTGAGAGTTGTTGGGGACATGCCAGACTTCCTTAGCCTTCTAAGGAAGTTGAGGTTTCGGTGTGCTTTCTTGCCATTGCTTCGATATAGCTAGTCCAGGACACAATGCTGTTGACATAGTTGCTGCAGAGTTCAACAGGTTCAAATACTCCATTCAACCAATGTTTCCTATTCCAATAAAAAAGAGTGATTGCTACTTTCCTGAGTGCACAACCAGAAAACAAAACCAGACAACAGTTGCACAAGATGTTGGTGAGACCGCATTTGCAGTATTGTGTAAAACTGAACGGTCCTCTTATCTGCTAGAGTGCGGTCCGAATCTCCCATTTCCCTCATTGGAGACCCTTTGAACTATCTTGAATTGGAAGTTTTCAGACTTTATCTTGCACTAAATGTTTTATGCTTTATCCTTTGTCAGTGCACTGTGGACAACCTAATTGTAATCACGTGTTGTCTTTTCTTTGGCTGGATAACATGTAAACAAAAGCTTTTCACTGTACCTCGATACACGTGACAATAATAAACTAAACTATGCTAATTTGGGTTACCCTGCTATCGGAAAGATGTGATTAAGCTGAAAATAGTGCAGAGAAGATTTCTGAGGATGTTGCTGGAACTTGAGAGCATGAGCTATCAGGAACGCATGGACAAGTTAGGACTTTATTTCTTGGTGTGCAGGAGGCTGAGGGGGTGATTTTGTAGACGTGTATAAAATCATGGGGGGAGTAGATAGGTGAACGCACAGAGTCTTTTACTCAGGATAGGGGAATCAAGAATCAAAGGCCATAGGTTTAAGGGGAGAGCGGAAAGATTTAATAGGAAACTGAGGGGCAACTGTTTCATTCCGAGGGTGGTGGGTATGTGGAACGAGCTACCAAAGGGGGTTGCTGTAAGAAGTACTATAACAGCATTTAAAAGACATTTTGTCAGGTACATGAATGGGAAAGGTTTAGCGTGACATGGGCCAAAGATGGGCAAATGGGACCAGCTTATTGGGGTATGTCGGTCGGCCATGTTGGGCCAAAGGGCCTGTTTCCATGCTGTTTCACACTATGACTCTAATATAAGTATTTGAGAGGTCGATCTGTGATCTTTTCTAAAATAACACACTTTCATATTGATGGATTAGGTGAGGGAGGGAGAAGCTATGTCACATCTTGAATGAGTTTTGCCTGTTGTGGCATCTCTGTTGTCTCTATGCTTCGATTGCATCAGATGAAGTGGGACCTCATTGAAACTTACCGAATAGTGAAAGGCCTGGATAGCGTGGATGCGGAGAAGATGTTTCCAATATGGGAAAGTCTAGGACCAGTGGGAACAGCCTCATAATAAGATGACATACCTTTAGAAATAAGACAAGGAGGATTTTCTTTAGTCAGAGGGTGGTGAACTTTAGAAATCCAATGCAACAGATAGCTATGGAGGCCGTCATTGGGCATTTTTAAGGAGGACATTGACAGTATGGGTATCACAGATTATGGGGGGAAGGCAGGACAATGAGGTTCAGAGGGAAGGATAGATCAGCCAAGATTCAATGACGGAGTAGGCTCGATGGGCCGAATGGCCTAATTCTGCTCCAATTAACATGAATTAATGACGTTTTTTCCGTTTCCCTTGTGCACATAACAGCTTATTTACATGTTACATAACCGTAATATTGGTATGCCTTTCCATGTATCTTCATGCCGAATATATCTGCGTTTTATTTGCCCTTTCTTCCTGTGCAAGTATTTGTTTGTGTGCTGTAGTGGTTCAATGTTTTCATCAAAACTGCTTGGCCTCCCAAACCGATTTGCTTGCACGGCACTGTGGTATATTTTCGGTATCCAATCGACTTTTCCAATTTACACAACCTGAGAAAAAGAGTCCTTCTCCTGAAAGTAAAAAGAAGAGAAGTAATGGGACATTTGGGGCTGATCTGCTGGGAGCCAACATGAATCCACTCGGCCAAATGTAAAATTGGAATTTCCATAGAATTTCTTGTGCTCCATAGAGTACTTGAAGGTGTTGAACTCCATATTACCTCTCTCATCAGCACAGGACAAGGGGTGTGCAAAGATAGCATGGTGGCACAGTGGTAGAGTTGCTGCCTACAGCGCCAGAGACCCGGGTTCGATCCTGACTACAGGTGCGGTCTATATGGTGTTTGTACGTTCTCCCTGTGACCGTGTGGGTTTTTCTGCACGGGCTTCAGTTTCCACCCACATTCCAAAGATGTGCAGATTTTATGGCTTCTGCAAATTGTCCCTCGTGTGTAGAATTGAACTTGTGTATGGGCGATCGTTGGTCGGCACAGACTCAGTGGGCTGATGGGCCTGTCCCTACGCTGTATATCTAAAACTCAATGGGCTTCTCCAGTGTCATTATATCAAAATATCTGGTAGGAAATTAGAGTCAAATTTATTTTGATTTTAGTCAACCATAGTTCTCCTGGAAGGCACCAAACCTTTATCTTTTGAGGTTATCAATGGATTAATGATCCAAAGAAAGACAAAAATGCTGGAGTAGGTCGGTGGGTCAGACAGCATCTCTGGAGAAAAGGGAAAGGTGACGTTTTGGGTCGGGACCTCTCTTCAGACCTGGATCATAGTGGTAGCCAAGGAATTTAAGTGGGCCGAAGGATCTGTTTCCATGCTGTATTGCCAAACTAAACGTAGAAGGAGCGAGGTGTTTATATGTTGCCTTTATTGGAAGCCTGCAGTTACCCGTGAAAATGATGGAGGATAATACACATGGAGAATAATTATTTTCTCTAAAAGAAAACTTTTTTTTTGAGAAAGCACTCTAATTATAGTCTTCTGTTCTTCCCTTCAAATGAAGAGTGATGATTATTTTTGGAGATAACTTTTTAATTAAACTCTGGTTCTTGTAAATATACATGGTGCACATGGTTTATTTACTTTATTTATTGAGAGGATGCAAGCCTTGCTACGAACGGCCAGCTTTTATTGCCTTTCCCTAACTTCCATTTAGTTTAGTTTAGAATACAGCGTGGAAACAGACCCATTGGCCCACTGATTCCATACCTATTCCATGCCGACCAACAATCACCCAAGCTCTATCCTGCACACTCGGGGCAATTTACAGAGGCCAATTAATCTCCAAACCTGCTCATCTTTGGTATGTGGGGGGAAACCAGGGCACCGGGAGAAAACCCACACAGTTTCAGGGAGAACTGCAAACTCCATACAGACAGCACCCATAGTCGGTATCGAACCCAGATCTCTGACGCTGAACCGTTACACCTGAACCGTGAGTCTGGCTTTACTTGGGGCAAGCTTAGATAGGAACAGACAAAAAAATAAAACATCTCGTAGATCAGTGGTGATTTTCTCAAACAGGTCCATTTGTTGAAGGTAGACACAAAAAGCAAGAGTAACTCAGTGGGAGAGGTAGCATCTCTGGAGAGAAAGAATGGCTGACGTTTTGGGGCGAGGCCCTTCTTCAGACTGGTTCGGGATAAGGGAAATGAGAGATATAGACAGTGATGAGGAGAGAGAAAGAACAATGAATGAAAGATATGCAAAAAAGTTACGATGATAAAGGAAACAGGCCATTGTTAGCTGTTTGTAGGGTGCAAATGAGAACCTAGTCCGACTGGGGGGGGGGGGGGGGGGGGGTGGGGTTGAGAGAGAGAGGGAATGCCGGGGCTACCTGAAGTGAGAGAAATCAATATTTATACCATTGGCCTGACGGCTGCCCAAGCGAAATATGAGATGCTGTTCTTCCAATTTGCGCTTAGCCTCACTCTGACAATGGAGGAGACCTAGGACAGAAAGGTCTGTGTAGGAATGGGAAGGAAAATTAAAGTTTCCACAGTACCTACAACATTTTTATATTCTCACAACACAATGGTTACTTGTGGATTCTACATTTTAAAAATAAGTCATCATTGATCAATGTCTCTGCAACCTTTCATCCTTGTCTCTCCCCAGAGTTATAGAAATAGGCATCATAAATGTCAGTATCCCTGAACAGTTTTATTGCTTTCAGCTTGGTTTACAACTCTCTTTGTTTATTTTAACTAAACTAGCGGTGCTGTGGAATCTAAATGCCATGATAAATCTATTTATTGCCTCACTAACATCCTTCTGTTCCATATGTTGACCATTTTTCTCATTGTGCTTCCCCAGTATGTAAGCTCTAAGGTTAAGCACATTATAAACTACTCATCTTCCTTATCATTTTCAAAAAATCTCCGTCAACACCCGGCAACATTGAAGATTGTAGGCCGGGCGACATCACCAAAATTGGCCCACTTTAGTCGTGAAGGAAAGCTTTAAAATGGCTGCCGGAGAAAGCCATGCTTGTTATGATTCCTACTTTTCCTTGTGTTTTACTGCTTTCATTTCCTTGCCGCCTGTTGCAATTAATGCTTGCATCCCTTGCTGGCGATTTGTTTTATTCACAGGGCACAGTGCACAGAACTACTCCTGTATCTTCTCGCGGCCAAATATGTGAGTGCTGACCTCTGCTGTGTGTTGTACATATTGGCTGTGTGTAGCAAGCTCTGGCATGGCACGTCCATTAAGCTTTACATGCATCGCTCCCTATGTGCAGTGTTCTTTATATTGCTGTACTATTGAGTGCCTCAGCTTTCCTTGCTGCTTGCTGTTTTCCTGTTTGCCATGCACATCCCTTTAGGGAGTACAGTACCACTTGTTCTCCACCTGGTAAGGACTTGAATGCTCAATTTGTCTTTAGTTTACTTTAGGATTACAATGCGGAAACAGGCCTTTCGGCCCACCAAGACCGCGCCAACCAGCGATCACTACAACACAAAACTGTAAATTGTCCCTGTACACTGGGGACAATTTACAATTTTACAGAAGCCAATTAACTTACAAATCTGTACATCATTGGAGAATGGGAGGAAACCGGAGCACCCAAGAAAACTCATGCAGGTCATGGGGAGAATGTACAAAATCCGTACAGACAGTTCCCATAGCTAGGATCGAACTCAGGTCTCTGGTGCTGTAATGCAGCAACTCTACCTCTGCGCCACCGTGCGCTATTGGTTGTTTACAGTCTGCATCTTTACAATGATAGAAAGGGGCTTTGCTTTACTGGATTTATACATGCCTTGGTTTCAGATAGATGGGGTGGTCAAGAAAACTTTCGGTACAAGGGCCTTCATCGGTAAGGGTATTGATTATAGAAGTTGGGACATTATGATACAGTTGTACAACACATTGGAGAGGCCACATTTGAAGTATTGTGTTCAGTTTTGGTCACCCTGCTTTGGGAAGGATGTCATCCAGCTGGAAAGAGTGCAGAAAAGATTTACAGCGATGTTGCCAGGACTTGAGGGTCTAAGCTATAGGGAGTGGTTGAGCAGGCTAGGAATTTATTCCCTGGAGTACAGGAGGATGAGAGGATGATCTTATAGAGATGTATAAGATCCTGAGGGGAATAGATTGGGTGTTGTACAGAGTCTTTTATCCAAAGTAGGGAAATCAAGAACCAGAGGACCAGAGAGGTTTAATGCGAGATGGAAAAGATTTAATAGGAATCTGAGGGGGCAACCTTTCCACACAGAGGGTGATGGATATATGGAATGAACAGCCAGAGGAGGTAGTCTTTTAACAACATCTAACAGACATTTGCTCAGGTACATGGATGGGAAAGCTTTTGAGGGATATGGGCTAAATGTGAGCAGGTATGGCAACCATAGATGAAGTATCTTGGTCGGCATGGACAAACAGAGAACAGAGAACATAGAACAGTACAGCACAGGAATGGACCCTTCGGCCCACAATGTTTGTGCTAAACAAGATGCCAAGTTAAACTGATCTTATCTACCTGCACATGATCCACATCCCTCTATTCCCTGCATTTCCATGTGCCTAACTAAAAACCTCTTAAAGGACATTGTTATTTCTGCCAAGATCACCACCCCTGGCACTGCGATTCAAGCTCCCACCACTCTGTTTAAAAAAGCTTACCCCACTCATTTCCATTAAACTTCCCCCCCCCCCCCCCCCCCACCTTATAGCTATGCCCTGTAGTGTTGGACGTTTCCACCCTGCGGAAAAAGGTTCTGACAATCTATCCTATCTATGCCTCCCATAATATTATATACTTCTATCAAAACTCCCCTCAATCTCTGACGTTCCAGAGAAACCAATCCAAGTCTGTCCAACCACTCCCTGCAGATGAAACCCTCTAATCCAGGCAGCATTCTGGTCAACCTTCTCTGCACCCTCACCAAAGTGTTCACATCTTTCCTGTAATACCAAAGTCCCATAGAGCTGCATCATGACTTCCTAGCTGTTCAACCGAATACCTCTAGAAATGAAGGAAAGCATACCATATTCCTTTTATCCCACCCTATCTACTTAGCTGCCACCTTGTGAGCTTGAACAGACTCCAAGATCCCTCCGCACAGCAATGCTGTTGAGGGTCTCGGCATAAACTGTATACTCTCTTCCTTTCATTCACACTCCCATTTGCAAAACCACACACTTGCTCGGGTTAAACTCCATCTGCCATTTTCCCGCCCATTTCTACAGATGATCTATATCCAGCTATATCTTCTGACAGAATTCTTCACTGTCTGCAACTCCTCCAAATTGGGCCGAAGGGCCTGTTTCCGTGCTGTATGACTGATGTCAATAACTTCCTATATCTTAGCATTTCAAAACTGAATTGCCCCTCGTACCATCGGTTGCACTTTCAAATCAACATTGTCAGGTCAAGTGTTCAAATCCCACTCCAGAGGCAAGTGCATAATCCAGGCTAACACTCTTAGTATAGCTCTGATGGAGGTGCAATCACTTGGATGACTTATTAAACAGAGGACTTGTCTGTCCTCTCAGTGGAAATAAAAGAACAATGATAATATTTTGATGAAAAATGGTGTGGATTCATCAGGACAATATTTATCCAGACACCAAAATTATATTATCTGGTTATTCATCTCTTTGCTGTTTGTGGAAGCTTGCTGTGTACAAAATGTGAATCTTGTGCTTTCTATGTCGCAGGTCAAGTAAAGTCAAGTTGTGTTTATTGTCAGATGCAAAAGTACAGAGTTTAATGTCATATACACAGTGGTAGAACTGCTGCCTTACAGCGCGAGAGACCCGGGTTCGATTCTCACTACGGGTGCTGTCTGTACGGAGTTTGTACGTTCCCCCTGTGACCACGAGGGTTTTTGTCTGGGTGCTCCAGCTTCCTCCTACACTCCAAAGGCGTGCAGATTGTTAGGTTAATTGATTTTTGTTAAAAAATTGTAAATGTTCCCTAGTGTGTAGGATATTGCTAGTGATCACTAAGGGGAGATCAATGCAGTATCGGTGGGTTGAAGGACCTGTTTCTGTGCTGTATCTCTAAAGTCTAAAGTACGTTGACGTACAGGAACAATTAAAATCTTGCTTGTAGCAGCATCACAGGCACATCGACTCAGACAAACGCAGAAAAGCATAAACTATACACAGGGGTGCAGTGCTGCCGGAGCTCACCGGACCACCGCTCCAGCACCTCTGTAAACAAAAAACCCCAAATAAACAGCGGGGAATTTAAACTAGCGGGGAATTTAACAGCGACTGCTCTGGCCCCAGTGACAGCTCCGGCACCTAAAAAAAAAATTAGCACTGCAACACTGACTATACGTAAATCATAAAAGAGAGTGAAAAGAAGAAGACGGGAAAAAGGAGACATTAGTGCAAAACACAAGTAGAAAAGCTAGGAACTACAGATGCTGGCTTACAAAAACAGGCACAAAGTGCTGGAGTAACTCACAGAGTCAGGCAGCACCTCTGGAGAACACGGGTAGGTGTCGTTTCTTCTGACCCTATCCAAAATGTTGCCTATCCATGTCCTTCAGCAATGTGGCCTGAGTCACTGAGTGACCCTGACACTTTGTGTCTATTCTTATAAAAAAACAGTCCATGGAAGGGCAAGAGGTGGTCTGTTGTAGGATTAGAGTTAAGTCAGTCAGTTCAAGAACCTGATAGTTACTTGTGGGTACAATAACTACATCTGAGCACAAGCAAAGAACTGCAAATGCTGGTTGTGTAAGAAAATAACTGCAGATGCTGGTACAAATCGAAGGTATTTATTCACAAAATGCTGGAGTAACACAGCAGGTCAGGCAGCATCTGAGGAGAGAAGGAATGGGTGACGTTTCAGGTCGAGACCCTTCTTCAGACTGATGTCAGGGGGGCGGGACAAAGGAAGGATATAGGTGGAGACAGGAAGATAGAGGGAGAACTGGGAAGGGGGAGGGGAAGAGAACTATCTAAAGTTGGAGAAGTCAATGTTCATACTGCTGGGCTACAAAATACCAAGCGGTATGAACATTGACTTCTCCAACTTTAGATAGTTCCTCTGTCCCTCTCTTCCCCTCCCCCTTCCCAGTTCTCCCTCTATCTTCCTGTCTCCACCTATATCCTTCCTTTGTCCCGCCCCGACATCAGTCTGAAGAAGGGTCTCGACCTGAAATGTCACCCATTCCTTCTCTCCTGAGATGCTGCCTGACTTGCTGAGTTACTCCAGCATTTTGAGAGCAAATGCTGGTTTATATCAAAGAGAGACACAAAGTGCTGGAGTAACTCAGTGGGTCAGGCATCATCGCTGGAGAAAAAGGTTGGTTGAAGTTTCAGGACAGAACCCATCTTTGCATTCATGTATTTGGTCAAGAACCTTCTTCACACTGAAAAATGGTCCCAACTGGAAACGTCACCTATCCTTTTTCCCCAGAGATCTGCCTGACCCGCTGAGTTACACCAGCGCTTTGTAACATCTAAGTACTTGTTTGGTTGTAAAGCACAATAGCCTGCGAAAGATAAGATATATTCACATTGTTCCTTTGATGTGTATTTTGAATTGATTTCCTGTGAAATAAAGAGCAGCCTTGGACTAATTTCACTGTAAAGTGTATGATATTCCCAATGGTCGGGTACCTGAAACAAATTAAACGCATATATCCTTTTTAGTGTGAGCTCATTTCCTGGTGGGTTGTCACTTCCAGGAAGATGTATTTTTAAAGTGGAGATTTCCTTACTGCAGAAACTCCTTGCACGTAAACCATCCTCTCTTCTATTGACTACATCCACCCTTCATGCTGCCTCAGCAAGGCAACCAGTATAATCAAGAACCAGTCTCACCCTGGTCACTCCCTCTTCCCCTTTCTCCTGTCAGGCAAGAGGTACAGAAGTGTGAAAACGCACACCTCCAGATTCAAGAACAGTTTCTTCCCAGCTGTTATCAGGCAACTGAACCTATCGCCAACCTATCATCAACTCCCATCTAACTCATTTGTGATCCTCAGACTATCTTTAATTGGATTTTACTGGACCTAATCTTGCACTAAATATTAGACTCTTGATCCTGTACGTAAACATTGTGGACGGATAGAATGCAACAAAATAACTTTGCAGTGTACCTTGGTACATATGACAATAATAAACTAAACTCAACTAAGTGAGAGTCTGCAATCAGTTCATGCCACTGGAGTTTAATGGACTCTTAAACTTAGGTCTGGCCTAAGAGCAAGGTAAAATGAAAGGATCTCTCAGCACTGCTTGTAAAGGTGCCAAGGGTTTCCCCAAGCATTCCTTCCCAACAGAGCAAGATCCTGCTATTTGTTTGATCAATCATTCATAAGGCATTTATAGAATCTCACAATGTACAAAGTGTTTGCCATATTTTCTAGATGACTGAAAACCACTCTTCAAAACTAACACACCACTTGTTAAGTGCTGCAGAGCTGAGATAAGGTACTTCATAAATTGATTTTTTTTTTGCTTTTATCTTCTCTAATCCCAGACATAAAGTTTATTTTCATTGCAGTCATATTTGTTTAATTGAAGATTTCTCACTTTCTTGATTCTGTTCTCAAAGAACATAGAAAAGTACAGCAAAGGAACAGCCCCTTCGGCCCACAAAATCTATGCTGAACATGATGACATGACCAACTAATCTCCTTTTCCTGCATGTGATCTATGTCCCCCCATGGGAGTGCACGGTGGCCAAGCGGTAGAATTGGTGCCTTGCAGCGCTTGAAGCGCCAGAGACCCGGGTTCGATCCCTACTACAGGTGTTGTCTATACGGAGTTTTTGTACGTTCTCCCCGTGACCATGTGGGTTTTCTCCGTGATCTGCAGTTTCCTCCAACACTCCAAAGACATGCAGGTTTGTAGGTAAATTGGCTTGGTAGAAGTGTAAATTGTCCCCAGTGAGTGTAGGGCAGTGTTAATGTGCGGAGATTGCTGGTCGGTGCAGACCCGGTGGGCCAAAGGGCCTGTTTCTGCACTGTATCTCCAAAAAACTAAAACTAAAACGAAAACATGCCCTGCATATCCATGCGCCGATCTAAAATAGACACAAAATGCCGCAGTAACTCAACGGGTCAGGCAGCTTCTCTGGAGAAAAATAATTGGTGACGATTCGGGTCGGAACGTTTCTTCAGACTGCTTGCTTTTGCACCACTGAAATTATTTCCTTGTAACTCGATTCCATCCTATCCCCACATCCAAAGTAAAGAGCAGTCTGGAGATGGGTTAAGATAGACACAAAGTGCTGGAATAACACGGCGAAAAACCTTAAGAAGGGTCTCGACCCGAAACGCCACCCATCCTTTTTCTCCAGAGATACTACCTGACCCACTGAGTTACATAGAAACATAGAAAATAGGTGCAGGAGTATGCCATTCGGCCCTTCGAGCCTACACCACCATTCAATATGATCATGGCTGATCATCCAACTCAGTATCCTGTACCTGCCTTCTCTCCATACCCCCTGATCCCTTTAGCCACAAGGGCCACATCTAACTCCCTCTTAAATATAGCCAATGAACTGGCCTCAACTACCTTCTGTGGCAGAGAATTCCACAGATTCACCACTCTCTCTGTGAAAAAAAACGTTCTCATCTCGGTCCTGAAAGACTTCCCCCTTATCTTTAAACTGTGACCCCTTGTTCTGGACTTCCCAAACATCGGGAACAATCTTCCTGCATCTAGCCTGTCCAACCCCTTAAGAATTTTGTAAGTTTCTATAAGATCCCCCCTCAATCTTCTAAATTCCTGCGAGTACAAGCCAAATCTATCCAGTCTTTCTTCATATGAAAGTCCTGCCATCCCAGGAATCAATCTGGTGAACCTTCTCTGTACTCCCTCTATGGCAAGAATGTCTTTCCTCAGATTAGGAGACCAAAACTGTACGCAATACTCCAGGTGCGGTCTCACCAATGCCCTTTACAACTGCAGCAGAACCTCCCTGCTCCTATACTCAAATCCCCTCGGTTACTCCAGCACTTTGTGTCTATCTTCGTTATAAACCTGCATCGGCAGTTCATTCCTATGCACATTGAGGTGCATTGGGAATTCTTGTAGTGGTCACATCAAGTAAGAAGAGAAGAATTACTTCTGACCACTAGTTACGTGATGACTGTTACCAACACCAGCCCTTTTTTCTAGATTTATTTAATTAACCAAATTTAAATTCTCCCTCTGTTCTAGTGGGAACTGAACTCGTGACACAGATCAATAGTCCAGGCCTCTGGATACCAGTGCACTAACTTCATCATTATGCTCCTGCGCCCTATTTGTCATTAGGATTATTTAATATTCACAGGTGTTATTTTGAAGTGGTTCACAGGAATCATCATGTGCGAATTAGCAGCGAGCTTAATGCTAGAAAGTCTGCTGAATGCAAACAGGGTCAGCTTTTCAAAGTGGTTTGGGTTGTCGCATTTCCAAGTCTGCCAGAAAGTTACCTACAGGAGAACAGAATTTGACATTTGGCTGCGTTATGTTCAGGCATCAATAATGTATCAAGTAGACTTATTGCATTTAAAGCAGTCCTTGACATTCTGACATTACATGGTGCCCTGGAGGCGTTGAAATCTATTAAAAAGGGTGACTTACTGAGATTTTGCTTTAAAGAGAAATCCTTCAAAAAAACAGTTGCGTTTTTCCTAATTGGGATGTTGAACACACAAATTTTCTATTGATTGAGATAATCCATTGGATGCTCCATTTAACTGAATCGCGTTAATTCAGTGAATGTGGCGATAGATTGATGAAAGGACGCTTGACCTCATGAAAGTAATGCGTGTTTGTGGTTTAAAAAACAGACAGTTAGGGCAACATTTACACTCCGGTGCCATTGATGGGAAGTGATGTGTTTCAAACAAGACAACGTTCTTTTTCATTGTCTCCTAACTTCACACAACAGGACCATTTACAATTGGAATGGGAACTGTTGTCTTGCATGGCTCACACAGACATCTTAAATATATTTCTACTGACCATCATTGCCAAATATAATTCCTCTGAGTTTATTTCTGTTATTGAGAGACAGATCTCAAACCTTGATTTATCTCTATCTTCCTGAGCAAACCACTCATCTTACTCATGCAAAGGAACTGCAGATGCTGTTTTAGTTCAGTTTAGTTTAGTTTATTGTCACGTGTAATGAGACACAGTGAAAAGCTTTTTCTTGTGTACTAAAGTTAACGGAAAGACTGTACACGATCACAATCAAACCAAGTACAGATACATGATAAAGGGATTAATGCTTAGTGCAAGATAAAGTCCAATAAAGTCCGATCAAAGATGGTCTTCGGGTCTTCAATGAGGTGGATAGTAGCTCAGGACTGCTCTTTAGTTGTTGGTAGTAGGGCTCAGTTGCCTGATAACAGCTGGGAAGAAACTATGCATTTTCACCCTTCTGCACCTCTTGCCTGATGGGAGAGGGGAGAAGAGAGAGGGTTCCGACCTGAAACATAACCTATTTCTTTTCTCCAGAGATACTCCAGAGATGCTGCCTGACCCATTGAGTTACCCCAGCATTTTGTGTTCTATCCTTGCTATAAACCAACATCTATATTTCCTTCCTACACATTTCGTCACCTATCGACGTTCTCCAAAAAAGCTGCCTGACCCGCTGAGACGCTCCAGCATTTGTGTTTTACTCAAGATTCCAGCGTCTGCAGTTCTTTGCATTGCCAACCTCAAGCTCCTTTTCTCCCTGTATTTTTTCATTGGATATCATTTGACTTTTGACAGCACTGCTATGAATACTTTCGGACTTACAAAAGGAAACCAGGACACTGGTTAGTTTATTGTCACGTGTACCGAGCTGCAGTGAAAAGCTTTTGTTGCGTGCTAACCAGCGGTGGAAAGACAATATGTGCTTACAATCGAGCCATTTGCAGTGTGCAGCCACATAAAAAGAGAATAACGTTTAGTGCAACATAAAGCCAACAAAGTCGGTCAAGGATAGTCTGAGGGATATCAAAGAGGTTGATAGTAGTTCAGCACTGCTCTTTGGTGATGCTGTTGCCTGATTACAGCTGTCTGATTGCCTGATAACATTGCGGTTGTAAAGTCCATTGGGTGATTTCACCTTGTGGTGGAGCAGCAGTGTAGTTCCTGCTGATCTGGTGTCATGATCAATGCCACACCTTGTACCTGTCCAGTCGTCTATTTCCATAGAAAAGCCAAATCACCAACTTTGCACAAAATTAAGCAACCCAAATCAATTTTGACTGTTTGATGCATAAAAGAGACTCTTGTTTCTCGTTGGCACTTTACACGTCCCTCTCAGGACATCTCAATGCAGTTCACAGCCGATAGAATTACTTCTGCCATGTAATTACTGCTCCAGTGCTGGGATTGCTGCAATTAATGGCCACACAGGAGCCCAATAACACAAAATAATCTGTTTTTACTAATGTTGATTAAGAGACACATATTAACAAAGACGTCAGGGATAACTACTCCTCTGCTGTTGGAAGGAACTGTAGATGCTGGTTTATGCTGAAGACAGATAAAGTTGCCACAAAGCAACTCAGTGGGTCAGGAAGCATCTCGAGAGAAAAGGAATAGGAGATGTTTCTGGTTGGAACTTGTCTTCAGACTGCAAAAGCAATAGGTGACGTTTCAGGTCAGAAAACCTCCTCAGCACTTTTTCTCCAGAGATGCTGGCTGACCTGTCGAGTTACTCCAGCACTTTTGTGTATTACTCCTTTTCTGCTGAGAATAAGGAGGAAGAAGATTGGACTTTATTGCCTTCCATCACAGTGAGGTATGTGGTGGATGTTTATGTTAACTTTTATGTAGTTGTGTGTCTTGTTGCTTTTTTAAAAATATGGCGGTATGGTAATTCGAGTTTCACTGTACCTTAATTGGTACATGTGACAATAAACTGACCTTTGAACCTTTGAACATGACGCTGAGGGATCATTCTTGTCCATGAAGAGGCCAGACAGAACTGTAGTCTAACATCGCATCGACAAAGCATCACTTACAAGAGTTCAGGATTCACTCAGTCCATGAGTGGGGGGTCTCTAGAGAGCGAGTTGTGTACATAACATACCTACAATGGCATAATGAATGAGTATAACTCTGATTGAGGGCATCTGATCCATCAAGTGTGGATAGATTCAGTATAGTGTGGATAGATGTGAGGTTATCCACTTTGGTGGCAAGAACAGGAAGGCAGAATATTATCTGAATGGTGTCAGATTAGGAAAAGGTGAGGTGCAACGAGACCTGGGTGTGCTTGAAAATCAATCACTGAAAGCAAGCATGCAGGTACAGCAGGCAATGAAGAAAGCTAATGGCATGTTGGCCTTCATTGCGAGAGAATTTGAGTTTAGGAGCAAGGAGGTCCTACTGCTATTGTACAGGGCCCTGGTGAGATTGCACCTGGAGTATTGTGTGCAATTTTGGTCTAATTTGAGGAAGGTCATTATTGCTATTGAGGAAGTGCAGCGTAGGTTCACCAGGTCAATTCCCGGGATGGCGGGACTGACATATGATGAAAGAAGGGGTCGACTGGGCTTGTATTCACTGGAATTTAGAAGGATGAGAGGGGATCTTATAGAAACATATAAAATTCTTAAAGGATTGGACAGGCCAGATGCAGGAAAAATGTTCCCGATGTTGGGGGAGTGCAGAATCAGGGGTCACAGTTCAAGAATAAGGGGTAGGCCATTTAGCACTGAAATGAGGAAAAACTTCTTCACCCAGAGAGTTGTGAATCTGTGAAATTCTCTGCCACAGAAAGCAGTGGAGGCCAATTCAGTGGATGTTTTCAAGAGAGAGTTAGATTTAGCTCTTTGGGGTAAAGGAATCAAGGGATATGGGGAAAAAAGCAGGAACGGGGTACTGATTTTAGATGATCAACCACGATCATATTGAATGGCGGTGCTGGCTCGAAGGGCCAAATAGCCTACTCCTGCACCTATTTTCCCATGTTTCTATGTTGCCGTCTCCCTCCTACAGGTTTCAGGTCCTTGGGGGGAGCAAGCTGTTGTACTTCGTGGTCCGGTATCTTTGTTATGACCCTGGATGGACCACAAGTACATGTGTGTAAAAGGTTATAATGCTGGAGCTTAACTCCAAGCTCTTTATTCCGTGGCCACCTGGAACCAGAGTGGCCACCTAATCACCTCATTCTCTTATATAGACATTACTACACAGGCAAACAAAGTAGTCCTTGTGATACAACAAAGTAGTCCCTGCAATATCACAACACAAGCGACGAGCTTCGTACGAGGCTCCTCACTCCAGGCGTGTTGCCGGTTGTGAGGCTGCGAGCCAGGCCCGCTGCCAGGGTATGGTAGCAGCCCAGGCCCGTCTGGAACCTCCACCACGTGCCGCCCTGTTTAAGATTTCAGGGTCGGTGTGGGGATCGCATTCTATTCCCTTCAGCTCACTTCACATCAGAGCTCATTTTGTTTCTGATTAACTTGGCTACAGCTGAACAGCTCAGGAATTGCTTTGCTAAGTTTTGGTAGCTTCCTGTGACGGGGATACTGCTTTGCTGCACACTGCCTTTGTTCAACTTGTGGAGATCCCACAGTGTTTAATACAAACTGCTGAAACATCAAATGGAATACTTGCCAAATCATCTCATGCATCCACAGCTGCTCGGCTTGATCATTCAACTTTGACTGCCTGTACGTTTGTGCTGTTTAATTCATTTAATTCTTCTTCATAGAAAGGTTACACAGAGCAGGGTTTTTTTTTGGGGGGGGAAATACATGATGTTGCACTTCTGTGGGAATGTGTAAGCTATTCAACTCCTTAAATCTGTTCAAGCATTCATTTAGATCATTGCTGATCTGTATCAAACACCTGCCTTTCCATTACACCCTGAGCTAAAAGCAATTTGTTGATTTTTTTCTGCAAGTTTCAATTAACATCCAGTGATTTTGAGGCTGAATAGTGAAGATTTCATTCCATTCTATGTTTAGGAATCTTTCCAGGTTTAACTCCTGAATAGCCTTATGTGCAAGTAACAACTGTGCTCCATAAGCCAGGGTACTGGGTTCTCAAGTACTGGATACCAGGCTCCATGAGCTAGGGGTTGCCTCTACCCCATTATAGAAATTGGACTTTGGATCTGGAACCGGTGCACTACAATGCTGAGAACTATATTCTGCTCTTTGTATCTTTTTTCTTTGTGGTAGTTTGGTGTTGTAGATACAGTTACGGACACAGGCCCTTCGGCCCTCCGAATCCGCACCAACTGACAATCACCCCATGCACTGGTTCTATCCTACACTAAGAAAAATTCACCAAAGCCAATTAACCTGCAAACTTGGAGTGTGGGAGGAAACAGGAGCACCCCGGGGAAATCTCACTCGGCCACCAAGAGAAGGTGCAAACTCTGTACAGAGAGCTCCCATAAGATCAATTCTGGGTCTCTGGTGCTGTAAGGCAATAACTCTACTTCTGTGCCGCTGTGCCTTGGAGTACTTGAGTTTGGCTTGAATGTATTTATCAAGAGTATTTTCTAATTTGCTTGGAGCACGCTCCAAAGACGTGTAGGTTTTGTCGGTTAATTGGCTTTGGTAACATTGTAAAATTGTCCCCAGTAAGTAGATAGCAGTAGGGTACGGGGATCACTAGTCGGCTTGGACTCGATGGCTCTGCAAGGAATGGCGGGTTATGGATCATATGTAGATAAATGAGATTAGTTCATCTTGGCACTGTGGGCAAAAGGGCCTGTTTAAAAAGAGTTTCGATTTTATAAAGAAACTCAGCCCACCAAAGGGCCTTTTTATAATGGGATAATTTTGCAATGTTACCAAGCCCAATTGACCCACAAAACCTGCACGTCTTTGGATTATGGGAGGAAACAGAAGCACGCGGAGAAAACCCACGCGGTCACGGAGTGAACGCACAAACTCCATACAGACAGCACCCATAGTCAGGATCGAACCCGGGCCTCTAACGCTGTAAGGCAGCAACTCTACCTCTGCACCACCGTACCGCCCAGTTCCTGAGCTGTATGTTCTGAGCTCTATGTTCACTTTTCACTGAGCGGTTTCTCAGGATAATATTCATTGCTGGTGCCAAGTCTGATAAATTGCAATTTTGCAGTCGTTTATCTAAGATCCCAGGAACTATAACTAGTGGCTAGAAATAGTTAACAGTAAGGGTTAACAACTAATTCAGATCCTCAGCTATGCTGCAATGAATCTAATTTTATATTTGTGATTCCTCGTGCATTAATTAAAACCAAAAGTAGTTTGATTCTGATGTGAAGTCCAGAGGCAGGATATTAATTTTTCATCCTGTGCCACTCTTAGAGGTCACTGTTTATTACCTATTTTATTGGTGTCCATAAACAAAGATGTCCTCGCTTTAATGATTTATTTTTTGTCTTGAAAGATTTGATTTAAACATCAGAACTGACAGGATGGATGTTGGAAGGCTTTTTCTTCTGCTGAAGACTGTAGAATTAGATGTCATAGGAAGAGTTTGACCCTTTAGGACTGAGATGGGAAGAAATTTCTTTATGCAGGGACTTGGATAAATATTTAGCAACTCTGAGGTCTCTGGGTGCACAGTGTTTGAGTGGATTCAATAATAAGTAATAGATTGTTGGACATTGAAGAGGAATTCTGGGCAGGGAGCGTCTTTTCCCCAGGGTGGGGGAATCAAGAACCAGAGGACGCAGGGTTAAGGTGAGAGTGGCAAGATGTAATACAAAGCTGAGGGGCAACCTTTTCACTCAGAGGGGTTGTGGATATGTGGCGTGAACTGCAAGAGTAGGTAGTTGTGGCAGATACTATAACAGCACTTAAAAGATACTTGGACTGGTACATGGATTGGAAAGGTGTACAGGGATATGGGTCAAATGTAGGCAAATTAGACTAGTTCAGTGTAAGAAGGAACTGCAAATGCTGATTTAAACCAAAGATAGACACAAAATGCTGGAGTAACTCAGCGGGACAGGCAGCATCTCTGGAGAGAAGAAATGGGTGATGTTTTAGGTCGATATCCTTCAGACTGGTTAGGGATAAGAGAAACAAGAGATATAGACGGTGATGTGGAGAGATAAAGAACAATGAATGAAAGATATGCAAAAAGTAACGATGAGAAAGGAAACAGGCCATTGTTAGCTGTTTGTAGGGTGAAAATGAAAAGCTTGTGCGACTTGGGTGGGGGAGGGATAGAGAGAGAGGGAATGCTGGGGCTACTTGAAGTGAGAGAAATCAATATTCATACCACTGGGCTGTAAGCTGCCCAAGTGAAATATGAGATGCTGTTCGTCCAATTTGCGTTTAGCCTCACTCTGACAATGGAGGAGACCTAGCACAGAAAGGTCTGTGTAAGAATGGGAAGGAGAATTAAAGTGTACAGCAACTGGGAGATCAGGTTGGTTCAGGCGGGCTGAGCGAAGGTGTTCCGCGAAACCTTCCCTGGTTTACCTAACCCTGGTTAACTCATCCCTTCCCACCCAAACCACCCCCTCCCCAGGAACCTTCTCCTGCAACTGCAGAAGATACAACACCTGTCCCTATACCTCCTCCCTCGACTCTGTCCAGGGACCCCGACAGTTCTTTCAGGTTAGGCAGAGGTTCACTTGCACCTGCTCCGACCTCATCCGTTGTTCAAGATGTGGACTCTTTCCATCGGCCAGACCAAATGCCGACAGGGCGATCGTTTCGCGGAACACCTTCGCTCAGCCCGCCTGAACCTACCTGATCTCCCGGTTGCTGGACACTTTAATTCTCCTTCCCATATCTGCACAGACCTTTCTGTCCTTGGTCTCCTCCATTGTCAGAGGGAGGCTAGACGTAAATTGGAGGAACAGCATCTCACATTTCGCTTGGGCAGTTTACTTCAGGTAGCCCCCGCATTCCCTCTCTCTCTATCCCTCCCCCACCCAAGTTGCACTAACTTCTCGTTTTCACCCTACAGCTAACAATGGCCTGTTTCCTTTATCATTGTTACATTTTTGCATATCTTTCATTCATTGTTCTTTATCTCTCCACATCACCGTCTATATCTCTAGTTTCCCTTATCACTAACCAGTCTGAAGAAGGATCTTGAGCCGAAACGTCACCCATTCCTTCTCTCCAGAGATCCTGCCTGTCCCGCTGAGTTACTCCAGCTTTTTGTGTCTATCTTCTGTGATAACCAGGCAGTGTTCACCATTTTTTTCTATATATGTCCTACCCCTATTTTATATTTCCCAAAATGCAACAACTCACACCTGCCGAGATTTACTTCCGTCTGCCAAAGCTTTGCCCAATTTTCCATTTGATCTAGATTCTAATGCAGCTTTAAATTGTAGTCTTAATATCAAAACCAAGACAAGTTACATTGTTAGAAAGGTCCTGATCTGAATTTGCTGGCTTTATCTAGCACTAAACGCTATTCACTTATCATGTATCTATACACTGTAAATGGATTGACTGTAATACTGTATTGTCTTTCTGCTGACTGGTTAGCACGCAACAAAATGCTTTTCACTGTAGCTCAGTACACATGACAATAAACTGAATTGTCACCTCTCTATGTTCACCAGAGGAACTTAACTGCCTGACCAGCTGAGTTACTCATGCACTATGTGTCCTTTTTTTACATCGTAAGGTTTGGTTGAAGCTCAGATTATGAATGAACCAACAAAAAAAAGGAGGAAAGCCATAGATTAAACATGTCCAAAAATCTCATTCCAGTCTCTGTTCATTTAACTAAAGACATCCAAAACTAATGAGTGTTGCGATAGTGCAAATTCATTTCAGAATCTCCACTCTATACTGATGTCATTTTCATTGACCGACTAGGATTGTACAAGTTAACTAATATAGACAGCATTCTTTTTTTTTTTAATGCATTTCTGTGAAATCCAAAAGGTAGAAAATAAAATGGAGTTAATTGAAATCTGGTCCCTTGAGGGATGGAAGTCGTAAAAAATCTATCACATTCTCTTTACAATTGTCTTGAATGTGATTGCAGAAAACAATTTTTAAAAGAACAAGGGCTAAACATGCCAAATCTTCAGATGGCTGAATAAGTACAATGGCCCAAAGAGTATTGAGGATGGCTTTCTGGCCCTGGATTAGCGAGTCTGTGCTATAAGGACAGGTTGGACAAACATGGGTTGTTTTCTTTAGAACGTTGAAGGTTGAGGTGAGACGTGATAGAAGGATGTAAAGTTATGAAAGGCATAGATAGGGTAGACAGCCAGAACCTTTGTCCCAGGGTGTAAAATGCCAAGATGAGAGGGGTAAAGTTTCAGGGAGATGGGCGAGCAAGTTTTACACAGAGGGTGGTGGATGCCTCAAATGCACATCCAGGAGTGGTAGTGTCTTTGTAAATGGCACCAAAATATGGTGATTGTGCATTTGCTGGTTGTGCAAAATATTTTTACTGTGCTGTGCATACGTGACAATAAAGAAGTATTGAACCACTCTGGACAAGCAGCATCTCTGGAGAGAAGGAATGGATGATGTTTCGGGTCGAGACTCTTCTTCAGACTTAATGGTCTGAAGGCTGTTTCCATGCTCTATGACTCATTAACTTCATGATTCAATGACCTTTAAACCAACTGAGCAAAATAAAAAGGTTTACCTAACCCATTCTCAAAATATTCAATCGTCGAGTTTGAACCCAGGACTTTATATCTTGGAGTGCAGGAGGATGAGGGGTGATCTTATAGAGGTGCATAAGATCATGCAGGGAATAGATATTTCCAGTGTGAATATCTGGACATATCTATTCCCGGATCTATTCCCCACTCTGGATGCATGGATCGGGTAGGTTTAGAAGGATATGGGCCAAATGCAGACAGGTGGGTTAAGTGCAGATGGGGCTTTTTAGTCGGCGTGGGCAAGTTGGCAAGTTGGGCCCCTCAAGTCCTGGCAAAACATCTTCTCTGCACTCTTTCCAACAACATCTTTCTTGTAGTTGGGTAACCGAAACTAAACACAATACTCCAACTGTGGCCTCAGCAACGTCATGAACAATTGTAACATAACATCCCAACCTCCATACTCAAATATCTGCCTCCAAACTTCCCAGATACTATCCTCTCAAGGTGCCGCATATAAGCCAGTCCCACTTGCCCATATTTGTCCCATATCCCTCGAAACCTTTGCTATCCATGTCACCTGTCCAAATGGCTTTTACATGTTATCGAATCTGCTTCAACGACCTTTTCTGGCAACGTGTTACATTTACCCACCACCTTCTACATAAAAATGTTGCCTCTCAGTTTCCTTTTAGACTTTAGACTTTTAAACTTTAGAGATACAACATGGAAACAGGCCCTTCAGCCCACTGAGTCCATACCGACCAGTGATTACCCCATACATTTGCACTATCCTACGCACTAGTAAATTTATAATTTGCAGAAGCTAATTTACCTACAAACCTGGACATTTATGAAGTGTGGGAGCAAACCAGAGCACCTAGAGAAAACCAACACAGTCACAGGGAGAACGTGCAAACTCTGTACAGACAGGACCCATAGTCAGGATCGAACCTGGATCTCTGCCGCTGTAAACTAGCAACTCTACCGCTGTGCCACTGTGCCTATTAAATCTTTTCCCTACTTTTAAGGTTAAGAGGTTAATTGCCTCTGTAAATTGCCCCCAGTGTGGAGGGAATGGATGCAAAAGGTGGATAATTAATGTGAACAGGTGATTGATGGTCGGCGTGCATTCGGTGAGCCAAAAGATATGTTTCCATGCTGTGTCTTTATAATAATTTTAAAAAATCAATTCACACTGGACATGTAATGACTTGACACCAGCCTTAAAAACTGCATTAACATTCAGGCACATGGAGTTGGAAAATTTGAATTAATTCAGACCCATTTGGGAATACCTGGATGTGCTCAATATGAAAGGCTCCTGGTAATTAGAAATTTTATCAGTTCATGCTTTTGGATTTTGATAAAATGAGGGGAAACACTTCTATAGGAAGCAAGGATGCTAGTCAGAGACTAAAGATTTAAGTTCAATGTCAACAGAGAAGATGAGGAGGATTTTTTCTTTGTGTTGCGAGTCGTTGGGAGCTGTAATTCACTGCTTAAAATTTTGTGATGGAAACAGATTTTAATTTTTGGGTGTGGCTGGCAGAATCAGTCCAGACTCTGGGGGAGGCTCAGTGGTGCAGCGGTAGAGCTGCTGCCCTACATCACCAGGGACCCATGTTCGATCCTGACGACGGGTGCTGTCAGTGAGGAGTTTGCAAGTTCTCCCTGTGACCGCGTGGGTTTTCTCCGGGCGCTCCGGTTTCTTCCCACATTCCAAAGATGTGCAGGTTTGTAGGTTAATCGGCTTCTGTAAAGTTGCCCCAAGTGTGTAGGATGTGAAAGTGGGATAACATGGAACTGGTGTGTGTGTGTGTGTGATCGATGGTCACCGTGGACTTGGGACTTTTTCCACGCTGTATCTCAGTATCTCTAAACTTAATTATCCTCTGTTTATAAAACTATTGCAAAGAGGAGTGAAGGGTGTTTTTTTTATAAACCAGAATGGGAAATTTTAGCTGGTTGGATACAGCTGAAGAGGGAGATTTATTGACAGATGGGTGGAGTATGTGACAAAGGTCTGAGGTAAAAAGGAGACAAAGGATGTGGAAGGAAGCCAGAGCACCTGGTTTTGCGGGCACAGGAAGAATGTGCAAAGTCCACAAAGACACCACCTGAGTGATGTCAGGATCAAACCCGGGTCTCTGGTGATGTGCAGGAAAGAACTGCAGATGCTAGTTTAAATCGAAGGTAGACACAAAATGCTGGAATAACTGAGCGGGACAGGCAGCATCTCTGGAGAGAAGGAATGGGTGACGTTTCGGGTCCGAAGAAGGGTCTCGACCAGAAATGTCACCCATGTCTTGCCTCTCGAGATGCTGCCTGACCCGCTGAGTTACTCCAGCATCTATCTCCGAAATGTGAGCAGCTGCTCTACCAGCTGCACCACTGTGCCGCGAAGTTACTCCAGCACTGTGTTCTACACAAGATTCTACCGTCTTCAGTTCCTTGTATCTCCAAATTATCTTGTCACTGAGGCACTAATAGGAGTGGCATATGACACTTTGAGTTCATCCAAGCATGATGTTGGCTGAACATTGATATCTTATTGCCATTCAGTCCCCACATCCCTGCAAATCTCTCAGCTTTAGCCTGGAGTACACAGAACAAATTAATGTTCACAGGGCCCTGGAGAAAGAAATTCCACACACATAATGTTTTAAATTAAAAAGATGTTTGCTCATATCAGTTGGCAATAGATGGCCCTGATTCTGGAGAGTCAGAACTTATTTTTTTCCAGGATGGAATTATCAAATACTAGAGGGCATAACTTTAATGGCAGAGGCTATTAGAGGTTTTTAGATAAGCACATGGATATGGATCACGTGCTAGAAGAGGAGATTAGTTTAACTTGGTATCATTTTCAGCACAGGCATTGTGGGCTGAAGAACCTGTTCCTATGCTGTACAGCTCAATGTTGTATGTTCTATGTAGACTCTACAGTCAGCAGAATAAACATAGAGTCATACAGGGTGGAAACAGGCCCTTTGGTTCAACTTGCCCATGCCGACCAACATGTCCTATCTACACTAGTTCCACCTGCTTGCATTTGACCCATGTCCCTCTAAACCTTTCGTATTCATATACCAGTCAAAACTTTTCTGAAACTCATCTACCCTATAAAGCCCTTTAAGAATATTCTAAATTTTCAAAAAGTCTTTTCTCAGTCTTCAAAACGCCAGAGAACTGAACAATTCCACCCACTCTCCCCTAAAAGGATGGCATGAATAATACAGTGGGTCTTTGTTTCATATTCTCCTGTACACGCTTCCAGAGATAATGAGGCACAGTGGCACAGCAATAGAGTTGCTGCCTTACAGCACCAGAGACTCGGGTTCAATCCTGACTACGGGTGCTGTCTTATGGCGTTTGTACATTCTCCCCATGACAGCATGTGTTTTCTCCGGGTGCTCTGGGTTTCTCCCACATTCCAAAGACGCCCAGGTTTGTGGGTTAATTGGCTTTGGTAATATTGTAAATTGTGTGTAGGATAGTGCTAGTGTACGGGGTGATTGCTGATCAGTGCGGACTCGGTGGGCCAAAGGGCCTGTTTCTGCACGATATCTATAAACTAAACTAAACTAATGAGAAACACTTCATCGCTGGCATCAGTTTCATCTGTGAATCTAATTATTCCCTGTCATATTTCATACAAAGCTTTTAATAATTTGCCGTGATCCTTAAATCACAAGAGAAATCTTTGCTATCATTGGGTATCCCAAACTTTCCATTAATTTGGAATTTGTTATCTACAAGCAGTTTTTGATGCTGTTCATTGGCTTCTCTGGGTATTTGTTAGGTTCATTATTTCTTGACTACACCATCGCTTAGATGTCATGACCATTTCTCTCTCTGTCACTGTGTGTGTGTGTGTGTGTGTGTGTGTCTGTCTGTCTGTGTGTACCTGTACATGTGTGTGTATGTGTGTCAGTGCCTGTGTGTGTATGTGTGTATTGGTTTAGAGTTTGGAGATCTGTATCTCTAAAGTCTAAAGTCTAAGGTCAAAAGAATATAATCAAGCCTTCCACAGTGCACAGACAATGGATAAAGGGCACAACGTTCAATGCAAGGGATAACATTGAAGTCAGACAAAGTCCAATTAAATACGGTTCAAACATGTCCATTTGTGTATTTTTTCATGGATGGACAGGTGTGAGACTCTTCTTGTTCCTCTTTAGTACAAATGCCAAGTCGTATTTCCAGTTGTGAGGCGAGGTCTGGAGTTGTGTGCCAAAATGTCTGGAGTGTGAGTTTTCACCGTTGAAACTAATTGCAGTTTTAATTGAATGGGTGTTTCAATTGTGAAACCCTCGGCAGACATTTGTAGTTAACCAATCAATACTAAAGTCTCTTACAGATCTGAATAGTACTTGTGACACCTCACAAATGACCCACTGGAGATATGACTTGGATTAATTGACTTCCCTCTTCTGCATTTCACTTTCTCATTAACATTGATGGCCAGAGTTCAATTGAGTCCTGGAGATGGAGGAAATTAAGGGATATGGGAATAGTTCTGGAAAATAGTGTTAAGATTAACGATCACCCCTGATCTTAATGATTGGTAGAGCAGACGCTAAGAGCCAGATGGCCTATTCCCGCTGCCATTTCTTACGGTCTTGTGAATTGAGGGGGATTTGATTAAATATTTGTTTCCATTAGCAGTGGATTATCCTGGCCTCAAAACAATCGCACTCAATTTGAAAATAAAAGGAATTTATAGTTTCAGGGTTTAATTGTCCTTGGACAGTACAAGAACAAATATAAATTATGCACCATGTGGGAAATTTGGCACGGGTAATAGAAATCCTGGGCAAATAATGTGACATCGATAATTTGTTATTTGTTTTAATGGAATAATTCAAGTTGCATTTGTTATCATCAACTTTATCACATCTGGAATGTTAACACTGCTCTCTAATGATGAGGCACTTTGTCATTTTCTTTTTTTTTCATCATGTTTGCATGTCAATTAGTATGCATTACTCTTTGCTAATCCCACCAAAGTGGCACTCTGAAATCCAGCCATTGCAGACATGAATGAAATAGTCTTATAAGAAGATAACTGCAGATGCTGGTACAAATCGAAGGTTTTTATTCACAAAATGCTGGAGTAATTCAGCAGATCAGGCAGCATCTCGGGAGAGAAGGAATGGGTGACGTTTCGGGTCGAGACCCTTCTTCAGACTGAAGAAGGGTCTCGACCCGAAACGTCACCCATTCCTTCTCTCTCTCGAGATGCTGCCTGACCTGCTGAGTTACTCCAGCATTTTGTGAATGAAATAGTCTTTGCAGTATTGAAGCTTGTTTGAGAAATTACCCTCTCCCATCAGGCAAGAGGCACAGAAGTGTAAAGTTCCTCAGGCAACTCAAGTTTCTTCCCAGCTGTTATCAGGCAACTGAACCATCCTATCACCAACTAAAAAGGGGTCCTGACCTACCTCATTGGAGACCCTCCGACTATCTTTAATCAGATTATACTGCACTTTATCTTGCACCAGACATTATTACAGTTATCTTGTATTGGTACACCGTAGATGGCTTGGTTATAATCATTTAGACTTTAGAGATACAGTACGGAAACAGGCCCTTCAGCCCACTGAATCTGCTCCAACCAACGATTATCCCGTAGACTAACCTACACACACTAGGGACAATATTTACAACTTACCGACGCCAATTAATCTACAAACCTGTACATCTTTGGAGTGTGGAAGGAAACAAGCATCCAGAGAAAACCCAGGTGATCACAGGGAGGATGTACAAACTCTGTACAGATAGCACCCTTAGTGAGTATCGAATGCAGGTCTCTAACGAAGTGAGGCAGCAACTCCAACATTACACCACTGTGCTGCCCCTGTAATCATGTATCATCTTTCTGCTGACTTGATAGTGTGCAACAAAAAAAGCTTTTTACTGTTCCTCGGTACACCTGACAATAATAAACTAAACTAAACTATTATACATGAGTGTTTCAACCTCTAAACCAATTGAATATAACAGTAGAGTTGAACCCATTATTGATATGAAGAGATGTAATGGCGCAGCTGATATTATGGATATGAAGAGATATACAATGGTGCTGCTGCCTCACAGCGCCAGAGACCTGGGTTCGATCCTGACCTCGTGCACTGTGTGGAGTTTGCACATTCTCCCTGTGACCACATGGGTTTCTTCCAGATGCTCCCGTTCCCTCTCACTTCCCAAAAATGTGCGGCTTTGCGGGTTAATCGGCCTCTTTAAATTGCCCCTCGTGTGTTGGTAATGAATCAGAAAGTGGGCTAACATAGAATCCGTGTGAACGGGTGATTGATGGACAGCATGTACTCAGTGGACCGAAGGGCCTGTTGCCATGCTGTATCTCGAAACTAGACTAAGATTTATTTTTGCATATCCAATGGATATTTTTTAAGGCAGAGATAGATAGATTCTTGATTAGTAAGGGTGTCAGGGGTTACGGGAAGAAGGCAGGAGAATGGGGTTGAGAGGGAGAGATAGATCAGCCACGATTGAATGGCAGAGTAGACTTGAAGGGGTGGTGGCCTAGTTGTGCTCCTATTACTAATGGCCTTAGGACCTTAAGATGTGTATTCAGTGTTGAAACATATTGCAGAAATGAATAGAAAAATACTTCCGTGCTAAAACTCTTTGCAAGTTTTAGTTGGAAAGATTTTGCCGTTGAGACACAATGCAGATTTAATTGGATGGGTGTTTCAATATTGAAACCTGTTGCAGGCACAGGTGGAGAATAATCAATATCAAAGTCTATTACAGACATGACTCTATTGACTATCAACACTGGAAGTTCTCAGCAAATTAATATGAAAGCTGCAGCAAGTGAGTTATTGCTGTGAGTGCTAAAGTGGACTTTGACAATGTTTTGTATCTCGAAATGAGGTAATAATGGATAAGGTGGTCATATCCGGAGTCAGTACAAGCGATTGGGAATGATTTTATTTGTCTAATACGTTTACTGAAGTTATGAACATGTTTTGATATATGCAAGTGAACCCTTGCGAGAACAAACCACAAGGAGAGAGATGGTGTTGTTATTACTCATCGTCTGCTATAACCAAATAAGGGGTTTAATAGGTGCAGTACTATTGGGGAAAAAACAGCCAATAAACATACACTACACAATAAACAATAAATGGTACAAAATACACAATACCTTGTACCTTAATACCGTTAAGAAACATTTTGACGGGTACATGGATAGGACAGGTTTAGAGGGAAATGGGCCAAACGCAGGCAGGTGGGGTGAGGGTAGATGAGACACGTTGTCCGGTGTGGGCAATTTGGGCCAAAGGGCAGTTTCCAAGTTGTATGATTCTATGAGTCTACGAATTTGGGACGGCACAGTGGTGCCGCGATACAATTGCTACTTACAGCGCCAGAGACCTGAGTTCTCTCCTGACCTCAGGTGCTCCCTGTGGCAGCGTGGACTGCCGCCTGTGTTGTGGGGGTTTGTGGTTTGGTTGGCTTCTGTGGGTTGTGCGGGTTCTGTGCCTCGCAGTGCCGGGGGCCCGGGTTCGATCCTGGTTTCGGGTGCACCCTGTGGCCGCGTGGGTTTCCTCCGGCTGCTCCATTGCACTGGTACATCCCTGCACACTGTGTTGTGTGTGGTGGAGCTAGTATGACCAGGGTGCCTGCCCGAGGGGTGGGGACACAGGGTCAGGCCCGGGTCTCCAGCGCCGTAGGGCGCCAACGGCTCTGCCAGCGGTTCGCGGAGGCCAGTGGGGCTGCGGGTTGCACGTTATGTTGATGGTAGTTGGGGAGGGGGTGGGGGAGGGGAACGACCCGCGCAGTCACAATGTCTTTGGCTTTGCAATATGGGAGGGAAGATAGAACAAGCTGGAAAGTGTGCAGAGATGTTGCCAGGACTCGAGGGCCTGAGCTATAGGGAGAAGTTGAGCAAGCTAAGACTCAGGAGCGCAGGAGGATGAGGGATAATCTGATAGAGGTGTCCAAAATCGGGTAGACTCACAGAACCTCTTGCCCAGAGTAGGGGAATCGAGAATCAGAAGACATAGATTTAATGTGTAGGAAACAAAACTGCAGATGCTGGTTTAAATCGAAGGTAGACACAAAATGCTGGAGTAATTCAACAGGTCAGGCAGCATCTCGGGAGAGAAGGAATGGGTGACGTTTTGGGTCGAGACCCTTCTTCAGACTGATGTCAAGGGAGGGGGCGGGACAAAGATAGGATGCAGTCAGAGACAGGGAGACTAGTGGGAGAACTGGGAAATGGTAGAGGATAGAGAGGGGAAGCAGGGACTACCTGAAGTTAGTGAAGTCAATGTTCATACCGCTGGGGTGTAAACTGCCCAAGCGAAATATGAGGTGCTGTTCCTCCAATTTGCGCTGGGCCTCAATCTGACAATGGAGGAGGCCCAGGACAGAAAGGTCAGATTGGGGATGGGAGGGGAAGTTGAAGTGCTGAGCCACCAGGAGATCAGGTTGGTTAAGACGGATAGACGAGCCTGCGCTTGGTCTCGCCGATGTAGAGAAGTTGACATCCGGAACAGCGGATACAGCAGATGAGGTTGGAGGAGGTGCAGGTGAACTTCTGCCTCACCTGGAAAGACTGTTTGGGTCCTTGGATGGAGTCGAGGGGGAAGGTAAAGGGACAGGTGTTGCATCTCCTGCGGTTGCAGGGGAAAGTACCTGGGGAGGGGGTGGTTTGGGTGGGAAGGGATGAGTGGACCAGGGAGTTTTGGAGGGAACAGTCTCTGTGGAAAGCAGAATGGGGTGGAGATGGGAAGATGTGGCCAGTAGTGGGATCCCGTTGGAGATGGCGGAAATGTTGGAGAATAATTTGTTGTATGCGACGGCTGATGGGGAGGAAGGTGAGGACAAGGGGGACTCTATTCTTGTTACAAATGGGTGGAGGGGGACCAAGAGCGGAGCTGCGGGATATAGCGGAGACCCTAGTGAAAGCAATATCTATAATGGAAGAGGGGAACCCCCGTTTCCTAAAGAATGAGAACATATCCGATGCTCTAGTACGGAACACTTCATCCTGGGCGCAGATGCGGCCTAGACGGAGGAATTGGGAGTAGGGGATAGTGTTTTTACAGGAAATAGGGTGGGAAGAAGTATAGTCAAGATAGCTATGGGAGTCAGTGGGTTTGTAGTAGATGTCGGTCACTAGTCTGTCTCCTGTGATGGAGATGGTGAGATCCAGAAACGCTAGGGGGATGTCGGAGATGGTCCAAGTATATTTAAGAGCAGGATGGAAATTAATGGTGAAATTCATGAAGTCAGTGAGTTCTGCATGGGTACAAGAGGTAGCACCAATGCAGTCGTCAATGTAGCGGAGGTAGAGTTCGGGGATAGGGCCAGTGTATGCCTGGAACAGGGATTGTTCGACGCACCCTACAAAGAGGCAGGCGTAGCTAGGGCCCATGCGAGTGCCCATAGCTGCGCCTTGGATTTGGAGGAAGTGGGAGGAGTCAAAGGAGAGGGTAAGGACCAGCTCTGCTAGGCGGAGGAGAGTATTGGTAGATGGAAATTGGCTGGTTTAATTGAAATAGGTTTAAGTTTAGGAGGGAAAGATTTAATAGGAACCTGAGGGGTCTTTTTCACACAAAGAGTGGTGGGTGTCTAGAACGAGCTGCAGGAGGAAGTAGTTGAGGCAGGTATTATCACAACATTTAAGAAAACATTTAGACAGGTACATGGATAGGACAGGTTTAGAGGTATATGAGCCAAATGCAAGCAAGTGGGACTAGTGTAGATGGGACATGTTGGCTGGTGTAGGCAACTTGGGCTAAAGGGCCTATAAGACTCTATGACTTTATGACTCCATGACTCTAGCTGCAGTAGTTCTATCCTACGCACTGTGAATTGTTCCCCGCGTGTCGGATACAACTAGTACATGGCTAATCGCTGGTCGGCATAAACACGGTGTTTCCTCTGTTTTTTTCCCACATCCCAAAGATAGAAACAGAGACATAGAAAATAAGTGCAGGAGTAGGCATTTGGCCCTTAGAGCCAGCACCGCCACCGCCATTCAATATGATCATGACTAATTTTCAGTACCCCGTTCCTGCTTTTTCCCATAACCCTTGATTCCGATGTTCGGGTTTGTAGATTAAATGGCCCCTTGTGTGTAGGGAGTGGAAAAGAAAGTGGGATACAACGTAATTAATGTGAATGGGCGATCAATGGTCAGCGTGGATTCGGTAGAAACATAGAATCATGGAAAATAGGTGCAGGAGGAGGCCATTCGGCCCTTCGAGTCAGCACCGCCATTCATTGTGATCATGGCTGATCGTCCCCAATCTATAACCCGTGCCTGCCTTCTCCCCATATCCCTTGATTCCACTAGCCCCTAGAGCTCTATCTAACTCTCTCTTAAATCCATCCAGTGATTTGGCTTCCACTGCCCTCTGTGGCAGAGAATTCCACAAATTCACAACTCTCTGGGTGAAAATGTTTTTTCTCACCTCAGTTTTAAATGGCCTCCCCTTTATTCTAAGACTGTGGCCCCTGGTTCTGGACTTCCCCAACATTGGGAACATTTTTCCTGCATCTAGCTTGTCCAGTCCTTTTATAATTTTATATGTTTCTATAAGATCCCCTCTCATCCTTCTAAACTCCAGTGAATACAAGGCCAGTCTTTTCAATCTTTCCTCATATGTCAGTTCCGCCATCCCAGGGATCTATCTCGTGAACCTACAAAATAGGCCGAAGGGCCTATTTCCATGCTGTATCTCTAAATTAAACTTTTCCACTGATTGTGAAACATGCTGTGCACTGCTACAAAGATTGTACAAGGTGCTTAATAAATATGCCAGCCTTTTACAGGAAATTGGCGAGTAATTACGGAAAGACTACAATAACTGGCATAAAGCCAAGGCTGCCGAATATATATGAGGAGACTTTCAATTAATATTTGTTCTGTGCCTATTTGTACCACTTTGTCCACTTCAATGGGAAAAATATTGTGGAATAAGAAATAGTAAACCTGATTAAATATTTAAAGATGTTGTCATGTCAACTCTTTTGGTGCCTGTGAGTTTAGACTTTAGAGATGCAGTGTGGAAACAGGCCACTGAGTCCATGCCAACCAACAATCCCCCCCATACACCATCACTATCCTACACACTGGGGGCAGTTTACAATTTTATTGAAGCCAATTAACCAGCAAACCTGTAAAACTTTGGAGTGTGGGAGGAAATCGGAGCACCCGGAGAAAACCCACGCGGTGATAGGGAGAACGTACAAACTATGTTCAGAGAGCACCTGTAAGCAGCATCGAACCTGGGTATTTGGCACTGTAAGGCAGCAGCTCTACCACTGTATCCTTGTGCCGCCCATTGACTGTTCTTCTACAGTCAAATGAAATTGTTTACTCAGTTGTGACAACCATTTGTGAATCCATTGCCAGATTGAGGCCACACACAGAATGGAGGAACAGCACCTCATATTCCGCTTGGGTAGCTTACAACCCAACGGTATGAACATTGAAAGTTACCTATTCCTTCTCTCCAGAGAGGCTGCCTGACCCGCTGAGTTCCTCCAGCATTTTGTGTCTATCTTTGGTATGAACATTGAATTCTCCAATTTTAAGTAAGAACCTCCTTCTCTTTCTTTTCTTCTATCCCCTTCCAATGCTCACGCACTTTTCCCATTATCCCAAGCCTCTTTCCCTCACACCCTCCCCTCCCCCTTCCTAGCCACCATCATCTCCTTCCACCTATACCTCTCTGGAGTTCAATTTCATTCCTCTTCTATCCATATCTGATAACCTTCAATCGCTTTTTCATCTCGAGCCTTTGCCACTTACTCCACACATCTGCCAATCAACCACCCCCCCCCCCCCCCCAACTCACCTGAATCCGTCTATCACTTGCCAGACTGTGTCCCGCCCCCAACTCTCTTTTCTAATTGACCTCGGGCGCTGTCTGCGTGGAGGTTGCATGTTCCCCCTGTGACCATGTGGGTTTCCTCTAGGTGCTTCAGTTTCCTCCCACATTCCAAACTTGTGTGGTTTTGTAGGTTAATTGGCCACTGCAAAAATTGACGGTGATCGATGGATGTGGAAGTGGGATAATGTAGAACTAATACGAATGTTCAGTTCGATGGCTGACATAGGCTCAGTGGGTCGAAGAGCCTGTTTCCATGCTGTATCTTTCAAGTTAGTCAGAATTATGCTATAGGTAAAATTAGCTGGGAAAACAGGGTGGGAATGCACTGCAACAAAAGTGGAGAAGAGATATGAGAAGGGCATGTTTTTGTGCTGTATTTTTCAATCAGATTTAGTTGGGCAAGAAGGTTTTCGACACATTGGCATTTATCAGTCAGAGTATCAAGTATAGAAGTTGGGATGTTCTGTTACAGTTGCACAAGACATTGGTGAGGCCACATGAGGAGTAGTGTGTTCAGTTTGGTCACCATGTAATCGAAAAGATGTTGTTCAGCTGGAAAGGGTGCAGAAAAGCTTTACGAGGATGTTGCCAGGACTCGAGGGCCAGAGCTGTAGGGAGAGGTTGAGTAGGCTATGACTTTATTTCATGGAGCGCAGGAGGATGAGGGATGATCTTATGGAGGTGTATGAGATCATGTGGGAAATAGATTTTGAATTGCACAAAGTCATTTACCCAGAGTATGGGAATCAAGAACCAGAGGACATAGCTTTAAGGTGAGAGGGGAAAGATTTAATAGGAACCTGAGGGGCAACCTTTCCTCACAGAGGGTAGTGGTGTATGGAACAAGCTGCCAGATGAGGTAATTAAAGCAGGTACTATCACAATGTTAAAAAGATATTTTGGGCTGGTACATTGATAGAGTCAGACAGTCATATAGCGTGGAAACAGGCTCTTCAGCCCAACATGCCCCTGCCGACCAATATGTCCCATCTCCACTTGTCCCACCTGCTTGCATTTGGCCCATATCCCTCCAAATCTATCCTATCCATGTACCTGTCTAAATGTTTTTTAAACATTGTGATAGTACCTGCCTCAACTACCTCCTCTGCCAGCTCATTCCATATACCAACCGCCCTTTGTGTAAAAAAGTTGTCCTTCAGGTTCTGATTAAATCTTTTCCCTCTCACATTAAACCTCCGGTTCTTGATAGGAAAGGTTTACAAGTATATAGGCTAAATGGAGGCAGATGGGAATCGTGTAGATGGGACATCTTGGTCGGCATGGGAAAGTTGCGCCAAAGGGCCTGTTTCCATGTTGTATGATTTTGTGACTCCACGACTTGTGAAGTGGATATTCTTTCGAGTGGGAAGCAGCAGCCAAATAAGTATGTGCTCACCAGTTGGAACTGTGATTTCTTGTCATTTGTGTGAAAGCAAGGGGATGCTGTGATGATGCCTTGATGCTCTGACGGGTGAAACATTCATTCACATTGTGAGAACAGTCGTTCACCAGGCAGACTTCATTACACTGATGGTACTGATTAAGATGTAAGAACTGGTTATTAAAATGCATGGCTGCAGAGCAATTTATCACTGACATTACTGAAGATTAGTTTAAAGAAAACCCAATGACAGTTATTTATTTACTCTGTGTGATTGTTTATTATTCCCAATTTCCCAATATTTTGCCTGAGTGAGTTGCGAATTTTGTTGATGATCACTGATGCAAGCTGCAGAACACCAATATTCCAGGGAAATGAGCATTAATTATCTTATTATTTTTCTTGGCAGCACATTTAGATTTTTTTTTACTGTTCCAAATGTGTTCCAACAACAAAGAAAAATGGGGCTTGCATTTCATATTGCACAGAGTGCAAGGATGCTTGGAAGACATTTAGACTTCAGAGATTGAGAGCGGAAACAGGGACCTTTGCCTCCACCTGAGTCCGCATCAACCAGCGATCACTCCATACCATCATCCTAGGGTCAATTTACAATTTTACCAAAGCCAATTACCTAAATACCTGTCTGTCTTTGGAGAGTGGGAAGAAACCTTTAAACCCCGAGATAACCCACACAGTCACGGGGTAAACGTACAAACTCCATACAGACAGCGCCCATTGTCAGGATCGATCCCGGGTCTCTGGCGCTGTAAGGTAGCAACTCTACCGCTGCGCCATGGTGCCACCCATCAGTCTCACCCATAAATCAGAATAACATGAATGCAAACCTTTCACTGAGTTCTGGATATACTCGGTCCATCCTGATTCTTCTGTAGAGAATTAAATGAACGCCGTGTTATCAGAAATTCTATCGTGCAGGTGAGACATTAAGTTAATTCCGTGTTGGCCAATACAATTTGCAAATGATAATTATGGAATTACAGTCCTCCAATATTGCATTACCACAAGCTAATTTGAAATTCCCTCTGAAGTGATTAAAATTCTTTTTTACCCCATCTCCATCATTCTCTGGCTGTAGAAAGTGTTATTTTCTCACATGACATTTGTTCACGTCTGACTAATATTTATTTTTCAACAAACTTTGCTTTAAAATAGATTAAATGGGCACATGTTGAATGCTGTTTTTTGACACTTGAATAGGAACCATAAGCTGTGTTTTTTCCTACACACAAGGGTCACGTTTCATAACATGGGAAATCTATTTTTGAAAGCATTGACCAGATGACTCTTTTCTATTTGCCTGACAAGGTGAATTATGAACTGATTAAAATGGGAAAATATACGGGCAGTGGGAAGAAACAGTTGTTTCCCGCATTGCTGGCAGGGAAAAAAGACACTGTGCATTTACCTTATCTATCCCCTCATGACTTTATAAACTTCTAGAAGATCACCCCTCTGTCTTCTGCGCTCCAAAGAATAAAGTCCTAGCCTGCTCAACCTCTCCCTGAAACTCAGTCCCTTGAGCAGCATCTTTGTAAATCCTCTCTGCATTCTTTCCAGCTTAATGGCATCTTTACTATAATAGGATCACCAAACCTCCGCACAATACTCCAAGTTTAGCCTCATCAATGTCTTGCACACAACAACTTCCATACTCAGTGCACAAGTGAGCATTTGAAGCATTTTCGGTCTATGTTTTAGATTGCTAGCATTTGCACTGCTTGTGATTTTCACTTAAGGGCGGCACAGTGGTGCAGAGATAGAGCTGCTGCCTTATAACGCCAGAGACCCGGGTTCAATGCTGACTATGAGTGCTGTCTGTACGGAGCTTGTACGTTCTCCCTGTGACCACGTTTGTTTTTTCCGGGTGCTCCAGTTTCCTCCCACACTCTAAAGACGTGAAGGTTGATAGGATAATTGGCTTCCGTAAAATTGTATATTGCCCCTAGTGTGTGTAGGATAGTGCTAGTGTGCGGGGTGATCGCTGGTCGGTGTGGATTGGATTCCATAAATTGCCCCTAGTGTGTATGATACGAAAGTGGGAGAACATGGTACTGGTGAATGGGTGATTGTTGGATGCCATGGACTCGCCTGACCGAAGGGCCTTTTTCCATCCTGTGTCTCTCTGAAGCTAAAATCAACAAACCTGCAGATGTTGAAAAACTGACTTCTGTTAAAATTGCCCCGTGTGTAGGGTGCATGGACTGGGATAACATCAAACTTTAGACTTTAGAGATACAGCGTGGAATCTAAGTCTGTGCCGAATAGCGATCACCCTGTATATTAGCACGAACCTGCACACTATGGACAATTTACGATTTAGAGAAGCCAATTAACCTACAAACTTGCACATCTTTGGAATGTGGGGTGAAACCGGAGCACCCAGAGAAAACCCACACGGTTACAGGGAGAACGTGCAGACAGCACCCGTAGTCAGGATGGAACCCAAGTCTCTGGCGCTCTGCCATTGTGCTGCCATTTACGTTTTCAAAGTAGTGTAGGGGTGATCATTGGTCAGCGCAGAGATACAGTATTTCCACACTATATCTCTAAATTAGACTAAACTAAACTTGAGAGAGTGATTAGGGTCTCCGAGTTGAAAATCACATTCAAAGGTGGTATCGCTGACCCTGCTGCACCCATGCAGGGCTGCGACAAGGTGTCAGCTTCTTGTACTCATGGCTCTGTCTCAGAGCAAGGGAGTGACCTCCTGAGCCACAGCACATATGTTCATCAGTACATAAGTCATAGGAGCAGAGTTAGGCCATTTGGCCCATCGAGTGTACTCGGCCATTCAATCATGGTTGATCTATCTTTCCCTCTCAACTCCATTCTCCTTTCTTCTCCCCATAACCCCTGACACCCTTACTAATCAAGAATCTATCAATCTCTGCCTTAAAAATACCCAATGAGTTGGCCTCCACTGCCTTCTGTGGCAATGAATTCCACAGATTCATCACCCTCTGACTAAAGAAATTCCTCCTCATCACCTTTCAAAAGGTACTTCCTTTTATTCTGAGACTGTGCCCTCTAGTTCTAGACTCTCCCGGTGGAAATATCCTCTCCATATCCCTCTATTCAAACCTTTCACTATTCGGTAAGTTTCAATGAGGTCCCCCCCATCATCCTAATAAACTCCAGTCCAATGCCCGAATATATGTTAACCCAGTCATCGCCTGGATCACTCTCATAATGTGTTAGTCACACTGTGTGACTAAAGAATCTTGTGATAGTTGGTGATATTTGGTGAGGTTTTACACATGCAGCCTTCCTGGGAAGTGAGACAAGAAGAATGATTCCGAGTCCAAAATTAGCAGTGTATTCAGAATGACGATCACATAGAAGCAAAAATAAAATTAAGCTGTGTTGATTTTTTTGTTAACTTTGAGAGGATTGAAAATGACAGATTACCATACATGATGTGTAATCAGAAGTTAGAGAAATTTGCAGCAAAAATGAATGTGTGGATCTAAAATTGAGATCAGATGTCATTGCATTTCCCTCTGAACGGTAGATATGTGGACGAAGTTTCTGTATGCCCTTTATTGATTAGCATCTTTAAAAAGCGCAAACTGAATATCTGGTTCGAAATAGAGTTAATGGCTTTAAAGATAAGTGCAGGCAGAAGTGATTGAATGTGAAGCCGCTGGAACTGCTGAAATGCCACACGAGAGAAAGCCACAGGTTGAATCTGTATAATGTGAGTTGTAAGATTAAATATTTTTTCTCTGGCATTTTATTTGACACCTTCAGGGAGGCAGCAGAATTCCTTCAGACTTGCTCTTTCGCATCAATGCACAGACAGACGCTTTTCTTTTGTCAAAGATGTGCTTCTTTTATTAAATGTAGACACAAGGAACTTGGTCTGAAGAAAAGACACAAAAATCTGTAGTAACTCAGCGGGTCAGGCAGCATCTCTGGAGAAAAGGAATAGGTGGCGTTTTGGGTCGAAACCCTCCTTCAGACTGAGAGTCGGGGGAAAGGGAAACAAGAGGATTAGACGATGATATGAAGAGATGTAGAAGAAATTAATGAAAGAAATGTAAAAAGTCACGATGATCAAATAAAGATGGAGCCCACAATGGTCAATATTTGGCTGTGGGCTTGGTGATAACGAGATAAACAGACAGTGAAACTCAACAGGACGACAGTGAAACTATTATGACAACTACGGTGGGGGAGGGATGGAGAGAGAGGGGATGCAAGAGTTACTTGAAAAATCAATATTCATACCACTGGGTTAAAAGTTTTGGTCTGAAGAAATGTTGCCTGTCCCCATCCTCCAAACATGCTGCCTGACCCACTGAGTTACTCCAGCACTTTGTTAGTTTAGTTTAGTTTAGAGATATAGTGTAAACACAGGCCCTTTTCCCACTGAGTCCAGGCCAACCATCGTTCACCCACGACACACCAGGGACAATTTACAGAAGCCAATTAACCTACAAACCTACACGTCTTTGGAATGTGGGAAGAAGCTGGAGCACCGTCACAGGGAGAATGTACAAACTCCGGGCAGACAGCACCCACAGTCAGGATCGATCCCAGATCTCTGGCTCTGTAAGGCAGCAACTCTACCACTGCACCACTGTGCCACTCAAGGTGTTCATGGGGTATGGTACATGGTTTTTATCTTCCGTTTTTATCTTCTTATGTTTACCTTTCTGACAAGCTGACATTACAATGTGTACTCACGCAATAGCAAGCACTGATTATCTCAGGTTATGAATGCCTGTTGTTGTAAGGCAATGTCATTATTTTAATATGTTAGAAAGGAATCAATCTGTCACCGAGACTTTTTCAGTGGCCGAGCTGCGGCAGAAAGCATGACACAAGCAGAGAGTTTAAGAAGAATCCAATTTGGCGGCAAAAACAAGGAGGCAGATTATTATCTCAATGGTGTCAGGTTAGGTAAGGGGGAAGTGCAGCGGGACCTGGGTGTCCTTGTACACCAGTCACTGAAAGTTGGTGTGCAGGTACAGCAGGCAGTGAAGTAAGCTAATGGCATGTTGGCCTTCATAACGAGAGGATTTCAGTATAGGAGTAAAGAGGTTTTTCTGCAGTTGTATAGGGCCCTGGTAAGACCACATCTGGAGTATTGTGTACAGTTTTGGTCTCCTAATTTGAGGAAGGACATCCTTGGAATTGAGGCAGTGCAGCGTAGGTTCACGAGATTGATCCCTGGGATGGCGGGACTGTCATATGAGGAAAGATTGAAAAGACTAGGCTTGTATTCACTGGAGTTTAGAAGGATGAGAGGGGATCTTATAGAGACATATAAAATTATAAAAGGACTGGATAAGCTAGATGCAGGAAAAATGTTCCCAATGTTGGGGGAATCCAGAACCAGGGGCCACAGTCTTAGAATAAAGGAGAGGCCTTTTAAAACTGAGGTGAGAAGGAACTTTTTCACTCAGAGAGTTGTGAATTTGTGGAATTCTCTGCCACAGAGGGCAGTGGAGGCCAAATCACTGGATGAGTTTAAGAGAGAGTTAGATAGAGCTCTGGGGGCTAATGGAATCAAGGGATATGGGGAGAAGGCAGGCACAGGTTACTGATTGTGGATGATCAGCCATGATCACAATGAATGGCGATGCTGGCTCGAAGGGCCGAATGGCCTCCTCCTGCACCTATTTTTTATTTAATTAGAAAGGTGAAGAGCAAGAATGGAGAGGTGATGGGTTTGAGGAAGGAAATTACAGAACTCAATTGAGATGTTGGTTGTCAATAGGTAATACAGTGGATGGAGTGGTTGAGCTGCTGCGTTACAGCACCAGAGACCCGGGTTCGATCTTGACTGCGGGTGCTATCTGCACGGAGTTTGTACATTCTCCTTGTGACTACGTGGGTTTTCTCTGGGCGCTTCGGTTTCCTCCCACACAACAAAGATGTACAGGTTTGTAGGTTAATTGGCTTTGGTAGAATTGTAAAAATTGTCACTCGTGTTTAGTTTAGTTTAATGATACAGCGCGGAAACTGGCCCTATTGGCCCCCTGGCTCCGCACTGACCAGCGATCCCCGCAGATTAACACTATCCTATGCCCACCAGGGAAATTTTTTACATTTACCAAGCCAATTAACCTACATACATGTACGTCTTTGGAGTGTGGGAGGAAACCGAAGATCTCGGAGAAAACCCATGCAGGTTACGGGGAGAACGTACAAACTCCGTACAGACAGCATCCGTAGTCGGGATCGAATCCGGGTCTCCGGCGCTGCATTCGCTGCAAGGCAGCAGCTCTACCGCTGCGCCACCGTGCCACCCTAAATGTTAGTGTATAGGGAGATCGCTGATCAGCACGGACGCAGTGGGCCGAAGGGCCTGTTTCCATGCTGTATCTCTTAAGTCTAAAGACTAAATGGAGACAAGTGGCGCATCATAAGCTGGAGCTGGAGGAAGGGAGAATTGGATGGGGGTGGTTAGAAGACTAATATTGGTATTGGTTTGTTATTGTCACGTGTACCGAGAAACAGTGAATAGTTATGCAATCTAATAAGATAATACAATGCATGAATACAATCAAGCCATAAACAAGTACAACCGATAGAGCAAAGAGAAAATTACCAGAGTGCAGCATATACTTTTTCAGCATTGTAGGTTTCCAGTTCCAGAGAAAATTATGAGAGGCATAGTTAACGTTTCATGTCCATGACTTTTTTAAAGCTGATTGACCAAAGATATTTTGATTTCAACTTTCATTCATTGTTTACCTTGAAAAATATATCAGAGCGATACAAGATCAGACATGATTCTGTCTGCTGCATGTAAATGTGCCAATCATTTGACCTTATTTGATCGATCATATACGGAGACACAGTGACGATACTATACGATATAATGGAACTTTATTTATCCCTGGAGGGAAATTGACCTGTCAACAGTCATAAAACACAAAATACATGAAACATGAAATTAAAGTGACGAGTGGAAAGGAGTGGAGATGTGCAAAGATTGGGGAGGGGGGTGGGGTGGGCATGGGGTATGGGAGGGGAGTCAGTTTCAGTCTACCCCATGACAGAAGTGGGAGGAGTTGCAAAGTTTGATAGCCACAGGGATGAAGGCGTTCTGTCCTGCATTTTGGTGGAACCAGTCTGTTGCTGAAGGTACTCCTCAGGTTGACCAGTGTGTCATGGAGGGGGTGAGCTGCAATGTCCAGGATACTCCGCAGTTTGAGGAGCATCCTCCCCTCCAAGACCACCTCCCATGAATCCAACTCCGCCCCCCAGGATGGAGCCAGTATTCCTGATGAGTCTGTTAATCCTGGTAATGTTGTTGCCTCAGAGCGCCAGAGACACAGGCTGGATCCTGATCTTGAGTGCTGTCTGTACGGAGTTTGCATGTTCTCCCTGTGACTGCATGGGTGTCCTCCGGGTGCTCCGGTTTCCTCCCACATCCCAACGACGTGCGGGTTTGTAAGTTAATTGGCCTTAGTAAATTGTCCCTATTGTGTAGGGAGTGGATGCAACAGTGGGAATACGTAGAATTAGTGTGATCGATGGTTGGCTGAAAGGCCTGTTTCCATACTGTAAAGAGTCATGGAGTCATACAGTGTGGAAACAGGTCCTTCAGCCCAACCTGCCCAAACCGACCAACATGTCCCTTTAGTTTAGTCTTAGTTTAGTTTTGAGAAACAGTGCGGAAACAGGGCCTTTGGCCCACCAAGTCCACGCCGACCAGCGATCCCTGTACGTAAGCATTATTCCATACACTAGGGACAATTTCCAATTTTTACCGAAACCAAATAAACTACAAACCTGTATGTTGTTGGAGTGTGGAAGGAAACCAGAGCATCTGGGGAAAACTCCCTTGGTCACAGAGAGAACATGCAAACTCCATACAGACAACACCTACAGGCAAAATCAAACCCGGGTCTCTGGTGCTGTAAGGCAGCAACTCTACCGCTGCACCACCATACCACCCATCTACACTAGTCTTACCTTCCTACATTTGAGCGATATTCCTCTAAACCTGTCCAATCATGTACCTGTCTATATGTTTCATCAAAGTTGTGATAGTACCTGCCTCAACTACCTCCTCCGGCAGCTCGTAGTGTATATCCACCACCCTTTGTGTGAAAATGTTATTTTCAATCTTTCAATTAATACAATTACTCTGTTCACTTGTTATTTAAAAATCATTCTTGACAACATAAATGCCACCTATACCAATGTGCCACCCTTTTGAATATTTCAGACTTAACTGTTGATATTGGTTTATTATTGTCACATGTTCTGAGATACGGTGAAAAAAGTTGTTTTGTGTGCTCTCCAGCAGATCATACAAAACAAATGTGCAATTACAGCATACATGAGTATGTCAAGCAGTGTGAAAAGGGAAAGGAAACAGAAGGTGGAATATCGGGTAATAGCCACAGAGAAAGTGTAGATTTTTAAAAAGTGCAAGACTGCAGCAAGATAGATTGGGTGATTGGGAATACATCCTTCGCATATGAAAGGTCTGTTCCAGAGTCTGATGACAGCGGGAAGAAAGTCTTGATGAATCCGGTGGAACGTGCTTTCAAGCTTTTGTATCTTCTGCCCGAAGGGAGAGGGGAGAAGAAAGCATGAAGAAAGGGGCGAGTGGTTATTTGGCTTATTAAACATAAAACCGTGAGGGTATCATTCGGGTACAGCTTGTGCTGAAATAGATCTTGCCCAAAGGTTCTTGAGATGAAAAAGCTAGGTCTACATAGCTTGAACCGCATCGTGCAATTGTGGGCATTCACTGTACAGAAGGATTGAAGGCAAATACATTGATAGACGAGGTGAAAATCAAGGTGAAATCCTTTGTCTATGTTCTCTACAACTCCCTGGCTACATCTGAATGAGTTATTTGTTAAATTTGATTGCAGACACCTGCAAATGTTGTATGATGATTGCATTGCCTATGTCTTTCACTATTTCAAAAAAACTATTGTGCTGGTTCAGATAATAGCAAAGGCTTTTCAAATGCTGACTCTGGAAAATACAGTCAATCAAAAAGCTTTTTGTTGAAGATAGCATTTCATATTTCACTCGTAGATTTTCACAATACAAGATGGTGGCAATGTTAACAATAGTAATTGGTTGGAAAATGGTTGCCTGATGCAACCTGACTTGTCACAATGGCACTTTGTTCACCCAATAACATTGAGAATTGTTGAACATTGAACAGGAAAGCATAAGTGATTTTGTACGTCACTGATGACTCATTATACAACAATTGTTGGTTTAGATTCATGCACCCTGTGCATTGTTAAAGGTAATCCATAGCATTGAAGATATTCCACATAGATAGATTGAATGCCCTTTGCAAAGGAACTAGGTATTCTCCAATTTTAGGTAATCTCCCCCCCCCCCCTTCTCCCCTAAACACCCCTCCTCCTCTCTCTTTCCCCCTCCTCCCTCCCATCCCCCACCTGAATTCTCACATATTGTTTCCCTCCACTCTCCCATCCATTCTAGGCTTAAGTTTTGGTCAATAAGTGGCAGGAAGTATCCATAATATACAAGTGAACATGTAACCACCTTTATTTCTCTTCACTTCATTCTCTTGCTACCATCAACACCTTGGGATTATCATTGACCAGAATCTTGGACCAGCTGTACAAAAATGTTGACCAAAAGACTAGGTTGAAGACTGGCATCCTCAGACGATGGATTAAATTCCTGGTTACACCGGCATCCCAGAATCTAGAAGTTCAGGATTGTGTTGGTGTGTTGGAATAATTTGGGTTTGTCCAGTTGTGTGCTGGTCCTATAAAACTCGTGCCTTTCTGTCTATCCACCAAAGAACACCCATTTCTGCTTCAAATTGAGATGCATCACAGCATTGTTTAGGAACAGCACCATCCACGACCACAAGAAATTGCAGAGAATTGTGGACATAACCCTGACAACCACACAAACGAACCTCCCTTCCATTGACTCCACGTACACCTCATGCTGCCTCTGCATAGCCACAACATAATCAAGGACCAGTCTCACCCCAGTCGCTCCCTCTTCTCCCCTCTCCCATCAGGCTAAAGGTACAGAAGTGTGAAAATGCGTATCTCCAGATTCAGGGACTGGTTCTTCCTAGCTGTTGTGAGGCAACTGAACCATCCTATCGACACATAGAGAGCAGTCCTGAGCTATTATCTACCTCGTTGGAGACCCTCAGAGTATCTTTAATTGGATTTTGCTGGACTAAAATTAGCTTGCACTAAAATTTTCCCTTTATCATGTATCTGTACATTGTGGATGACTCGATTGTAATCATGTATAGTCTTTCCGCTGACTAGTTAGCATGCAACAAAAAGCTTTTCACTGTATCTCGGTGCACGTGATAATAAGCTAAACTAAACTAAACTGAAAAATAGCAGCTCATCTCAAAATATTGCTTTGAGTAAACAAAGCAGTCAAAGGCAAAAAGTCAGAGCAAAGTCATCCCGATACAATTCAGAGAAAACATAATTCAGAAAATTAGTTCTTAATTCCCTGGGTTCCTGAGCTCACAGTATCCATGTTGTATAAACCAAGCACCATGCATTGACAAGAAAGTTCACCTTTAATATCATACGATTTTCCTACACAAAAGCATCTGTATTATGTAAGAAAACCAAAGCTTCAATCTGTGGCTGGGGTGACAGCTCTCTGATCGTTGTGAAGGAAAGTCAGAGGTTTAAGTCCCACTTTGGAAAATATGGTCTGATATACCAGTGCAATGGGATCACGCTAAGGGATCGGTGTCCTGATGGAGGTACCACGTTCTGGATGGAGCATTAAATTGAGCTACTACCTCATTCCTTGTTTGTTGTTTTAAAATAGATAGAGTCATACAGTGTAGAAACAGACCCTTCGGCCCCAACTTGCCCCGCCGACCAATGTGCACCATCTACACAGTCCTACCTGCTTATGTTTGGCCCCATATACCACCAAACCTTTCCTATCCAAGTACATTTACTAATGTATTTTCAATGTTGTGATAGTACCTGCCACAACTACCTCCCCTGGCAGCTCGTTCCAAGTGCTCACCACCCTCTGTCTGAAAAAGTTGTCCCTCAGGCTCCAATTAAATCTTTCTCCTCTCATCTTAAACCTATATCCTCTGGTTTTTGATTCCCCTACTCTGGGTAAAAGATTCTGTGTATTCACCCTAGGAAATTCCCGACATGGTCTTATACACCTATATTATTGTGGGGGTGAGTATTGACAAGAATTGTCCAGTCAAATTAATGGCATTTCAATAGGCAAAGTTTGCTCACAATTTCAGAACATGTTCAATTTTGTTTATTTATCCTCTATTTACAAGTGAAAAAGGGATAATTGTTCCTTTTTAAATCCAGTTTCCAGGGAAGGTTTAAGTAAAAGATGATGTAAGTTTATTACGAATTAGTAAAACATTACACACTGTTAGAACCAATAATGTAGAATTAATCGGAGCGCAGAGTTTCTTGAGAAAACCTTTAAGGGAGATGAGCAATGCTGAATCAAATTGTTGTGGTGCCATTACCATTGAGAAAACATAATTATTAAATGCATGTTTAGGCAATTATGCGTATAAACATGGATATAAGAATTAATGGAACAATATGCTGCCATTGGATTTTAAATGTATAATAGGCATTCTTCAATGACTATGCAAATAACATGTATTTGCATAGTCATTGAGTCAAAGAGTCATACAGCGTGGAAACAGGCCCTTTGGCCCAACTTGCCATACCGACCTTCGTATACCATTTACATTAGTCCTACCTGCATGCGTTTGGCCCAAATCCCTCTAACCTAAACCTAATCTAATTATTATCTATGCACATGTCTAAATGTTTCTTAAATGTTGCGATAGTACCTGCCTCAACTACATCCTCCAGCGGCTTGTTCCATACACCCACCGGGTAAAAAAGTTACCCCTCAGGTTCCTATTAAATCTTTCCCCCATCACCTTAAATCTTTGTCCGCTGGTTCTCAATTTCTCTACTGTGAGCAAAAGACTGTGTGTTTACCTGATCTATTGATCTCATAATTTTGTACACCTCCATAAAATCACCCCTCATCCTCCCGCGCTCTAAGGAATAAAGTCCTAGCTGCTCAACGTCTCCCTATAGCTCAGGCCCTCAAGTCCTGGCAACATCCTCGTAAATCCTTTCTGCACCCTTTCCAGCTTGACAACATCTTTCCTATAACATAGTGACCAAAACTGGACACAATATCTAAAGGAAGAAGTGTCCCAACCCGAAAGGTCAGCCATCTTTTTTCTTCAGAGATGCTGCCTGGCCCATTGAGTGCTTTGTGACTATCTTTACAACACTCTAAATGTGGTTACACCAAAGTCTTATGTGACTGCAACATGACTTCCCAACGTGTATACTCAATAGAAACAACAATGTGTAGGAAGGAACTTGCAAATGCTGGTTTACACTGAAGATAGACACAAAATGCTTGAGTAATTCAGCAGCACAGGCAGCATCTCTGGAGAGAAGAAATGGGTGACGTTGTTGTGAAGTCTTTGAAGACTTCTTCTTGAGGTAAAACTTTGACACCAAGCCGCATAGTAGGACAGGTAACCCAGATCTTGGTCAAATAAGTTGTGAGAAAGAGAAGGCCATGATGAAGGAAAAGAAGTTTAAGGAGACATTTCTAGAGAGTGGGGCCCAGTAACAACAGTGGGATGGAAGCCTATGGTGCGGCAAATATAATCAGGTTTGCATGAGAGGTCAAATTAGAAGCCTGAAGGGGGTTACGGTGACAGAGAAGGAAGATGCCATTTATTGATTTGAAAGGAAGCCTGAAGATTTTAACTTGATCCTGACTATGGGTGCTGTACAATAGACTATTATTATTATTATTATTATTATTATTATTATTATTACACTATTATTGTTTGTTTTTTGAGTATGTGTGTATGTGTATATATATATATATATATATGTACGTATATATGTATATGTGTGTACTTGTGAGTATGTGTATATATACACACTGAACTCTTTTTCTCTCTCGTTTATCATATTGTTTACAGTGTACTATGTTTACATATTCTGTGCTGCCACAGCAAGTAAGAATTTCATTGTTCTCTCTGGGACATATGACAATAAAACACTCTTGACTCTTGTCTGCATGGAGTTAGTTCATTCTTCCCGTGACCGCGTGGATTTTTTCCAGGTGCTCCGGTTTCCTCCCGGACTCCAAAGATGTGCAGGTTTGTAGGTTAATTGGCTTTGGTAAAATTGTAAATTGCCCCTAGTGTGTAGGATATTGCTAGTGCATGGGGTGATCACTGGTTGGCACACTCAGTGAGCCAAATGGCTTGTTTCCACGCTGTATCTCTAAAGTCTGAAGTAAATTTTAAAGCCATGAGAAGCATAGATTGGGTAGACAGTCAGACCATTTTCCCAGAGTGGAAATGTCCAACACTAGAGGGCATAGCTATAAGGTGAGAGGGGAAAAGTTTAGTGGAGAACAAGTTTTTCACACAGAGAGTGGTGAGTGCCTGAAATGCACTCCCAGGGGTGGTGGTGAAGGCAGATATGATAGTGGTGTTTAAGAGGCTTTCAGATAGGCACGTGGAAGTGCAAGGAATAGAGGGATATGGGCCATGTACAGGCAGATGAGATCAGATTAACGGCATCATATTCGGCACAAACATTGTGGGCTGAATGGTCTGTTCCTGTATTGTACTGTTCTATGTTCTATGATAGTTAGCAGGTTCCAATGATAAGGAATAGGGTTTTTACCAAAGATACAAAATGCTGGAGTAACTCAGAGGGTCAGGCAACATCTCTAGAGAAAACCTTACCTATTTATTTTCCCACTCAGTTTCTCCAACATTTTGTGTCTATCTTTGACTCTAGTGATAAACTTGGTCCAACCATTCTGACCCCACCATCGTGATTAGAATCGTATGATCCTTGCTTTAATATGAGTGCCTAAAAATGTTCGTTCAATCCTGTGTTGGATGAGTCAAGAGTATTTTATCGTCATATGTCTCACTTGCAGCAGTACAACTGGGGGTAAACATAGTATTCAATAAAATGTTCAATGGAATCGCATGAGGTGATATGGAGAGTAGAGATTTGTGTAAAGTGATCTGAAAAAGTCTGAAGAAGGGTCCCGATCCAAAATATCACCTTTCCTTGTTTTCCAGAGATGCTGTCTGACCAGCTAAGTTATTCCAGCACTTGTGTCTTTTTTTTTTCCTTTTTTGTGTAAAGAAATATGGATAATACAAGTGAACAAAAGCACTCCATACTCCCAGGGCGATATCTAGTTAAAGTTAAGTTGACCTACACTGGGAGTGTTCTCTCCAAGTGCATTGTTTTGGAAAAGCTAATTCAGTTATTAAATCACCAACTCAGCGCAGGTGTGACATATTTCCTGAATCTGGTCAGAGATTTGTGTCAACTAGCTCAGGGAACTTTTATGTGAATGAACGGCCTTCATAGATTGGAATATTCTGAGTTGCTTTTGAATAGACTGATCATTGTCTGCGTTGTTCTTAATCTGTGTGAGATTGGAATGCATTGCTCACAGCTATCCTACTGAGAGCCCTCAAAAATATACACTGCAAGCTCAGGGCAATCACAAATCCTCAGCTGTTTGAAGGCAACTTGATTTTTTTTGGTGTCTCAGTACATAGAGTCATGAATTCACACAGGGTGGAAATAGAACCTTCAACCCAACTTGCCCACAACGGCCAACATGTCCCATCTACACTAGTCCCACTTGCCTGCGTTTTCCCATGTCCCTCTAAACCTGTCCTATCCATGTACCTGTCAATTTTTTCTTAAACATTGCAATCGTCCCTGCAATACATCTACCCACCACCCTTTGTGTGAAAAAGTTACCCCCTCAGATTCCTATTCAATCTTTTTCCCTTCACCTTAAACCAATGTCCTCTGGTTCTCGATTCCCCTGCTCTGGGCAAGAGACTCTGTTCATTACTACATAATTGTGTTGCTATTTCTGTATTGTTTAATTTTGTTAGATATTTGCTATTTTTTGCCATCCTTCTGCTGAGCTCTGAACTAAATTCATTTCAACCAAACCACATTGTTTTACTAATAATTGAATAGTCGTTTTTTCCGTTAGTTTTTGTTTACTTTTTCCACCTTATTAGTGTCTCATTTTGCTTTTCTTTTGTTCCTTTTGTTTTTTTCCATCCATTTGACCTCATTTCGCATTCGTTGCAACAACTAAGTTAATCTTAACATCATCCTGAGGAAAGTCCCAAGCATTCAGGTATGGTGCAAGTTAAAGTACAATCCATTAACTTTTTAATAATCATCCACAATGTTTATTGAATGCATTTTGCTCCACTTATGTTTTGTTTTGTTCCAAATTTGGAACTTTTTGTTCATAATTACCTGTAAGTTCTTCCCTGGTCAAAAGCAGTAACCAGATTATTCAGCATCTGAGGTAGGTTTGATTTTGCTGCCAAATTGATAAGTAAACTCAAATTTCATAATGCAAAGCTAATGTATTTTAATAGGTATGTCACTGTATTCAACCAGGTAAAAAATTAAGGTGATTGTATTCCGCGCAGGTATAGTTTTACTGCCTTAAATATAAACATATTTGTTGTATATTGTTTTTTGCAAGTAGTTTATCTTCCTTTTAATAAATGAGAGGGGCAACGTTTAAAGGAGATGTGCGGGGTAGGTTTTTTACACAGAGTGTGGTGGGTCCCTGGAATGCGCTGCTGGGGGTGGTGGTGGAGGAAGATCTGATAGTGGCATAAGAGACTTATGGATATCATATCATATATCATATATATACAGCCGGAAACAGGCCTTTTCGGCCCTCCAAGTCCGTGCCGCCCAGTGATCCCCGTACATAGGCACATGGATATGGAGAGATATGGATTATGTGCAGGAAGATAAGAGTTGGTCTTGGCATCATGTTCGGCTGAGACATAATGGGCTGAAGGACAGCACAAATTCCACACAGACAGCTCCTGAGGTCAGGATCGAACCCTGGTCTCTGGTGCTGTGAGGCAGTTGCTCTACCAGCTGTGCCACTTTGGAAACAACCTAAGGCATTTATTCACAATGCACTCGATGCAGCAACCACTTACAAATTTGAAGTTACGTTCAAGTATCCTCCCAAAACTATGAAAACAGAACTGAAGTTATAACATCCATAAATCAGCAGATGCAACCAGTGCCTGCAAAATAACCCAAAGCAATATATCTCTTTATTAAACATGAAAAATCAAATAATTTTTACCATCATTCATGTGCATGGAACGGTTCGCTTTTAAGAACCTTGGATGGTTTTAATTTTTAATATAAATTATAAACAGAGCATTAAATTCATTTAAAAAAACAAAATTGTCAGCAGATCACCTCAAGGGTATTTATTTTAAACTGTAATGCAACATGAGAAGAATTACTTCCTTTATTATGAGCCGATTGTGAAGGGATTCTCCACTGGGGTTTTGATCGTATGGACACAAAGAAAATGATTCCACTTCTATAGCAGAACATAACTAGAAGCCATTGACAAAAGCACATAGTCCTGGAAGAAATCAGCAGGTCAGGCATCATCCGCAGAGGGAATAGACAGGCCAGGTTGAGACCCTTCCACAGACTGTACCAGAAATGTCATCTGCCCATTCCCTCCAGAGACTCCACCTAAGATGGTGCCAAAGCACTCTTTTAAATCTTTATTTCAGCAGCAGCATCTTTATCTTTAATCAGACTTTATTTGACTTTATCTTGCACTGAATGTTATACTCTATATCCTGTATCGGTATACTGTGATTGTAATCATGTATTGTCTTTCTGCTGACTGGATAACACATAACAAAAAGCTTTTCACGGTACCTCGGTAAAGGTGCCAATGATAAACTAGGCTAAACTATAGGTGCTGCTTGACATGCTGAGTTCCTCCAGCACTTTGTGTTTTGCTCAAGATTCCAGCATCTGCAGTTCCTTGTGTCACCATTAATATCAGGTACTCACTGGAAAATTGAATAAAGAATTCAGAAGAAACTTATTTTTCCAAAGAACTGAGAATGTTGAACCATAGAGAATGATTCAGGCTAACAGGATTGTACTTTAAAGGGGAGACTGAATGAGAATAGAGGGAGGAAGGAAGGAATAGAGGGTTACACTGATCTGTTTGGATGAGGAAACGGAGGAGAAGGCTAGATTGGAGTATGGACAGGTTGGGCATGGTGCCATGTTCTTGTACCATATCTCCATTGTAATCCTGTGTGCATCAAAGATAAAATATATCTGAATACTCAGGGCAGCATAGTGGCACAGCGATAGAGTTGCTGCCTTACAGCACCGGAAACCCAGGTTCAATCCTGACTACGGGTGCTGTCTGTAAGCAATTTATACATTCTCCCTGTGATTGCGTGGGTTTTCCCCAGGTGCTCTGGTTTCCTCCCACACTCTCCAAAAAAGTGCAGGTTTGTAGTTTAATTGGCTTCTGTAAATCGTAAATTGTCCCTACTATGCAGGATAGTCCCCATGTATGCAGCGATCGCTGGTCGGCACAAACTCGGTGGGCCGAGGGCCTGTTTCGACGCGGTATCTCTAAAGTCTAAAGTAAAGATACTAGGCAAATGAATTTTGCAAAAAGTATCTGAAGTGTGCATGCTGTCATGACCAGCAGCAATATATTTCTCTTACCCAACCAGGATTTAAAAATATTTGCAATGGAATGAACAGAACAATTTGCCCTTCCCATCAATCTATGTATTTCTAATGCTCCTGGAAGAAAATTAGTACCATTACTATTATTATCATAAAATAATCAATAAAACCATGATCACCCATCTCAAATAGTATTTCACTTTTTATGCTTGGAATTCTCATTCTTAATGATGTCCCAAGGATTTAATGCTCCTTTTCTCTCCCTATATATCCATCTCCAATCCAACAACTCCCTCGTGTAGGCTAAGCTGAGAGATGCATATCGCACTCAACCCTTTCCTTAACTCATTCATTGGTAAAAATGCCCTCAATCTTCTTTGCTCTACACACTGGAATTTCCCTTTTATACCCTTCTGCCTCTCCATCTAAGTCTCTCATCTATATAGTAAAACTCTCGTTTGTTAGTTTGTTTGTTCCTGAACTACAGCCAAAATGGTACATGATAACATGGCAATTTTAGGTGCACCTTACTCACTGTAGTCTATTTGGTGCTAATGGAAGAGGTTTAATTGAAATCGGTGTTATATTTTTAAAGTTATTCACATTTAAATGTTTAAATTTATCTCCTAGGGAGGGAGGGAGGGGGAGGAGGGAGGATAAGGGGGTTGAGAGGGATGGAGTGTGGGGGAGGGGTGTTGGGGAGGGGGAGAGGGGAGGGAGGGGGAGGGGGAGAGGGGAGGGGGAGGAGAGGAGGGGGAGGAGGGGAGGGGTGGGAGGAGAGGGTGCTGCACCAACGCAGGAAAGGTTTGGGCCCAACGGGTCCACTTGGTCTAATACTTTTATAATCTTCGTTGAAATTCATTACCATTTTTTTCATTTCTTGACCAGTTTAAGATTAAGATGATTCAGGTTAAGATTAAGTAGGGGACTCAATAACTGGTGGAATTGTAGATAGCAAAGAAGGTTGTCCAAGGCGACAGTGAGACATGGATTAACTGGAACATTGGGCAGAGTGGTGGCAGTTAAAATTTATTTCAGACAAGTGTGAGATAATGCGCTTTGACATTTTGACAGGTACTTGGAGAGGAAAGGCACAGAGGGAAATGAGACCAAAGCAGGCAAATAGGACTAGAGTAGACAGGTGGCACATTTATCATGGACAAGAGGGCCCATTTCTTTTAGTTTAGTTTATTGTAACGTGTACCGAGGAACAATGAAAAGCTTTTTTGTTACCTGCGATCCCGTCAGTGAAAAGAATTAATGATTACAGTCGAGCCGGTCACAGCGTACACATACAGGATAAAGGGAATAATGTTTAGTGCTAGATAAAGTCCAGTAAAGTATGACTAAAGATAGTCCTGGGGTCTCCAATGAGGTAGATGGTAGTTCAGGTCCGCACCCGAGTTGGTGTTAGGATGGTTCAGGTGTCTGTTAACAGCTGTATGATTTTATGATTCTATAATCATAGGGTCATACAGAAAGGGAAACAGATCCTTCGGCCCAACTCATCTATGCTGATTAAGATGCCCATTTTTTTTCACATTTGGCCCATCCCTCAAACCTTTCCTTTCCATGTACTTGTCCAAATCTTTTTTAAATGTTGTTATTGTACCTGCCTCATTTACCTTCTCTGGCAGGTCGTTCCTTCTACCCACCACCTATAATTTATCATCCTATAATTAAACGTTAAGATTTGAATCATGATTACCATTTAAACTTTCGGCTGAGATATTTTCCCATGTATAGTTTAGTTGAGTTTAGTTTAGTGTAGCGATACAACACGGAAACAGGACCTTTGGCCCATTGAGTCCGCATTGACCAGCGATCACCCACACACTAGCTCCATCCTACACACTAGGGATGATTTACAGAAGCCTAATAACATACAAACGTGCACGTCTTTGGAGTGTGGGAGGAAACGGTAGCACCCTGAGAAAACCCTTTCAGTCACAGGGGGAATGTACAAACTCTGTACAGACGGAAATAATTTTTCATGTATGTGTCCAGAGGAATAGGAATAGAAACTTGCCTTGGGCAGTATTATATCAGAAGCTCATCATAAAGCCTGCCCAATATCTTGTGTGATTGAAGTCAGGCACTCAGCTTAGTATAGTCATAGAGTGACACAGTGTGGAAACAGTCCCTTTGGCCCAACTTGCCCTCACCGGCCAACATGTCCCAGCTCCATTAGTCCCAACTGCCCACATTTGGTCCATATCCCTCCAAACCTGTCCAACCCATGTATCTGTCTAACTGTTTCTTAAATGTTGGGATTGGCTCTGCTTCAACTACCTCCTCTGGCAGTTTGTTCCATACACCCACCACCATTTGTGTGAAAGTTACCCCTCAGATTCCTATTAAATCTTTTCCCCTTCACCTTAAGCCTTTGTCTTCTGGTCCTGAGGTCCTGATTCGCCTGCTCTGGGCAAGGGACTCTAGCCGATCTATCCTCTCACGATTTTATACACCTCAATAAGATCACCCATCATCCTCCTGCACTCCAAGGAATAGAGTCCCAGCCTACCCAACCTCTCCTTATAGCCCAGACGCTCTAGCCCTGACAACATCTTTGTAAATCTTCTCTGTGCCCTTTCCAGTTTGACAACATCTTTTCTATAACATGGTTCCCAGAACTGAACACAATACTCTAAATGTAACCTCACCAATGTCTTATACAACTGCAGCATGAACTCCCAACTTCTACACTCAGTTTTCTGACTGATGAAGGCCAATGTGTCAAACGGCTTTTTGACCGTTTTGAGATACCTGCGACTCCACCTTCAAGGAACCATGCACCCTCACTCCTAGATCCCACTGCTCTACCATGAGGGGGTGATGTTATAGAAGTGTACAAAATCATGAGAGGAATAGATTGGGTAAAGCATGGATTTACGAAGGGGAAATCATGCTTGACAAATCTACTGGAATTTTTTGAGGATGTAACTAGGAAAATTGACAGGGGAGAGTCAGTGGATGTGGTGTACCTCGACTTTCAGAAAGCCTTCGACAAGGTCCCACACAGGAGATTAGTGGGCAAAATTAGGGCACATGGTATTGGGGGTAGGGTATTGACATGGATAGAAAATTGGTTGACAGACAGAAAGCAAAGAGTGGGGATAAATGGGTCCCTTTCGGAATGGGAGGCAGTGACCAGTGGGGTACCGCAAGGTTCGGTGCTGGGACCCCAGCTATTTACGATATACATTAATGACTTAGACGAAGGGATTAAAAGTACCATTAGCAAATTTGCAGATGATACTAAGCTGGGGGGTAGTGTGAATTGTGAGGAAGATGCAATAAGGCTGCAGGGTGACTTGGACAGGTTGTGTGAGTGGGCGGATACATGGCAGATGCAGTTTAATGTAGATAAGTGTGAGGTTATTCACTTTGGAAGTAAGAATAGAAAGGCAGATTATTATCTGAATGGTGTCAAGTTAGGAGGAGGGGGAGTTCAATGAGATCTGGGTGTCCTAGTGCATCAGTCAATGAAAGGAAGCATGCAGGTACTGCAGGCAGTGAAGAAAGCCAATGGAATGTTGGCCTTCGTAACAAGAGGAGTTGAGTATAGGAGCAAAGAGGTCCTTCTACAGTTGTACCGGGCCCTGGTGAGACCGCACCTGGAGTACTGTGTGCAGTTTTGGTCTCCAAATTTGACGAAGGATATTCTTGCTATGGAGGGCGTGCAGCGTAGGTTCACTAGGTTAATTCCCAGAATGGCGGGACTGTCGTATGTTGAAAGGCTGGAGCGATTGGGCTTGTATACACTGGAATTTAGAAGGATGAGGGGGGATCTTATTGAAACATATAAGATAATTAGGGGATTGGACACATTAGAGGCAGGAAACATGTTCCCAATGTTGGGGGAGTCCAGAACAAGGGGCCACAGTTTAAGAATAAGGGGTAGGCCATTTAGAACGGAGATGAGGAAGAACTTTTTCAGTCAGAGAGTGGTGAAGGTGTGGAATTCTCTGCCTCAGAAGGCAGTGGAGGCCAGTTCGTTGGATGCTTTCAAGAGAGAGCTGGATAGAGCTCTTAAGGATAGCGGAGTGAGGGGTTATGGGGAGAAGGCAGGAACGGGGTACTGATGGAGAGTGATTAGCCATGATCGCATTGAATGGCGGTGCTGGCTCGAAGGGCTGAATGGCCTACTCCTGCACCTATTGTCTATTGTCTATTGTCTATTGAGTCTCTTGCCCAGAGTCTGGGAATCGAGAACCAGAGGTTTAAGGTGAGGGGGGAAAGGTTTAATAAAAACCTGAGGTGTCACTTTTTTACACAAAGGGTGGTGGGTGCATGGAATGATCTGCCACAGGAGCTAATTGAGGCAGGTACTATCACAACGTTGAAGAAACATTTGGACCGGTACATGGAGAGGGTAGGTTTAGAGGGATACGGGCCAAATGCAGGCAGGTGAGATTAGTGTAAATGGGACATGATGGGCAAGTTGGGCCAAAAGACCTGTTTCCATGCTGTATAACTCTATGACTATAACTAGGAGAGGCAGCAGGCCTGAGAGTCATAGGGTTAGAGGGTAATACAGCATGGAAACAGGCCCTTTGGCCAAAACCCGTTAGTGCCAACTATGGTATCATCCTGAGCTAGCGAACACCAGACTTTGGCCCATACTCCTTTGAACCTTACTAATCTGTGAACCTGCACAAATGTCCTTAAAACATTGGATATTGAACTGACCTCCACCACTTCCTTTGTCAGCTCGTTCCAGATATGTTATTATTAATTTTTTGTTTTAGTTTAGTTCATTGCCACATGTACCGAGGTACAATGAAATGCTTTTGTTGCAGGTCAACCAATGAACAGAAAGATTCCACATGATTACCACAGTATTTGGATACAGGATAACAGGAATAATGTTTAATGCTAGATCAAGTCCAGTAATGTTCGATTAAATGTAGTCTGAGGGTCTCCGATGAGGTAGATGGTAGCTCAGGACCACTCTCGAGTTGGTGAAAGGATGGTTCAGTTGCCTTATAACAGCCGGGAAGAAACTATCCCTGAATCTCGAGGTGTGTGTCTTCCCACTTCTTTTCCCCTTGCCTGATGGGAGAGGGGAGAAGAGGGCGTAGTCGTGGTGCGGTCAGTCCGGGTAAAAGACTGTGCAATTACCCTATTCAATCTCCTTATCATTTAATTAGCATTAGACTCATCCTTGATTATGCTGGTGGCCTTGCTCAGGCAGCGTGAAGTGTACTACCCACTCTATGAAAATTCTGCCTCTCTGTTGCCCTTTAAATCTCTCATGACCATATGACTAACCTGGCTAGAAAATCAATTGCATAAAATATAAAAATGCGTGTATTAATTTTTGAAAGCAACATTTATTATTTGCAAAAACATGAATACATTGAGCCAAAAACTGGGCTATGCTTTTGATGAAAATCCATTCTCAAAACAGTAATATCATATGTTATTAAATCCTATCTGTTACTTTGACTTTATGTCAAATTATGCATAATTAGGAAGTAAAGATTGTACCTGCAAAATATTTTCCAAATAACCATATTGTTGGCACAATCTAATTTCCGTGAGACTGTCATAAGGATGCAATGTTTTCAGGAGAAGCAGTATTTCATTTGGAAAAATCACTGCTTCAATGTTGTCTACCTTTAAAGATTTAAAAGATTTTTATTGACAATAAATATGAGTACTATTACTTCTGGCTCACAGCAAAGATTGTATATCTACAGTGCTTTGACCAACTTGATTGTGGACGGCAATGAAAATCTTGTGATTTTGTTGACAGACAAGTTGAGATTTAAAGGCTTATTGAGGAATGACTCTCAAAAGGGCATGACATAAGGTAGTCTTTTTAAAAGCATGGCTTGCAATTAGTGTTTTCTATCTCTATGCATCATCTAAGTGATATTGATTACTATTTGCTGTCTTTGTTATGGTCTTGAGTTTTTGGTACACATTTCAAAATGAGTTTCTTTTGCAGTAGCACTCAAGACTTGTGTTTAACGAATTCTCCAGATTTTTTGATGGAACAAACATTTACTCATCAGAAAATTGAATTGTCTCTGCTCATAGGCTACTTGGCATTCCTTGAAAGTAATTGAAGAGGTCAGCAGTAAATCAGTTACAAACAGTCATTGGAAGATTGGTAATTCTGGAGAAAAGGAATAGGTGGCGTTTCGGGTTGGAACCCTTCTTCAGACTGAAAGATAGAGAAGGTCTTTCTCTATCTTTCTTCTACAGAAGGCCCTTCTCTATCTTTCAATCCGAATAAGCGTTCCGACCCAAAATGTCACCTAATCCTTTTCTCCACAGATGTTGCCTGACCCGTTGAGTTACTCCAGCATTTTATGTCAATCCACATTAGTTCTACGTTATCTCTCATGCGCATCCACTCCAAACATGAGGGACAATTTACAGAGGCCAATTAATCTACAAACCCGCACGTGTTTGTGATGTTGGAGAGGACTGGAGCACCCGAAGGAAGCCCAAGTGGTGAAAGGGAGAATGTGCAAACTGCACACAGACAGCACCCGAGGTTGGGATCGAACATGGTTCTCTGGCACTGTGAGGCAGCAGCTCTAACAGCTGTGTCACTGTGTCACCATGTCAGCGATGTTTGAGAGGGTGTTCTGAATTTTCTATGATCCTACGGCTGAACGTAATAAGTGAGTTGTTATTTAGGAAGTGGTAAAGACGATTGATGTGGGTTGGGGCGTGGATATTGTCTACATGGACTCAGTTATCTCATTTGACAAGTTCCCTCGAGCTAAGATAGCACAGATTGGTGATTAAATGACATGGAATCCACAGTGAAATGGTAAATCAGATGAAAAATGGGCTTAGTCATGGAAGACAAGAGGGTAGTGTTATGGGCTGTACTGTCCTATGTTTATGTTCTAATTGAATGAGAAGTACTCTTCATTCGTAAGGAGGTATATGTTCAGAATTGTCCTAAAGGTGTCCTATATTGTCAGATGTGCCACCATTTAGCCATAAGAATATCTTTCAACTTTAGAGATACAGCGTGGAAACAGAACCTTCGGCCCACCGAGTCCATACAGATCAGCAATCACCCACATTCACTTGCACTGTTCTGCACACTAGGGACAATTTACAATTCTTATCTAAGCCAATTAACCTACAAACCTGGACGTCTTCGGAATGTGGAGAAAACAGGAGCACCCGGAGAAAACCCTCATGGTTACAGGGAGAACATACAAACTACTGTTCCATAGTCAGGATCGAACCCGGGTCTCTGGAGATATAAGGCAGCAACTCTACCACTGCGCCACTTGCCGCCCTTGATGGAATAACGTTAATCACTGTATTTAATCTCAGGTAGACAAAACCATTATTGAAAAGAGCTTTGATATTATTCTTTTAGAAACAAGGAACTGCAGATGCTGCTTTGTACAAAGTGCTGGAACAACTCATCTGGTCAGATTGCATCTTTAGAGAGCATGGATAGGTGAAGTTTAGTGTTCGGGCCCTCTTCAGACTCAACAACCGTCCTTATTCTTAAAGTCCATGCACCTTGCTACATAGGCCAATGTGCCTTTTGCCTTCTTAGCTCTTCAGAAGAATGGTCCTGATCCGAGATGTCACCAATCCATGTTCTCCAGAGATTCTGCCTGACCCGTTGTGTCACTCTGGCACTTTGTATCTTTTTGCGTTATTATCCTTGTTGTCCTATCACACAGCTAGTTAAAGACTACGGGTGCTGCACTGTAAGGAGTTTGTACGTTCTCCCCGTGACCTGCGTGGGTTTTCTCCGAGATCTTCGGTTTCCTCCCACACTCCAAAGACGTACAGGTATGTAGGTTAATTGGCTGGGTAAAGGTAAAAATTGTCCCTAGTGGGTGTAGGATAGTGTTAATGTGCGGGGATCGCTGGGCGGCACGGACTTGGTGGGCCGAGAAGGCCTGTTTCCGGCTGTATATATATGATATGATAATTGTGCAGGAAGGAATTGCAGATGCTGGCTTAAACTGAAGATTGACAAAAAAAGCTGGAGTAACTCAGTAGGACAGGCAGCATCTCTGGAGAGAAGAAATGGGTGACGTTTTGGGTCGAGACCTTTAAGGGTCTCGACCCGAAACGTCACCCATTCCTTCTCTCCAGAAATGCTGCCTGTCCTGCTGAACTACTCCGGCTTTTTGTGCCTATCTTTAGTTAAATAATAGATTGCCTGACCATTGCTGTTTGTGGGATCTTGCAGTGCATTTCCCTACAGCACAACAGTAGTCCCAAAGACATTGCAGTGACCAAGAAGCAGAAAGGAACTCTTGATGTGGTAAAATTACTAGATCAATGTATGTTTTCTTTTACAAAATTGTCTGCTTTCAATTATATCCTAATCTCCAATAACTTTGAAAAGCATTTAAAGAAAATAATTTTATATGCAGGATAATTAAAAGATTAATCATACCATGGTCTAAATAACATCTCTATTGAACCGTTCTCTCATATGCTTCATTTTCTTCAGGAGAATGCTCAATTACTTTCATCAAAAAGTCTATTTCAATTTGGCTATTAAATTGTCTTAATGATCATTTCTCAAAAGAAAAAGCAATTGTTCCCTTTGTGGAACATGCAGAGATGTTAATGTAAGGACCCACTGCAGAAATAATTATCTAATAGAGGGAAGAATGGAAAGTTTTCATTTCAATTCCAGACAGACTGCATTATTGTATATTCATCCACCCCAGATATAATATCTAATATAACACCCCTGGTATAATATCTAATATAATATCGAATATAACACCCCTGGTATAATATCTAAAACAAAAACAGGGCCAGGAATTAATTTTGGCCAAAGAAAGAATCCCAAGGACATGTGGGTTTGTTGGTTAATTGGCCTCTGTAAATTGCCCCTAGTGTGTAGGGGATGGATGCGAATGTGGAATAACGTAAAACTAGTGTAAATGGGTGATCAATGTTTGGTATGGACTCGGTTGGCTGAAGGGCCTGTTTTTATCCTGTATCTTTCAATTGATAGAAGGAAATGATTGGAGATTGAAGAAGATAGACACAAAATGCTGGAGTAACTCAACCGGGTCAGGCAGCATCTCTGGAGAAACTGCATCTGCAGTTCGTTGTTTCCTTGAAGAAGGTTCGGGGTAGTTTAGAGCAGCACAGTGGCGCAGCTGATAGACCTGTTACCTCACAACACCTGCTTCCCGGATTTCGTCCTGACCTCTGGTGCTGTCTGTGTAGAATTTGTATGTTCTCCCTGTGACCATGTGAGTTTCCTCCGGATGCTGCAGTTTCCTCCCACATCCCAAAGACGTGGGGGTTTGTAGGTTAATTGACCTCTGTAAATTGCTCCTAGTCTGTAGGTAGCAGATGCCGAACTGGGATAACATAGAGTCATACAGTGTGGAATCAGGCCGTTCTGCCCAACTTGCCCATGCCGACCATCATGCTGCATAGAACTGGGGTGAATGAGTGATCGATGGTCAGCATGGACCCGATGGGGCGAAGGGCCTGTTTCCATGCTGTACCTTTCAATTCAATCAATCAACCATGTGGGGATTGAGGAAGGTTGTAAGATAAAAAAGGGTGGTGGAATCCACAGAAATTGGTTTCGTTTTCTAAAGTCACCATAGAAAGCATTCAAAGACAACTGACAGGTGATAAGCAATGAGAAAGAAAGACACATTCATATAATGTCTTTCATTACCTCTGGTTAAAAGTATTTTTGAATTGTAGCTTCTATTATAAAAGTAAAATGTAATGCATAGGCCAGAGGGATCTAAATGGATGTTTCATCATTGCAGAAAGAATTTTAGTGGACAGGCAATTCCTCAAAGTGTTGAACAGGAAAAAAGGATCATAGATTTGCAGATGTACAAAATAAACTATTCACATCAATCTTCATGAAGAGAGCATTGGGAATTACTTGATATATCAAATGGATTCTTCTTAGATTGAAAGAGTCAATCAAGAGTAAAGTCAGAATCCAACTATTTTTGCTCAGGAAATCACAAGTCGTGGAAATATTTTCTTTTCAAAGAGAACCTGAGGATCCCAACCCGAATCGTCATATATCCATGTTCTCCAGGGATGCTGCCTGACCCACTGATTTACTCTATCACTTTGTGTCTTTCTTTAGTGTGAACCGGCAAAATGGTAGCACAGTGGCACAGTGGCACAGGGGTAGAGATGCTGCTTACAGTGCAAGAGACCTGGGTTGAATTTTGACTACGGTTGCTGTCTGTACGGGATTTGTATGTTCTCCTTGTGACCGTGTGGGTTTTCTCCTGGTGCTCCGGTTTCATGCAGGTTTGTAGGCTTATTGGTTTCGGTAAATTGTAAATTGTCCTGAATGTGTAGGTTAGTGCTTCTGTAGGGGGTGATCAATGGTTGGCACGGACTCTGGGGGCTGAAGGGACTGTTTCCGCAGTGTATCACTAACGGCTAATGACTAACGATCTTCAGTTCTTTGTTATTACATTAAAAAAAGAGAACATTTGTCAGTATACATTACTGCTTCATGCCCTGACAAGTTCAATGGCTTCGAACCATTTATTTATGTTGTGGCGGTTATGTAGCAACCTAAAGTGCGGACCAAGGGGACTTTGTTCTCCTGGGGCTTCAATAGGGCTGCCTTCACATCTCGAGAATCTATCTTATTTTTGTTTAAACTGCACAAAAGGAAGACAACTGTTTACACAGAATGTGGAAGATATATGGAAGATATATGGAACAAACAACTTTTCCACCAGCAGTGCTAAATAAACCATGTGGAAGCATCATTAAATATATATATGTGTATATGTGTGTGTATATATATTAGTATATATCTTGTCTCAGAAATCTATTCCATTAACTCCATGGAGTGAGCATTGCATGGGAATGTAGTTGCCAGAGGAGGTAGTTGAGGCAGGCACGAGCACTGCATTTAAAAACACATTTAAACAGGTACATGGATAGGACAGGTTTAGGATATTGGTCAAATGCAGGCGGGGGGGCGGGGGGGGGCTAGTGTAGATGGGACCTGTTGGTCGATGTGGGTAAATTGGGCTGAAGGACTGGTTTCCAAGTTGTATGACTTTTATGAGTTTATCTGGTGCTGTTCTGGTCACCAGCTATAGGAAGGATGTCATTTAGTTGGAAAGGGAGCAAAGGATATTCACCATGATGTTACATGATCTTGTAGGCTTGAGTTATAGGGAGAGGTTAGATCGGCTGGGGCGTTTGTTTCTTTGGAGCCTAGAAGGATGAGGGGGTGACCTTATTTAGATGTACATGAGGGGCTCGGATAAAGAGAATGGTCCCAGTCTTTTTTCCTTGGGTAATGGATTCTAAAACTAGAGGGCATAGTTTTACGGTGAGAGGGGAGAGATTTAAGAGGGACCCAAGGGGCAGTTTTCTCACTCAGAGGGTAGTCTATATCTGGAATGAGCTGCCTTTGGAAGTAATAAAAGTGGATACAATTAAAGCTTTCATAACACATTTGGACACGTGGGTAAGACCGTAAGACATAGAAACAGAAGTTGGCCATTCAGGACATCGCAGCTACTCTGCCATTCAATCATGGCTGATCTATTTTTCCATCTCAACCCCTTTTTTCTGTGTTCTACCCCTAACCTTTGATGCCCTTCCTAATCAAGAACCTATCAATCTCCACCTTAAAAATACCCATTGGCTTGGCCTCCACAGCTGTCTGTGGCAATGAATTTCACAGATTCACCACCCTCTGGCTAAAGAAATTCCTCCCCTTCTCCATTCTGAATGCACGTCCTTGAAGGGCCTGTTTTGTCGCTATATCCCAGTCAACATGCCATGCCGCACTGTATAGCACTGTCAGGGCTTTGCATTCCCATGCAACGCTCACTCTACCACATGGTTTATTTAGCACTGCTGATGGAAAAGTTGTTTGTGTGTGCATGTGCAAATCTGATCATTGGGATCTTGGAGCGTTTCACAGTGGTAACTTGAAGCAGAACAAAATATATTATACGTGAGTAGAAATAATTGGTCAGATCTACATATTGCTGGCCCTTAGACATGCTAAGAAGAGTAATGTGCACTGCTGAAGCCCCTGGGAAGGAGTATTGATCGTGCTGTGATTGCATTAAGTACAGACCATTAGCTTTTATGTTTGACCCTGCATCATATCATATCATATCATATATATACAGCCGGAAACAGGCCTTTTCGGCCCTCCAAGTCCGTGCCGCCCAGCGATCCCCGCACATTAACACTATCCTACACCCACTAGGGACAATTTTTTTTTACATTTACCCAGCCAATTAACCTACATACCTGTACGTCTTTGGAGTGTGGGAGGAAACCGAAGATCTCGGAGAAAACCCACGCAGGTCACGGGGAGAACGTACAAACTCCTTACAGTGCAGCACCCGTAGTCAGGATCGAACCTGAGTCTCCGGCGCTGCATTCGCTGTAAAGCAGCAACTCTACCGCTGCGCTACCGTGCCGCCCAGTGTTGTTAAAACTTTTAACATGGAAATAGGGAACGTCACACTTCAACTCTTTTTGCCCCTGTGTTTCACTGTGAGCAACTCAATTGTAAAAGTCGATTCAGCTGTGGGTACGCGAATGGTTTAACAATTTTGTTTCACTTTTCCTAAATTGGCAATGAACTTCCTGCTTGCCAAGTGGGTAAATCTAGCATATGAGAATATAAATATAAATATATATATGTGTGTGTGTGAGAAAGCGTGCGAGCGCACCAACCAGTCTAAAAACCTTTTAAAAGCTATTATCTAATTTGCAGCCCCTGCTCATGTTGCTGATTTCAACAAGGGGTTTACTGGTACACATGAACCCCTGCTCATGTTCTGAATGACTCAGAACATAGAACAGCACAGCAACAGAACAGTCCCTTCAGCCCACAATGTCATTGCCGAACATGATGCCAAGACCAAAGCTTATCTACTTGCACATAATCGGAGGGTTCGGCACGGTGGCGCAGCGGTAGAGCTGCTGTCTTACAGCAAATGCAGCGCCGGAGACTCAGGTTCGATCCTGACTACAGGTGCTGTCTGTACGGAGTTTGTACGTTCTCCCCGTGACCTGCGTGGGTTTTCTCCGAGATCTTCGGTTTCCTCCCACACTCCGAAGACGTACAGGTGTGTAGGTTAATTGACTGGGTAAAATGTAAAAATTGTCCCTAGTGTGTGTGGGATAGTGTTAATGTGCGGGGATCGCTGGGCGGCACGGACCCGGTGGGCCGAAGGGCCTGTTTCCGCGCTGTGTCTCTAAATCTAAATCTAAATCCAGTTAGAAACAAAGAACTGCAGATGCTGGTTTATACCAAAGATAGACACAAAATGCTGGAGTAATTCAGGCGGTCAGGCAGCATCACAGGAGAAAAAGGATGATTACTCAAGCATTATTTCCCCTTCATAAATTCATGCTGACTATCACCGATCCTGTCATTGCTTTCCAAATGCACTGCTGTAACATCTTTAATAATAGATTCAAGCCTTTTCCCCACTACCGAATGGAAGCTTAACTGGCCCATAATTCCCCGTTTTCTCTCTTAAAAAATAGAGTTACATTGGCTACCCTCCAGTCCACAGGAACTGATCCAGAGTCGAGAGAACATTGGAAAATGATCACCAATGCATCTACGGTATTTATTCACAAAATGCTGGAGTAACTCAGCAGGTCAGGCAACATCTCAGGAGAGAAGGAATGGGTGACGTTTCGGGTCGAGACCCTTCTTCAGACTGATGTCAGGGGGGCGGGACAAAGGAAGGATATAGGTGGAGACAGGAAGATAGAGGGAGAACTGGGAAGGGGGAGAGGAAGAGAGGGACAGCGGAACAATCTAAAGTTGGAGAAGTCAATGTTCATACCGCTGGGCTGCAAGCTGCCCAAGCGGAATATGAGGTGCTGTTCCCCCAATTTCCGGTGGGCCTCACTATGGCACTGGAGGAGGCCCATGACAGAAAGATCAGACCGGGAGTGGGAGGGGGAGTTGAAGTGCTCAGCCACCGGGAGATCAGGTTAAGGCGGACTGAGCGAAGGTGTTGAGCGTAACGATCGCCGAGCCTGCGTTTGGTTTCGCCGATGTAAAGAAGTTGACATCTAGAGCAGCGGATGCAATGGATGAGGTTGGAGGAGGTGCATGTTAACCTCTGTCTCACCTGGAAGGACTGTTTGGGTCCTTGGATGGAGTTGAGGGGGGAGGTATAGGGATAGGTGTTGCATCTGAGAGTTGTCGTCTGGCCTCGGTCCGGTAGAGGTCAGCCCGCCAGGCTACCACAGCACCTCCCTGTCAGTGGGTTTGATGACTCTGTCCCTCTCTTCCCCTCCTCCTTCCCAGATCTCCCTCTATCTTCCTGTCTCTACCTATATCCTTCCTTTGTCCCGCCCCCCTGACATCAGTCTGAAGAAGGGTCTCGACCCGAAACGTCACCCATTCCTTCTTTCCAGCATTTTGTGAATAAATACCTTCGATTTGTACCAGCATCTGCAGTTATTTTCTTACCCCAATGCATCTACGATTTATAGGGCCACTCAGTGGGACAGGCAGCATCTCTGAAGAAAAGGAATGGGTGACGTTTCGGGTCGAAATTCTTCTTTAGTCTGAAGTCACTGTGTTATTCCAGCATTTTGTGTCTATCTTCAGATAATTCTATATATGGATACAATCAAGTCAAACTCAACTATAATATAGAGACCAAAAAGGGAAATACAAAGTGAAGAATATAGTTCTCAGTATTGTAGAGCACCAGATCCCATCTGTCTGCACATGATCCATATCCCTCTATAGCCTGCACTTCCAGTTACCTATCTAAAAGCCTCTTGAGCATCACTATTGTATCTATAATTCCAGAATTTATGGTGCAATGGTGGTGCATGCAAAATGTGGACCATTGTACCAGGCAACAATCAGCCTAATGAGGTGAAAATCTATTCCCTCTAGCACCATGGGGTACAGTCTTTTTCACACTGATAACAAATTCAAACGACTGCATTTGCATGTTTTCAAAGAGTAGGGTTAAGGAGCTGCAACAATTATCCTGTGCCTCTCTTCTCTGCAAACCAATCGGGTGGTTATTGAATACTTTGTGAAATCCAAATATATTGTCTCTTCACAATCTTCATTCACAGAATATCTGACATTTCTCTCAAAAGTTCCAAGTAAACGTGTTGGATGAATCATCCGTAAATCTCTACTCATTATAATACTCTCACCTTGATCTTTTTGAGGATATATTCTAATTCTCTGTGTACATCAGATATTAAGTCATATTAATATGAGACATTAAGCTTGGATTATCTCAATATCCCTTTTAAAAGATTATCTTTTCTGTTCAGTTTCTTCCTCACAGTTTGCATTCCTGTGTCTCTGTTTTAATAAATACAAAGTTCTTCTGTGAGAACTAATTGAACAATTCTGTGCTTTCTATTATAAGCTCTTTTGACTTACTACTTCAGCATCTTGAAAGTTCCTTGAGTTCCTTGCTGAGGATTCTTAGCATTAGCCTTAGGTTTATTATTGTCACGTGTTCCGAGGTACAGTGAAAGGCTTTGTTTTGCATGCTATCCAAACAGATCAGATAATACCACACATAAATAGAATCAAGTCAAACTCTAACATAGAAACATAGAAAATAGGTGCAGGAGAATGCCATTCGGCCCTTCGAGCCAGCATCGCCGTTCAATATGATCATGGCTGATCATCCAAAATCAGTACCTCATTCCTGCTTTTTCCCCATGTGCCGATTCCGTTAGCCCTAAGAGCTAAATCTAACTCTCTCTTAAAAATATCTAGGCTTTCTCTCCATATCCCTTGATTCTGTTAGCCCGACGAGCTATATCTAACTGTGCTATATCTAAAGGGAAGAAGCCCTCTGTTAACACCTTCAAAATAGATGTTTCTGACTCTGGTGGTGCGTACATTCAAGCTGCTGCACCTTCTGTCAGACAGGAGCAATGAAAAGATGGAATGACCAGGGTGGGGCGAACCTTTGACTATGTTGGCTGCTTTTCTGAGGCAGAGTAAAGTGCAGACAGAGTAAATGGTGGGGAGCCTGATCAGTGTGATGGGCTGGGATACATCTATAACCTTCTACAATTTCCTACGGTCTTGGGCAGGGCTGTTCTGAAACCAAGTTGTGATGCAGCATGACAGTACGTTTTCTGTAGTGCATCTGTAGAAGGCGCATGTGACCATGCCATCTCCATAAAACATTAAGATGGAGTGAAACATTGATATAGAGGAGAAAGAGAAATAAAGCGGCAGATGGAGCCAGGTGGGGGAGGGAAGGGTGGAGGCTAGAAGGCGATAAATGGAGGCACAAGGGGCTGGAGAAATTGGAATCAGGTAAGTAAGGAAAGTGAGAATTTAGACTGTAGAGACTGGAAACAAGCACTTTGGCCCAACTTGCCCACACTGACCAACATGCCCCATCTACACTAGTCCAACCTGCCTGCGTTTTCATATCCCTCTGCACTTGTCCTATCCATGTATCTGTTTAAATGTTTCTTAAATGTTGCGATAGTACCTGCCTCAACTACTTCCCCTGGCAGCTCGCTCCATACACCCACCGCACTTTGTGTGATGGGGAGCCAGAATGAGTGAGAAAAGAGCATAGGGAACGTGGGTTACTTGAAATTGGAAAATTCAATGTTCATTTCATTGGATTGTCAATTAGTCAGGCAGAATATGAAGTGCTGGTCTTCTCGTTTGTGTTTGGCCTCACCCTGGCAGTCGACAAGGCTGAGGACTGACAGCTCGGTGTGGGAATAGCAACGGGCTCAAGATATTGTCCAATAGGTCTCTCTTGAGATACGTTAGTGGCATTTAGCAAGCTTTTAGACAGTCAAATGGTTGTGCAGGGAATGGATCATGTGCAGGCAGAGATTTGTTTGACTTGGCATTGTGTTCGCAACAGACGTTGTGGGCCTAAGGACCCTGTGCTGCACTGTTCTATGTTCTATGCTCAATGTTGGAATAAAGTTTGTGTACAAAACTTTGAGAGGAAAAGATCAGATAAATGCACAGTCCTTTGCCTAGAGTCTGGAGATTCGAGAACCAGAGGATATAAATCTGAGGGGTAACTTTTTCACACAAAGGGTGGTAAGTGTATGGGACAAGCTGCCAGAGGAGGTAGTTGAGGCAGGGACTATTGCAACATTCAAGAAACAATTTGACAGGTACATGAAAAGGATAAGTCTGGAGGGATATGGACCAAACACAGGTATGTGGGTCAATTGTAGATGGGACAGGTTGGTCAGTGCAAGCAAGTTGGGCCGAAGGGTCTGTTTCCGTGCTGTATGACTCTAAGACTCGAAATGATTTGAGGGTAAATCCAGAGCAAATAACATAACAATACTTGAAGTGAAGTCAAGTGAAGAGCAATACTTTTTTTTGGTTTCGTTTAGAGATACAGTGCGGAAACAGGAATTTTGGTCCACCAAGTCCATGCTGACCAGCGATCCCAATACACTAACACTATCCTACACACTAGGGACAATTTGTAATTTTTACCAAAGCCAATTAAGCTAACCTGTATGTCTTTGTGGTGTGGGAGGAAACTGGAGATAACCCACGCGATCATGGGGAGAACGTACAAACTCCGTACAGACAGCACCCAGAGCCAGGATCCAACCCGGGTCTCTGGCCCTGTCAGGCATCAACTCTACAGCTGCTCCACCGTGCCGCGCCTCAATGGCCCTCCCCTAATACCCTAAGACTTTCAGTGGTACATTCATGGCAATGTCATATAAATTGGTGCATTCAATTAACTCTAACAGCTCTTTATATTGTGTAGTTCTCTTGATAACAAACGGCGTAACTAACCTGTCACAATAACAAAATGGTATTTACTCCATTGATGCAAGTGCTCTAATGTATTATTCACTCACTTTGCTACTCACTCTCCTGCTCAGACACTGAACAGACTGGATGAATTACATATCAATAAATCCTAAATTGTTTGGTGGTACCAATTTCATGCTTGGCCTTTTGTGAGCAACATGCAAGTGAAACAGCGTTCCTTAGACAATCAAATCGGTTTTATTTCTCTATATTGACTCTGAGAAACAATGACAAATCAGCAATGTTTCATCTCAGGCCGTTGAAAAAGAAAAAATGACATCTTTGTGCATCATGCCTGTGCATTATTGACCACTTTATGGATGACAAGCCAGTTTTTTATTAAGCATGGAACAAAAGATTAAACACTGGAGAATATACAAACTCTGACAGACAGCACCCTTAGTCAGGATCGAACCTGGGAGTCTGGCACTGTAAGGCAACAACTCTACCGCAGCGCCACTGTGCCGCCCCTGTAGGCTAATTGGCCTCCATAAATTGTCCCTAGTGTGTAGGATAGAACGAGTGTATGGATGATTGTTGGCCAGTGTGGATTTTGTGGGCCGTAGGGCCTGTTTCTACACCTGTATCTCTAAACTAAACTAAACTAAACTAAATGGGGTCAGGTTCTGGACTTAAACCAGAACATGCACCTCGATTATTATTTTGCAGGATTGAATTAGAGATGGCCTTCCACAATCTAACTCAGGATTGATGCTTCCTAGTTTGTGCTGGGCAGTGATGTGTTTGGTATAAGAGACCTGGGCCTTGTTTTAGGCTCTGTGTAATTCTTGGACAAAGAATCAAGCCAAAAGCTACCATTTCCACAGGAAGACATTTAATTACTTTTGCATAAAGTTGGGTCCCGACCTGAAACATCACTTATCCATGTTCTCCAGAGATGCTGCCTGACCCGCTGAATTACTCCAGCACTTTGTGACCTTTCTTGATAATTACAAAATGGAAGCAAACCATTAATGCACACCAGCCTGTGCTGGTATCTTGTCCCAATTGCGTATTCCTGTCTTCTCCTGATTATTTTTGAGTCATACCACAATAAAGCATAAAAACTTGTCCCCTTCCTCCCTTCCCCACCTGAGCCCACACCAGTCATCAAACCCCTATTCACACCAATCCTATTCCGGGTGCTCCAGTGTCCAAACACATCCTAAAGACATGCGCGTTTGTAGGTTAATTGGCCTCCTAAATTGTCCCCTATTGTGTCACGTCTGGTTGGGAAAGTGGGTCGTGGAACTGATGTGAATGGGTGATCAATGGATACTGTGGACCCGGTGGGCTGAAGGGCCTGTGTCCATGCTGTATCTCTCAACTAAACTAACCTACGTGATAACAAGGAACTACAGATACTGGTTTACACCAAAGATAGACTAAATGCTGGAGTAACTCAACGGGTCAGGCAGCATTTCTGGAGAACTGCAGGCAGAGGAGATTAGTTTAGAATGTAGAAACAAGGAACTGCAGATGCTGGTTTACAAAAAAAAGGAATAACTCAGTCACTCAGGGACCCTTCTTCAGATTGGGCCTTGAGACCTTCCTGCTGGGGATTGGGGGTTAGTTTAACCTGGCATCATGTTTGGCGCATTGTGGGCTAAAACGGCTGCTCCTGTCCTGTCCTGTGTTCTTTGTTTGTTCTGCCTTTGCCTTTAACGTTGGTGTTTAGTAAGATGACTAACAAAGATAGTGCGACCTATACCCATTATTGAAGGAGTGCCACACAACTGGAAGTGCCACTGGAACATCTCCACGTTTCTGCGCAAATAGCTGAGAGCTTTTCTTTAACTTTTCAATGTATTCACCCAGCTCAAAACATCCAATCTATCCACCTTTGAACTATCTTTAATTGGACTTTATCAGACCTCAATGTTACATCTTGCAACAAATGTGGCACTTTTATCTTTTATCTGTGCACTGTAGATGGCTTGATTGTAATCATGGGCAGTCTTTTCTTTGACTGGATAGCACACAAAAAAAAGCTTTTCACTATTCCTCGGTACACATGACAATAATAATCTAAACTCAGTAACAATCTGATTTGATTGTGGAAGCTAAGCAGGCTCAGGCCTGGTTACTACTTGGATAGGAGACTGCCTGGGAAAGACAAATTCCGCATGCTTTTCAAGCCACCCTCACCCACCTTCTCTCACAAAGACCCACCATCATACACATCCTCCTCAGATGCTGCCTGACCCATTGAGTTCCCCCAGCATATTGTAATTTGCTAGTCATAAAACATATTTCACTGAAACCAGTTAGCACTCAGCTTAGTTGAGTTTATTGTCACATGTACCAAGGTACCAATGCTTCTGTTACACCACTTACGCCACCATACCAGCCTGTACTTTATCTTTGTTTGTATCACGTGTTGCACATACGTTGTACATGTACAAGGACATTCAACATATGCTGCAGTCGTGTTTCCATGCACCCGCTACCCTTGCCATAGTCATAGAGTGATACAGCATGGAAACAGCCCCTTCGGCCCAACTTGCCCACAGCGGCCAACATGTCCCAGCTACACTAGACACACCTGCCTGCGTTTGGTCCATATCCCTCCAAACCTGTCCTATCCATGTACCTGTCTAACTGTTTTTTAAACAATGGGATCATCCCAGCCTCAACTACCTCCTCTGGAAGCTTGTTCCATACACCCACCACCCTTTGTGTGAAAAATTGCCCTCAGATTCCTCTTAAATCTATTCCTCTTCACATTGAACCTATATCCTCTAGTCCTTGATTCCCCTACTCTGGGCAAGGGACTCTGTGCCCTTGGTGATAAAGGTTTTAGTTTGAGAAGTGTCATCAAGAAAGCTTCTTGATACAGCTTGTAGATTGTCGGAAGAGAAAAGATAACAGTAAATCAAGTCTCGTATCTGTGTTTCCTTCTGTTTTTTTGACATGTTTTGCTCCAGGAACCTTTGATCATTAAGGTTGATTGCCTGAATAATGTATGGGTATTTGCATCTTTATTTACAAGCAGACTAAAACATTCAAGGTTCCTAATTGTCTTTGTCACATGGGTCAGATGCATGCAATCTGTTCAACAAATTTATGGTGAAATAGCTTCTCTCCTTATGTTGGACATTTGTTTCACCATCTGGTGCTTTGCCCAACCTGACCAACCTCTCCATCTTTTTGCTTAGTGGTACAAAGCCTATCATTATTCAGTGAATCCACTCATATGCTTAAAAGGGAATGGAGCTGATACTTACTGGGTGTTTCTGGATACGTTTGCATCTGCTCCATGTCTTGAAGCACCTCTGATGTTGAAGCAGAAACATTTGGGGCCTTGAGCAACACCAAAGAGACATTTGTAATCTATAAACTGCATGGAGCTAATGTAGTTTAATGTAGATACGTTGCTTTTAGTGAAGTCAAACCAGGGCAGAACCTCCACAGTGAATGGTAGGTTCCCTGGGGAGTGTTGTAGAATAGAGGGATGGATCTAGGAGCACAAGTTCCCTGAAAGTGGTGTCACAGCCAGTAAAGAGGGTTTTAATATATTTTTAAGGTGGAGATTGACAGATTCTTGGTTAATAAGGGTGTCAGGGGTTACGGGGCAAAGTCAGGTGAATGGGATTGAGAGGGAAAGATAGATCAGCCATTATTGGATTGCTGAGTAGACTTGATGGGCCGAATGGTCTAATTCTGCTCCTAGAATTTACAAACTTATAAACTTACATTGGCCTTATCAGTCAGGGGATTGTGTATAGAAGTTGAAATGTTATGTTACAGTTGGACGGGATGTTGCATTTGGAAGATAGACACAAAATGCCAGAGTAACTTAGCGAGTCAGGTAGCATCTTTGGAGAAAATGGATGGCTAACATTTTGGGATGGGTGCCTTCTTTGCTGCACTTGGAATATTGTGTTCAGTTTTGGTCAGCCTGCTTTGGGAAGAATCCCATGAAGCTCAAGAGAGCGCAAAGAAGATTTACAAGGATGCTACCAAGACCTGTGGGCCTGAGACATAAGGAAAGCTTGGGCAAGTTAGGACTTTATTCCTTGGTGTGCAGGAGGCTGAGGGGTGACTTTGTAGATGTGTATAAAATCATGAGGGGAATAGATAGAGTGAATGCACTGAGTCTCTTACCTAGAGTAGGGGAACCAAAACCCAGAGACACAGGTTTAAGGTGAGAGGGGCAAGATTTAATAGGAACCCGAGGGGCAACTTTTTCACTCAGTGGGTGGTGGATATATGGAAGGAGCTGCCAGAGGACTTTCCAGAGGCAGAGACATGTACTTTCCATCACTATGTGGTTACGGATAGATTTTGGGAGCCAAGAATAGAGTCACAGATGGCAGGGTACCCAACCTCTGACCACTCTTGTAGGTGGCTAATTTAGTTGAGTTTCTAGTTTACTGTAGCATCAGAATATTAATGATTGGATATTTGGGTTGAGGGCAATGAATGTTTTTTTCTTTGCATTTCCTGTTGTACTTGTTGTATGGCTTGATTATACTCACTTTACACATTAGAGATACAGTGTGAAAACAGGCCCTTCAGCCCACTGGGTCCGCGCTGACCAGCGATCATCCAGTACACTAACACTATCCAACACATTCAGGACAGTTTTTTTTACTGAAGCAAATTAACCAACAAATTTGTATGTCTGTGGAGTGTGGGAGGAAACTGGAGCACCCGGGGAAAATCCACGCTGTCACAGGGAGAACGTACATGCTCCATACAGACAGCACCCATAGTCAGGATCGAACTCGGGTTTCAGGCGCTGTCAGGCAGCAACTCTACCACTGTGCTGCCCAAAATGACCTCCCTCACGATCTGATATATTTACATAGCACGCAATCAAAAGCTTTTCATTGTACTTTGGTACATCAGACAATAATAAGCCAATAGCAATATCAAGAGGAAATTCTCTCTTATACTTTAGTTTCATTAAGTTTAGCGATAAAGCATGGAAACAGGCCCTTCGGTCCATTGTGCAAATTTACAGAGTCCAAATAATTGAAAAGCCCGCACCTCCTTGGGAAGAAACCGTGGCACCCTGAGATAGCCCACACGGTCACAGGGAGAACATGTAAACTCCACACAAACAGCACCCGTAGTCAAGATCAAACACAGGTCTCTGGTGCTCTACCAGTTGGAGATAATCATTGTCTGAACCTTAAGTTAGATTAAAATTGTTTACCATTTATCAGCTCAAGACAAAATGTTCTCCGAGTTTTGCTACTTTTCGGCCTTGTTACTTCATTATTTTAGGGGGATTTCCAATTATCAGTGGGTGATTTTGACTTGATTGAGGATAAATCAGCTAAGCAGCGGAATATGGTTCAATCTTGGACATTCTACTTGAACTCACGTTGTGGGGACCTGTGGCTGAGATGATAAGCCTTCAGCAGTTCCAACTATTTTCTAATTGGTCCTCTTGAATCAAAAATCTTCCCACACTTTGAGCAGGCTAGGACTCTATTCCATGGAGTGCAGGAGGATTAGAGGTGGTCTTATGGAGCTATACAAAATCATGAAAGGAATAGATTAGGTAAACGCACAGAGTCTCCTGCCCAGTGCAGGGGAATTGAGAACCAGAGGGCATAGGTTTAAAGTGTGGTAGGAAAGAATTAATAGGAACCTGAAGGGTAACCTTTTTACACAAAGGGTGGTGGGTGTATGGAATGACGGTGCAGGTAGTTGAGGCAGGTACTATGACAACATTTAAGAAAATAACTGCAGATGCTGGTACAAATCGAAGGTATTCACAAAATGCTGGAGTAACTCAGCAGGTCAGGCAGCATCTCGGGAGAGAAGGAATGGGTGACGTTTCGGGTCGAGACCCTTCTTCAGACTGATGTCAGGGGGAGCGGGACAAAGGAAGGATATAGGTGGAGACAGGAAGATAGAGAGAGAACTGGGAAGGGGAGGGGAAGAGAGGGACAGTGGAACTATCTAAAGTTGGAGAAGTCAATGTTCATACCGCTGGGCTGCAACATGAGGTGCTGTTCCTCCAATTTCCAGTGGGCCTCACTATGGCACTGGAGGAGGCCAATGACAGAAAGGTCAGACTGGGAGTGGGAGGGGGAGTTGAAGTGCTCAGCCACCGTGAGATCAGGTTGGTTAAGGCGGACTGTGCGAAGGTGTTGATCGCCGAGCCTGCGTTTAGTTTCGCCAATGTAAAGAAGTTGACATATAGAGCAGCGGATGCAATAGATGAGGTTGAAGGAGGTGCAGGTGAACCTCTGTCTCACCTGGAAAGACTGTTTGGGTCCATGGATGGAGTTGAGGGGGGAGGTAAGGGGACAGGTGTTGCATCTCCTGTGGTTGAAGGGGAAAGTGCCCGGGGATGGGGTGGTTTGGGTAGGAAGGGACGAGTGGGCCTGTGAGTCACAGAAGGAATGGTCTCTGCGGAACGCAGAGAGGGGAGGGGATGGGAAGATATGGCCAGTGGTGGGGTCCCGTTGTAGGTCCCGGAAATGTTGGCGGATGATTTGTTGGATATGCTGGCTGGTGGGGTGGAAGGTGAGAACGAGGGGGATTCTGTCCTTGTTATGAATGGGGGAAGGGGGAGCAAGAGCGGAGCTGCGGGATGTAGAAGAGACCCTAGTGAGAGCCTCATCTATGGTGGAGGAGGAGAAGCCCCGTTTTCTGAAGAATGAGGACATCTCTGATGCCCTAGTGTGAAACACCTCATCCCGGGCGCAGATGCGGCGGAGACGGAGGAATTGGGAGTAGGGGATAGACTTTTTGCAGGAGACAGGGTGGTAAGAAGTGTAGTCCAGATAGCTGTGCGAGTCAGTAGGTTTATGGTAGGTGTCAGTCCATCTCCATCACAGGAGACAGACTAGTGACTGACCTCTACTATAAACTGTAGGTTTGTGGGATAGTGCTCGTGTATGGTTGGTCACTGCTCTGCATGGACTCGGGGGGCCAAAGGACAAGTTACCATGTTGTCTCTCTAATGTGAACTAAACTTAAACTTGAACCCAGGTTACAGGAGTGGTGAGATGGTCTGTCCACTCGGCGTGGCCCTATTCTAATATGTACAAGAGAAGTCAGGAGTGTTTAATTGTCATACATTCACACAATGGAACAATGAAATTCTCACTTGCAGCAGCATTACAGGCCTGTAAATAATTAATCACACATTGATGATATATAATGAACAAAAATTCAACTAATAAATAATACCAACGTATGTAAAAAAAAAAAAAAAGTTCTCAGTACATCCAAAAACAGTCTATAGTTCATAGTTAATGGTCGTGTTGTTTATCATTCAATTGCCTGTTGGTTTAGTTTTTTTAGTTTAAAGACAGAGCGCGGAAACAGGCCCTTCGGCCCACCTAGTCAGAGGCCAATATATTTTTCCTGATGGTTGGAATGAAATGAGAGCATGGCTGGGATAGTGTGGGTCTTTGATGATAGGGGCTGCCATTTTGAGGCAGCATCTCCTATAGATTCCTTCCTCAGGGCTGAGGGATGATCTCAAAATCATGAGAGGAATAGGTATGGTGAAGGCACAGATTATTTTACCATGTTTAAGGTGAGAGGGGCAAGATTTACAATGAACTTGAGGGGCAACCTTTTTCTCTCAGAGGGAACAAGGTGCCAGAGGATGTAATTGAGGCAGTTATTTTTACAGCATGTGAAAGGCACTTGGACAGGTACATGGATTTGAAAGATTTCAAGGGATATGGGCCAAACGTGGGCAAATGGCTTTGAGGAGCCATCTTGTCAGCATGGAAGAGTTGGAGCAAAGGGCTTGTTTCCATGCGGTATGGCTCTAGGTGAGTCAACACAATAGCTATTATTTAACGTAAGTGCTTTAGTGACCACTGATTGAATTTTCCTTGTGAACTTTGAAACATCTCCTAATAATCCATCCCTTGAATTGGTTCGTAGACTAAGCTTCCCTCAGTACTGTGTCTCTGGAGCACCGTGATAAAAGCGTTATTTGTGTCTGATCTAAATCTCACTTCTAAGCATCCTAAAGTGAAGTTACTGTATTTATTCACCGCATGCCTTCTTGAATATTTCAGCGCAAGATTAGGATTTATGATCTTCCCTCAGGAAGAAACATTTCGAGCAGTCTATTAATAATTTGATTATTTTTCATGATTATTTAATTTTTTAATCATACAAAAGCAGTTCCATGTAAAGAAATGGGCAGGCACACTTAGAATTGCCTGCAATCTTAAAAAGACAGTCAGTGAGAGTCCCTTCTTCCCTGGAGTCATGGATGTATCACAAATATTTAGTGCTCAATGAAACCAGGTCACAGAACTGAAGTCAGTCTGGTATAATACAGAAACGCTTCCAACTTTAAGTGCAACTGATGCTTCAGAGTTGAAAAATGCAAAGTTGTGTCGCTGGAATCATTTAAAGATCAAATTCCACGAGCAATGAAGTTCTTGGTGGCCTCAGCTCCTCAATTTATTCCATCCATGGTCACTTTGAAAAATATAATTTTTTTGATATTTCATAAGTTCATAAGTTATTGGAGCAGAATTAGGCCATTCGGCCCATCAAGTCTACTCCACCATTCAATCATGGCTGAACTAAATCTCCCTCCTAACCCTCTCAACCCCATTCTCCCCACAACTCTTGAAACCCTACTTCCATCTCCCTTGCACATTTTTTTTCCTCTTTCAAAAATTCGTTCCATCTCAGGTAAGGTTCAATAAAACTACCTCTGCCTTGACTCCTGATGAAGGGGTTCAACCTAAAATATTGATCCATATATACTGTTCCTTTCATTGAGTTCTTCCAACAAATTTTTTGTTGCTCCAGATTCCAGCGTTTAAGTTCTGTTGTGTCTCCATTTTACTGCTCCGCTACAACATCTCTCAAGAGTCAAGAGTATTTCATTGTCATCGGTACTAAAATGAAACAATGAAATTCTTACTTGCAGCAGCATAACATGTCTGTAAACACAGTATTCGATAGATGACATAATGAGCAAACAAAATGAGTTCAATACATTTTAAAAAAATCAATATTAGGGGAAAACAAAATAAAAGCCTGAAGTCCAAAGTGCAACCAAGGCAGTTCGTATTTCGAGGTTTCGTTGGTGTTGTGCAGTGTTCAATAGCCTGATGATTGTTCGGAAGAAGCCATTTCTGAACCTGGAGGCCGTGGTTTTTCAGTCTCTTATACATTCTTCCTGATGGAAGGAGTGGAATGAGAGTGTGGCCAAGGAAGTGTGGATCCTTGATGGAGCTGGTTACCTTTTTTGAGGCAGCGCCTCCTATAGATCCCTTCGATGGAGGGGAGGGGAGGTCAGGACCAGTGATGGACCTGGTGTCTCTTCAAGGTATGCTGACTTTGAAAAAGGTTTCCTCCTCTGTCTGACGGGAGATCTGTGAGATCTTCTCTCGTTTAGTTTAGTTTAGTTTATTATTATCACGTTTACCGAGGTGCAGTGAAAGTCATTTGCTTGCTTGCGTGCTATCCTGTCACTGTGCGTGAATGCAGTCAAACCATCTACAGTGCATAGATAAAGGATAAAGGGTACAACATTCAGTGCAAGATATAACATTAAAGTCCGATTAAAGATAGTTCAAAAGTCTCCAACGAGTTAGATGGGAGGTCAGGACCGCTCTCTATTTGGTGAGAGGATGGTTCAATTGCCTGATAACAGCTGGGAAGAAACTGTCCCTGAATGTGGACGTGGGTGTTTTCACACTTTTGTATCTCTTGCCTGATGGAAGAGGGGAGAAGAGGGAGTGACCGGGGTGAGACTGATCTTTGATTATGCTGGTGTTCTTGCCGCGGCAGCGCGAAGTATAGATTGAATCAATGGAAGGGAGGTTGGTTTGCGTGATAGTCTGGGCTATGCCCACAACTCTGCAATTTCTACTGGTCTTGGATGGAGCTGTTCCCAAACCACGCTGTGATGCATTTTAATAAGATGCTTTGCACGGCGTATCTGTAGAAGTTGGTGAGGGTTGTTGAGGTCATGTCGAACTTCCTAGTCCTTCTTAGGAAGTAGAGACGTTGGTGTGCTTTCTTGCCCATAGCTTCAATATTGCTGGTCTAAGACAAATTGCTGGTGTTATTTATTTTTGCTCCCTCTCTGCTGTTTAGTTTTTTCTGTAGTTTAGTTTAGAGATACAATGCGGAAACAGGCCCTTCGGCCCATCGAGGACGCACTGACCAGTGATGCCCGCACATTAACACTATCCTACATAAGGGACAATTTTTGCATTTATACCAAGCCAATTAACCTACAAACCTGTACATCTTTGGAGCGTGGGAAGAAACCAAAGTTCTCGGAGAAAACCACGCAGGTCAGGGGATAATGTACAAATTCTGTACAGACAAGCACCCGTAGCCAGGATCAAATCCGGGTCACTGTAAGGCACCAACTCTACCACTACGCCACTGTGCCACCACTCAGGTTCTCTCAGGTTCTCTTGCACTTTGACTATGTTCTTACCAAGACTCACTGCAACAGCCATGTATCCTTGAGACCTGATGCAGGGTTTCAACTTGTGATGTTGACCATTCCCTTCAACCCACAGATGCTGCTTGACTCGCTGGGTTCCTACAGCAGATTGTTGCTGCAGATTCCAGCAACTGTCGCCCCTTATGTCCCCCTCTGATCCCTTCAATGAATGCTGCCTTATCTTAAGCCTTGTAGGTCCATTCTGCATTGCTGAAGAAAGCTCCCTGTTAAAATCATATTTCTTCTCTTTTGTAAATCCCAGCTGAGACAGAATAATTGGTGGAAAGGGTGCACAGTTTGGAAGTACTTGTCACAGAGTCATAGAGTCAAACAGCATGGAAACAGGCCCTGCAGCCCAAATTGCCCACAGCAAACAACATGTCCCATCTACACGAGTCCCACCTGTCTATGTTTGGCTCATATGCTTCTAAACCTATCCTATCCATGTACCTGTCTAAATGTTTCTTAAACGATGCAATAGTACCTGCCTCAAATTTGTGAAGAAAGTTAGCCCTCAGGTTCAATCTCTCCCCGCTAACCTTAAAGCTATGTCCTCTGGTTCACGATTCCCCTACTCTGGGCAAGAGACTCTGTGCGTTTACCTGATCTATTCATCTTATGATTTTCCCTACTTCTGTAAGATCACTCCTCATCCTCCTGAGCTCCAAGGAATAGAGTCCCGGCCTGTTTAACTTCTCCCAATAGCTCAGACTCTCGAGTCCTGGCAAACTTCCTCGTAAATCTTCTCTGTGCCCTTTCCATCTTGACATCTTTCCTGTACATATGGTCCCCAAAACTGAACACTGAACACTAAATGCTGCAACATGACACCCCAACTTCTACACTCAATACTCTGAAGGATGAAGGCCATTGTGCCAAAAGCCTTTTTGACCACCCTATGTAACTGCACTCCTAGATCTCTCTGCTCAACAACACTCCCCAGAGCCCTACCATTCACTGTGTTGGTCCTGCCCACGTTAGATTACCCAAAATGGAAACAAGCCTTCATGTCCACAGGAAGCTGACCTCATCAACTTTATATGTGCACTTTACACATCTTTCTGTTAAACTAACACATCCTATTAATTTAACCTGCTATGCAGGCATCAATTTACCTGTTTCCTAGGTTATGTTCGTCCTCTGTCTGTGTTAATCCATCTTACAAGTCATTTTACTTCACTGTTTTGAAAGAAGAATAAGAAGCAAGTGACATTGGTATAAATATTCTGTCAACGAGTTTACATTGAGTTAGATTTTATCCCCAAAACAAATATTTATTTTTGCAAAAATTGAAGATAAGGCGAAATGGCAATATATTTGTTATCAATGGGTGAATGAAATAGTTCTGTCTGGAAGATACGGTGAGGGAGCATGGAGTTAATTCTGGGTTGATCGTGGATATTTTGAGCATGTTGTCAGGACTTGAGAGCCTGGCTAAAGGGAGAGGTTGGGCAGTCTGGGACTTCATTCCTTATGGCGCAGGAGGATGAGGGGTGATCTTATAGAAGTGTACAAGATCATGAGGGGGAGTAGATGCACAGAATTATTGCAATATCCTCAAAATGTGCATGATCAACTGAGAAATAATTCCACCCCATAGTCAAGTCAAGTCAAATTTATTTGTCACATACACATACACGATGTGCAGTGAAATGAAAGTGGCAATGCCTGCGGGTTGTGCACAAAAAGAATTACAGTTACAGCATATAAATAAAGTTAATAAGTTACTATTATTGTCGACAAAAATTTAGTCTCTGGGGTTATAAAAGTTGACAGTCCTGATGGCCTGTGGGAAGAAGCTCCGTCTCATCCTCTCCGTTTTCACAGCGTGACAGCGGAGGCGTTTGCCTGATCGTAGCATCTGGAACAGTTCGTTACTGGGGTGGCAGGGGTCCCTCATGATCTTGCTTGCTCTGGATCTGCACCTCCTGATGTATTGGTCCTGCAGGGGGACGAGTATAGTTCCCATGGTGCGTTCTGCCGAACGCACTACTCTCTGCAGGGCTATCCTGTCCTGGGCAGAGCTGTTCCCAAACCAGACTGTAATGTTGCCGGACAGGATGCTCTCTACTGCCCCAGAGTAGAAGCAATGAAGGATCCTCTGAGACACTCTGAATTTCCTCAGTTGTCTAAGGTGGTAAAGGCGCTGCTTAGCCTTACCCACCAGTGCGGCAATGTGCGTTGCCCACGTCAGATCCTCTGCGATGCGGACTCCCAAGTATTTGAAACTGCTCACCCTATCCACAATAGACCCATTTATCTCCAGTGGCGTGTACGTCCTTGGATGTTTAGCCCTTCTGAAGTCCACAATCAACTCCTTTGTTTTAGTGACATTCAAGAGGAGGCTATTGTCCTGACACCAGAGTGCCAGATCAGCCACCTCCTCCCGGTAGGCCTTCTCATCGTTGTTGGAGATCCGGCCCACCACCACAGTGTCATCAGCAAACTTGATGATGGAGTTTGAGCTGAACCTGGCCCCACAGTCATGTGTGTACAGGGAGTACAGTAGGGGGCTAAGGACGCAGCCCTGGGGGGATCCTATGTTCAGGGTGAGGGAGCTAGATGTGTGTTCCCCCATCCTGACCACTTGGGACCTGGCAGTGAGAAAGTCCAGGACCCAGGCTCACAGAGGGGTGCTAAGCCCCAGTTCCAGCAGCTTCTCAACCAGTCTGCTGGGGACTATTGTGTTGAATGCTGAACTAAAGTCAATGAACAGCATCCTCACATAGCCCCCCTGGCTGTCCAGATGAGAGAGAGCGGTGTGTAGAACCTGGGAGACCGCATCATCCGTGGACCTGTTCGGACGGTATGCGAACTGTAGTGGGTCCATGTTGCGAGGAAGGAGGGCGCAGATGTGCTTCTTGACTAGCCTCTCAAAGCATTTCATGACAACCGAGGTGAGGGCCACCGGTCGGTAGTCATTTAAACACGCTGGAGAGGCATTCTTTGGCACCGGTACAATGATGGATCTTTTGAAGCATGCAGGGACCACGGACTTTGCCAAGGAGAGGTTGAATATTGTGGTGAGCACTGGAGCAAGCTGAGTAGCACAAGACTTTAGCACTCGCCCAGATATACCATCTGGGCCTCCAGCTTTCCTCGTGTTCACACGCGTCAGAGCCCACCTCACCTCATGCTCGGACACCGAGAATGTGTGCACATCCCCGGCGGTGGATCCCCCTCCAGCCTCGCTAGCCAGCGCCCCTTCGGTGCTGTTTTTAGACGGCGAGCTGGTGGTGTTACCCGTCTCAAACCGTGCGTAAAAAGAGTTCAGGTCATCAGCTAAGGAGGAGCCGGCACTTCCGGTTGAGGGGGTGCTGGACCTGTAGCTAGTTATAGTCTGTAGCCCCTGCCAAAGGCGACTGGTGTCCTGCTGCTCCATCTGTGACTCCATCTTGTCCCGGTACCTCTTTTTTGCGTCCTTCACTGCCCTTCGCAGTTGGTATGACTCTCCCTTGTAGTCGTCCATGTTGCCGGATGCCAGGCCAGAGTTGTAAGCAGCGGTGCGAGCATTCAAGGCCACACAAATAGACCTGTCCACCCAGGGTTTTTGGTTAGGGAAGATACTGACCCTTACCGTGGGGATGATGGTATCGGCTATTGTGGCAATGAAGTCCGTAACCGCTTCCACAAACTCATTTACGTCTCTGGAACTTTCTTGGAACATGTTCCAGTCGACTTCGCTCAGTGCATCCTGCAGCATGGCCTCTGAATGGTCAGCCCACCGCTTTACGTCCCTCGTCACTGTCGCTTCCCGTACTATCCGTTGTTTGTACTCCGGCAGCAGGAAAATGGCAGCGTGGTCAGATTTCCCAAAAGGAGGGAGAGAAACGGCCTTGTAGCCTTTCCTGAACAGCGTGTAGCAGTGGTCCAAAGTTCTTTCCCCCCTGGTGACACACGTGATGTGTTGGTAGAAGTTGGGCATGACCTTTTTGAGATTTCCCCTATTGAAGTCTCCAGCCACCAGCACAGCCGCATCAGGGTTCTTGTTTTGGTGTTGACACAACACATTGTGTAGGGTGGACAGTGCCACGTCGGTGTCCGCATGCGGTGGGATATAGACGGCTGTGATGATCACCGAGCTGAACTCCCGGGGTAGGTAGAATGGTCGGCATGAGATAGTTAGATGTTCCAGGTCCGGCGAGCAGGAACGAGAAAGCGTCTTAATATTCCCAGGATTACACCAGTTATTATTGGTCAAGAAGCAGACTCCTCCGCCCTTGGATTTCCCGGATTCTTCCGTTCTGTCCGCCCGGAAAACAGTGAAGGACTCGGATGGGCAGATCACCTGGTCAGGCACCAGCGGGGTCAGCCATGTTTCGGTCAGACAAAGGATGTTACAGTTCTTTATGTCCCTCTGGAATCTGATCCTTGCCCTCAGGTCATCCAGCTTGTTCTCCAGGGACTGGAACTTGGCCAGAAGGATGCTGGGCAGAGGTGGACGTAAGGCTTGGGTTCTCAGCCTGTTCCGAATCCCCCCTCGCTTCCCTCGGTGTTTTTTCCGACTTTCCCACTGACCTGCGCTCCCACTGCTGCTGCCGTGGCATTTCAAAGATTTTTCGATGGATTCATGGGTATGTAAGGAATATATGTGAGAGTAGAGGAGATCAATTTAACTTGGCTGGCTCCCTGTTTGGTAATAGAAACATAGAAAATATGTTCAGGAGGAAGCCATTTGGCCCTTCGAGCCAGCACAGTATAAACATTGTGGGCTAAAAAGCTTATCCTGCAGAGAACTGTTCTATCTTCCATGTAGCATATTAGGCACAGTGGCACAGGGGTAGAGTTGCTGCCTTACAGTTCCCGAGATCCGGGTTCGATCCTGACTATGGGTGCTATCTGTACGGAATCTGCACGTTCTCCCTGTGACCGCATGGGTTTTCCCCGGATGCTCCAGTTTCCTCCCACATTCCAGACGTGCAGGTCGGTAGGTAAATTCGCTTCTGTAACTTGTCTCTTGTGCGTAGGATAGAATTAGCGAATGGGTGATCGTTGGTCGGTGTGGACTCGGTGGGCCGAAGGGCCTGTTTCCACTCTAAACTGATATCTACCTATAATTAAAGCTCAAATATGATTATCAAATATGATAAAGCTCAAATATTATATGATAAATATGAAAGTGCATCATTCTGCCTTATATGCTAGAATTAGTGATACAGAGAGTTAATCAGGTAGAATTGATATTAACTGGATACACAAAAAGGTGAAATCATCAAGTGAGACTGGAGATTACAAGAAATTAGTCTCAATGCCTCGTCAAGATGTTGAAATGTCACAGTGGGAGCAGCTGAGACGGTGGCACTTAAATCCCTTCAAATCAAATTGGATAAATATCTGTTTGGGAATAGAATTAGTGGAGATTGAGATGAACATCAGGGGATGTGGTGGCATTTCACTGCGTGAATGCAGTGGTTATCATCAGATTGCATAACTAAATGGAGATTTTGCAGTTTGCCTTGATTCCATTTGGAGTTGAATGAATGATACTTTATTGCCACATTGTCACATATAAGGCAGAATGAGAAATCCATTCACAGGGGACTGCGGGATATCAAATACAGGTTGACACCAGTCTCTTGGAGGAATGGTCTTCATGCACTGAATAAATGCCCCTCATTCCAAAATTTCTTGGCATAGTTTCATGGAAACATACAACTTCTGCCCATCTTACCCATGCCGACCAAGTTGACACAGTGGGTTTGTCCCATTTGCCTGCATTTGGCCTACAGCTTTAGACTTTAGACATACATAGCGGAAACAGGCCCTTCAGCCCACCGAGTCCGTGCCGACCACTGATCGCCCGTTCACACTAGTTCTATGTTATCTCACTTTCTCATCCACTCCCTGCACACTCGGGCCAATTTACAGAGGCCAATTAACCCACAAACCCGCACCTCTTCGAGATATGGAAGGAAACCGGAGCACCCTGAGGAAACTCACGCGGTCACAGGGAGAACGCACAAACTGCACAGTCAACACCTGAGGTCAGGATCCAACCCAGGTCTCTGGCGCTGTGATGCAGCAGCATTACCCACTGCGCCACTGCGCCGCCCTAAGCACGGGGATGTATTTTGAAGCATTGGATAGAACAATTATATCATTTTGAATGGTGGATCAGGCTTGAGGGGCTGAATGGCCTATTCCTGCTACTCGTGATCTTGTGTTTTTATCTTTTACTTGGTCCAGTCTCATCTAGTTTAGAGGATATCTCCCATTTGGTCAAACAATTTTATAATTCATTATTTAAAATACATGCACTGCTTTCATTAAATGATTAATTGAGGGGGCACCTTTCACCTTTCTTGCAACCGGCAATGTGTATCTGAAACATTTGTGTTTGGAACACAGACATAGAACATTTCAGCACCGGAACGTGACCTTTGGCCCACAATATCTGTGCTGAATATGATGCCAAGATGAAATAATCTCATCTGCCTGCAAGTGATCCATGCCTCTCTATTCCCAGATTTCTATGTGCCTATGTAAAGGTTTAAACTCCATTATCGTATCTGCCTCTACCACCATCCCTGGCGGCGCGTTCCAGGCACCCACCACCCTCTGTGTAAAAGAGACTTGCCCCGCATATTGGTAACTCAAATTTCACTGTACCTTAATTGGTATATGTGACAATAAACTGACCTTGAAACCTTGAAACCTTGATATCTCCTATAAACGTTGCCCCTCTCCCCTAAGAGCTATGATCTATGTTTGACTGAGAAAGAGAGAGTTCTGCAGTCTGATCGTCTTCCAGCCTCGTTTTACACTTCCACGATGTGTGGTTAACCATGCTGTGAAGGCAATGTAACAAAGAAATACATTCATATCCGTTTAAAGCTTTTTCCTTCGTAAATCACTGCAAGACTTCCTTTGGAAAAGTAAGTACCTATCAGAGTTTTTATTCATCACAAAATTATCATCACTTATTCAGTTGACAACTCTTGCAACCGCACAGCATTAAATGCAAGGATTTAATAATTTATTGCCTAAAAGAATTCTTAGGGAATTAGAGACTTCAGCAGTTGTCCTTGTTGAGTTTAAGTTGTAGAATGAAGCAAGTGTAAATCGCTTGGTATCTTTTTTTTTGCTCGCAGTAACTGGATTTATCCGGCATTTATTTCTTGCCCGTAATTGCCTCCTGAACCGTGATTTGCCAAAGTGAAATTAAGAATCACGCATTTATTTCACAAAATGCTGGAGTAACTCAGCAGGTCAGGCAGCATCTCAGGAGAGAAGGAATGGGTGACGTTTCGGGTTGAGACCCTTCTTCAGACTTAAGAATCATGCATGTACACACACGTTCATATACACATACATACATGCATACGTACATGCATGCATACACATGCACATACACATAGTACACACGTATGTATACACATACACGCACACACAAATGTGCACTTCTACCATTCCTGATATTAAAGTTTATACTCCAGAGTTATATCTAATTACTTATTTAAAATTCCCTACTTAGAGTGGGCCAGTTCAACATCCAGACTCAACGTCAATCAGAACATAGAACATAGAACTACACAGTAAATGAACAGGCCCTTCGGCCCACAATCTCTGTGCTGAACATGATGCCAAAATAAAGCAATCTCATCTGCCTACACATAATCCATATCCTTCCATTCTCTTCATATTCATGCACGTATATAAAAGCCTGTTAAACTACTGTATCTGCTTCTCCACCACCCCGGACACATGTACCAGGGACCCACCACTGTCTGTGAAAATAAACTTGTCATGCACATGCCCTTTAAACTTTGATCCTCTCACCTTGAAGGTATGCCATCTACTTTTTGACATTTACATCCTTCCAAGTGCCCACCCTCTTTATGTCTCTCATAATTTTACGTACATTACTTCTATCTAGTGTCCCCTTAACCTCTGGCAAGTCTGCCCAAACTTCAATCTATCCAGGATGTTTATCCAATAACTTAAACATATTCCCAGTACAGCAAAAGAGGAGTTCAAAATCTAGTAGAGTCACTGGCTCACAGAACCAGAGACCTGGGTTCGATTCTGACATTGGGCCGCTGTCTTTGTGGAGTTTGTATGTTCTTCCTGTGACGGTGTGAGTTTCCTCCGGGTGCTCTAGTTTCCTCCCACATCCCAAAGACGTGCGGGTTTGTAGGTTCATTGATCTCTGCAAATCGTTCCTAATGTTTAGGGAAAGCGGGATAACGTACAACTAGTGTGAACGGGTGATCATTGGTCAGCGTGGACTCGGTGGGCCGAAGAACCTGTTTCCAAGCTGTATTTCTAAACTAAACTAAACTAAACCAAACTAAACTAAATCACTTATGCCTTACCCTAAATCTATGTCCTCTGCTTTTCTTCACCTCTGACAAAGGGAAACAATTAGTTGATTCCAGAAAAGATTCTTGTTTGAACTTAAAAACTTCCAGCTCAGAGGCACGATTGCTAGCTGGAGCTAAACTTATTTGTAAGTAGTCACTGTGCACTCCATTAGTCTGGAGCCACTTACTCAGCAAACATATCCACCATAATAAGATTGAACTGCATTATCTGAATAAAAGAAAATCTCAGTCACAGAAAAGCGCCATTTAAGTATAATAGATTCTGATACAGAATTAAAAGCCCTTCAATACAAAATTCACCTTTCAATGAAAACAGTCATTTCACATAATGCAAAATACATTTTAATTACATTTTAGCTCCAAAATGTTGTTTTGTACAAATTCTTGTGCTGTGCAAGCTCCCACAAATTAGTGCTTTTTCTGAGGATTTTGCTTATTTTTAATATGGAGGTTTAACATACTTAAGATATTTCCATTGTTCGTAATTCACTATTGGCAAAGTGTATATCAAATTAAATTACTGCCATTGTTGTCATGGATGCACCTGGTCCCTGTGTGCCTACTGGTTCTGAGAGGCCACCAGAGAGCAAATGGACACCGCAGGCTTCCTTTCTCGAGGTATTCCAACATGAGTAAGGGTCAAGACCACTTGCTGCCTTGACCTATGAATGTCCACCTTAGCCAAGCCAAGGAGAAGATCAACAAGGAAGTGCATGCTGGTGAGGCAGCAATTGGGGTATTCTGTTCACTTTTGGTCACCCTGCTCATGGAAGGATGTCAAAGATGGACACAAAATGCTGGAGTAACTCAGTGGGTCAGGCAGCATCCCTGGAGAAATGTTATCTTTGTGTCTTTGGTAACTCCAGCATCTGGCCTCTATCTTTGGTAATGCTATTCGATTTTCTCCAGAGCGAGTCAGAGATGCTGCCTGACCCATCAAGTTACTCAAGCTTTCTGTGTCTATCTTCGGTATAAACCAGCATCTGAAGTTCCTGGTTATTGTACGTAGGATGTTGTTAAGCTGGAAAAGGTGAAGTCATTAGAAATCAATCAACCATTGGTCTTATTGAATTCTTTATATAACACTGTTGCAAGGTCTTGCCATTCATTGCACTTGTTACTGCAAATAGTCAACAGAGAATATTTAGTGATGTGTCAGTTGCCATTGACATCATGGCTTGCCCTACTCTGGCTGGTCGTTAGCTATGCATGTGCTAATTTTTTCATCATTGGGATATCCAGTGTGACAAGTCCCCTAAATAATGAAGCATGCATCAGATCAAATTGCCATCTGGAATATCCAAAAATAAATCATACAATGCAGATGGCCAAAGAATCATTTTGAAAATGTATTTCTAAATGGGAATATCTTTGGCATTTATCATCCTTCACCCACCTTCTTGAATCACTGCATGAAGGTGGTCCCACAGATCTGGAGAGGAGGGAGTTCCTGGACTTAGACCCTACAACAGTAAATACAATCACAATGTTTAAAAAGCATTTGGACTGATACACACCTTTCTGCTCACTGATCAGCATGCAACAAAAGCTTTTCACTGCACCTTGGTACATGTGACAATAAGCTAAACTAAACTAAACTGAACTAAACCAAGCAAAGCAAAGCTAAGCTAAACTAAACTAAACATGGATAAGATAGGTTTAGAGGGACATGTACCAAAAGCAAGCAGGAGGGACTAGTGTAGATGGGGCATGTTGGTTGGCATGGGCAAGTTGGGCTGAAGGGTTTGTTTCCACGCTGTATGACTCAATGACTCTATGAATAAAAAGTGATACATATCCACAACAGGATTGTGTGTTATTTGAGGAACCTGTGGAGTATTCCTGTCCATTTGATGTCTTCGTTCTATGATGGGTGGACTGTTAGCCAGAAAACAGAAGATGCCCCTCCTCTTCTTTGTTCAGTTTAGTTTATGAAGTACAGTGAAAAGCTTTTTGTTCATGCTAACCTGTCAGTGGACAGACAATTCAAGTTTACAATCGAGCCGTCCACGTGATAATGGGAATAATGTTTAGAGGAAGATAAAGTCCGATTAAAGATAGTCTGAGCGTTTTCAATTAGGTAGCTGGTAGCTCAGGACCGCTCTCTAGTTGTTGATAGGATGGTTCAGTTTCCTGATAACAGCTGGGACGAAATTGTCCCTGAATCTGGAGGTGTGCGTTTTTACACATCTTTACCTTTTGCCTGATGGGAGAGGGGAGAAGAGGGAGATCCTGGGGTGAGACTGGTCCTTAACTATGCTGGTGTCCTTGCCAGGGCAGTGTGAAGTGTAGGTGGAGTCAATGGAAGGGTTTGCGTGATGGTCTGGGCTGCTTCCCCAATTCTCTGCAATTTCTTGCGGTCTTGGATGTTGACAAGTAGCAAAATATGGTGAAAGATTTAGTTTGATCTTCATCATACAATGAAACAATATGTTCCACAAAGTTCTAAAGAGATCATAAATCTCAAGCTCTCCCAGGGTATTATTGAGGTTGTGGTTTTGTAACCAGAAATTATTTATTAAGCTGCTGGAGTTCAGTTACAAATCACCCATTATATAATTGAATGTTGAACCAAAGCCGAGGGGCTATTTGGTGTTCTTCTGTTACTCCATGTGACAGTTGTAGACTTGCATCAAAGAACAGCAATACAATGCACTTTCCCCTTCTCCAGTCTGAAGAAGGGTTCCAACCCGAAATGTCACCTACTCCTTTTCTCCAGAGATGCTGCCTAAACCGTTGAGTTACTCCAGCATTTTGTGTCTATCTTCAGTGTAAACCAGCATCTGCTGTTCCTTCCTACACACTACAATGCACTTGCTGCTTCTGTTTAATGGCGAATCGATGAAAACTAGAAAATCAGTCCAAAAGGCATTTAACATAGAACAATACAACAGTTCAGGCGAGGAACAGGCCATGTAGACAATGACAATAGGTGCAGGAGTAGGCCATTCGGCCCTTCGAGCCAGCACTGCCATTCAATGTGATCATGGCTGATCATTCACAATCAGTACCCCGTTTCTGCATTCTCCCCAAACCCCTTGACTCCTTTATCTTTAAGAGCTTCATCTAGCTCTCCCTTGAAAGCATCCAGAGAATTGGCCTCCACTGCCTTCTGAGGCAGAGAATTCCACAGATTTACATCTCTAACTTGACCCATAATGTCAATGCCGAACATGATGCCAGGATTTACTAATCTCATTCCTCCATTCCCTGTATATCCATGTATCTATCTAAAAGCCCCTCAAATGGCACTATCCTGTCTGCTTCCACCATCCCTGGCAGCGCGTTCCGGGCACTCACCACCGATTTAAAAAACTTGCCCCACACGTCTCCTTTAAACTTTCCTCCTCACACCTTTCAGCAATGCTTCTGGTCTTTGGCATTTTTATCCTGGGAAAAGGTTCTGACTGTCCACCATATCTATGCATCTCATAACTTTAAATATATCTATCAGACCTCCCCTCAGCCTCCAATGCTCCAGAGCAAATAATCAAAACTTGTCCAATCTTTCCTGATACCATCCAATCGAGGCAACATTAGGGTAAACCTCTTCTGCGCCCTCTCTAAACCCTCAACATTCTCCCTGTATTGGGGCGGGCAAAGGGCTTATTTCTGTGCTGTATCTCTAAAATAAAATAAAATTACTCAGGATTCTGATGATGGATTGTTAGCCAGTTGAGTTTTGTTCACCTTCCATTGAAATTAATTACACCATGGTAATCGCCTCTGTATCAATTATTCGTGTTTATTTACACGCAATCTTGTTACCTTATATAGAACGGCATGACGAAGTGTTCATACAGGATTATTTACGGTGACTGCACCCTATTAAATGCAAGCTTGCGATTTGATTTCTTGAGTTGTGTAACAATTCAAGCATTAGATCATCCAACTCACTGCTAACGGTTATGACTTCAGGTCCCAGGGCTGATTCGGCTCTAATACTTATCTATGTTGCAATGATAGCAGAGAATCAGAGAAATTTACTCCAGAGGCAGCCTTTCAGCCCACCTGCAGAAAAGGGCAAGGAGTTACATTTTGGGAAGCACACCAACGGCTCTACATCCTTAGAAGGCTTAGGAAGTTTGGCATGTCCCCAACTTTTCTCACACGCTTCTACAGATGCGCCGTATAAAGCATTTTATCGGGACTCATCACAGCGCGGTTGGGGAACAGCTCGATCTAAGACCGCAAGAAATTACAGAGGATTGGAGACTCAGCCCAGCCCATCACACAAACCAACCTCCCTTTCAATGCTTCCATCTACACTAACATTGCCTTGGCAAGGCCACCAGCATAATCAAGGACGTCTCACCCCGGGAATTCCCTCTTCTTCCCTCTCCCTGCATGCAAGAGGTACAGAAGTTTGAAAATGCACACCTTCAGATTCAGGGACAGTTTCTTCCCAGCTGTTATCAGGCAAGTGAACCATCCTATCACCAACTAAAGGGTGGCCCTGAGCTACTATCTAGCTCATTGGAGACCCTTGAACTATCTTTAATCGGACTTTACTGGACCTGGTTCTTGGTTCTTGGTTCTTGGTCCTCCAAAATATTCCAAATGGAATTTAAACTGGAGGTGGACTAAACATTATTCCCTGTATCCTGTATCTGTACACTGTATGGCTCGATTGTAATCATCTAAACTCGTTCCATTGACTGGTTAGCACACAACAAAAGCTTTTAACTGTACCTCGGCACACGTGACATTAAACCAAACTAAACTAAACCATCCATAGAATGGTTGCGATTTGGAGCTCGCTGCCAGAGAAGGTGGTTGAGGCAGGTATTTTGACAGTGTTTGGACAAGCCCTTGAATTGCCAAGCTTAGAAGGCTACAGACCAAGCTGGTTCATGGGATCAATATGAATGGGTTCCTTTCTCCACTTTCTCCCCCTCATCTTCCACTCCATCCTCCAGCTTCACAATTCACAACTTTTCCATCTTCGAGCTTCACAATTTGCAACTCTTTATCGTTTTGGCTCACAAGGAAGAGGATGTTGTCAGGACTTGAGGACCTGAGCTAAAGAGGGAGGTTGGGTAGGCAAGGACTTTATTCTTTGGAGCATAGGAGGAAGAGAGGTGATCTTATAGAGGTGTACAAAATCGTGAAAGGAATAGATAGAGTAGAGTCTTTCACCCAGACTAGGGGAATCAAGGACTAGATGACATAGGTTAAAGGTGAAGGGGGAAAGATGTAATAGGAATCTGAAGGGCAACTTTATCGCACAGAACATGGTGGGTGTCTGGGATGAGCTGTCAGAGGAGGTAGTTGAGGCAGACACTATGGATAGGTACATGGATAGGAGTGAATTAGAGGAGTATGGGCCAAATGTGGGCAGGTGGTGCTGGAGAAGGGGCACCTTGATCGGCGTGGGTAAGCAGCACCAAAGGGCCTGTTTCCATTCTTTTTTTTCATCGCTGGTCTTTATCCCTCCCCGTCCAACCCCCCCCCCCCCCCCCCTCCCGACCATTCTACAATCTGCATCAGGGTCCCAACAAAACATCATCTAATCCATGTTCTCCAGAGATGCTGCCTGACCAGCTGAGTCCCTCCAGCACTTTGTGTCTTTTTCTGGCTAGCCATCATCTGCAGTTCCTTGTTATTACATGAATGGGTACCTAATGGAGAAGGTGGGCAAAAATACTTGATTCTGGCTGTATGCCTCTGTGACTCTATCCATATGCCTCTGTGACTATCCATAATTGTGAAAATATTTCTCCATGAGAGGAATAGATCAGGTAGACACACGGAGTCTCTTGCCCAGAGTGAGGGAATCGAGAACCAGAGGGCATAGGTTTAAGGTGAAGGGGAATTTTTTTTTTCAGAATCTGACGGGTAACTTTTTCACACAAAGAGTGGTGGGTGTATGGAACAAGCTGCTAGAGGAGGTAGTTGAGGCGGGGACTATCATTTAAGAAGCAATTAGACAAGTACATAGGACAAGTTTAGAGCGAAATGGGCCAAACGCAGGCAGGTAGGGCATGTAGATGGGACATGTTGGTCGGTGTGGGCAAGTTGGGCAAAGGGGTTGTATAGCCCTATTCACACGATGGTGATAATTTTCTGGAAGACAACAGTTCCAAAAGAACAAAGTGAGCATATTCCACTAATAACCAAAATTGATTTTAACGTAAAATGCCTTCAGGATGTTAGTTTTCATTTCATTTCCTTTTTGAATAAAACAGTGATGACACATCATGCCTACTAATTCAGTGGGGCCTCAAATATAAGGCATGTTTCAGCCAATTGGCAGATTTTTAAAACGCACTGGAAATATCTGATAATTTTTTTTCTTGGCACAAATTCAGCAGGAAATGTAAGTGGATGACATAATGAGGGTTCCTGAAGCTCTTGTGCTGAGATTACTGAGATTATTGCCAGAAGGAATATCCTTGAGGAATGCTCACTGAATATTTTAGATGGTCTCTTTGTCGAGCTTTGCTTTTTCCCCTTATCTAGAGTCCTGTGATTCCTCGAGGGTGGTGGGTAAAGGAAGGAGCTGCCAGAGGATGTAGTTGAGACTGATACAATGGCAATTCAAATAACAACATTTGAACAGCTACATGGATGAGACTGACTCTCTGAATCCAAATTGAAATTTCATGCCAATGGGATCAATGGACAGCCTTCACACAACCAAACTTTTAATAGGTGTAGGAAGGAACTGCAGATGCTGTTTTAATCCAAAGATTGACACAAAATGCTGGAGTAACTCAATGGGCCAGGCAACATCTCCGGAGATAAGGAAAAGGTGAGGTTTTGAGTCCAGACCCTTCTTCAGCCTAAGAGTCTGGGGAGAGGAAACTTGAGGTATAAGGAGGTACAAAGAACAGAAGAATGGAAAGGATGAAAAGATTTGGCCTTGATTTGTTCTTTTCATACCTATCATTCAATTCTTTCATTTCGATTAACTCTTGCCGCTCTCAACTTAAACCTATGTCCTCGGGTGCTTGATTCCCACGCTCTGGGTAAAAGACTGCATTCACCTGATCAATTCCCATCATGATTTTATACACCTCTATAAGATCATCCTCATCCTCCTGTGCTCCAAGGAATAAAGCTCTCGCATACTCAACCTCTCCCTATAGCTCAGGCCCTCAAGTCCTGGCCACATCCTCATAAATCTCTCTTTCCAGCTTAATGACATCCTTCCTGCAGCAGTGTGGCCAAAACTGAACACAATGTGGCCTCACCACCATCCTATACAACAGTAATATAATGTCCCTGACTGATGAAGGTCAATGTACCAAAAGCCCTCTTTACCGCCCTATTTATCTGTGACACACTTTCAGTGAACTATGTGCCTGTACTCCTAGTTCCCTCTGCTCTACAACACTCCGCAGGGCTCTACCATTCAATATAATGGTCTGGCCCTAGTTCCCTCTGCTCTACAACACCCTCCAGGGCTCTACCATTCATTGTGATGGTCCTGCCCTAGTTCACTCTGCTCTACAACACTCCCCAAGGCTCTACCATTCAATATAATGGTCCGGCCCTAGTTCCCTCTGCTGTACAACACCCCCCAGGGCTTTACCATTCAATATAATGGTCCGGCCTTAGTTCCCTCTGCTCTACAACACCCTCCAGGGCTCTACCATTCATGGTGATGGTCCTACCCTGGTTCCCTCTGCTCTTCAACACTCCGCAGGGCTCTACCATTCACTATGATGGTCCTGCCCTAGTTTGACTTCCAGAGATAAAGGAGAAGCGCTGGGCGATTGTTTTTTACACAGAGTGGTGGATGCCTGAAGCATGCTAATAAGGGTGGTGGTGAAGGCAAATATGATAGTGGCATTTAAGTTGCTTTTGGATAGGGACGGATATTCTGGGAGTGGAGGGATGTGGATCTCAAGTAGGTTATAAAGTCACACAGAGTGGAAACAGGCTCTTTGGCCTAACTCGCCCATGACGACCAACATGCCTCATCCCACCTGCCTGCATTTGGCCCACACCCCTCTAAAGTGTAACTTGGCACTATATTTGGCACGGACATTGTGAACCGATGGGTTAATTCCTGAGCTGTACTATGTTCTATTAGCAATTTTTGTTTTGCATCCATCATCAGTTTTAAAGTATTTGCACTCTAATACAGAAAACAAGCTCACCGCAGCATCGTAAAGAAGTCGAATCAGTCCCCAAAAGATACATTAATTAGTGCAACACTTTGTGACAGTTGAATTTTGTTGATTTAGGAACTAATTTCCGTGTTCACGATTGCTTAGTCAGCACTTGATTGCTTCAGAATGAGCTTAAGTTTCCCCATTCGCTCCAGAGGGACATGGCCATTTGATACATGCAGGTGAGGGGTTGGTAGCTGCTGTGTATTAATGAGAGGTCAGATTTATTGGCAGCAATTTCACACTTCTCAGCAGATCATAAAAAAATAACGATTGACTTCATGATAGGAAGGGACCCTCACGCAGGCTTATTATTTGCACACTCTTCGTCACGTGTGAAAGCAGGCTTGTTGTGCGTGATCTGAACTCAGTGCAAAATGAGTCCTTTGCTGCCAAACACATCTAAAATCTGCAAGAACTTGAAATCTGCCACAGAAATCTATCATGAAGCATTGCACTAATGAAGCTACCTTTTGTGGAGAGGTTCACGGTCTTTATGATGTCATGGTGAGCACTTTAAGTTTAGTTTAGTTGCGTTTATTATTGTCACATGTACCAAGGAACAGTGAAACACTTTTTGTTTGCATGCTATCCAGTCAGCGAATAGACTACGCATGATTACAATCAAGCCATCCACAATGCACAGATATGAGATAAAGGGAATAACGTTTTGTGCAAGATTCAGTCCAGTAAATGCCATTTAAATATATTTGAAGATCTCCAATGAGGTGGATGGTAGCTCAGGACCACTCTCTAGATGGGGAGACAACATTTCAGTTGCCTGATAACAACTGAGAAGAAACTGTTCCTGCATCTGGAGGTATTCAGTGAAACAGTACAAATGCTTTAATTCTGATGATCGTTGAAAACAATTATTTGCTCATGAAATTAAAAGTTGACGACAAGTTTTTGGAATTACCAGCTTGCTGTAGATCCTTATTGGAATCACTTTGTTGCAAAATCAATAAATCAGCTGATATTCCACATTTGATATGTGGGAACTAAGAAGTTGAACTGGTGGTTACTACACTAAAGAACACAAAGTACTGGACAGGTGGCACCTCTCGAGAACATGGATAGGTAGCGTTCCAGACCTGAAAGAAGGCCCTCAACCCAAAACATCACCCATCCATGTTCTCCAGAGATGCTGCCTGACCCGCTGAGCTACTCCAGCACTTTGTGACCTTTCTGATATGTGGGAATTGTTAAAAAACCAACTGAACAGAGTTAGGACAGGCATGTTCCAGGAAGGAGGAAGGTTAAGGATGGTGAAATAAGGGCACCTTGGATGACCAAATTCCTTAAAAAGGAAGCATTGGAAGGTTTAGAAAGATGAAATCAGACAGTGTCTTTGAGGAATATAAACCAAGCGGGAAATTGTAAATAGTCCCTCGTGTGTAGGATTATGTTAGTTTGCGGGGTGATCACTGGGCAGCATGGACTCAATTAGCCGAGGTTTCTGCGCTGTATCTCTAAAGTCAAAACTACTGTGGAGAAAGAAAAGGAAGTGACATTCCGCATAGTTGGCATTTCTTCAGAAAAGGCTAGTGTGCAGAGAAAGAAACAGTTTCTCCTTCAGTGGAGGGGAATATCTCCGATACTGTTCACGAGTAAAGTTGGAAAGCATTTCACGTGAAATGTACAGGAAATCTCAAACTTTTTCAAAGAGCCTGGGTGAATGAGCTTGGGGAAGACAGCAAAGGAACTGAGAAGTATCAATAGGCAAATAGAATAGAAGAATAGAATAGAATGGCCACTATTGTCATCCAAAAACATGTTTTTGGACAAAATTACGTTACCCACAGTCAACAATGAGAGGCAATAAAAAAGAAAGCAATAAAACACACAATCATAAAAACCAACATAAAACAAAAAACATCCATCACAGTGAGTCTCCTCCAGTCACCTCCTCACTGTGATGGAAGGCCAGAATGTCTTTCTCTTCCATAATAAAGTATAGATAGAACATTATTATACTTAACAAATGAAAGTGCCCAACAGGGAGCGGAGGAGACAACAAACTCTGATCCGTTCATAAGTTATACGAGCAGAATTAGGTCTTTTGGCCCATCGTGTCTACTCCGCCATTCAGTCATGGCTGATCAATCTTTCCCACTCAACCCCATTCTCCTGCCTTTTCCCCATAACCCTTGACACTCTTACTATAGAGCAGTGCATTTGGAAAGCAGTGACAAGATCGGTCAAAGTCAGCATGGATTTATGAAGGGGAAATCATGCTTGACTAATCTTCTGGAATTTTTTGAGGATGTAACAAGTAGAATGGATAAAGGAGAGCCAGTGAATGTGGTGCACCTGGATTTACAAAAAGCCTTTGGCAAGGTCCCACGCAAGAGATTAGTGGTAGGGTATTGACCGGGGTGCGACTCATCCTTGGTTATGCTGGTGGCCTTGCCGAGGCAATGTGAAGTGTAGATGGAGTCAATGGGAGGGAGGTTAGTTGGCATGATGGTCTGGGTTGCATCCACAATTAACTCCAATTTCTTGTGGTCTTGGATGGAGCTGTTCCCGAACAATGCTGTGATGCATCCCGATAAAATGCTTCCTACGGCTTTCTGAGCCTGGCCCTTGTGATGGACCGGGCTACACCTACAACTCTCTGACATTTCTGCCGCAGGTCATCTGTCTTCACTTTTCCTTGCTCTTCAAGCCTTGTGTGATCTGCTAGACTTTTTGTCACCTGTTCCTCAGCAAACGCTATTCCTGTCACCGAATTAGACCAGAGATTTAGATCCCGGCTTTCTTTAATGTTAATGCTATTCAGCAATAAAGAGGCTGCAACTGTGCCCATTGTTGTTAATGAACCGCCAGAAAGATCTCATGAAGGTGACCTCATCAGCATCAAAGGAACATTGTTCAGTTTTTAAAAAAAACAATTATAGAGCTCTTCCTCAGTAAATGTGTTCTTTAATTGGCATGCAAATGACTTTGAATTGCTGTCACAACAGCATGAAATCAGCTTTATGTTGTTACCCTGGCCATCACACGAACGTCAATCATTACTAGCAACTAAATATCTGTCGTAAATGGTGTGATAGAAAATGAATGAAATGATCCATAGCTTTCACGCTTTCATGGAGAGTATTTTGAGGAGCCACCTTGATTGATTTCCTTGGAGCACAGGAGGATGAGAGGTGATCTTAAGGAGGTGTACAAAGTCATGGAAGGAATAGATCATGTAAATGCCCAGTCTTTTGCCCAGAATAGGGGAATTGAGAACCAGAGGACAAGGTGAGGGGGGAAAGATGTAATGGGAACCTGAGGGGTAGCCTTTTTATACAAAGGGCAGTGGGTGTATGGAACGAGCTGCCAGAGGAGATAGTTGAGGCAGGTATTACCACAACGTTTCCGAAACATTTAGACAGATACATGGATAGGACAGGTTTAGAGCAATTTGGGCCAAACACAGACAAGTGTAGATGGGATGTGTTGGTCGGAATAGATAATTGTTATTATTGTTATGTGTGGCCAATTTTATCCCATGGGTGTGAGCATTAACTATTCCTCATTAGTTTTTCTATCACCAGCAGCATCTCCACCACTGCACCACGGCACCACCCAAATTGCAGGGAGAATTGGATCCAGCAAAGGTTATTGGGCCATGGCCATAGTTGGGATGTAGACATAAGGAACTTCAGAAGCTGGTTTAGGGGGAAAAAATGCACAAAGTGCTGGAGTAACTCAGTGGGTCAGGCAGCATCTCCGGAGAACATGGATAGGCAATGTTTTGGGTAGGGGCCCCATCTTCTTCAGTCAGGATGTTACCTGGTCCCATAGCCATCGCTTAGTCCAGTGATCTCAACCATCTCCAGATACCGTGCAGAGTGAAGCAACTTAACAGAAGACTGGTTTCTGTCATCGTGGGCATCTCAAGAGGAAGCAGAGATGAATCATCCATTCAGCTCTCCTGCTGAACATCTGTGTGAACTTTGTCGATCGATATCAAAGGAAGCAGGTAGACACAAAATGCTGGAGCAACTCAGCAGGACAGGCTAAATCTCTGGAGAGAAGGAATGTGTGACGTTTCAGGTCAAGACCCTTGAGGAAGCAGTGTATATTTAGAAACATAGAAAATAGGTGCAGGAGTAGGCCATTCGGCCCTTCGAGCCTGCACCGCCATTCAATATGATCATGACTGATCATCCAGCTCAGTAACCTGTACCTGCCTTCTCTCCATACCCCCTGATCCCTTTAGCCACAAGGGCCACATCTAACTCCCTCTTAAATATAGCTAATGAACTGGCCTCAACTACCTTCTGTGGCAGAGAATTCCACAGACTCACCACTCTCTGTGTGAAGAAATGTTTTCTCATCTCGGTCCTAAAAGACTTCCCCCTTATCCTTAAGCTGTGACCCCTGGTTCTGGACTTCCCCAACATCGGGAACATTTGCAATGCAGAACACTTAACTTTGATGCATGTAGGTGTCTTAAGGCTTTTACTGTCGTTCTTCGCTATCATTGTTGCATTGCTACAACCTACAGCGATAAAACGCTTCTTGTGGAGTTACGGTATGGAAACAGGCCCTCTACCCCACCGAGTCCGGGTTGACCATTGATCACCCGTACACTATCATATCATATCATATCATATATATACAGCCGGAAACAGGCCTTTTCGGCCCACCAAGTCCGTGCCGCCTAGCGATCCCCGTACATTAACACTATCCTACACCCACTAGGGACAATTTTTACATTTACCCAGCCAATTAACCTACATACCTGTACGTCTTTGGAGTGTGGGAAGAAACCGAAGATCTCGGAGAAAAGCCACGCAGGTCACGGGGAGAACGTACAAACTCCTTACAGTGCAGCACCCGTAGTCAGGATCGAACCTGAGTCTCCGGCACTGCATTCGCTGTAAAGCAGCAACTCTACCGCTGCGCTACCGTGCCGCCACTAGTTCTATCCTACACACTACGGACAAATTATAGAGGCCAATTCACCTTACAAAGCTACCCTTCCACATCTTTGGCAAGTGGGAGGAAACCAGAGCACCTGGAGAAAACCCATGTGGTCATATGGAGAACGTACAAATCCCGTACAGACAGTAGCCATATTCAGAATAGAACCCGGGTCTCTGGTGTTGTAAGGCAGCATCTTTGCCGCCCAGTTCTTCTGTTCTGCAAAGGCACTAAATATTCCCCTGCACTGATATGCAGTGTACATCATCAGCTTGCACATAAGCACACGACAACCCGAATTTTATCTGTGTGGAGTTTGCATGTTTCCCTGTGACTGCATGGGTTTTCTCCAGGTGCTTCGGTTTCCTCCAATGTACCAAAGACATGTGGGTTTTAGGTTAATTGGCTTCTGTAAAATTGCCCTGTAAAACTTGCTCTGTAAATTTTTTTGCACAATACATTTTGAGAGGAATAGATAGGGTAGATAGTCAGAACCTTTCTCCGAGGATAGATAAATCAAATACGAGAGGTCTTAGCTTTAAGAAGGGAGGGGCAAAGTTTAAAAGAGATGTACGAGGCAAGTTTTTACATAGAAGGTGGTGAGAAACTGGAACGCACTGCTGTGGGTGATGGTTGAGGCAAATATGAGGCATTTAAGAGACTTTCAGATCGGCACATGAATATGCAGGGAATGGATGGTTATGGAGTATGTGCAGGCAAATGAGAGTAGGTATTGGCATTATGTTCGGCACAGACATTGTGGGCCGAAGGGCCTGTTCCTGTGCTGTACTGTTATATGTTCTATGCCCATAATGTGTATGGAGTGAATGAAAAAGTTGAATAACAGAGAGCTGGTGTAATTGGGTGATCAATGGTCAGTGTCGATTCAGTAGGCCAAAGGGCCTGTTTCCATGCTGTATCTCTAAACTAAACTAAGCTAAATTAAAGTAAACTTATATCTCTTTTAGCTTTCCACATTGCTTTCTCACCTAGGCTGGCAGTTGACAAAGGTCAAATATTCTTGAACCTTGGTTCAATAAATCTGTTTATTATACTATAGAAATAGATGAGAAAAAAGGTAACTAATGCAAAATTGTAATGATATGCAGGAGATGATGCTTCTGGAATGTGGATTTTATTTCAGAGATCATATCTCTCTTCAAACCTTTCTTTATTAGACTGTAACTGCGTCTGTGTAATTATAAAACTGTTATTGACTCAGAGGGTAGGTTTTATTGCAAAGTTTTATTATGCCCCTCCCACACTTCCTGAAATAAACCTCTTTCAAAAATTAAGTTATGATACAATCATGTTAGATCCACTGGGCCACTTTTACAATGTCCCTTTCATTTGACTCTTTTATTAAATCCAAGGTTAAAACCCAAATGCATCAATGAAGCCATTGAGGAATGTCATCGTCTTCTTGGGCTGAACGTCAGCGTTTAGCGATTGAATTTACAATGCCCCTGAGTCTTTAGTTGCATGGTATCATGTGTGCAGTTGCTAATATCCTCCCAATCTCCTTTGTACTCACACAGTAAGATGGCAAAATGCCACTAAATTAGCTGACAGTTCACAGTAGGCACGGTCATTTTAGTGTCTACCATATCGTAAATTTCTGTTGGTGTATTAATTATATTAACAACAGTTGGCTGTTTCACATGGGCAACCTTCTAACGACAATTATATTTTATTTTGGATCCAAAACATCTCTTTTGCTGCATGTTACGGTTTCTATTTGACTCCTTTGTGATCATTTCACAGAAGGTAATTTGCCTTTCGATTTCTAGTCATGGAAAAGCAACTTGTTCTGTGAAGATGTGTAGGAAGGAACAGCAGATGCCGGTTTGCATCGAAGATAGACATAAACTACTGGAGTAACTCGGCAGCATCGCTGGAGACAAGGAGGAATTTATTTAGTCAGAGGGTTGTGAATCCTGTGGAATTCATTGCCACAGAAGGGAGGTCAAGTCAATGGATATTTTGATGGCGGAGATGAGGGTGGCATGGTTGCACAGCGGTAGAGTTATTGCCTTACAGCGCCAGGGACCCAGGTACGATCCTAACCTTGGGTGCTATCTGTACGAAGTTTGTACATTCTCCCCGTGACACTGGAATTTAGAAGGATGAGAGGAGATCTTATCGAAACGTATAAGATTATTAAGGGGTTGGACACGTTAGAGGCAGGAAACATGTTCCCAATGTTGGGGGAGTCCAGAGCAAGAGGCCACAGTTTAAGAATAAGGGGTAGGCCATTTAGAACTGAGATGAGGAAAAACTTTTTCAGTCAGAGAGTTGTGAATCAGTGGAATTCTCTGCCTCAGAAGGCAGTGGAGGCCAATTCTCTGAATGCATTCAAGAGTGAGCTGGGTAGAGCTCTTAAGGATAGTGGAGTCAGGGGGTATGGGGAGAAGGCAGGAACGGGGTACTGATTGAGAATGATCAGCCATGATCACATTGAATGGCGGTGCTGGCTCGAAGGGCCGAATGGCCTCCTCCTGCACCTATTGTCTATTGTCTATTGTGACCTGGGTGGGTTTTCACCGGGATCTCCGGTTTCCTCCCAGACTCCAAAGGCATACAGGTTTGTAGATTAATTGGCTTGGTATAAATGTAAAACTGTCCCTAGTGTGTAGGAAAGTGTTAATGTGCGGGGATCGCTGTTCGGCGTGGACTCAGTGGGCCGAAGGGCCTGTTGCCGCGCTGTATATTTAAACTAAAAAACTAAAATGTTCTTGATTAGTAAGGGTGTCAGGGGTTTTGGGGAGAAGGCAGGAGAATGGGAAGGATCGATCAGCCATGATTGAATAATGGAATAGACTTGATGGGCCACATGGCCAAATTCTGCTCCTATAACTTATAAAAAGTAACATGTGATGTTTGAGGTTGAGACCCTTCTTCAGACTGGGACACAGGGGAGAGGGAAACTAGAGGCATGATAGGTTCAGAACAAATCAGACCAGGCACCAATGAAGCTGGCAAGGTGGAGCCCACAATGGTCCATATTTGGCTGTGGAAGAGGTGATAGGAAAGGGATATGAACAGTGAAGCTCGCAGGAAGCTTAGGGTGGGGGAGGGGCAGGGAGAGAGGGACAGCAAGGGTTATTTGAAATTAGAAAAATCATCTTTTATACCATTGGGTTGTAAGCTGACAAAGCAGCTTGCAGCCCAGTGGTATGAACATTGACTTCTCCAACTTTAGATAGTTCCTCTGTCCCTCTCTTCCCCTCCCCCTTCCCAGATCTCCCACTGTCTTCCTGTCTCCACCTATATCCTTCCTTTGTCCCGCTCCCCTGACATCAGTCTGCAGAAGGGTCTCGACCCGAAACGTCGCCCATTCCTTCTGTCCTGAGATGCTGCCTGACCTGCTGAGTTACTCCAGCATTTTGTAAAGCAAAATAGGAGGTGCTGTTCCTCCAATTTGCCTTGGGCTTCACTCTGACAGTGGAGGAAGCCCAGGACAGAAAGATCAATATTGGAATGCAAAGGGGCGAACCGGTCTCTTGGCTGCAACACCATTCATTGGAGGGGTTTCCAAGATGAGATAGAAGGGAGATTTGCCCTTCTCTCTGCTCACTTCCTTCCCGTTTATCACTACAAAGTGCAGAGGTTATGGGGCGAAGGCAGGAGAATGGAGTTAGGAGGGAGAGATAGATCAGCCATGATTGAATAGTGGAGTGGACTTGATGGGTCGGATGGCCAAATTCAACTCCTATTCCTTATGACCTCATGACTTTAGAGCTGGGTGTAATATCGGGGAACGTGGCAGACAATATGTGCTGGCTAAGTAATCTGTCACAATCTATTTATGAACAGGAGAATTGTAGTCAAGGTCTTAAAAGAATACTTTCCGTTTATTCTCAGGGAATTATTGGCTTCTGGTTAATGCGATAGAACAGTGGGTTTGAGTCAACATTGTTCTGTTCAACACAGCACTCTCTCAACATCATATAACTATGCCAATTTATCATACCCAGGGAAACCATTCTCCCATGTTTAATATTGTTTTGTGACTTAGAACAGAAAATATAGAACAGTACATCAGAGGAACCTTTCATCCACAATGTCTGTGCTAAATGTGAAGCCAAGATAAACTGGTCTCATCTGCTTGTAAATTGTGCTGTGCGTGTCGGATAGTGCTAACGTATGGGGTAATCACTGTTCGGTGAACAATCGACTCTGTATCTCGAGTCTAAAGTAAAGGCGTTTGAGGGTCAAGTGTCTGCAAAATAGTTGCTTGGAATTCTGTTGGGAAGATTGCCATAGCCCTGGTCTACTATGATAATTTCTTCACTACTGAGTTAAAGAATCAAGTCCAAGGTTTATGTTCAAATCCCCAGAATGGAAATTGAACCAAGAGGCTCAATATATTACCAACTGAGCTGTTACTGCCAGGCTATACGTGATTAACAACCCAGCCCTTCCGGCTGAGTCAGATACACTGATCCAAGACTCACCCTGGAGTTAAGCATCAGTATAGATCTTTAGTCAAAACTTTGTTCAGTTTTGGTCTCCAAAACTATGGAAGGTCCAATTTACCCCAGGGATGATTCAGCATGATATTGATTCCACGAATAAGATGTTGTATCCTGAGGAGAGATTGAATTAGGCAGGTCTGCCCTCAGTGGAGTTCAGATAACCTCATTAAAACACACCAAAGGTATTTATTCACGAAATGCTGGAGTAACTCAGCAGGTCAGGCAGCATCTCAGGAGAGAAGGAACGGGTGACGTTTCGGGTCGAGACCCTTCTTCAGACTGATGTCAGGAGGGGCGGGACAAAGGAAGGATTTAAACGTCACCCCTCCTTTATCTCCTGAGATGTTGCCTGAACCATTGAGTTACTCCAGCACTTTGTGCCTATCTTCATTAAAACATATGTTGCAGGAATAACAGTGATTGACAGGGTGGATGCTGAGGGAGGATATTTGGATTCAATGTGAGTTGAGAGATGTAACAGTTAGTTTGAAAGGTGGATGTCTAAATTATGCTCAACTTTGGAGAGGGGTCAGATGCCCTGATGGTCTATATATGGCTGCTTGTACATTTGATGGGTATGTTCAGCAGCCTGATAACAGCAGAAGTTGTTCTTGAATCTGATGGGACGTGCTTTTAATCGTTTGTATCTTCTGCTCAAAGTGGGCAGCATACTGGCGCTGGGGTAGAGTTGCTGCCTTGCAGTGTCAGAGACCAGGGTACGATCCTGTCTGCGGATGCTGTCTGTCTGGAGTTTGTACATTCTCCCTGTGACCACATGGGATTTCTCCGGTTGCTATGGTTTCCTCCCACACTCCAAAGACGTGCAGGTTTGTCGGTTAATTGACTTGGTAAAATTGTAAATTGTCCCTAGTGTGTAGGATAGTGCTGGAGTACAAGGTGATTACTGGTTGGCGCAAACTCAGTGGGCCGAAGGGCCTGTTTCCGCACTGTATCTTGATAGTCTAAAGACTGAGACGTGAGTAATCCTTGATTATTTAAAAGCAAGGAACTGCAGCTGTTGAAACAAAGAACGGAAGATGCTGGTTAATATACAAAAGGACACAAAGTGCTGGAATAACTCAGCAGGTCAGGCAGCATCTCTGGAGAACATGGAGAGGTGACGTTCCAGGTTAAGGGCTTAAATGTCACCTATCCATTTTTTCCAGAGATGCTGCCTGACCTGCTGAGTTAGTCTAGCACTTTGTGTCCTAACTGCAGCTGTTGGTTTACTCCAGCATTTTCTGTCTTTCTCGGCCCTTGATTATGTTAGCTGCTTTCCCGGGGAAGCGTGAAGTATAGATGGTAAGATGTGGGAGTAAGCTGGTTTGTGTGATGGACTGAGGTACGTCCACAAGTCTCTGCAATTTGTTGGGCAGTCCACTTGCCATAGCAAGTTATGATGCATCTGTAGATCAATCCCCTAGACGGATTGCTCCATGCCTGACTTTCGTATTGCTGACCTGATCTATGATCCATGCCTGATTTTTGTAGTGTTATCTGTATTATGCTGCTGATTAAATTCATTTCACTTTGTAACCATGAGGTGTGCCATGTAGAGGTTTTCTCACTTGGTCTGCATTGTATTTGTAATAAAACGCTTATATAGAAGTTAAACGATTTGTGGAAATCTACACTTCCTACAGCATCCCGATAGAAAGCTTTCTCCTAGGCATCTGTGGACATTGGTAAGACTCATTGGAGACCTGTGATATTTCCTTAGTCATAGTGTCAAAGATCATGGAAACAGGCCTTTCAGCCCAATTTGCCCATGCCCACCAACATACTCCATCTACGCTCGTCTAACTAGGCTATATTTGGCCCATATCCCTCTAATCCCTCCTATCCATGTACCTGTTTGAATGTTTTTTAAAGGTTGTGATAGTACCTGCCTCAACTACCTCTTCCGGCAGCTCATTTCATACACCTACACCCTTTTGGTAAAGAGGTTGCCCCTCAGGCTCCTATTAAATCTTTCTCCCCTCACCTTAAACCTATGTCCACCGGTTATTGATTCCCTTACTCTGGGTATAAGACTCTGTGCATTTACCCGATCTATTCCTCCCATGATCTTATACACCTCTATAAGATTATTCCTCATCCTGCTCTGCTCCAAGGAATAAAGTCCTAGCCTGCTCAACCTCTCCCTATAGCTCAGGCCCACGAGTCCTGGCAACATCCTCCTTGTCTCCTGAGGTCATGATGAAGTGCAATCAGTATGTTGACTTGATGAGTGGAGACCAACATTTGGCCAACACCATAAGGTGGAGTAGAAATCTATTCCAGTCTTGGGGGGATGAGGGGTTGAGATTTGAACCTACCCCAAGAGAAGTTAAATTCAGATAATCGGTGCTACGTATCAGCTTCTTATTGTGCTCATTGGCCATACATTTGTCCACTGAGATCAGAAGTGTCTTGTTTACAAAGCTAAGTACACTAATGGGGTCCACTTCATCTAGCTAACACAAGGCATTCAAGAATAATCCCAACCCGAAAGATTGCCTGTCCATTCCCTCCCCACTCAGAGAATGCTGCCTGACCCATTGAGTTCCTACAGCACTTTGTGTTTTGCAGTAGTTTCTCCCCCATAGGTTGGCAGAGTTGCTACCTAGCGATCCGGTCGCGCGAGAGACCCGGGTTCGATCCTGACCTCGGGTGCTGTCCGCGTAGAGTTTACTCGTTCTCCCTGAGTTTCCTCCAGGTGCTCCGGTTTCCTCCCACATCCCAAAGATGTATGGATTAATCTTGATTAGTACGGGTGTCAGAGAAGGCAGGAAAATGGGGTTGATAGGGAATGATAGATCAGGCACGATTGAATGGCGGACCTGACCTGATGAACCAAATAACCTAATTCTGCTCCTATAACTTATGAACTTATAATGTGCAGGCTCTGTAGGTTAATTTACCTCTATAAAATTGCCCCCGTTGTGCAGGGAGTGGGTGAGAGAGTGCGATAACAAAGAACTAAAGTGGGAACTGGTGATCGATGATTGGCATGGATTTGATGGGCCGAAGAGCCTATTTCCATGCTGATTTTCTCAACTAAAACAACGTGACAAACCTCTGCAATCCTCCAAATCAAATCTGCAGGTAACACAGCTCTAGTGTCGCTTGGTACTGGACCTCTGCACCTTTAGTTCAAGGTGTGTTGCATCGGACTACTCAGAGTAAAACTGTGACTCCTTGGCAAATAAGTAAAGCAATCTTCAAAGTTTAATTATAATTTCTTGTGTGAGATCACATTAAATGATTCTGATCATCTGTGAAATACTTGCACAAAATGATAAAATGTAACAAGACTGAAATAATTAATTTCTTATATCCTGCATCAATGCTAGGAAATATTAGAAATTTGCTATAATAAGGATGAGAATTTACTTCAAATTAAATAGTCCCTTCAAAATAAAAATGGTTATCCTAATTACTCTCTGAGTAACAAATGACCAAATATCTCAGCATTTATTGTAGTTGGAATTGAATAGTATTTTCCTGCAGTATATTTTAATTAATATTATAGCCCAATATGGCTTTTAATATGAATTTTCTCCAGATGCTTTGCTGATAGTATGGATCCACCTGCATTGTGCATTGTATGCCTCTTATCGTTATAAAACCACTTTTATTTTCAGAGCACAACTGCCAAGAAGAGTGGTTTTGAGATTTTCTTGTGTAGTTTGCCTGCAAAATGGAGACATGTTTGGATGTGACTTTTAGGTTAGTGAGGTGAAAGGCCAAATCAGTTAGACATACTTTTACTGTCCGATTCACCTCTACCTCACTGCAGACATTGGATTTTGTCTTCTCCTTTGTTCTGCCTATTGTACTTGAGTTTGATTTGATTGTATTTATGTATGGTATTATCTAATGTGATTAGATAGCCTGCAAAAGTCATTGCCACTGAAGGCTGTGGAGGCCAAGTCATATCATAAGCGATAGGAGCAGATTTAGGCCATTCAGCCCATCAAGTCTACTCCGCCATTCAATTTTGCCTGATCTATCTCTCCCTCCTAACCCCATTCTCCTGCCTCCTCCCCATAAGTCAATGGATATTTTTAAGGTGGAGATTGATAGATTCTTGTTTAGTATGGGTGTCAGGGGTTATGGGGAGAAGGCAGGAGGACGGGGTTGAGAGGGAAAGATAGATCAGCCAATATTGAATGGCAGAGTAGACTTGAGTATCCAAATGGCCTAATTCTGCTCCTATAACATAAACTTATGAAAACAAGTAAGGGTATGAAGCTAGTAAGGGTAGAGGGAGAAGATTCAATAATAATTTTCCAAAAGGAATTCTATTGACATTTGAGAGGAAAGAATCTACAGGATAACAGTGATAGTGATAGAACATAGAACATAGAACAAACAGTACAGGACAGAAACAGACCCTTCAGCCCATAATGTTTGTGCCAAACATGATGCCAAGTTAAATTGATCTAATCTGCCTGTACATGATGCCTACTGCTCTATTCCCTACACTTCCATGTGCCAATAAGCCACCTTGGAGTCATAGGGTCATAGAGTGATACAGTGCGGAAACAGGCCCTTCGGCCTAACTTGCCCACACTGGCACAACATGCCCTAGCTACGCTAGTCCCATCTGCCTACATTTGATCCCGCTCCCTGAAAACCTGTCCTATCCATGTATCTGTCTAACTCTTTCTTAAATGTTAGGATAATCCCTGCCTCAACTACCTCCTCTGGCAGCTTGTTCCATACATTCAACACCCTTTGTGTGAAAATGTTACCCCTCAGATTCCAATTAAATCTTTTTTACCTTTCACCTAATTGTCCTCTGGTCCTTGGTTCACTGACTCTGGACAAGAGACTCTATGCATATACCCAATCTATTCCTCTCATGATTTTATACACGTCTATAAGATCACCCCTCATCCCCCTGTGCTCCAAGGAATGGAGTCCCAGCCTACTCAGCCTTTGCCTATAGCTCACATCCTCAAGTCCTGGCAACATTCTCGTAAAGCTTCTCTGTACCATTTCCAACTTGACAACATGTTTCCTATAACACGGTGCCCAGAACTGAACACCATATCCATGGATTGGTAGGGAATTTGGGGACATGGATTGTGTGCAACCTGATAAGAGTTGGTCTTGGCATCATGTTTGGCAAAGACATTGTGGGCCAAAGGGCCTGTTCTTGTGCTGCACTGTTCTATGCATAGAACATAGAAGGAGGCCAAGGAAAGTGCTGGAATAGCTCAGCAGGTCAGGATCTCTATAAGATTACCGCTCATCCTGCTGATCTCCAAGGAATAAAGTCCTAGCCTGCTCAACCTCTCCCTCTCACTCAGGCCCATTGTGTCCTTTGGGGTGCAGGAAGAGGACATTGGGCAATCCCACACGGTCACAATGAGAGCATGCAGACTCCCAACCACCTGAGATCAGGATTGAACCCAGATCCCCAGAGCTGACCGGTAGCTCTACGCCCAGGTGCCCACTATTTCACCTAAAATATTTCCACCAGATTGCATCGCTAATTCCTTCGATTCAATCTCTACTTAAATATAAAATCTTTGAGTATTCCCCTTCTGTTTTTAGTTTTGTTGTGTGTTGAGTTGCATATAATTTAAAAGTGACTTCCTTAACACCCACACTTTCAACTATTCTTCTTTTGTTACTAACATCTCAGAATTTTTCAAAATAGAAACAAAGAACTACAAATGCTGGTTAATACACAAAAGGACACAAAGTGCTGGAATAACTCAGTGGGTCGGGCAGCATCTCTGGAGAACATGGATAGGTGATGTTTTGGGTTAAGACTCTTCTCCCCTCCCCCCTACAATTGGTCTGAAGAAGTGTTCTGACACAAAATGTCACCTATCCATGTTCTCCAGAGGCTCTGTCTGACCTGCACAATTACTCCAGCACTTCGTATCATCTTATAAATTTATGGAGCTGCATTAGGGATAAAGTAGAAGAAATGGACTAATCTTTCCATAATAAGAATAGCATAATAGGAGAACATGTTTGAGAGTGATGGTTTGTCAGCTGATCTGCCTCTGTGATTACTGGAACCAATTTTTTTTAAATAATGGCACGAGTCAGTCCTGTAGCGCTAATAGTTTTGATTATTACTTGTTTCTCTCGCTGGTTTCTTCTCCCAAGACGGAATCTGTGGCAAAACGAAGCTGACAGTTAATTTCTGAGACCAGTTTAATTTAGAGTTTACAGAGACAGCATGTAAACAAGTCCTTTGGCTCGCCGAGTCCACGCCGACCATCAATCACCCGTTTGCACCAGCTCCGTGTCATCCCACTTTCTCATTCACTCCGGAAGCACGAGGGGGGATTTGCAGAGGGCCAACTAATCTAAAAACCCACATGTCCTTGGGATGTGGGGGGAAACCGGAGCACCCGGTGGAAACCCACGCGGTCACAGGAAGAACATGCAAACTCCGCATACAGTATAAGACAGCACCTGAGGTCAGCATCGAACCTGGGTTCTCTGTGGCTCCAGCCTATGGCACCCTATGGACAGATCGAATAGTCAAGAGTCAAGAGTGCTTTATTGTCATATGTCACAAAATGGAACAATGAAATTCTTGCTTGCTGCAGCACAACAGATATGTAAACATATTACTCTGCAAAACCCATGATAAACAACAAAAAGTTCAATATATATAAAGAAAACAAACAGACGAATAATTAATCAATAGTAGTGCAAAAAGAATGTCCCCAAGTTTGGAGCCTATTTGGAGGTTGAAGTGTTTCATAGCCTGATGGCTGAAGGAAAGAAGCTGCTCCTGAACCTAAACAGCCCCTTATACCTTTTGCATGATGGCAGGAATGACATGATGGTGTGGCCAGGATGGTGTGGGTCTCTGATGATGCTAGCTGACTTTTTGAGTCAACAAGAGTCCCATATCGACAATATCCTCAAACACCAGCTTATATATCTTTCCGCTTAGAGTGAAAGTAATTAGATTTGAGTGAGCGATTGTTGTTGCTTGCGCAGACACCACTGTTTGCTGCCAACTGGACCCTCAGCAACTTACCAACACAGAGAATTTTGAAAGTAAAAATTGTGGTTTTCAAAGAGTGACTTTGTGTGTCCATGACACCCATCAGAAAATAAGTCTCCGTTTCTGTTTCACGGAATCAGTGGGGCAGCGAATTAACTTGGGAATGTTGTGTAACTGAAGATGCTTGTAATGAGATGCATTCCCTGCAAGAAATTTTATTGTGGAGACAAAATGCTTCTTATTTCAATTCATGCATGAACCGAACTAAATTTTGGCTTGGCTTTCTCACACGGTACCAGAAGTAAATGGGCAGCACAGTGGCATAGCGTTAGAATTGCTGCCTTGAGTGCCAGCGGCCCGGGTTCAATCCTGATTACGGGTGCTGTGTGCAAGAAGTTTGCACGCTCTCCCTGGGACCTGTGTGGGTTTTCTCCGGGTGCTCCAGTTTCCTCCCACACTCTAATGGTGTAAGGGTTTATAGGTTAATCGGCTTCTGTAAAAATTGTAAATTGTCTCTGGTGTGTAGTGTGTGCATGTATAATGGGGATCGCTGGTCGGCGCGGACTCAATGGGCCAAAGGGCCTGTTTCCACGCTGTATCTCTAAACTGAACTAAAACAAAATGCTTCTCAATTCTATTCATGATTTTTGGTTTCGCTATATCACACAATATCAGAAGTAAATCAAAATACTGCAGCAATCTGTACACAGTCGCAATTCTCAGCAATCTGAAATGCAACAAAACGGAAAGATTTTAACCTCCACTACTGACCGATCACTTTGGTCAGCACAGGAACACATATTATCACAGTGGGAGAAAGACTTACAAAGTGCTATGCTGCTAGAAACACATCTTGCAAATGGCTGAGAAACAAGAAAGAAAGTGGGTTGATAATGCTTTCACATCGGAGTCACTTGTTTGGAATAAATGTAAGCGCCCAGTGAATTATTTTAGTTTAATTTTGAGATACAGCGCGGAAACAGGTCCTTCGACCCACCGAGTCCGCGCCCACCAGTGATCCCCGTGCACTAACACTATCCTACACACACTGGGGCCAATTTACAATTATACCAAGTCAATTAATCTACAAACCTGTATGCCTTTGGAGTGTGGGAGGAATGCGGAGCACCCGGAGAAAGCCCATGTAGGTCATGGGGAGAAGATACAAACTTCATACAGACAGGACTCGTAGTCAGGATTGATCCAGGGTCTCTGGCCGTGTAAGACAGCAGCTCTACCACTACGCCAGTGTGCCACCCATTCCTGGATCAGAAACCTGATCTAATTTGTAAAATGGCTGCCATTCCCTCCACCCAGACAGAAGAACCTTTCTTATTTCCTGAATTCTCAGTATGTCAGCTGAACCTCGTGAAGCTGCATCAGGCAAACAGGAGCAAGTTCAGGCCTGCACTGCTTAACCGGATTCATTCTCAAAGATCCATAAATTCACGTTATTGGAGCAAAAGTAGGCCATTCGGCCCATCTAGTCTACTCCACCAAAAGCCAGAGATGAAAATATAGAAGGTATAAATGGATTAAAAGGCTGCAAATTGTGAATATAGAGTAGTGTAAGAAAATAACTGCAGATGCTGGTACAAATCGAAGGTATTTATTCACAAAATGCTGGAGTAACTCAGCAGGTCAGGCAACATCTCAGGAGAGAAGGAATGGGTGACGTTTCGGGTCGAGACCCTTCTTCAGACTGATGAAAGGTAGATGGAAGGGGAGGGAGAGGAGAGACTTAGGTTCGTGTTCATAAGTTATCAGAGCAGAATTAGGCCATTCGGCCCATCAAGTCTACTCTGCCATTCAATCGTGGCTGATCTATCTTTCCCTCTTAACTCTACTTTCTTGCCTTTTCCCCATAACCCCTCGCACTCGTACTAATGAGGAATCTGTCAATCTCCGCCTTAAAAATATCCATTGACTTGGCCTCCACAGCCTTCTGTGGCAAAGAATTCCACAGATTCACCACTGATGAAAAAAAATCCATGACAGGATCTTCCAGTGAAATCAGAGGTTGACATTTCACACCATACTCCAGACGGCGTGCTGTTTGTGTTGATACGGTGCAAATCACAGACCGGTTAACAAGCTTGGGGTGCACTGTGCACGGTGGGTAAACAAAGGAATAGGATACCCATGAGACTGCTGGTGCCGGAATCTTGATCGAAGTACAAAGTGCTGGAGAAACTCAGCATCAGTTGGGCAGCATCTGGGGAGGGAAATAAATGACACTTTTGGAAATTCAAGGGTGAAAGTTCAGTTGAGTTTAGAGATACAGCATGGAAACAGGCACTTTGAAATACCAAGTACATGCCGACCATCGGTCAACCCGTCTCAATGTTATCCCACTTTCTTAACCACTCCCGACACCACATGGGCAATTTACAAAGGCCAATTGATCTACAAACCTGCACATCTTTGCAGATGTTTCGGGTCTGAAGAATATTCCTGACTTGAAATATCGCCTGTTCATTCCCATTCACTTCCATCAAACCCAGGTTCGATCATGACCTTGGGTGCTGTCTTTGTGGAGTTTGCTCGTTCTCTCTGCGACCACGTGGGTTTTCTCCGCTTTCCGCCCGCATTCCAAAGATGTGCTGGTTTGTAGATCAATTGGCCTTTGTAAATTGCCCATGTGGTGTCGGGAATGGATGAGAAAGTGGGATACCATTCTCTTGTGAGACGGGGTGACCGATGGTCGGCATGTACTTGGTATTTCAACGTGCCTGTTTCCATGCTGTATCTCTAAACTCAACTGAACTTTCACCCTTGAATTTCCAAATGTGTAATTTAACCAACAGAATATTGAGGACTGGTGAGGGCAGAGGAAGTAAAGGCAACCAATGTGTTTTCAGGGGAAAATTTCAACACGGGGGAAAGAAACGTTAACACCAATGTAGGAATGTGAAGAGCAAAAATATCTTGGACTTACTGACCATTGTTCCCCATTTCTGGTCAACCTACTACAGGGACGGTGTGGAGGCCCTGGAGAGTGTGCAGGAGAGATTTACCAGAATGCTGCCTGGAATAGAGAGCATTAGCTGTAAAGACAGTTTGGACAAACTTGGAATGTTTTCTCTTCTACGTCAGAGTTTGAGGGGAGATCTGATAGAAATATATCAAAGTATGGGAGGCATAGGTAGGCTAGGCAGTCAATCAGAACCTTTTTTCACAGGGTGGAAATGTCAAAGACTAGAGGGCACAGCTTCAAAGTGAAAGGGCAAAGTTTAAAGGTGATGTTTTTTTACAGAGTGGTGGGTGCCTGGCATGCATTGCCAATGGTGATGGTTGAGGCAGATTCAAGAAGGGCATTTAAGAGGCTTTAATCGGCCTCTATAAAATTGCCCCTAAATGTGTAGGGGGTGGAGGAGAAGGAGTGATAACACAGGAGTAGTGTGAATGTGTGATCGAAGGTTGATTGGGCCTCTGTAAATTGCCCCTTGAGTGTATGGAGTGGATGCTGAAGTGGGGATACACAGTGTGAACACCTGATCGATGGTTGGGCTGGACTCAGTGGGCAGAAGAGCCTGTTTCTACCCTGTATCTTTTGATCAATCAAACCTAATATATTCTTAGGAGTTCCCCAATCCCTCACAGCGAATGAAATATTTATGTTACATTACTGAAAGACCCAACTGGCCAATTTGTACTCAAGCCGTTTTAATTGAAAGTTGTCCCTCGTGCGTAGGACAATGTGAGCGTTCAGGGTGATCTCTGGTCGGTGGGGATACGGTGGGACGAATGGCATGTTTCCACGCTGTATCTCTAAAATCTAAAGTCTAAACATATTACCTAGCGGGCTTCCATTACTGCCGATCTATTCCTACATATCGCCTCTACATGACATGCACACGTTCAGGTATACTTTACTGTTCTATTCACACCATCCTACCATGAAATGGGAAATGCAATAAAAGCCTTTCCAGAGCTGCTGCTGCTGTTGAGAGTAATGCCTTTAACTATAAAACCTATTCATTTCATGGGATTTAAATTTCATGGCTCTAACATTACTGGTACGTTCTCTGGCTTTTAATTTTGCCTTGACTCAGAGAGGAGCATTATTAACGTCGCTTGTGTCAGTTCCCCAGCAGCATGCTTACTGCAGGATTAATGGGAGTCTCTTTGTTTGATACTCCGTCGGAGCGGAGTTAATTGATCATAACCTCGATGCCAATGTGGACACATCAATTTGTGAAGGATAATGAGGAGGATGCTTGCAATACCATGACATCCTCAACCTTCCTTTTAATTTAGTTTAGAGATAAAGCACAGAATCAGTCCCTTCGGCCCATTGGGTCCATGCCGACCATCGATCACCGTCCTCCTGCACGCCAAAAAGGTGCAGATTTGTCGGTTAATTGGCTTCTGCAAAATTGAGTAAATTGTCCCCGGTGTGCAGGATAGTGCAAGTATATGGGGTAATCGCTGGTTGGTGTGGACTCGGTGGGACGAAGGGGCTGTTTTCACTCTGCATCTCTAAAGTGCAAATTGTAAATTGTTAAACATATTACCTAGTGATCGATCACTAGTTCTGTTATCCAACTTTCACATCCTACACATGAGGGGAAAATTGCAGAAGTCAATTATCCTACAAGCCTGTGTAGGACAGAAATCTAGATGCTGGTTTACACCAAAGATAGATATAAAATGCTAGAGTAACTCAGTGGGTCAGGCAGCATCTCAGGAGAAAAGGAATAGGTGACATAGAAACATAGAAAACATAGAAAATAGGTGCAGGAGTAGGCCATTCGGCCCTTCGAGCCTGCACCGCCATTCAATATGATCATGGCTGATCATCCAGCTCAGTAACCCGTACCTGCCTTCTCTCAATACCCCCTGATCCCTTTAGCCACAAAGGCCACATCTAACTCCCTCTTGAGTGCAAAACTCTTCTTCAGACAGAGAGGTACCAGAAGTATGAAAAGATTCAGAACAAATCAGAGCTGGCACCAAGAAAAGGTGGAACCCACAATGGTCGATTGTTGGCTCAGGAAGAGGTGATAACGAAGGGATATATCAATGCAAACAGTGAAACTGGCAGGTTGACTAGTGGGAGAGGGATGGAAAGAGAGGGAATTGAGAGGTTATTTGAAATTAGAGAAATCAACGTTCATACCACTGTGTTGTAAATTAGACAATAGACAATAGACAATAGGTGCAGGAGTAGGCCATTCAGCCCTTCGAGCCAGCACCGCCATTCAATGCGATCATGGCTGATCACTCTCAATCAGTACCCCGTTCCTGCCTTCTCCCCATACCCCCTCACTCCGCTATCCTTAAGAGCTCTATCCAGCTCTCTCTTGAAAGCATCCAACGAACTGGCCTCCACTGCCTTCTGAGGCAGAGAATTCCACACCTTCACCACTCTCTGACTGAAAAAGTTCTTCCTCATCTCTGTTCTAAATGGCCTACCCCTTATTCTTAAACTGTGGCCCCTTGTTCTGGACTCCCCCAACATTGGGAACATGTTTCCTGCCTCTAATGTGTCCAATCCCCTAATTATCTTATATGTTTCAATAAGATCCCCCCTCATCCTTCTAAATTCCAGTGTATACAAGCCCAATCGCTCCAGCCTTTCAACATACGACAGTCCCGCCATTCCGGGAATTAACCTAGTGAACCTACGCTGCACGCCCTCCATAGCAAGAATATCCTTCCTCAAATTTGGAGACCAAAACTGCACACAGTACTCCAGGTGTGGTCTCACCAGGGCCCGGTACAACTGTAGAAGGACCTCTTTGCTCCTATACTCAATTGCCCAAGCGAAATATGACTTGCTGTCCCTCCAATTTGCGTGTGGCATCATTTTGACAATGGAGGAGGCCCAGGACAGAAAGGTCAGTTTGGGCATGGGAAGGGGAGTTAAAATATTTGGCAACCGGGAGATCGCGTAGGCCAAAGCGGCACATCTTTGGAACGCCTGTCTACCTAAAACACCACCTATCCATATTCGCCAGAGATGTTGCCTGACCCGCTGAGTTATTCCAGCACATTGTGTCCTTTTGTGTATGAACCAGCATTTGCAGTTCTCAGTTTCTCCACTGTCATGCTGTAAACTAAGATTACCTCCCTCACTATCAATAGCAACGGCAGCATCCACAATAACAACACCTGTCTGTGTGAGGTGGTGGCATGCAAATCCGCAGCTGAAATCTATTTGTTACAGCAGAGCTTACACTCGGATATCTCAAAACACAAATCAATCTTTTCATTTTCTCCTTCCGTAAAGCTTAAACCGAGAACTGCCAATGGCAGTGGAACAATATGGGGCATTTGCAGAGATCAGCTCACTGTCATAGTTGGGCCGCAGTGCACCGATAAGCAGCAAACCTCCTTCTATCAGATTTATTTGGGACTTAACCTAGGTTTATCTAATCCTGCAGGCTCCTGTTTAATTCATTTCGACCTGAACTGATTTTGATGACTTGTCATGTAGAGTGCAGCATTTAACAGCAGTGAATGTTTGTGCATTTGTTTCAATAATCCATGCGACCAGGTGAGGATGCATGAGTCGGAGAACAGAGGCCGCATCTGGAGTGTTGCGTGCAGTTCTGGTCGCTCCGTCACAGGGAGGGAGTGGAGGCTTTGGACAGGTTTACCAGAATGCTGCCTGCATTGGAGGATTTCAGCTACAGGGAATTTCAATCCAGAGAAAAGGTTCTGACTGTCTACCCTATCAATGCCCCTCATCTTTTTTATTGGAGATTGGATTCACTCAAATTTCTGCGTCCATCTCCAGCCGAAGTTAAAGTTCTGACTCTGGAAATCCCTCCCCGTTGTTTTACAGCCTCTCATATCTTGCCACTGATGTACGGGCAAGTTCTTTCACATAGAGGTTGGTGACTGTCTGGAATACGCTGCCACAGGTGGTGGTGGAGGTAGATACGAGAGGGGCATTTAAGAGACTTTTGGATCGGCACATGGGAATGCAGGGAATGGAGGGATGTGGATTATGTGCTGGCAGATAAGAGTTGGTCTCGGCGTCATTTTTGGCAGAGACTTTGAACATGTCACCAAAACATGGCGCCTCTTGCATGCGGGATCAGTAGACTATTTCTGCACACTTGTTAATCGAGGATGTGCTTGGATATGGGAAAACTGTACTGGACTGTATGCAGGAAATATAATTTCACTGTGCATTTGCACATGTGACAATGAAAGCACCACTGAACCATTGGAGGGCTTGTTCTTCAGCTGTACTGTTCCATGTTCTATGCAGATTAAAATGAGACATTGGTTAAAAAGATGAATACTGTCTAGTGGCTTGGAGCATTGATATCTCAGCAGAGAGTGGATTATCCTCAAAATATTACCTTTGTGTGTAAAAATCTTGTCCCGCTCATCTCCATTGAACTTTCCCCCACTCACCTGTAGTGTTGGACATTTCCACCATGGGAGAAAGATTCTGACTGTCCACCCCTTCTATGGCTCTCATAACTTTTTACACTTCTATCAAGTCTACCCTCAAACTCTGAGTAAGGTTTCCAGAGTAAACAAACCAAGTCTATCCAACCTCTCACTGGAGCTGAAACCCTCTAATGCAGACAGACCCAAAATGCTGGAGTTACTCAGCGGGTCAGGCAGCATCTCTGGAGGAAAGGAAAAGGTTATGTTTCGGGTCCAGACCCTTCTTCAAACTGAAGAAGGGTCTCGACCCAAAACTTTACCTATTCCTTTTCTCCAGAGATGCTGCCTGACCCGCTGAGTTACTCCAGCGTTTTGTGTCTATCTTCAGTGACATCTCGCATCTGCAGTTCCTTCCTGCACCCTCTATTCCAGATAGCATTCTGGCAAAAATCATTAGGGTACAGTTCATAGAACCATAGAGTTACACAGCACAGACAACAGCAAGAATTTCACAGCCATTGAATACACTTATTACCACATACTGACATTTTATATTACAACAGGGAATACTTTTCATCAAAAGCACTTCCTTTGCATTAAACCATATTAGGATGCCTGGCAGTCCTGAAAGATTCAACATAATGCAAGTTCTTTCTTTTCATGAATCAGCAGGAAAGCACACTATTTTGGACAGCCTCCAAGGACTGACAGTCTTTTGGCTTTGATCAATAATGCTGAAGTGTATTATTTTTATAATTATTGAAATGCAATTACAATGCCTTTTAAGATGAGCGTTAGATACAAATTTAAAAATACACGTGAGCTCTCTCAAGTTGAGTAGTTTCTTCACAGACTACAAAGATCTCAGAATAATATACTACAGATTCCAGAAATCATTCTGAAGCTTTCAATTTGCTTCCAAATTGTTGCAAGTTAAAGGGCCTGTCCCACTTAGGCGATTTTAAGGTGACTGCCGGCGTCTAGGCTGTCGCCGACAGTTCGCCGGGGTGTCACGGGAATGATCGTGAGGAGTCTTCCAAAAATCGTAGTGGATCTTGGCGCGTCGCTGAGAAATCATCTGCTTCGAGTAGTCCCAGCCCCCGCCGCCCTGTCAGTGATTTCAGCGAAAATTAGGATGCCGGAGATGTTTCCGAAGACGGTGTAATCTCGACCTGACTCAGCATTGAGGTGGTCATTGGAATCGGGTAAAAGAAAATTTTGGCGATCTGCTATGACTTTGACAGTCGCCGGCAGTCGCCAAAACACTCGCCTAAGTGGGACAGGCCCTTTACTTCCTGCGATGGCAGTATTGGCTATGTTTAAATTCATTCTTAAGCCAAACACAAAGTGCTGGACAAAACTCAACGGATCAGGCAGCATCTGTGGAGGAATGGACAGACGACGTTTCGGATCAAGACCCTTCTTCAGACTGATTAGGGCAGGGCTAGTTGTTAAGGCAGAGAGTGGTGGGAGCATGGAACGCATTGCCAGGGGTGGATACCTGGTACAAGGGTCCACATTTTACATGCACCACCTTTGCTCCGAAACTAACAATAATTTCCATCATTATAAATAAGATAGTGGTTTTTAAGATGCTTTTCGATAGGCACAGTGCAGGGGAATGGAGGGGTATGTATTATGTACAGGAATAGAGGGGAGAAAACTAGAAAAGAGAGGTGCGGGTGGAACAAAGTCTGGCAGGACATAGGTGGATACAGGTGAGGGGAGGGTACGATAGGCTTAATCGACTTAAAGATGATGGTGTGCCACATGCACAGGTACATTGATAGGACAGGTTTAGAGGGATATGGGCCCAATGCAGGCAGGTGGTACTAGTGCAGGTGGGACATCTCGATTGAAATAGACGAGTTGGGGCGAAGGGCCTGTTTCTGTGCTGTATGACTCTGTAACTCCATGAACCACTACCATCTGCTTGGTGAACAAATTCACATGGGGTTATCATAGGGAGTTCCAGGAATTTGAGGGTGTGCAGATGCATTTCTTCAACATGGAATCAGAAAAGTCTCTTGAAGAAACAAGTCCTCCATTGTGGGCAGAGTAGCAGAGTTGCTGCCTGACAGCGCCAGAGATCCAGGTTGGATCCTGATTACGGGTTCTGTCAGTACAGAGTTTGCACATTCTCCCTATGACCATGTGGATTTTCTCCAGGTGCTTTGGTTTCCTCACACATTCCAAGGACGTGCAGGATTGGAGGTTAATTGTCTTTTGTAAACCATCCCTGGTGTGTAGGATAGGACTAGTGTATGGAGTGATCGATGGACAATCGGTGAGTCGATGCTGGTCACAGATCATACATTCATGCTAGTTTAGTCACATGGTCACAACGCACAGTGATCCGGCACAGATCTACTTGCACTTTATTCTGTTTTAAAACTGTTACAATTTGTTTCGTTGGGTTGTTTAAATTAATACTGACTAGCTAATTAAATTATTGCATCGTATGGGAGGCGCATTCCCAATCTCGTTGTACCCCTGTACAATGACAATAAAGATATATTGTATTGTATTGTATTGTATTGTTTTGTTTAGGTTAGAGATACAGCATGGAAATAGGCCCTTTGGCCTACCGGGTCACGCCAATCAGCAATCCCCACACATTAACACTATTCTACACACACTAGGGACAATTTTCAATTTTACCGAAGCCAATTAACCTACAAACCTGTACGTCTTTGGAGTGTGGGAGGAAACCGGAGCTCTCGGGGAAAACCCAAGCAGGTCACGGGGAGAATATACAAACTCCGTACAGACAGCACCCTTAGTCAGGATCGATCCCGGGTCTCTCGCACTGTAAGGCAGCAACTTCACCACTGTGCTACCGTGCCACGCTGGTACTAAGTTCTCCCACTTTCTCATCCACTTCCTACACACCAGGGGCAATTTACAAAAGTCAATTAACCAACAAAACCTGCATATCTTTGGGATAGAGTCACACAGCATGGGAACAGGCCCTTTGGCCCAACTTTTCCAGGCCAACCAAAATGTCCCATCTACACTACACTTGCCTGCATTCGGTCCATATCCCTCTAAACCTTTCCTACCCACGTACCTATCCAAATGTCTTTTAAATGTTGTGATAGTACCTGTCTCAGCTACCTCCTGTGGCATCTCATTCCATACACCCGCCTCCTTCTGTGCGAGGATTGGGGAGGAAATGGGAGCACCCAGAAGAAACCCACAAGGTCATAGGGAGAATGTACAAATTCCTCACAGACAACACCCAAGGTCAGGATCAAACCCTGGTCTCTGGTGCTGTGAGGCAGCAGCTCTATCAGCTGCACCACTGTGCCGCACCTGTCTATTCAGTGGTGTGAGGTGGAGATGGAATCATTGAAAAAGGCAGAATAATTACACGCCACACATTCTTCTCATCGCACAGACGCTCACATTAAAGTCCTTCTGCATTCGGTCCATAATCCCTCTAAACATGTTCCCAATGTTGGGGGAATCCAGAACAAGGGGCCACAGTTTAAGAATAAGGGGTAGGCCATTTAGAACTGAGATGAGGAAAAACTTTTTCAGTCAGAGAGTTGTGAATCTGTGGAATTCTCTGCCTCAGAAGGTAGTGGAAGCCAGTTCTCTGAATGCATTCAAGAGAGAGCTAGATAGAGCTCTTAAGGATAGCGGAGTCAGGGGGTATGGGGAGAAGGCAGGAACGGGGTACTGATTGAGAATGATCAGCCATGATCACATTGAATGGCGGTGCTGGCTCGAAGGGCCGAATGGCCTCTTCCTGCACCTATTGTCTATTGTCTATTGTCTACCATCACAAAGAACCACTTGCCAGTTTTGAAAAACCGCACCAGAAGTAACTTTCAGGCTAGTCAGTTCCCATTTTGTTCTTGTTGATCTGAGCCTTAAATTGCCTCGAGCTGAGTGATTATCTGTGTTTGCTATGCACAGGAAATCCAGCTCAAAATATCTGAGCACTTTATTGCTACGTTTTCACCCGGCTTTTTACTTTTTACTTTCTAGATAGAGTTGAATTAAAATATTAATGATCAGATCTAATTGGATTCCTTCCCCTCCTCCTTCCCAGATCTCCCTCTATCTTCCTGTCTCCACCTATAAACCCCTCCTCCTTCCCAGATCTCCCTCTATCTTCCTGTCTCCACCTATAAACCCCTCCTCCTTCCCAGATCTCCCTCTATCTTCCTGTCTCCACCTATAAACCCCTCCTCCTTCCCAGATCTCCCTCTATCTTCCTGTCTCCACCTATAAACCCCTCCTCCTTCCCAGATCTCCCTCTATCTTCCTGTCTCCACCTATAAACCCCTCCTCCTTCCCAGATCTCCCTCTATCTTCCTGTCTCCACCTATAAGCACCTCATATTTCGCCTGGGCAGTTTGCGGCCCGGTGGTATGAACGTTGACTTCTCCAACTTCAGATAGCTCCTCTGTCCCTCCCTTCCCCTCCTCCTTCCCAGATCTCCCTCTATCTTCCTGTCTCCACCTATATCCTTCCTTTGTCCCACCCCCGACATCAGTCTGAAGAAGGGTCTCGACCCGAAACGTCACCCATTCCTTCTCTCCCGAGATGCTGCCTGACCTGCTGAGTTACTCCAGCATTTTGTGAATAAATTAATTGGATTCAATCTTTTGTTCAACTCTACATCTTCCCACCTTCTCCCGCTCTCAATTTTCCCACTTTGTTTCTTCACTCCCTCATCCCTCTCCTCCCATTCCTTCATCTCTTCCTATCACCACTACTTGCTTTTCTGTCCCACTTTCCTCTTTCTTCTCTTCCCTCCTCTTTTCACCCTTTTTCTCTCTCCCACGCCCACACTTTCCTCACCCACTCTCTCCTCCCTCCTTTTCCCTTCTCCCCTCCATCCCTCTTTCCTTCCCCACTCTCACCTTTTCTCTCTCTCCTCTCCTCCATCTTTCTTTCCTCCGCTCTCATCTCCCTCCTTTTCCCTATTCCCACCACCCCTTCCTCCATCCCTCCTGGTACAAGATAGGTTTGAATTTAGATTTAGTTCAGTACACATCTCCGTTTACCAAATTTCTGTCTGAAGAAGGCTCTCGACTCGAAACGTCACATATCCATTCCCTCCAAAGCCCTTTCCACGTCACTGCAGTAGCTCCAAACCTCCTTCTCCCAAATTTGCTGTGAAGCTTATCTCTATTTCTGAAAGGTCATGACCCAAAACAAGCCTATACATGTCCTCCACAGAGGCTGCCTGATATGCTGTGTAACTGCATTTTATCTTTTCCTAAAGATTTCAGGATCTGCAGTTCCTTGTTTTTTCTGTTTACCCATTTCCTCCAGCCACTTAAGTAAAAACTATTAGCAACATAAAGAGAATAAAAAGAGCTTCCTTTCCACAAGCTGAGTCATTGTTAGCTATTAAATGGATGTTAGTGGTTGCTAGGGACTCATTGGATACATTTAATATCTTTTTGCTAACCTTGCTAGGAAAAAAAAGTTGACAATCAGTTCTTGCTTTGCCTTAAATCCTTTTTTGTTTTGTTTGCATCCGATTTAAGGTAATGTTTACTTTCATTAAAAACAATTAAACTGGGAGCTCATTATTTTTCTGACCATGTTTAACGGCGATGGTTTCTTGAGCCAAACAATCTACAGAAAATATTGTGAATCCTCACTGGGTCGGGCAGCGTGTGAAGAGAGAGGTGGAGTTGATGGTTCTCGTTGATGGAGACACAAGAGACTGCTGCAGCTAGAATCTTGTGCAAAGCACAAAGTGCTGGAGGAACTCAACATGTCAGTGCTGCACAGTGGCGTGGCTGGTAGAGCCCCTACCTTACAGCGCCAGGCACCTGTGTTCGATCCTGACTTTGGGTGCTGTCTGTGTTCTTCCTGTGACTGCGGGTTCTTGCGTGTTCTCTCTGTGGCCGCGTCGGTTTCCTCCGGGTGCTCCAGCTTCCTCCCACATCCCAAAGACGTGCGTGTTTGTAGGTTAATTGGCCTCTACAGTATTGTTCCCAGCGTGTAAGCAGTATAAGCTCAATAGAAGCACAAATATTTGCAATTCAGGCAACTGTAAAAGATAACGTGTGTACAAAACAGGTTTCCTTAAGAAGATGCCCAATACAAAATTCCATCGATTGTATAAATATAGCTTAAAAATCTAAACATAAATCATGATCTATGTATACATGCTAAACTTACATGGGAATCATTATCTGTGGAAAAGCTATAAACTGAATAAAATGATAATCTATTTTTAAAAGAATGTCATTACCTATAAACACATTGTAACCTATGCAGCATAAGTCTTTCAAGAACTTAGGTTAAATGCAACACATTAATTGAAAAAGTGGAGATATAAGAAACTGCAGATGCTGGAATCTACAGACAGAAGTGAGGTCCCGACCTGAAATATCGTCTGTCCATTCCTTCCACAGATGCTATCTGAGCTGCTGATTAAATTTTTTCATTAATTGGTGTAAATTTAATGAGATTCTAAAGCATTTATGTTACCCATTTGCTTTTAGTTTGACCGTGGTTAAGTTCTATTTTCATTTAATTCCACTGATTATTTGCAGTCCTTGTATCGGATTCTGCAACTGCAATCCACTCATGTCATTCTTTCTTTGACATTTCCGACATCATTTAACCTTATAGCCTGTCCTGCTTTGTGTGTGTGTGTGTGTGTGTGTGTGTGTGTGTGTGTGTGTGTGTGTGTGTGTGTGTGTGTTTGTGTGTGTGTGTGTGTGTGTGCGTGTGTGTATCTATCTGTCGGGCTGTCTGTGTCAGTCTGATACAGCATGAAAACAGGCCCTTCGGCCCACTGTGTCCTCGCCAACCATCGATCACCCGTTCACACTAGTTCTACCTTAACCCACTTTCACTTCCACTCCCGACATGCACAGTAATTCATTTATAGAGATCAATCAACCTCCAAATCCCCAATCTTTAGGATATGGGACGACACTGGAGCACCCAGAAAAAAAACACACGCAGTCACAGGGAGAATGTACAAACTCCCTTCAGTCAACACCTGAGGTCGAGTTTAAACCCTGATCAATGGTGCTGTAAGGCAGCAGCTTTACTAGCTACAGTGTGCCTGTGCATGTGTGTGTACGCGCACGTGTGTACGTGCACGTGTGTGTATGTGCACATGTGTGTGTGCACGTGGGCGTGCGAGGGGTGCAGCGTGCATGTGTATGATCTATATGTCATTCGTTTATTTTATTGTCACATGTACCGAGGTACAGTGAAAAGTTTTTGTTGCGTGCTAACCAGTCAGCAGAAAGGCAATACATGATTACAATCGATCCATTTACAATGTATAGATACATGATAAGGGAATAACATTTCGGGCAAGGTAAAGCCAGCAAAGTCCGATCGAGGATAGTTCGAGGGTATCATAGTTAAAGTAAGAAATGTTGCAGTCGGAATAGAGATTTAAGAGTGTGGAAGGGTTGTAATTTGAGTTTGTCGATCTGCTTCTGTGGCTAGCACGCAAATATTCGCCTGGATTGGGCACCAGAAGGATATAGTTTGACAGATATTTCACTGTCACACACCTTATAAATGATAACTATATCATTGATTGTGTTTCTTTCAATCTGACTATCGTCACAGTAATTAATTTACAATTTCATTTGATTGTGAGATGTTAATGAAACATTTCACATAACATTATTGAGTAAAATGAAAGTCATAAATAGGTATCAGGAGATTTATGATAACAAGTTATCAGATGAAGTACTGGCAAGTTAAACATTTACACATTTGTATGAGTGGTGTACATTTAAGCTGTATTGAAAGTAGATTTAAGATAACTATGCTCAAAATGGAAAGAATAAAAGTTAATTGTTTGAAATAAATCTCCCCAATGGTGGATTTGTGTGGCACAGCACTAGTGCTGTTACCTCACAACTTCATCGAACACTGTCCTCCCGAACATCATGCCAAGACCATCAAACAATACCATACAATACAATACAATATCTTTATTGTCATTGTACAAGTGCAACGAGATTAAGAACGCCACTTCCATATCGATGCGAAAAATAAAATAAATAAAACTCAACGAAAACAAAAACAACAAAGGGAGGGGAAAAAAAAGGAAACCAGGTAAAGTGTAAAAAAGGTTAATGCAGGGTCAGTTGTGCCAGATGGCCATGGGGGCAGAGACAGATCATGGGGGGCTCTCAGCAGGTCCGATTCAGAGCAACTATAGCTCTAGGAATAAAACTGTTTCTTAGTCTGGAGGAGCAGGCGTAGAAGGCCTTGTAACGTCTGCCAGATGGAAGTAGTTCAAACCGATGGTGGCATGGAGTCCTTGAAGATGCTGGTGGCTTTCCTGAGGAAGCGTGCATTGTAGATGCCCTCCAGGGCTGGTAGCTATATCCCAATGATCCTCTGCACGCTGCACACATAACCCATATCCCTCCAGTCCCTGCATATCCACAGTAGATTCCAAGCAGTAACCACCCTTTGAGTCGAGACCCTTCTTCAGACTGATGACGGGTCTGGACACGAAACATCACCCATTCCTTCTCTCCTGAGATGCTGCCTGACCTGCTGAGTTACTCCAGCATTTTGTGAAACTCTACACAGTGAGTTGCATTTGAAAAGCAAAGAACTGCAGATGTTGACAATCTGAAGTTGAAATCGAAAATGCTGGAAATACTGACAGCATCTCCAAAAAAGAAACATAGTAAATGTTTCAGGTCAAAGAAGATCAATGTGTGGTTGGATCTGGGTAGTAGAGACTGGGTAGTGGTTGAATGAATGGTAGTTAATAGGAAATTAGGGAGATTAAATGTGGAGCTAGTGTAAATGGAAGGGGGTGAGGAGTTGACATGGATTTGGTTGGACAAAGGGCCTAATTCCATGCTGCAGGACAAGTCAAGGTCCTTTCAGTAGATCTGGAACAAGTTAGAAGACAAGTTAAAGAAGTTAAATATTTTGTATATTTCAGCGATCTAATTTAATTCTTCCGAACAACACACGACACAATGGATGGTATAATGGTGCAGCTGGTAGAGCTGCTGTCTCATAGCTCCCAGCTTTAATCATGTGGGTTTCCTCCGTGTGTTTCAGTTTCCTCCCACATCCCAAGGACATGTGGGTTTGAAGGCTAATTGGCTTTTGTAAATTGGCCCTAGTGTGTAAGGAGTGGATGAGAAAGTGGAATGACATAGAACTTGCATGACTCGATGGTTGGGTTGGGCTCAGTGGACCAAAGGGCCTTCCACATGCTGTATCTCTGAACTAAACTATACAAACCTGGTTTAAGTTGCAGAGGGAGGAAGGAGTGAAGGGAACAAAGGTAATACCTGTGATGGGGTGGAGAGCAAGAGATGGTGGAGTATACTGAGATAAAGTGGTGAAGAATTGTTATTTGCAATTACAGAGGGATATACATACAAAGGAATGAATGAGGTGAGAGGATGGAAGGGAAAAAATGCTGGAAATGTGAAATATAGAACACTGAAGTTGTGTAAAATAAGAGAATGCTGCAATATATCTCTTTGCTATCTAGCATATTTTGACCTGGTGAAGACAGAATATTAAAACTGAAGTTGAGGCTTACAAACCAGAGAACGATAAAGAATTTTATGTAGAACCCCACAGAGGATTATTTCCAGTCATTTTTTCAACGAGTTGTAAATTAATCCTAGAGGAATTCTGTTGAACTTTTCAATTCAAGACTCCTGCAAAGTATTTGGATTACACTTTCATTTCTGTGCACCTGAATTCTTCCCACTCATTATTTAAACTTTGCAATTTCTCTCAGTAATTGTAACCACAGGAAGTCCCCACCAAATCATCTGTTTGCACTATTTCCCTTTCCAAATAATAAGAAAACAAAAATGATAAATAATTTATTAACTGCTTTGAAAAACGAGTGAGATTCAGAGAGTTTTGGAATGTTCACATTTAATGTAACCACAAACATTAGGTATGTAAGTAGGGATATGCTATTTACCAACTTATATCTGCTTAATTGTTAGATAAGATTATGGTTCATCTCTGATCTGACCACTATTTTCTTGTAATCTCTGCGTATCCCGTTATTTCCTTTGTAGGTTAATTGGCTTGGTATAAGTATAAATTGTCCCTAGGGTGTGTTGGGTAATGTTAATGTGCTGGGATCGCTGGTCGGTGCAGACTCAGTGAGCCGAAGGGCCTGTTTCCACACTGTATCTCTAAATTCTAAACTAAACTATCCAACAATCATAGTCTTGGAGTCAAAGAGCACGGAAACAGAGCCTTCAGCACAAATTGTCCCTGCCGCCCAAAATGCCCCATCTACACTAGTCCCATTTGCCTGTGTTTGGCCCAGATCCTTCTAAACCTTTGCTATCCATGTACCTGTCCAAACCTTTCCTATCCACGAACCCGTCCAAATCTTTCCTATCCACGCACATGTCCAAACCTTTCCTTTGATTTTGATATAGTTCCAGGTTTCTGAAGTGAGACCTGAATTTCCAACTTTGTGGTTCAGTGATGAGAGAGTTAGCCCCAAGTTTCAGCTGCCACTTGCAATTGTGACAAAACGTACAGAATGGGGTTTGGTGACATTGTGGAAGGAGGCATATAGCACTCTATGGCTATCTATCCAGGACCAGAGGGCACAGGCTCACCATAGAAGGATGTACCTTTAGAAAGGAGATAATTTCTTTAGCCAGAGGGTGGTGAATCTGTGGAATTCATTACCACAGATGGCAGTGGAGGTCAGGCCATTGGGTATTTGACAGGTGGAAATTGACAGGTTCTTGATTACTAAGGCTGTCAAAGGCCAGGGGGAGAAGGCAGGAGAATGGGGTAGAAATAAAAATGAGAACACAAGCTTTTCACTGTACATCGGTGCACGTGGCAATAAAATAAACTGAGCTGAACCAAGAGGGAAAGATAGATCAGCCATGATTCAATGGCGTAGTAGTCTCGATGGGCCAAATGGCCTAATTCTGCTCCTATCACATGAACTCTTGAACTCCAGAATGGTATTTACATAAAAGATTAGCAATGCATTTTCATATTTAACAATTTACAAGTACATTCCAGAACTTGCTATCAGCTTCAGGGTGTCATGATGGTGACTACTTACAATTTCACTAGGATAACAACTGTCATTTTGAACCATTATTAGCCAGTGTGTTTAGTGGGTGGAAACGTTTGGAACTTGCTTACCTAAGGTGCCAACATCAGGATTGATTAATTGCCATACTTCTCTGAATATCATAAACAGAAAAGAAAATGAGGTGCAGTGCAATGTGATTTCTAATATATTCATTGCAACTGACCATAACTCGAGCAGAATTGGCATTTATGAATGACAAAGGATGCAAATCCTATCCTCCGGATCCCCGGAGGATATTCTGTCTGATTCACAGAGGGATGCTGAAATTGCTATAACTTGTTTACCTACATCTTGTGACTTGTTAAAATAACACAAAGCCACGAATAATTATATTCTTGCCTTTCACGTTATACCTTGTTATTCAGACCTTCAATGAGAGTTCATTTCAGGGCCAGAAAGAATCACAGTAGAGATTTGAAATGTTGCAGACTTCACCATTTTAATCTTTGTCTCCAGTACATTGCAAAAAACATATTTCCCACTGTTTTTATTCTGCAAAAGGACTAATCGTAAGGACACAATTTGTCTCTAATGAGAGGATTGCCGCCACTTTTTGACAACATTGGGATAAATATCCAGATTACACTGCCTAAGAGTGGGACAAAATAGTCACCTCGAATGATTTAAAAAATGGCAGCAGTGCTTGTTAGGGACTGAATATAAATATCTCCCTGGCAGACTGGAATAGCATCCATCACATCCTTTCTGTAGCACATCCTCAAATGCAGATGAGTGGGAGACTGGCTCTACGCTCATTCATTTTGGAACACAGAACATAGACTTAGCAGTAGACTTTAAACTTTAGAGATCCTGCGTGGAAACAGACCCTTCGGTCCACTGAGTCTGCGCCGACCAGCAATCACCCCTTATGCTAACACTATCCTGTGCAATAGAAACATAGAAACATAGAAAATAGGTGCAGCAGTAGGCCATTCGGCCCTTCGAGCCTGTACCGCCATTCAATATGATCATGGCTGATCATTCAACTCAGTATCCCATACCTGCCTTCTCTCCATACTCCCTGATCCCTTTAGCCACAAGGGCCACATCTAACTCCCTCTTAAATATAGCCAATGAACTGGCCTCAACTACCTTCTGTGGCAGAGAATTCCACAGATTCACCACTCTCTGTGTGGAAAAAAAACAGAATAGGGCCAATTTACAATTTAACCAAAGCCAATTAACCTATAAATCTGTGCATTTGGAGTTTGGGAGGAAACTGGAGCACCCAGGGTAAACCCATGCGGTCACAGGGAGAACATACAGACTCCATACAGCCAGCACCCGGAGTCAGGATTGAACCCTGGCCTCTAGAGCTGTAAGGTAGCAGCTCCATTGAAACGCCACTGAGTCACTATGCCACTGTACGGCACAGGAACAGGCCTTTTGGCCCATAATGTCAGTTCCAAACATGATGCCAAGGCCAACACTTCTCTGCCTGTGCATAGTCCACATCTCTGCAGTCCCTGCATATCCACGTGCCTATCCAAAAGGTCTCTTAAATGCCACTATCATATCTGCCTCCACCACTACCCATGGCACTGTATTATAGGCACTCACCACCCTCTGTGTAAAAAAAACCAGGCCTGTTTGGCTCCTTTAAGCTTTCCCCCTCTCACCTTAAAACTATCTCCTCTAGTATTTGATATGTCCATCCAGGAAAAAACGTTCTGAGTGTCTACCCTTTCACTGCAATTCATAATGTTATATACACCTCTCACATCTCCCCTGAATATCTGGCATTCCAGAGAAAACAACAACCTCTACCTGTAGTTAATATTCCCAAACACAATCATCATTTGGGTAAAATGTAGACACAGGGAACTGCAGATGCTGGTTTACAGAAAAAAAGACACAAAGTGGTGGGGTAACTCTACGGGTCAGGCAGTGTCTCTGGAGAACATAGATAGGTGACATATCTGGTCAGAAGCCTTCTTCAGACTGATTGTGGTGAGGGAGGGGGATGGGCAGTTGGATGAGAGGAAGGGCTGGATAAAGCTTTGTCAGTGGTAGGTTGATACAGATGAGGGGGGTGGAGGGAGGTTTGATAGGCAGATTGATGGACAAAATACAGAGATGAAAAGATAAAAGGTGTGAGATAAGGATGGAAGAGGGGACAATTGCGAACCCAGAGGAAGAAATCTAGGAGGAAGGGGAGGGGGAGAAATAGGTGCAAGTTCAGGTGGAACACTTGGAAGAGAGGGGGGTGGAAAGGCCGAATGATGGGGGTGGGGCGGGGGGGATGTTTGTAGGTTAGTTATCTAAAATTGAATAACTCAGTGTTCATACATTAGGTTGTAAGCTACCCAAGTGGAACATGATATGCTCTTCTTCCAATTTACACATGGCCTCACTCCGCCAATGAAGAAGGCCAAGGTCAGAAAACTCTGATAGACACAAAGTGCTGGAGTAACTCAGCAGGTCAAGCAGCATCTGGAGAAAAAGGATAGGTGACATTTCAGGTCGGGACCATTCTTCAGACTCCAAGTCCCGACACGAAACATCACCCATCCTATTTCTCAAGAGATGCTATCTGACCTGCTGAGCTACTCCAGCACTTTGTGTCTACCTTTGGCATAAACCAGCATCTGCAGTTCTTTGTTTTGACAGAAACTCTGTATGGGTATGGGTCTTTATGAGTCCAATAAACCTCCTATGCATTATTTCCAAAGCCACGACATCCTTCATGTAATGGGCCAACCAGAACTGCATGCAATACTCCAAAGTTCTGCATCATGGCTTCTTGCATGAAGACTGATCTCATCTTCACTTTACAGTGTTAGTTACTATCAATTAATACCAGCATATACCTCCTAATAAAATAAATGTGGGTTCCAGCCTTTCTTGAAAGACCTGAGCACAATCTGGGTGAGTTCTAATGTGAGATCAAGTTATCTGCTCTTTTTGAATAAAGATTCCAATTCAGACTCTGAATTAGTTTATTGTCATATACACCAGGCTGTAGTGAAATTCCTGGTTCACATAAAGCTTGGGGAATAAATAATAATTTATTGAATTAACGTGGAAATTAATAAACGTGGAATAACTGAGAAAAGGAAAGATAAGAGGGTCATTAAGGAGCAGTGCTGAACTACTATTGACCTCTTTGGTGACCCTCAGACTTATCCTTGATCGGACTTTGCTGGCTTTACCTTGCACTAAACGTTATCCCCTTATCATGTATCTATACGCTGACTGGTTAGCACGCAACAAAAGCTTTTCACTGTACCTCGGTACACGTGACAATAAACAAAACTGAACTGAAAAACAAAATCAGAAATGTTAGATTTCATAGGATCCCATCAAGCAACATTTGTCTCCAAACTTCAATGCTTGAACAAAGCATTGATAGATGGTGCGTCTGTCAATATTTCAGGTAAATATTAGTGGATCTTGTCATAAAAAACAAGATGTTTATAGCATTAATGTTTTATGAGTTGTAATTTATATTGTTCTGCAGGCATGATGATTTTTGCTTAAATTAGACTCATTCTCTTCTAGTTTGGTTGCATGGGGTATTTTTTTGCAACTCCCCTTTTACATAATTTATAACATTGCTTGGGGGTAAATTATGAGTTTTCTGCTCTTTGCATTTGTAAATATCTGACAGACACGATTTGGATTTCATAGCTGGAGTTTCCCATTGAACACATTTAAAAGGACTATCTTTAATGCAACAAGATGCTCCATGTGTTGACAAAGGATGGTTTGAATTATATCAAAGCACAGCTTTGAAACAAGCACAATTGTAGTGGCAACGATGTTCATTTAGTTGCTTATCCATGCAAAGAAGAAAAGAAAAGAGAAATGTATTGGTATAACCAAAATTGATTGTCCCCAGATGTAGTTTAGTTTAGTTTAGAGGTACAGCACAGAAACAGACCCATCGACCTACCGAGTCCGCGCCAACCAGCAATCACCCCGTACACCAGCACTGTCTTACGCACGAGGGACAATTTACAATCTTTACCAAAGCCAATTAACCTACAAACCTGTACATCTTTGGAGTGTGGGAGTTGCTGCCTTACAGCAACAGAGACCAAGGTTCGATCCTGGGTTCAGTATGTACGGAGTTTGTACATTTTCTCTGTGACCACGTCATGATCTCCGGGTGCTCCGGTTTCCTCCCACATTCCAAAGACGTACAGGTTTGTAGGTTAATTGGCTTTGGTATAATTGGAAACTGTCCCTAGTGTGTAGGATAGTACTAGTGTACAAGGTGATCGCTGGTCGGCGCGGACCCGGAGGACTGGAGGGCCTGAATCTCAAAAGTCTAAAGTCTAAAAGATGGCTGTACAGCAGGTGAACAAAGCCCCAGGGCTGATTTCAGACTGGGGCAAGGCAGCACTCAGCTGTCAGCCTGGCTCTGTCCACAGTAGTAAATCTTAAAAACATGAGCTTCTGGCACAGATACAAGGGCACTATCATAAGGGCTGCAGATGATGTGGCAAGGGGCATGGGGCTGAATTGGCATGGAGATGCTGTAAAGCCTGGAGAATTATGACTCGCCTTTGTTGTTTGATGCAAAGCCATAGATTCAGTATAACATTCAAAATGAAGGGTTACAAATTAAGAAGATGTGAGGAATTGCAGACATTGAAATCTTGAACAAAACACAAAGGACCGGAGAAACTCACCAGGTTGGACAACATCTGTGGAGGAAATGGATAGGCAATTTTTCAGGTCAGGACCCTTCTTCAGTCTGAAACGTTGCTTGTCCATTTTCCCCATGGATTGTTCCTCCGGCTGAGTTCCTCCAGCTCTTTGGATTTTTCGCTCAAGATTTCAATGTCTTCAATCTGAGGAAGGGTCCCAACCCAAACCCTCGCTAAAGACTGAAGAAGAGTCCTGACCCTAAATGTCGCTTGTCCAGTCCCTCCACAGATTTTGCTTAACCCACTGAGTTCTTCCAGCACTTTATGTCTGGCAAAGAACCTATGATGTTTGAAATCTGGAATGAAATGGAAAATGCTGGAAACACTCCACAGGTCAGGCTGTGGTTTAGATCGAGGAACTAGCATCACAGTTAGTTCAATGAAGAGTTAGCAGCTGAAATGTTCACGCCATTTCTCCCTCTGCCTGACATGCCATGCCTTTACAGCATTTTTGGTTTAATTCGCAAGCCAATTCTCTGCCGTTATTTTTTTAGCAAAACTCTCCGATAGGTAATAAAGATAGCACACTGCAGAAATACTAAAAATAGAAATGCATCCCCACTCGCTTGTGTTTAATATGTTGTTCTGTGCAAAAAAATTGATGCCAACTTCAATGTAACTGAATTTTGTAAATTGGGTTGTCGTGCAAGTTGGTAAATGTATTGCAGTGCACAGCTGGGACATTGTACATTGAATGTTCTCCACTACATTGATGTGGACCTGGAATTCTATCCAGTGTGATGACCTGGGGCACATGAGACTCAGGGGTGGTCTTATAGAGGGATATAAAATCATGAGGGTAATAGATAGGATGAATGCAGTCTTTCACCCATGACAGAGGAATTAAGAACCAGAGGATATAGGTTTACGGTGAGAGGGGCAAGATTTACTAGGAACCTGAGGAGAAACCTTTTCACACAGTGGATGGTGGGTATTTGGAATGAGCCGCCAGAGGAGGTAGTTGAGTCAGGTACCATAACAGCATTTAACAGACACTTGGACAGGTATATGGTTAGAAACGGTTTAGAGGGATATGCGCCATACACGGGCAAATGGAATTAGTATCGATGAAATGGGTACAGAGGAGGTTTGCCAGAATAACACCAGGATTTGGGGGTATTAGTTACAGGAAGAGGTTGAACAGGCTTGAATTGCTTTCTCTTGAAATGTTGGAGATTGAGGGGACACCTGATAAAATTATAAGAGGCTTAGATAGGTCAGAACCTCTTTCCCAGGATAGCAATATCAAATACTAGAGAGCAAAACTTTAAAGTGATAAGGGCAACATTTAGAGGAGATGTGCGAGGCAAGTTTTTTACAGAGTGGTGAGTACTTGGAATGTGCTGCAAGGGGTGGAGGTGGAGGCAGGTACGATATTGGCGTTTCAGACAATTTTGGATTGGCACCTGGATATGCAGGGAATGGAGGGATATAGATTATGTGCAAGCAAATAAGAGTTGGGCTTGGCATCATGTTTGGCACAGACATCATAGGTTGAAGAACCTGTTCCTGTGCTGTACTGTACTGTCGATAGAGACCAAGTGCTGGAGTAACTCAGTGGGTCAGGCAGTATTTTTGGAGTAAAGTAGGTGGTGTTTTGGGTTGGAAACCTTCTTCAGACCCAGGGTTCTTCAAACCCGTTATCTTTGGTGTAAACCAGCATCTGTAGTTCCTTCCTACATATTCTGAACTGTTCTATGTTTTGTGCTCTCTTTTATTTACATCTTGTTCGGCATGGACGAGTTGGGCCGAAGGGCCTGTTTATGTGCTGTATGACTCTTTGACTACAGTTGGCATCACTGACTTTTTTTTCCCTTCTGTTTTCTTCCCCAAGGCTTCGTATCTAAACCGAACCGTGAACCAATCTCTCACCACAAGGGACAGAAGAATAGCACCTCCACGCACAGAGGACCCATGTAAATACTCAGTACCTGCACAGGCTGCCGCCTGTGAGATTAAACCCTGTCAGCTCTCAAGCACATACGCCAGCCAACACCCGAAACTACCAGAGGCTGGGCGGGGGTTCAAGTCACTGAACGGCGGGGGAGAGAATCCTTCATCAGAACTGCTGCAAAACATTCAGAGCAATGGATCCTGCAGGAATTCTATGCAGGGTAAAGTCAAGGCTGTGGGAAATGTGGAAGAGGTCTCGGAACTGGCAAGGAGCTGGAAGGATAAGGCCCCTGTGCCCAGGCAGCAGTCTGTCTTCGTGGGGCGGCTTGGGCAGCCTCCACGGGGACCCCTCTCCTTGCACATGTACAGCAGAAAGAATGTTTTCCTCCAACACAGTCTACACACCTCTGACCTGCAGGCTCTGGGTCAGAAAGAAGGTTAAACGACATTGCCGGCCAGAGAATGGATATATGGAACTCACTGCTGCTTCTGCCATGGCAGAGTTTCACCCAGGTACCAAAGGGAGGGGAGACCTCCTCCCGAAACTCACCAAGCCTTTTGATACTGCTGCCTCCCACATTTTCCAAGATTTCACTGACTTTTTTTCATAACTATTTCGATCCAAAAGATATATATAAAAGCCATTTTTCCATAGGAACCTTAATCCAACTGAACAGAGGTGTGATGAGTGGTATCTTTCATTTGGGAGAAATGATAAGGGAGCATCGATCCATCAATGAGACAGCACAGGAACGGTGGCACACATAGGTGGCAATTTTGGGCTGTAAGCTTCTCTGATTGTGCTCGTCAATGAGGTCTCATCCCATGTCTGCTAACATGGGACCAAGAAGCGGTCTCTGGCTGTATCATTTCCTATATTAAAAAAAAGAGAAAAAAGATAGAAATGAATGTTTTAATAGCTGAAATGCATTTGTATGTGGAAACTACTAATAGAGGAGGGGAGCATGTTAAAAATTAACCTTGCATTTTCTGGATGTGGAGTTTCACAGGATGGCATGCTTTCGTGATGAGAAATGTCAACTTATTTTATTACTGACTCTGATTTTGATTCCACAAGGCGGGAAGGTGTGTCTGTCGTAGTTGGTGAGTGAAAGGATCGTTCTTGATTGTAAATGTGCCAGCTTTGTACGACACGAGGACATTGAAAGCAGAAGGAGTCTCTCTATTTAAAGCCATTTCCCCAAAGTCTTGTATTCCATTTTCAATCGGGTGACTTTTATTGGGGACAAGGCAAGAATGTTTTACACCACGAGCAGGTTTAAAATGTGAAGGAGTTTTTTAATTGACTATTCCAGTGCTGAAAATAACACTTGTAAGAAATGGGTGAGTTGCATTTTTCAAAACAAGCATAGAGACGTTTCCAAAAAATTAAATTACCAAGCAAGTTATTTTGGTTTAGACTGCCTTGCTTTATAATTAAAATGTATTATTCCATCCTTTTGAATTTTCTTGCCCGTTTTATATATAAATAGAATAAATAGGAATCGCACAATATGGGTGGCGTTGCTGGTAGAGCTGCTGCCTCACAGCACCAGAGACCTTGCTTTGTCCCTGACCTTGGGTGCTGTCTGTGACCGTTGGGGTTTCTTCCGGGTCCTCCGGTTTCCTCCCACATCTTACAGACGTGCAGGTTTGTAGATTAACACAAAGTGTTGGAGTAAGTCAGCAGATCAGGCAGCATCTCTAGAGAAAAAGGATGGGCAACGTTTCAGGTCAGATCCGACCAATGTCCGAAGAAGGGTTCTGACCCAAAATGTCACCCATCATTTTTTCTCCAGGGATGCTGCTTGACCTGCTGAATTACTCCAGCACTTTGTGTCTATCTTCGGTATACACCAGCATCTGCAGTTCCTTCCTCCACAGGTTTGTAGGTTAATTGGTCTCTGTAAACTGCCCTTAGAGGGTAGGGAGTGGGAAAGTGTCACGGAGTCATCCAGCTTGGAAACAGGCCCTTCAGCCCAACTTGCCTACACTGACCAACTTGTCCCATCTACACTAATTCCACCTGCCTGCAATTGGCCAATATCCATCCAAACCTGACCTATCCATGTACCTGTCTAATTGTTTCTTAAGCATTGTGATAGTCCCTGCCTCAACAACCTCCTCTGGCAGCTCATTCCAGACACCCACCACTCATGGTGTGAAAAAGTTACCTCTCAAATTCCTAATAAATCTTTCCCCCTTCACCTTAAACCTGTGTCCTTTGGTTCTCAATTCCCCTACACTTGGCAAACGACTCCGTGCATCTACCTGAACTATTACTCTCATGATTTCATACACCTCTATAACATTACCCTTCCTCCTGGACTCCAAAGAATAGAGTCCCATCTTGCTCAACCTCTCCCTATAGCTCTGGCCCTTGAGTTCTGACAACATCCTCGTAAATCATCTCTGTACCCATTAATTTCACAACATCGTTCGTATAACATGGTTTAGTTTAGAGATACAGATACAGTGCGGGAACAGGCCCTTCGGCCCTCTGTGTCTGCGCTGGCCAGCGATCCCCGCACATTAACACTATCCTACACACTTGGGACAATTTTTACATTTACCAAGCCAATCAACCTACAAACCTGTACGTCTTTGGAGTGTGGGAGGAAACCAAAGAACTCGGAGAAAACCCATTAAGGTCACGGAGAGAACGTACAAACTCTGTACAGACAGCACCCATAGTCGGGATTGAACCCGGGTCTCAGGCGCTGCATTCGCTGTAAGGCAGCAACTCTACCGCTGCGCCACCGTGCCCAGAACTGAACACAATATTCCAAATGTGGCTTCACCAATGTCTTATATATCTGGAATATGACCACCCACCATCTATACTCAATATTCTGACTGATGAAGGCCAATGTACCAAAAGGGGGCTTTGATCACCTTATCTACCTGTGTCGCCACCTCAAGGAACTATGTACTTGCACTCCTAGATCTCTCTGCTCTACAACACTCCCCAGAGCCCTACTTTTCACTGTGTAGGTCCTGCCCATGTTAGACTTTCCAAAATGCAACACATGACATTTAAATTCCATCAACCATTCCTCAGCCCACCTGGCCAACTGATCAAGATCCTGCTGCAATCTTTCACAACCACCTTCACTACCTGCAATACCATCCAGTTTTGTATCATCAGCAAACATGGCAAAGTGGAATAACATGGAACTAATGTGAACAGGTGATCAATGGTCAGTGTGGACTTGGTGGCTGTTTCCCTCCTGTATCTGTAAACTAAACTAAACATATATCCATCATGTACAGGCGGAAAGTGGTTTAAGTTGACATTATGTTTGGCATGAACATTGTGAGCCAGAGGGTCTGTTCCTGCACTGTTCTATGTTCTGTCAGTTTTCACCGGGATACATGATAATGGAACAGGTTTGAGGGAGCAGTCTCTCGTACAGATGGTTGGTGTTGACTGCTTCCTCAACTGGAGTAAAGGTTCCATGTTCCTGCATTTCCAGTGAGCAACATACTGTGTGATTAATTTTTAATTAATCCACCACCCCCAACCAACTAACATTGCTCAAACTTAATTTAATGTTCTCACAGTAACTACCCAGTTCTCCCCAAGGAGCCTTAGTAGAAACAAGGAACTGCAAATGCTGGATTACATAAAATGTTGAAGAAAATCAGCGGGTCAGACAACATCTCTGGAGAACATGTATAGTTGACATTTTGGGTCAAGACCCTTCTTTAGGCGGACCCCGACCCAAAACTTCACCTATCCGTATACTGCAGAGATCCAAGCTGCCTTACCCCGTTATTCTGAAAAGAAAACTAATTCAAGGATTATAAGGATATAGCAGGAAAGTGGAATTAAAGCCACGATCAGATCACCCAAGATCTTATTGATTAAGCTCAAGAAGTCATGCTTCCATTTCTTATGTTCTGGCACCTCATCCTACATTCGACTGTACACGTTCTCTCAAGCCCCATCCATTAAAACCTCAAGCATCATATCCAGTCTTTCCATGCCAATCCAGGGAGAACGGTTCTGCCTTCACTTTGCACAACCAATAGACAATAAACAATAGGTGCAGGAGGAGGCCACACGGCCCTTCGAGCCAGCACCGCCATTCAATGTGATCATGGCTGATCATTCTCAATCAGTGCCCCGTTCCTGCCTTCTCCCCATACCCCCTGACTCCGCTACCCTTAAGAGATCTATCTAGCTCTCTCTTGAATGCATTCAGAGAATTGGCCTCCACTGCCTTCTGAGGCAGAGAATTCCACAGATTCACAACTCTCTGACTGAAAAAGTTTTTCCTCATCTCAGTTCTAAATGGCCTACCCCTTATTCTTAAACTGTGGCCCCTTGTTCTGGACTCCCCCAACATTGGGAAGTTGTTGACTTCGGGCAAAGCTCTATTTTGAACAGGGGAAGACAATCTATCTAATATCATCAATCCTTCTGTCTTTCCAAGCAAACATCAAAACTAATGTAGGCACAGTGATGTGGCGGTGGAGTTGCTGGCTTACAGTGCCAGAGACCCAGCTCTGATCCTGACCACAGATGCTGCCTGCACGGAGTTTGTATGGTTGCCTTGACCATTCCCATACATACCCAAGTGTGGAGCTGGATGGATCTGTACTAGATGGGGCCCATTTTGATATCTGCTGCAGTTTTTAAAACCCTGTGACCACGTGGGTTTTCTCTGGGTGCTCCTGTTTCCTCCCACATTTCAAAGACACACAGGTTTGTAGGTTAATTGGCTTCAGTAAAATTATAAATTGTCCCTAGTGGTATAGTGCCGGTGCCAGTTGGTTGGCGCGGACTTGGTGGGCTGAAGTGCCTGTGATTTTCTCTTATCCTGCAGACAAAATGGTGACAAAACATATGATTTTATTATGCAAGAAAACAGAGAAAGTACACCTTCCTTTATCAATTGTTCATCAATTAACTGACCCTGTCTAACAGTTGCTATTAGGCGAGGGGAAACAGCCAATATCAGAATACTTTATGCACCACAATCCATTGCTTTCTACTGTGACCAAACCTTTAAACAAACCCCTAGGACTCTTAGTAGAAACAAGGAACTGCAGATGCTAGTTTGCACAAAAGGACATAAAGTATTGGAGTGACTCAGCGGCATGTTTAGATGACATTTCAGGTCATGACCCTTCTTCAGATTGATCCTGACCCAAATCGTCATCTATCCATGTTCTCCAATGATGCTGCCTGACCCACTGAGTTACTCCAACACTTTGTGTCTGAAGGACTCTTGCTCCCACAATCAATCTGAAAATGACTTCCACATTCATTGTTCTCTGCGGAAGGGATTTACTGCACTTCACTCTCTGTTTTAAATTTGGTAGCCTCCCATTTTCCCCCAATTAATGAAAGTGGCTCACTTCTATCTACCTTGCTTCAATTCTCAATCTTAAAATCGTCCATCCCGCTACCCCACACTGTGCGTTGAATAGTCCCATCCATTTCCTCCTACCAGATAACCTCTCGGTGAATCTGTGCAGTTTCTCTCAGGGTCTCACACAGGTTCCTGAAGTGTGGAGCACAAGCTAACTGTAGTCTTCATCATAACCTATCTTTACGACTTTTAGACTTTAGTGATACTGTGTGGAAAAAAACTGAGTCCGTGATGACCAGCGATCACCCATGCTCATCGCACAACTTGGGAAAATTTACAATTTCCAGAAGCTAATTAAACTACAAAGCTGTACATCGTTGGAGTGCGGATGGAACTGGTGCACCTGGAGAAAACCCGTACTGTCACAGGGAGAATGTACAAGCTCCGCACAGATAGCCTTGTCTCCAACGCTTTCAGGCCACAACTCTTCCGCTGCTCCACTGTGCCGGCCTGCTGACTTGACTTTTATATTTTACATCCTTTGTGACAAAATACACCATTCTGTTAAATTTCTTTGCAAACTTATCAACTCCAAATATTATTGCTATTTCAGTGAACTACCTGCTTTCATTCAGAGTTTAATTACTGCTTTCTTCTGAACTAATCTATCACCTCCGACCAGCTGCCACTGAATTCCAGCATACTTTCCCATGTTAACAAGAACTCTTGGTTTACTTCGTAACTAACTCCACTGTTTGGTATCACGGTGGATTTTACCATCAGTCCCTTTAGACGTGTTTGTAAATCATTGCGTGTCTGTGAACATAAATGAGCACGGACCACCACTACACTTCCAGTTGCTCTGGGAAACCGCCTTTGCATCTTTGTTTTCATCTGTCTTAACTAGGTTTAAATCCATTTTCATCTTCTCCCTCTAATTGCAGGAACCTTAATCTTCCTTATGAATCTCCTGTGTGATATCTTGTTAAATCTATCCACCAAAACTTCTGTTTTGCACAGCTTGCTCAAGTACTTTGCCAGCTAATATGAGTCCCACAGTATTATTGCTTTGAACTTTTACTTGGGTTTATCCTGAGATTTTTGTTTTGTTTTCTCTCAGATCCATTGAGTACATCTGTTCCCAATCATCTGAGATCCCTGTGGGTTTTACACTTGGAGCATAAGAATGTGGGGATGCAAGAGTTGAGGAAGTAACCCACTCGATTTTCCCCAGTCCGGCTTGGCACTCAGTAGCATCATGATCATCAAAGCACCATTCATGAGACTGGTCCTTGATTATGCTGATGGCCTTTCCGAGATAGTGTGGTGTAGATGGAGTCAATGGAAGGGAGGATGGTTTGCGTGATTAATCCATCAACGACCGGCCTCACCTTCATCTAAAGAGAGATCATTGACTCTCATAGAAAAAGTCCAGCACAGGAACGTGTCCGAGTCTGAGTCTGAAGAAGGGTTTCGACCCGAATAGTTACCTATTCCTTTTCCCCAGAGATGCTGCCTGATCTGCTAAGTTACTCCAGCATTTTGTGTCTATATTCAGTGTAAACCAGCATCTGCAGCTCCTTCCTACATAGGAACAGACCTTTCGGCCCACAGCTCAGATGCTGCCTCACCTACTTTGAATTTCCAGCATTTTCTGCTTTTATTTTAAATTCCCAGCATCTAAAATAACCTGCTTTTGTATTCTCGTTGTTGAATGACTGCAGTAGGAGCAAGGATCGGGAGGGAGGGGGGGGGGGGGGGGGGGGGGACTTACAGTTTGCATTAACAGACAATACAGTGATAAGTAAACAGGTAAATAAATTCTGCGACTGCAATTAAAGGCAACACTAAACTATCTTAAAGACACTATAAGTGTGAAAGAGACGTGGGGAACTTTGCTGGGGCAGGGCTTTCATGTTCTTGAATATGACCGGCACCAAATGGTAATAATAGATTGCAACATGCATGTTTTGCTCTATTGCAGAGAGAGTAATGTTCCATTTCGATACTACAACATTATAATAAATCACTAAAAGAGCTCGAAACATGAGTGCAGCCGTGCCAAGTAATTAGGTTTGCTGCCTAAATTGGATCTGTTATGTATTTTAAAAATCCGCCGTTCCCAAAAATCAGAGCAATACGGTGGAAACGTATTAAAGTGATATAGAGTGCAGAGGTAACAATGTTGGACAAAGATATGTATTCAAACACACTGCATCAGACGACACTGCACTGAAGATTTTTCAACAGAACAAAGGCAAGAGTCGGAGCCTGTTTTATTTCACACGGTATTTAAAGATGATGAGCAGAGCAACAATTTTTTTTTTTAAATAAAAAAAACAGTTTATTGAGGTCAGATATTCAATGCTAATTCTTATAAAGAACAGTGGAGCTCATCGGGGGAATGAGTTAAAAACCTAGTAAGCTTGCAGCTCAGCCCAGCCACTTGTCCAGTGGAGAGTACTCAAAATGGAAATAATAAGTTCAAATGATATTTGTTCAACTTGGCCTTATCCCAAGGAGGACTAGACTTGACGCCAAAATGTACTGGTGGGTGAGAGTCCATGATAAGTACCTTCTCAATGACTGTTGCCTTATTCACGCTGAATATGCCTGTAGTGCTGGTCCATGTTACCTCTTGCTGGGATGAATGTTGTTCCATGCCTGAGGTGACGCTAGATATTATCTTTGAGACAGTTTTGAAACAATAAATCCTGGTTGCAGCAACTGCAGATTTATTTTCCTCTAAGTTAATGTTTTATAGCAAGGAAGCCTAAAATATTTCTTTAATGACAGGCAAATTTGTACTGATTTATATATATTTCATAGAAAATGGTATCGCCTTTTTTATACCTTTAATTGTATGGCACAATATTCGATAAATGGGAAATAAGGCAGCAACTTTCTCTACCATCACATAATAACTTCTTCTAGGTAGAATGCAAGACATCAACAATTCACTCTATAAACTAATTTCCACCACTCATGTTCAATATTTTACTTTGTGTATTTTCTCTATTGGATTTTGGGGAGGGAAGAAATTGTCATTTAACTAATTATCAAATGCAGAGCTGGATTTTCTTTTTTTAATTGATAAACTTTTGATGAAAGTTTCAAGGGCAATTTTTCTGAGCCTACATTGAACGGTCAATGGCCTGTGATACAGGGACTGAGTCCTGAGGTGGCTGCAACGATGTGAAAGATTTTGCCGAGCATTCACTCCATCTTCTGATGATTAAAATGATTTAATTTCCCATTTTGGCTTCATGACACCTTCAAGAAAGGAATGAAAATGGGCAAATTGCAACTACTGAAAGGAAGCAGACATTTCCCTTGTGGAAAAGAGTGGTATTGTGGAAGTTAATATCTATGCTGTACTAAATTCCAAACTGCTGTGTTATCATGTAGATTTAAGTTGTTAAAAGATTTGACTGTAACTGCGTAACCTTTCAATGTTCTAAAAATGTCCCTGGACACAACAGCATTATAATATAATATTTTCATACAATTCTCCATTTCCACCTGTGCACCATGTGTTTTGTTTGATCGATAGTGCAGGAGGATGAGGGGTGATCTTACAGAGGTGTACAAAATTATGAGAGGAATAGATCGGGTCTCTTGCCCAGAGTAAGGGAATCGACAACCAGAGGACATAGGTTCCAGGTGAGGGCGGGGGGGGGGGGGGGGGGGGGGGGGGGAGATTTAATAGGAACCTGAGGGGTAGCTTTTTCACACAAAGGGGGATGGGTGTCTGGAATGAGCTGCCGGAAGAGGTAGTTGAGGCAGGTACTATTGCAACGTTTAAGAAACATCATATATGGATAGGACAAGTTTAGAGAGATGGGGGCCAAATGCTGGCAGGTGGGACTAGTGTTGATGGAACATGTTGGTCTGCTTGTTCAAGTTGGGCCGATGACTCTATGACAGAGATCCTCAGGTCTAATTTAGTGATCATACTGAATACTGAAAGAAGCAAAGTGTTAGCTCTGAGCCACAAAGTGATATAGTTCGTTCATGTCCTGTATACTGATGATGTTTTTGAGATTCTAGTGCAAATGTTAAGTCAGATGACACAGCTCTGTTCATACACCCGGGAGTCACAGTCATAGAGTTAGTTATACAGCATGGAAACAGGCCCTTCGGTCCAACTTTCCCACTCCAAACAACATGCCCCATCTACACGAGTGCCATCTGCCTGCATTTGGCCCATATCCCTCTAAACCTGTCCTATCCATGCACCTGCCTAAATATTTCTTAAACGTTGCGATAGTATCTTGTATACACTGGAATTTAGACGGATGAGAGGGGATCTTATTGAAACACATAAGATTATTAAGGGATTGGACACACTAGAGGCAGGAAATATGTTCCCAATGTTGGGGGAGTCCAGAACCAGGGGCCACAGTTTAAGAATAAGGGGTAGGCCATTTAGAACGGAGATGAGGACAAACCTTTTCACTCAGAGAAATGTAATTCTGTGGAATTCTCTGCCTCAGGAGGTCAATTCTCTGGATGCTTTCAAGAGAGAGTTAGATAGACGTCTTAAGGATAGCGGAGTCAGGGGGTATGGGAAGAGGGCAGGAACGGGGTACTGATTGTGGATGATCAGCCATGATCACATTGAATGGCGGTGCTGGCTCAAAGGGCTGAATGGCCTACTCCTGCACCTATTGTCTATACCTGCCTCAACTACCTCCTCCAGCAGCTCATTCCATACACCCACCACCCTTGGAGTAAAAAGATTAACCCTCGTTTTCCTACTAAATCTTTCCCCTTCACTTTAAACCTACTGTGTGTCCTCTGGTTCTCGCTTCCCCTATTCTGGACAAGAGACTCTGTTCATTTACCCGATCTATTTCTCTCATGATTTTGTACATCTCTTTCAGATCATTTGAGGAATTGAGTCATAGGAGAATTACATTATACTGGTGAAATCTAATTGTTGCTTATTCAAACCTCTGCCCAATTCTCTGCCCCCATTATCTTCAATGTAAAGTAAAAGTAATTGTACGTTGATAATATCCAGAGCTGAAACATACACACACGCACACTATTTTTTCAATTGCCACAAACAACCAATAAGTATTATAATCTATAATTTCCATATCTCATCATTGTCACGCACATGTGTAATGTGTTAGTGAGGGGGTTTCCAGTTCATCACCGTTGTGGAAGTGGTAATCCTCCTATAGTTACGAGCCTAAAACCGCTGTGTTACTAAAGAAATGTTCTGCAATAGCTTGAGCAATTGTCTGCTTTCCTCAATTTACAATTCTCCAGAGTTTGAAGTGTTGATGTTCTGCTGCGCTGACATTCTGTTTTTTTCATCAAAACCGAACTGTTCTTTGAATGTCAAATGGTCAATTAATGCTTTGAGTACTGAATTAATCTGCCAGTTTTCAGATCATGTGGCTCTTTGCAATAGCGGGGATGGATAATGCGGCGGGTTGGAGCCCAATGCAGGCTGACAGAGTTAAACTGTCTTCTCTGGTTAATGATGACAATAACCCTTCCAGATTGCTCCACAAAGCGACTATGTCAGATCCTGTTACTGTCAAATCTGCCCTGTTTATGTTATGGGAACATTGGGCACAAATAAGAAGTGGGAAGTGTAAACGGGTCCAGATTCAAAAATTGCCAAAGATCGTTAAATCATAAGTTCATAAGGCAAAGGAGCAGAATTAGGCTATTTGACCCATCGAGTCTGTTCCGCCATTCGATCATGGCTGATCTATTTTTCCCTCTCGACCCCATTCTCTTGCCTTCTCCCTGTAACCTTTGACGCACTTGCTAATCAAGAACCTGGCTAATCAAGGTCAAGGGTGGCACAGTGGCAAGCAGTAGAGTTGCTGCTTTACAATGCCAGAGCCTCAGGTTCGATCCTGACTATGGGTGCTGTTTTTACAGAGTTTGTACGTTCTCCCTGTGACTGCGTGGGTTCCTCCGGGTGCTCCACTTTCCTCCCACATTCCAAAGACGTGCAGGTTTGTAAGTTAATTGCCTTCTGTACAAGGATAGTACTAGTGTATGGGTGACCGTTGGTCGGCGCCGACTCGGTGGGCCAAAGGCCCTGTTTCCATGCTGTATTTTTTTAAACAAGCTAAACTAAACCTATCAATTGCTGCTTTAGAAATACCCATTTACTTGCCCTCTCCTGCTGTTAGTGGCAAAAAAAATCACAGTTTCACCTTCCCTCTTGCTAATGATATAACTCTTCCAGAATTCGGACCAACTTGCTCACGCCGACCAACATGACCCATCTACACTAGTCCCATCCTATCCATGTACCTGTCTAAATGCTACTTAAACATTGTGATAGTACCTGATTTAGTATTTCCGATATAATTTCTCCTTTCAACCTATCCTATCCACGTACTTGTCTAAATGTTTCTTAAAAGTTGCGATAGTACCTGCCACAATGTCACAGACAATACTGTTATTTGACATACTTCACTCTTGTAAGCAGGAGCCATTTGAATCAGAATAAACTAGGAAAACTGTTCTTTGTACATAAAAAGACTCAAAGTGCTGGAGTAACTCAATGGGTCAGGCAGCATCTTTTGGGAACATGTCTAGGCGACGTTCTGGGTCGGGACCTTTTTTTCCCCTGAAAGAAATCAATGGCACAACACGAAAACAGGCCATTTGGCCCAATTCGTCCATGGCGACCAAGATGTGCCACCGAAGCTGGTTCCTTTTACTCATCTTTGGCCCATATCCCTCTAAACCTTTTCATCCATGTACCTGTCCAAATGTCTTTTATATGTTATTGTGACTGCCTCAACTACTTCCTCTGGCAGCTCAGTCCACATACCCACCACTCTCTGTGTGAGAAAGATTGCCCCTCAGGTTCCTCTTGAATCTTTCTCTTCACTCCTCAAACCTATGCCGTGTAGGTCTTGAATCCCCGACCATGGGTAAAAGACTCTGTGTGTTCATCCTATCTATTCCCTTCATGATTTTATGCACCTCAGCCTCCTGCACTCTTGTGCATGAGAAGACCAAGATTAAAATAGTACTCAAAGGATTAAACGAACTGTTGAAGTAGACTATGGTGCAGCTAACATGATTACTCCTGTGTTTTGTTTATTTTAAATGCATTACTGCCAAAACACACTTAATATGTATTATTAGTTGAGATGTTTTGTGAGGCTAATATATAATATGTGCAATCTTTTTTGGAACTGTGCTGTTTTAAAGTGTACTCCATTTTTGCATGCTTGAGGTCGCTGCTAATCGCCTTGGACATTACTTTATGTTGTAGATCCCAACTTATTTATCTTGTCTTGTATTTCTTTTCTCTATGAGGAGAAAGAAACAGTGGGAGCAAGAGCAGTTTTACATCATTTAGTTCTCTCTGGGACATTTTTGGTTTGAGTTGAAAACTGAATGGCACTCTGCACAAAATAGATATAAACAATGCTGGAAGAATGTTGTCTGTCTTTTTAAGTCTTGGTTTTGATGGCTGCTTTTGCTAAGTGGCAGAAATGTGGCAGATTCAAGTCATACCTTGGAGTCAAGGTGGAATGAGCAAACAGGGTTTATTTAAAAGACTTTTATGCTACCTTTGGAGTTTCAAGGTATTCTGTTGATATTGAAGTGATAAAATAATTAAAGCCTTCTGAATTGTGATTGAGATTGACAGGATGAAATATTTGTGGGACTGGGAGTGGGACTAATCTGAAGGGTGGAAAAATGTTTTTAAAAATCTGCCATTAACTTGCTGCATTAAAAGCATCAAATTTACAAGACAAATGCATTTTTTTAGGTGATTTCCAAACCTTCAAATCTCCAACGTAGATATATTCTGGTACTGGGGAGGGGAAAGAAAAGAAGGGGGGGGGGTACAACTTGATCTTGTGCTGAGAATAATAATTTTTAAAAATAATATTTTGTTGTCAGCTAAAACTTGATGGATTTCAGGCACGTTACAAAATGTACATAAACTGAAAGGTTTTCACCAAGATCTGATTGGATATGAACGGCAGACAGAATTATACTCCCTGATCACTTGAGTGGGAACACAAACTGTAAATATTTTCAGTCTTGCTGTCAAGGTTTGGGATACCGTGAAAAATGCACTTGATAAAGAACAGTGGATAGTCTGTATATCGATGAGACTTAAATAGATAATTCTAGTGAGCGTTTAAGATAATTGACAGTCATTTCCTCGGTATCCTTGGGACAGGTGACCAATCTGGGCACAGTTCGTTTAAGTTTGGTGTGGTTGTATATTTTTTAATGTGAGATTTAAACTGTGTATTCTACAAGACGCATTTCCTTGTTTGAATAATAATGGGATATTGTTTTAACTTTGGATTTAATTTATTTTATGTGCAATATGATATCAAAGACAAAATCAGGAACAATAATAATCAGGGGCAGTATATAGTCATTAAATGCAAAATTATGTTGACAATGAGTTATCATCTGTTAAAAGTTGTGTTATCTTCTGGACCAATGGAGATTGATTTTGTTTTATTTCTGTTTTATGTTGGTAAGTAATTTATTAATTTTCCTCATTTGTAACTGGTGTTTTAATTTCCCAATATTGGCATCTTTTTGTCTGTTGTTGGGATATCATCAACAATGATTTGCAAATGGCAATTGGAGTGGTTAATACTGAAGCTTTTTTAAAGTTAATTGCAACCACAGACTGTCCTAATTAAATTCTATCAAGTGCTTTTAAAATGGCAAACTTTGTTCAGAAAAAAACAACCTGAATTTAATAAAATGATATATGATCATTGTCTTGGAGACATTTTAAAAGGTGTTCAATTTGTTGTCATTTTAAGTAACGCATGCACCTACTCTACTATCTCGAACACCTGTGTGTTTCTGGATATTCTAGTAAGATTGAGTGACGGCGCTGGAGACACAAGAGGCGGCCTCTTACATCACAAGTTATTCAGAAGTTCATAAGTTATAGGAGGAGAATTAGGCCATTCGGCCCATCAAGTCTCCTCCATCATTTAATCATGGCTGATCTATCTTTCCCTCTCAACCCCCATTCTCCTGCCTTCACCCCATAACCCCTGACACTTACTAATCAAGAATCTGTCAATCTCCATCTTAAAAATATCCATTGACTTGGTCTCCACATCCTTCTGTGGCATTGAATTCCACAGATTCACCACCCTCGGATGAAAGGAAGTTCTCCTCTTCTCCTTTCTGAAGGTACGTCCTTTTCTTCGGAGGCTATGGCCTTTGGTCCTCTGCTCTGGAAACATACTCTACATCCACCCTATCCAGGCCTTTCACTATTCAGTAAGTTTCAATGAGGTCCCCCTTCATCCTTCTACACTCCAGCGAGTACTGGCCCAATGCCGTGAACCATTCATCATGTGTTAACCCAGTCATTCCCGGGATTCAGATTATTCCCTTTATCCTGTATCTGTATACTGTGGATGGCTCAATTGTAACCATGTATTGTCTTTCAGCTGACTGCATAGCATGCAATAAAAGCGTTTCACTGTACATCGGTACATGTGATAATAAACTAAACTGAACTAAACTATATTAAACTAAATTATACTAACCTAAATTAAACAAAGAGATTGCAGATCCTGGAAACTTGGGCAAAAGACAAAGTACTGGAGGAACTCAACGGTCAGGCAGCATCTGGGGAGGGAATGGACAAGTGAGTTTTTGGGACAGGATTCTTCTTCAGACTGATGGAGAAGGGGAAGAAATATGGAAAAGAGAGGTAAGGGGGCAGGACGAAGCCTGGCAAGTGATAGGTGGATACAGGCGAGGGAGATATGGGTGAAGTTAGTGACAAAAGGGTGTCAGATGTCCAAAGACGTGCAGGCTTGTCGGTTAATTGGCTTCTGTAAGTTGTCCCTAGGGTGTAGGGTAAAGCTAGTGTATGGGTGATCATTGTGGACTCAGTAGGCCGAAGGGCCTGATTTCACACTGTATCTCTAAACTAAATTAGGAGAGGAGAATAGGATTGAAACATAAAGCCAGAGGGTAAGATATGGGTGGCAGGTAACAGGGAGAGATGAAGGAGAGGTGGGTGGGAGGGGGGGGGGGTGGAAAATGGGGTCTTGGAGATGGGAGATGAGTGTCTGATGGAGGGGAAAGAAACAGGGTGGTGGGAGATCTTGAGAGAAATGGGAGCACCCTGGAGTGGGAGCAGGGTGCATGACAAAGAAAGAGTGGGTTTAGGAGCACTGTATGTTTTCACCAGCCGTCATTGAGTCATACAGCGTGCAAACAGGCCCTTCAGCGCAACCTGTCCACACAGGCCAACATGTCCCGCGTACACCAGCCCCACCTGCCTGTATTTGGCCCATATCCCTCTAACCCTATCCTACCTGTGTACTTGTCCAAATGCTTTTTAAATGTTGTGATAGTACCTGCCTCAACTACCTCCTCTGGTGGCTCGTTCCATACACCCACCACCCTTTGTGTAAAATAAATTTGCCCCTCAGGTTTCTATTAAATCCTTCCCCCCCTCACTGTATGATGATACAAAATTATTGGCAGTGCTTTACTAAGGCAATTCCTTCATGACTTTCGTTGAAGAAGATTGGCATCAACATGAGGAGAGAATTGCTCTCGATTCAAGTAATATTTTCGGAAGTGCAAATGATGGTGGAATGGTTAAGATGGTGGATCAGCAGCCGCTGTTCTGGATCCGTGATCCCCATTTGTTTAATTCCAACCACAATTGGTTCTGGAATTAAATCAGACCTGAATAAATAAATAAATGTGGAATTCTAAAAAGGAAGGCTACTCTCAATGAAGGTCACGACTCAGTTACTGGACAGCTGGATGTCCCTCTGGTTCAATATTAACCATCAGAGGGGAAGGAAAATCTGCAATTGTAACCTGATTCTGATCCACACGTGATTCCAGGCCTGCAAGTGAGGTCAGAAAGAACATTACTCACGAGTCAGCAGGACACAAAGTACTGGATCAACTCAGCAGGTCACGCAGCATCTCTGGAGAACATGCATAGGCAACGTATTGGTTCAAAGGTTCTTTGTTGTTACGTAAGTACTGCACTGTGAAATTATTTTTGCCTAGCTCACACATGCATAAGTTGCCATATTTTGGTGCCATTTACAAAACAAATTCCAAAGCTGGTCCGCATGCTGGATGTACTGGATACAAATATACTTTATTGCTTCTGGTCCAGGTAAGCTCCAGGCTGCTGCAGGGCCTCCTCTATCGCCTTTGACTGGCTCGGGCCACGCACCAACATCCCTCTCCTCATCCAACTGCCCCTGTGTCCCGGGGGCGGCTCCTCCAGCCGACCTCGACGGTGCTGGAGACAATACCCTGGTCCCTCTCGTACCGACCGGTCCACTCCTCGCGTCCGTCGTCGCCAGAGGCTCCCTCCTCCTCAACTCTCTGGCCTTTGGGGCTAAGCTCGGCGGCTTCTGAGCTTCCCCTGCAGGCAGCGGCCCAGTGCCAGTGAACCGGGACTGCCATGGCACGTGGCCACGGGGAGAACGTACAAAATCCATGCAAGCAGCACCCAAAGTCAGGCTTGAACTCAGGTCTCTGGCGCTGTAAGGCAGCAGTTCTACCGCTGCGCCATCATGCCAACCTTTTGCACAAAGTTACCTTCTGGAACCTTTGCCAGTCCGGGAACAATCAGGATGGTAATATTTCTATTAAAAAGGGACATCTAAGTGCTGGAGAAACTCAGCGGGTAAAACAGCATCTCTGGAGAACACGGATAGGTGATGTTCGGTCAGGACTCTCTTTCAGATTAATTTGAGTCATAAAGTCATAGAGTGATACAGTGGCCAACAATGTCCCAGTTACACTAGTCCCACCTGCCTGCGCTTGGTCCATAACCCTCCAAACCTGTCCCATCCATGTACCTGTCAAACCGCTTCTTCGGGAATAGTCCTAGCCTCAACTACCTCCTCTGGCAGCTTGTTCCATACACTGTTTCATCACCCTCGGATTCCTACTAAATCTTTTCCCCTTCCTCTTCAAGAGGGATTGTAGGGCTGTGAGGCAGCAACTTTACCATTGCACCACTGTGCTGCACCTCCTTAACTCAAGGGAAGTCACACCCAGCCTATCCAATCTTCTTTAAAATTACACCTTCCAATCTGGGCAACATCTTTGTGAATCTTATCCCCCCACCCACTCCCCCATGCTTCCTGCACCTTACCAAATTTATTTTGCCTCCTATAGAAAAAAAAGAACCGCAGATACTGGTTAAGACAGAAAAAGGCACAAAGTGCCAGAGTAACTCCATGAGTCAGGCAGCATCTCTGGCAAACAAGGATGGATGACGTTTCAGGTCAGGACCCTTCTTCAGATTGAAAGTGGGTGGTGAGGAGCGAGGTGAAGAGGTGGAGGTAAGAAAAGACCAGGAGCAATCAGGACCAGCCACATATGACCTCAGGCAGGGCAGTACCTGGCAGGTCCATTGTTGGCTAGGGAAGGCGTGATCTCAAGAGAAACAATGTGGAAAACTGTGGAACTGGTAAAACAACTAGGGTGGAGGAAGGGGGCAAGGAGGGAGAGGGGAGCGGTAGGGAATGAAAGATGAAGTTACTTAAAATTGGAGAATTCAACGTTTGTACCGCTGGGTTCTAGGAGAAGATGGATAGGTGACGTTTCGGGTCGAGACCCTTCCCATTTATGGCAAAGAATCCTCGATCTGAATCGTCAGCTCTGTTTCTCCTCCCTCTGGTGCGGTTTGACCCGATGAGTATTTGCAGCATTTTCTGTTTCTATCAAAAATAATCTTTGTAATAGATATGTTATCAAAATGAGATTTTATGATCTCAAAATACCTTTGCCCATCAGGGGTCGCAGGGCACAGTGAGGTTAATTGTGAATTGGATGGGTGCAAATGAGTAATATTGATTCAGCCATATAACCGTAGATTAAAATCATTTTCATGGCCCTCGTGTTAAGCCATCAGATCTGATACATGCATCATCCATATAAACCTTTTTATTGTCGGTGCACCAATAGAGTTGCTGCCTTACAGCGCCAGAGATCTGGGTTCAATCCTGACTACGGGCGCTGTCTGTACAGAATTTGTATGTTCTCCCCGTGACCGTGGGACAAAGGGCCTGTTTCCATGCTGTATCTCTAAATTAAACTAAAAATATATTACATTACTGCAAGAATGTTACCACTAGATTATTCAAAGTAAGTATTTGTGAATGAAGGGGCCTTGCAGCGTGATAATGTACTGAACTTGATATCTTCTTGATTACGACTTTCTGAAAGTCAGAATTATGATTCTTTGAAGCATTCAGATTTCACTTGACACTTTAAGTGCAGGTCTTCCAATCATTTCAACTTCACACAGCCATGAGCAGCTCCACATCCACTACAATATTGTGGTTTTACATTATTTCCCACATTCCACTTTAAAATGAAGCGGTCCAAGATGTGAATGGAGATTTCAAAATTGCTTCTGAAAATAGCAAGTCATTTGCAAGTGGTCTGAGTCAATTTCTCTTCTCCCTTCACTTCCATTTTTCCTCCAAAGTAGATCCATGCATTTTTGTTCTGACAGTAGCGCTTTTCTGAGAAGTCTTTCATAATGGTAGGAATTCTTCCTGCCTCTCATTTTAAGGGTGACACAGTCACATAGCTGGTAGAGCTGCTGCCACACAGTGCCAGAGTACTGTAGTACTGTAGTAACTTCAGGTGCTGCCTGTGTGGAGTTTGTATGTTCTCTCTGTGACCCTGTGAGTTTTTTCTGGGGGCTTAATTATCCACATCGCAAAGACGTACGTGTTTGAAAGTTAATTGGCCTCGGTAAGTTGCCCGTAGAGTGTTGGAAGTGGATGAGAAAGTGGGATAATACAGAACTAGTATGAATGGATGATCGATGGTTGGCATGAACTCAGTGGGTCATAAGGTCATATGGAATAGGAGTAGAATTAGGCCATTCGGCCCATTGTCTACTCAGCCATTCAATCATGGCTTCCTTCCATAACCTCTGACACCAGTGCTCATTAGGAATTTATCTATCTCTGCCTTAAAAATATCCACTGACTTGGCCTCCACAGCCTTCTGTGGCAAATAATTCCACAGATTCAGCCTGTTTCCATGCTGCAACTTTAAACTAAAGTGAACAAAACTAAAAAACACAACATCAACACCATTAATTGGTATTCTGACATCAGCTCGTTTCAGAGAAGTCTTCCATAATGGTATGAATTCAAGGCGGCACAGTGACGCAACAGTAGAGTTGTTGGCTTGCCGTGCGGAGTTTTGTACGTTTTCCCTATGAACGCATGGGTGCTTCGGTTTCCTCCCACACTCCAAAGACATACAGGTTTGTAGGTTAATTGGCTTCGGTAAGTTGGAAAATTGTCCCTTGTGTGTGGAGGTTAGTGTATGGGGTGATTGCTGGACCGCGTGGAATCAGTGGGCTGAGGGGCCTGTTTCCGTGCTGTATCTCTAAAGTCTAAAGTCTAAACAATTGAAGCAAAAAAATGCAGAAATCTGAACCAAATATGGAATCTATCTAAAATACTCAGCAGGTCAGGCAGCGGCTGTGGGAGAGAAACAGAGTTAAAATTTCAGGTCATCATTAAAACCCTAAGAGTGAATAAATGTGTGTTTTAATTTGCAGAGAGGAGAAGTGGGGTGAAGAGAGACACAGGAAATATCTTTGATAGGTTGTCTGAATCACAGTTACATCACATACCAGCAGTTAGATAGAAAAGAAGGAATAAAACTAACAAATTAGAAAGCAAAAATCAAAGTACCGGAGGAACTCAGTGGATCAGGCACCATCCATAGAAGGAATGGGGACAACTTTTGGGGTCAGGACCTTCCTTCAGTCTAAAGAAGGGTCTCAACTCAAAACGTCACCTGTCCATTCCCTCCACCCATTGAGTTCCTCCAGCACTTTGCGTATCTGCCCAAAATTCCGTAGACATGGGGAGGCTAAAACAAGATCGCCCAACCGACAGCATCTGTAGGTCCTTGTGGACGGCACGGAGTCTTGGCGGTCCGGGCGTGATCGGGCCCCACCGCCTAAAACAAAGAGCCACCCAGGAGGGGGAAGGGGAGGGGGGGGGAGGAGGGTGGTGCGGGCGCCGAGAGCAATGGGACACCTGGCGAGGGGCGGGGTGACGCCAAGAACACAAAGGTAGGGGGGGGTGGTGAATAGCGAGGAAGATATAGATGAGATGGTCAGATGGGCGGAGCAGTGGCAGATGGAATTTAATCCTGAAAAGTGCGAGGTGATGCACTTTGGCAGAAATAACTTGGAGAGGGAGTACACCATGAATGGAAGGACCCTAGGGAAGACAGGGGTACAGAGGGACCTTGGAGTACAGGTACACAAGTCCTTGAAGGCAGCAGGACAGGTGGACAGGATGGTCAAAAAGGCATATGGGTTACTGGCCTTCATTAGCCGGGGCATCGAATATAAAAGTAGGGGGGTAATGATGGAATTGTACAGAACACTGGTGAGGCCACAGCTGGAGTATTGTGTACAGTTCTGGTCACCACATTATAGAAAGGATGTGATAGCTTTGGAGAGGGTGCAGAGGAGATTCACCAGGATGCTGCCAGGGATGAAGGGCCTCAGCTATGAGGAGAGACTGAACAGACTGGGGTTGTTTTCCCTGGAGCAGAGAAGGCTGAGAGGGGACATGATCGAGGTGTACAAGATCATGAGGGGCATAGATAAGGTAGATGGCAGGGAACTTCTTCCACTGGTGGAAGGTTCAACAACGAGGGGACATAGATACAGGGTAAGGGGAGGGAGGTTTCGGGGGGATGTGAGAAATAACTTTTTCACCCAGAGGGTGGTTGGGGTCTGGAACTCACTGCCTGGGGTGGTGGTGGAGGCGGGAACACTCACAACATTTAAGAGGCATTTGGATGGGCACTTGAAATGCTACAACATTCAGGGCTACGGTCCAAATGCGGGAAAATGGGATTAAAATTAGACTGTTTGGTAACGGGCGGCGCGGACACGATGGGCCGAAGGGCCTCTTTCTGTGCTGTTCTGTGCTCTATGACTCTATGACTCTAACACAGAGAGACCTGACATGGTAAGGGAGGGGGGACAATAAAGTATATTTGAATAATTGAATCCTTGAATAGAAATGTCTGTTACGTTGGAAAGCTGAAACAAAATAAAGCAATGAAAATACCCGAAAATTCAGTCAGCATCCATGGACAGAGTGGAAAACAAGCTCATGTTTGAGGTCGATTACTTCATCTGATGTCAGTGCATGAAGTGCCTGCTGTGTATTTTGGCATTTTCTGTTTTTATTTCAGATTTCTAGCACCTGTATGTTTTTGTGTTTCATTCACTTACATTCAGATTGTGTTCTTGAAATGAGACGCTAAAATAATCGTACACAAAGGATGTCATTAAATTCGAAAGGGTGCAAAAAATAATGTCTCCAGTTTACAGGAGAAGCTGGACAGGCTGGGGCATACTACCCTGGGGTGTCGAAGGCTGAGAGCTGAGCTTATAAAAGGTCTGTAAAAAATACTGAGGCACTGATAAAGTGAACAACTACAATGTGGTTTCCCAAGAGGAGAAGAGGCTAAAACTAGAGGACAAAGGTTTGTGGTGGAAGGGGAAAGATTTAAAATTAACTTGAGGGACAACTTTTTCCACACAGAGAGTGGTGCTTACATTGCACAAGCAACCAGAGGAGTTAGTAGGGTTGGGTACAATTATGACAATTTTAAGACACTTGGACAGATACATGGATAAGAAATGTTTGGAGGGATTAGGATGAGCTTGAGGTTTAAGTGATTGTTGGCTTTCTTCCCGTCCCCCCCCCGTCCCCCCATCAAAAATCAGTCTGAAGAAGGGTCTCTACCCGAAATGTCACCTCCCTATGTTCTCCAGAGATGCTGCCTGTCCCGCTGAATTACTCAATCACTTTGTATCATTTTGTGTATTAACCATCATCTGTAGTTCTTTGTTTCGAGGTGAAGATAGCCAATCTACTCAACCCCCTCCTCTCTGCCAGTAACACGTGACCCTTAATTTCATAAATGCATTTACCTCCCCTTTAATTACCACCCATGACCCAGGAATAAAGAACTCTGCAGATTAACAAACCCTGCAAGAAGTTCCTACACTACTCAGCTTTAAGTGACCGACACCTAACCTTTAGTTTAGTTTAGTTTAGAGAGCGGAAACAGGCCATTCAGCCCACCGACCAACAATCCCCGCTCATTAACACTTTCCAATACACTAGGGGCAATTTACACTTATACAAAGCCAATTGACCTACAAACCTGTACGTCTTTGGAGTGTGGGAGGAAACCAAAGATCTTGGAGAAAACGCACACAGTTGTGGGGAGAACGGACAAACTCCATACTGACAATACCTGTAGTCTGGATCGAATCTGGGTGGTGAAAGCGCCGTAAGGCAGCAACACCACTGCTGTGCCTCATGCCGCCCACAATCTTCTAATGTTATCCTCTTGTTTGAGTTTCTCCCAGTGAAAACATCTCAACATCTACCATGTCCAGACTCCTTTGGATCTTATATGTTTCAATGATGTCTCCCCTCATTCTTCAAAACTCCAAAGAATATAGAACTAACAATTTTTTTTAGCCGTTCATGACGGGCCAACCCTCTGTAGTCCAGAGAATATCTTCTGGACTAGGGGCGGCACAGTGGCAGAGCGATAGATCTGCTGCCTTACAGTGTTAGAGACCTGGGTTCAATCCTGACTTCGGGTGCTGTCTATGTGGAGTTTGTACGTTCTCCCTGAGCCTGTGTGGATTTTCCCTGGGACCTCCGGTTTCCTCCCACACCTCAAAAGACATACAGATCTTCTGTAGTTTAATTGGCTTTGGTAAATTGTCCCTGGTGTTGTAGATAGTGCTAGCGTATCACTGGTCGGTGTGGACTCGGTGGGCTGAAGGGCCTGTTTCTGTGCTGTAACTCAGAAGTCTAAAGTCTAAAGATTGCTTCCAATTCTTTCTGTGTCATCTCTTAAATAAGGAGACCTACACTGACTAAAACATGGAGAGCGTGCTTGTTTCAAGAGACCAGGGGCATCTTTTCAGAGAAAACCGAGCCCTGGAGTTCGGTAAATCCTACCGAATTGTAACAAATATTTCATTGGCTAATCACACTTTGATACATGAATACTTCAAAATTCGTCTCATTGATGTTTCATGCGATGAAATTATTCACTGAACTGCATACAATATATATGCATAATTTTCCAGTGGATATTAATATTTAAAGCTTTTTTGCAGACTGTATTTACTCAGTGATTTATTTGCCAACACTGTGAGTCACAATTTTTTGCAGCTGACACCATTCTGAGGTTGTGATATGTGGGGGATAAAAAAGTATGTTTTAATTTTGTTACTGTCTCCTATGGTTCATCCACCATCTTAATGCTTTAATCAATCAGCCTGGTTAATTACAATGAGGTTTTTTCCCCAGCCCAGAAGCCATGCAATTGATCAGACCGTACTGCAGTGATGAAATTGCAATCAAGATCAATGCTACAATTGAAACCTTGATGAAATACTCCTGGAAACATAACTTTGGCAGCAATGTGGCGCCAGCTGGGGAATGGAACCAGCCAGTGCCAGAAATGTAGGTTCAGGCAGGCATTCGGGCTTTCGTTCAACAAACCCTGGAGGTTGGATTGAAGTCTGCTCTGCCTACTGAGAGATATATTTGTCCAAAGACGAGGAATTGCTCAAGGTGTGAAGGGTAAGGAAGTAGCTCTGATGACTACTCCATGTTCTTATTTTACAAGTAGCTTAAGTCTAAAAATTAAGTCAAGTGGCTTAACAATCCTTCGGCACGCAGAGAGATTTGTTAAATTAGCAGAGTGTGACTGGCCAATAAATGTTTGCCCTTAAAACCTGCTGCTGTTCTCAAGCACACAAGGCTCAATGTATGTGAACTGGAGATGGGGCTTTGACGATGGACACAAAGTCTTGGATAACTCAGCGGGTCAGGCAGCATCTCAGGAGAAAGGTGTTGTTTTGGGTTGAGACGCTTCCTCAACTGAGAGTCAGGGGAGAGGGACCCAGGACGTACGGTATGGTACAAAACAAATCTTACGCCCCAGCAGTTAGAAATAAAAAGGTCTACAAAAGGATCGAAGGCCGTCCAAGGGGAGTCCAGGAGGAGGAGGAACGGTGGAGATGAGAGAAGGTGACATCATTGGGTGGTGAGGACTCCTTCACATAGAAAAAGGCAAGGAGGCGGAGGAGATGGAAGAAAAGCTCTTCGTCGTGGAGGATCCGGAACTCGTTGGGGTTGGAGCGGAGGGGAACAAAGGTGAGACTGTGGAGGACAGACCTTTCTGTATCGGAAAGGGGGAGGTCAGGGGGGATGGCAAAGACACAATTAGGGTAGGGTTTGGGGTCAGAGAGGGGAAGGGGAGTGCACGGAGATTGAGGGGAGGGGTGGAACATCGGGGTTCAGAGAGGAAGGGGGCGTGAGGATTAATGTATGGCTGGGTCATCCCCTGGTTAAAAGAAGGGGATGACCCAGTGGAATCATTACTGAGGTTGCCTGTAGGAGGGGGAGGAGCAGTAGGACACAGGAGAGTTAGACCACGTGGTGTAGGAGAGGCATGGAGGATGGACCCTTGCTTTGTTGATGAGCTGCAAGGTTTTCCTGAGATATGCTCCACCAGCGAAGCAAAACAACGGGCAGTACCAGTCTTGGCCTGTGTCACGCTGGGGAAGATAGAGTGTCCCAAATCGCCAGTTTGGGAGGGAGGAATGCTCAGACCGCGAGTGTTAGAATAAAGTTTGGATATAGGGATGGAGTAATGGACATGAGTCAGGCATGGGAGACACAAAATGCTGGAGTAACTCAGCGGGTCAGACAGCATCTCGGCAGAGAAGGTTACTGCCTGACCCGCTGGGTTACTCCAGCATTTTGTGTCTCCCTTCGATTTAAACCAGCATCTGCAGTTTCTTTCCTACACATGAGTCAGACATGGACTGGGCTGCTAAAGGGCTAGTGTTTGGAGCTGGGTTGGGGAAGGAGGGGGGGGGGGGGGAGGGGGAAGAAGTATTAATGCAGAAATTAATACGTACATCAGGCCCCCTCTACTTTCAGTCTGAAGAAGTGTCTCGACCCAAAACGTCGCCTGACCGTTTTCTCCAGAGATGCTGACTGACCCACTGAGTTACTCCTGCACGTTATATCTATCCTTGGTATAAACCAGCATCTGCAGTTCTTTGTTCCTACAGCAGGAGACCTGAACAGGAAGGACTGCTTTAACTAATGACAAATCAGGTCTTGCCAACAGCTTTGTGGTTGCGTGCCATCGAAAAGTCCCACGTGTGATGGTTTAGTTTAGTTTGGAGACAGACCCTTCAGCCCATTGTGTCCATGCCGACACTAGTTCTATGTTATCCCACTTTCCCCATCCATTCCCTACTCACTTGGAGCAATTTACAGAGGCCAATTGACCTACAACTGCGGGGCTTGGGTCGGCCCGCTGCAGACCTTTCACCGTCTGGCGCGGCCTGGAACGTGGCAACTTCAACAGCCTGACCGCGAGAGAAGATGGCAGGGGAAGAGAAAAGACATTCTGGCCTTCCATCACAGTGAGGAGGTGACTGGAGGAGACTCACTGTGATGGATGTTTCTTTTTTTTGTTTTGTGTTGGTTGTGATTGTGTGGGAAATTGCTTATTTTTATTGCTTTATTGCTGGACTGTGGGTGACCTTTCATTTCACTGCACATCTTCTATGTGTATGTGACAAATAAATTTGACTTGATATTTGGGATGTGGGAGGAAACCGGAGCACCCGGAGGAAAAAGGGAGAACGTGCCAACTTCACGTGGAGACAGCACTCATAGCCAGGATGGAACCCGGGTCACTGGCGCTGGATGGAAGGCAGCAACTCTACCACTGCACCACCGTGCCACTCCTGCTCCAGACCTCTTCTGCCAGACAGCAGCCATTATGAAAGCAAGTCGAGCGAGACTCAGCTCGGTCGCTGATCTCCATATCCATCTCTCCCCAGCATCCTTTCACCCACACCCTCACCAAGAGTCCCTGCTGAAGTTAAACTGTTGGAAAACTACTCCTAGACGTGTAGAATAGATGTGAATGTAGCACAGTGTGGCACAATGGCACAGTATGACAGAGTTGCTGCCTCACAGCGCCAGAGACCTGGCTACGATCCTGACCTTGGGTGCTGCCAGTGGGTGGAGTTTGCACATTCTCCCTGTGACTGTGTGCGTTTTTTTGCGGGTACTCCGATTTCCTCCCACATCCTAAAGACATTAGAATTTATAGATTAATTGCCGTTATAAATTACCGCTAATGTGTAAAATGTGGATGCGAAAGTGGAATAACGCAGAACTGAAGTGAACGGGTGATCGATGGTTGGCATGGATTTGGAGGCCTGTTTCTGGCTGTAACAGGCCACCACAGAGATATGCTGTTTCTTTAAACCCTAAACTAAACTGGTCTTTTTTTTTCTTTCTTTTTTTTCCATTTTTTCCGGATGGCGCCAACGATGGCTGCCATGGTGTACTGCTCCTTGCAGTTTTGTATGTGTTTGTTCGTTTGTGTCATTTGTGGAACTCCCACAAAGATCAACTTCTTGGGAGAGGTACTCCTTAACATCAGACATACGGTACCTTTAAACATTGTTCCGGGTTTCTCTCACTCACTGGATTATTTGGACATACTCGTCGGCGGGGCTGTGGCTGTGTTCAAGGTCTTGAAACGGAGGAGGACCCATGGGAAGCACTCTGAAGCACTCACCCGACTCCGGCAACGAGGTTTACGCACACCGCTCCTGAGTATATTCCTCGCAAATCTACGTTCCCTCAACAACAAAGTGGACGAACTTCAACTCCTGTGCCACACGAACAGGGACTTCTCTCGAGCCGCTGCCCTGTGCTTCACAGAGACCTGGCTGTGTGAGTCGACCTCGGACAGCGCGCTGCAACTGGCTGGCTTTCAACTACACAGAGCGGACCGCGACGCAGAGGCAGCGGGAAAATCAAGAGGAGCTGGAATACGCTTCTACACTAACCAGGACTGGTGCAGCGACATCACGGTACTGTGTAACTTCTGTTCCCCCAATCTACAATCGTTCTTTATAAACTGCAAACCCTTTTATTGTCCAAGGGAATTTACCTCTTTTATTCTCACTGGAGTTTACATCCCCCCCAAGCCTGCGTTCGTGAGGCGCAAACTCGCTGACCAGGTATTGAGGGTAGAGAGTGACTTCCATGGTCTCCATGGTCATTGTTTTGGGGGACTTTAACAAGGTTAACCTCAGTCGTGAGCTCCCAAAGTACAGACTTCATGTTACCTGCCCCACCAGAAGGAAGAGGACACTTGATCACTGCTACTCTTCAATCAAGAACGCATATTGCTCTGTTCCCCGGGCGGCTCTGGGTCTCTCTGATCATTGTTTAGTTCACCTTATTCCGGCTTACAGGCAGAAACTAAAATCTTGTAAGCCTGTGGTCAGAACAATGAAAAGGTGGACAAGCGAGGGCTTTGAAAAACTAGAGTCCTGCTTTGACTGTACTGATTGGAATGTGTTCAGGGAAGCAACCACAAGCCTTGATGAGTATACAGACTCTGTGACATCCTATGTCAGCTATTGAGAGGACAGTTGCATTCCCACTAAGACCGGGATATGGTTCAACAACGACAAGCCCTGGTTCACAGCAGAACTTAGACAGCTCCGCCAGTCAAAAGATGAGGCCTACAGGAGCGGGAATGCAGACCTCTACAGGCAGGCCAAGTACAAGCTGAGAAGAGGAATCAGAGCTGCCAAGGAAAGGTACTCTGAGAAGCTGAGGAGTAAGTTCTCAGCTAATGAGTCTTCAGTTTGGACTTTAGGAGAGCTCCTCCTCCCCTCCCCCCACTCACCATCAACAACACCACAGTCACATCTGTGGAGTCATTTAAGTTCCTAGGAACCATCAACTCCAGGGACCTTAAATGGGAGGCCACCATCGACTCCACAGTCAAAAAGGCCCAACAGAGGCTGTACGTCCTGCGGCAGCTGAGGAAACACAATCTACCACAGGCAATGATGGTCCAATTCAATACTGCCATCATTGAGTCCATCCTCACCTTCACCATCATGGTCTGGTTTGGCTCAGCCACCAAGCACGACATCCGGAGGCTGCAACGGATCATTCGATCAGCTGAAAAGGTTGTTAGCTGCAACCTTCCCCCCATTGACGAACTGTACACAGCAAGGGCCAGGAAGCAAGCGGGCAAGATCATCTCTGACCCCTCTCACCCTGGCCACAAACTATTTAAAGCACTTCCCTCTGGAAGGAGACTCCGGACTGTCAAAGCCGCCACAGCCAGACATAAAAACAACTTTTTTCCCGCGAGTAGTAGCTCTACTCAATAACCAAAAGTCTGTAGTCTCTTTTTGCTCTGGTTTATTTCACTCACATGTTTAATCCATAATGATGTATTTTTAATGTTTTAATGTTTTATGCTTATTCTTAATCGTTTACTGTATGTTCGTGTTGTTACTTGTGAATGGAGCACAAAGGCACATTCCTTTTATATGTACATATTTGGCCAATAAACATATTCATTCCTTCATTCCTTCATTCATTCAGAAATTAACTGTCAGCTTCTTCATGCCATAGATCCTATCTTGGGTGAAGAAAACCGACAAGAAAATTAAGTAATAATGAGAACCATTAGCGCTACAGGACTGACTTGTGCCATTATTAATATAAGAATCATTTCCAATAATCACAGAGGCAGATCACTTGACAAACCATCACTCTCAAACATGTTCTCCTCTCCTGCTATTTTTATTATGGAAAGATTAGTCCATTTCTTCTACTTTATCCCTAATGTAGCTCCATAAATTTTTAAGATGACACAAAGTGTTGGAATAATTGAATAGTTCAGGCAGCATCTCTGGAGAACATATTGGTGGATAGGTGATGTTTTGGGTCAGAACCCTTCTTCAGATTGATTGTAGGTGGGAGGGGAGAAGAGTCTCAACTCAAAGATTTTATATTTAAGTAGAACTTACATCTAAGGAATTCGGAGGCAATCTGGTGGAATTATTTTGGGTGGAATAGTGGGCAGCCAATCAGCTCTGGGGATCTGGATTCCCAAAGGACACAATGTTAATTTGATGCTGAAAATTACCTCCAGTGTAAGTGTGTGGAAGGTAAGTATTAGAGGGTTTTAATGTGCTGCTGAGAAAACGTAGGCTGTTGTGAACTGTATGGGGGGATGGGATTGATAGGGTTTCCCTAAGAGACAGCACAGCATCAAAAGGCTGAATGGCCTCCAATGTTCAGAGAACAGTAAAGCACAAGAACAGGGCCTTTGGCCACAATGTCTGTGCCGGACAACATGCCAAGACCAACTCTTATCTGGCTCCACATAATCCAAATCCCTCCACTACCTGCATACCCTTGTGCATATCCAAGGCTTTTAAATGCCACTATCATATCTACCTCCAACACTATCCATGGCAGCGCCTTCCAAGCACTCACCCCTGTGTACAAAAACCTTGCCCTGCACATCTCTTCTAAACTTTACTCCTCTCACGTTAAAGCTATTCCCTCTAGTATTTGATTTTACCATCTGGCAAAAAGGTTCTGACCGTCTACTCGATCCATCCCTCTCATAATTTTAGATAAGACCATAAGTTTCCACTGGTGAGAGAGACTAGGACCAGAGATCAGAGCCTCAGAATAAAAGGATATAACATTAGAAAGGAGACGAGGAGGAATTTATTGAGTCAGAGGGTGGTGAATCTGACAAATTCATTGCCGCAAAGGCTGTGGGGGTCATCAATGGATGGTTTTAAGGTGGAAATTGATACATTCTTGATTAGTACGAGAATTAGGGGTTATGGGGAGAAGGCAGGAAAATGGGGTTGAGAGGGAGAGATAGATCAGCCAATAGCAGAGTAGACTTGATGGGCTGAATGGCGTCATTCTGCTCCTATAACTTATGAACATTAATTTATCTGTTCTCCAGAGATGTGACCTGACCTGCTGAGTTACTCCAGCACTTTGTGTTTTTAGATTTTTAGATTTAGAGATACAGCACGGAAACAGGCCCTTCGGCCCACCGAGTCCGCGCCGCCCAGCGATCCCCGCACATTAAAACTATCCTACACACACACTAGGGACAATTTTTACATTTACCCAGTCAATTAACCTACATACCTGTACGTCTTTGGAGTGTGGGAGGAAACCGAAGATCTCGGAGGAAACCCACGCAGGTCACGGGAAGAACGTACAAACTCCGTACAGACGGCGCCCGTAGTCAGGATCGAACCTGAGTCTCCGGTGCTGCATTTGCTGTAAGGCAGCAACTCTATCGCTACGCCAACGTTCTTCTGAGCATTTAAATAGCTCTTTGGTGGGTTGAAACCTGCCCAGGGTTTTGAGTCCTGAACCCACCCAGTCGAGGTTTAGTCTTGACTCAAAACGTCACCCATTCCTTCTTCCCTGCGATGCTGCTTGTCCCGCTGAGTTACTCCAGTTTTGGGGTCTATCTGAGGTTTAGATTAGTTTAATTTAGTATAGAGATACAGCACAGACATCGGTGGGCCGAAGGGGCTGTTTCTATGCCTGTATATCTAACTTAACAAAACAATTGCCAGCCAGGTTTAGTTTAGTTTCTTACTTTAGAAATACAATGTGGAAACAGGCCCTTCAACCCACTGAGTCCATGCCAACCATCGATCACCCATTCACTAGTTCTGTTATCCCAGTTTTGCATCTTACACACCATCTGGCAATTACAGAAGTCAATTAAACTACAAACCTGCACGTCTTTGTAGTGTGGGAGGAAACCCGAAACAGCTGAAGGAAACCCACACAGTCACAGGGACAACATACAAACTCCATACAGATAGCACTTGTAGTCAGGATCAAAGCAGGGTCTCTGGCGCTGTAAGGCGGCAACTTTACCTCTGCCCCTTTCAATGTCAGCAGAATTGTTTTAAAAAGTAAAGCAAGCAACAATTAACACAATGTACAGCTTGGTATATTATGACCGATTCTCAAGGCTTGTCGTTCATGCATTTGACCTCTAGCTGAGAGTCATAGTGTCATACAGCATGAAAACAAGCCCTTCGGCCCAACTTACCCACACCGACCAACATGCCCCATCTGCACTAATCCCACCTGCCTGCATGCAGTTGGCCCATATCTCTCCAAACCTATCCTGTCCATGTACATGTCTAATTGTTTCTTAAACGTGGCAACTGTCCATGCCTCAACTATCTCCCCTGGCAGCTTATCTCGTTAACAGTGGAAATGGGCATTGTTGGAACAGTGATAAGATTTAGTATGTAAAACATCGAAAGTACCAATGGAAATAGCATACAGAAGTATCAGTCCAATTTTCCAAATACGATATTTGACTCAGAAGATATTAATTACCTCTGTTAAATTGATTTTTAGCATGATATGTGTCTAAAGATGTCCATTTACTAATCCAATTTCTAATGTCTAAACATTCAGACAATAAAGATAGTCCATAATGAGTCAATTAACTTGATCAGGAACTCCTTCTGTGCTGTATCCATTTCTTCAATTTTGAAGGACAAAATTATGTCATTTGACGAGCTCAAATCAATTTGTAACATACTCCTCTGAGCCTTGCGTTATCACCATAGCGGAGCATAACAAATCTCTTAATGCTTTGGGCAAAATGAAGCTTGTTTGATTCAACAATTTGAAGAGAACTGGAGAATTGTTCCAAACTGTAGCTCTGCTCTTAATCTAAAGTGCCTTCGGTTCCAGAATTATCAAAAGTCATTTGACTGTCCAAATTCAATTACTGTTTTATACAACCTGCAATTAGAGTGGGGATGTGAATGATTTTCCAAATAATAACCGCTACCTCCTCCCTCGACCAGTGTTATACAACACTGTTGAGGTGACATTTGAGGTATTGTGTGTAGTTCTTGTCGCCCGATTACAGAGAGAATGTGGAGGGTTTGGAGAGGGTGCAGAAGAGGTTTACCACAATGCTGCCAGGCCTATCAGTTACAAGGAGAGATCTGAAGAAGGGTCACGCCCAAAATGTCACCCATCCTTTTTCTCCAGAGATGCTGCTTGACCCGTTGAGTTGCTCTGGCGCTCTCTGTCCATCTTTGGTATAAACCAGCATTGGCAGTTCTTTGTTTCTACTTCTTAGTTACAAAGAGAGGTTAGACTTGGATTGTTTTCTGTGGAACGTCAGAAGTGGAGGGGAGAGTTAACAGTACATGTAAAATTATGAGGCCTAAATAAGATAGACATTCAGAATCATTTGCCCAGGGTGGAAATGTCAGAGACTTGCAGGTGCTCTTGTGGCAAAACATAGGAGAATCTTGCACAACTGTAACTTTGCCAGATGGGTGATGATTCAGAAAGATGAATTATCACCAACTGCCCTGAGGCAATTAGGAATGGGCCAAAAATACTAGCCATGGTCAATGGTGTTCACATCTCTGCACGTTTAAGTTTGGCGATGCAGCATAGAAATAGACCCTTCAAACAGATGATTGTGGAGGCCAAGACATTGGATATTTTCAAAGTGGAGATTGATAGGTTCTTGATTAGGAAGGGTGTCTAAGGTTACAGGGAGAAGGCAGGAGAATGGGGTTGAGAGGGAAAAAATAGATCAGCCATGATTGAATGGCGGAGTAGACTTGAGTGGCCTAATTCTGCTCCTATGCCTTACGGTCTAACCATCGATCACCCGTTCACACTAGTTCTATGCTGTCCCACTTTCTCATCCACTCCCTACACATCGGGGGGCAATTTACAGCGGCCAATTAATCTTGTGTTCGGGATACGGGAGGAACCGGGAGGAAACCCCCACGGTCGCAGGGAGAACATGCAAACTTAACACAGACAGCGCCCGATGTCTGGATCAAACCCGGGTCCCTGGCGCTGTGGGGCAGCGATGCCACTGTGCTGCCCTTGAATGGACAAAATAAATCATCGGGGAACTGCCCGGGGTTCAATTACAAACCATTTATGACCGAGTGGATTCAGGCTTATATTTCTGGACAAGAAGCCATTGAAACTGAACCAAATGTGACAATAATTAATTGAGAGGAATTTCTGCTTACTTTTTTATTATAGAGCACCAAGCCATGAAATTGAATAAAGTTCCGTAACGTTTAATAATCCTGTGGAGTGTTCCACCTGTCGGGTCAAGTCAGACACATCTCTTCAGAAGGGGTATTAATGTCCAGCGATCGATCGCTGTTACTGATTTGTCTTCCTATCACATTCCCGAGAATTCCTTCCCAATAGCATCTGTTTTGTTTATAAATTCTCACTGTCCCTCACGGAGACAAATTGAACAGGTTTATCGATAAGTAGACTCAAAATAGATCAATGGTTTCATCAAACACTGCTTTTGCTGGACAACTCTGAATGGTTTGAGAGGTGCGAAGTTTCACAGCGCTGTGAGGGATTATGTTTGATGGTGTGACTGCCTGTGAACACCTGTCTCAACCCCTTCGAGAAACAGTGACAAATGCATTGATCAAGAAAGCAATGATATCCTTCCCGTTATTTCTCCCCATTGCAGATCAGTGAGGCAGAAGCAGATTACTGGGAATGTGAAATAAAAATGGAAAAGGCAGCAATAATCAACATGCCAGCTATTAATTCCGGTGAGGTTTTAACTCTTTTCTTGTCTCTTTACATGGGAGCAGGCCCTTTGGTCTAGCTTTCCCAATACTTATCCAATCCAATTAGTCCCATCTAGCCCTATCCAATCTCGTCCCGTTTGCTTGCATTTGCATTTCACATTATGAGAGGCCTGGTTAGAGTAGCCATGTTCAGGGACTATCCCGGTGAGCTGGGCCAAGTCCTCCAGCAGGCCCGCCGCGGACGGAGGATTCGCCCGGTGGTCCCAGCTCGCCCGTCGCGGACTCTCAACGCGGCCCTGAGCCGCCGCCGCCGGCGATGGTACCGAGCCGCCGAGAGCGAGGAGTGACGTCGGAGCCCGTAGTCAGGATCAAACCTGAGTCTCCGGCGCTGCATTCGCTGTAAGGCAGCAACTCTACCGCTGCGCCCTAATACCACCTAATTTAGACATTATTCTGGTAAACCCCCTCTGCACCCTTTCCAAAGCCTCCACATTCTTCCTGTCATGCAGTGACCAGAAATGCAGACAATATGAAAGCAGGTGCCCCTTAACAACATTTTTAGAGGTATGTTACATTCTTTGGACTTTAGATTTTGGAGATACAGTGCAGAAACAGGCCCTTTGGCCCACTGAGTCTGCGCTGCCCAGCGATCACCCCGTACACTAGCACTATCCGATACAATAGGGACAATTTACATTTTACCAAATCCAATTAACCTTTCAACTTGTACGTCTTTGGAGTGTGGGAGGAAACTGGAGGATCTGGAGAAAGCCCATGCATGTAACGGGGAGGATGGTACAAACTCCATACAGACAACACCCATAGTCAGGATGTAAACCTGGGTCTCTGGCACTCTAAGGCAGCAACTCTACCGCTGCACCACAGTGCCGCTCCATTCTCAAAGCGTTGTGTTGCTCTGCAGTCCCAAACAATCTTATCCAATGCGTTAAAGACAGGAAACTTTCAAATTATTTGATCGTATGACAATCCAGTGCTGATCACTCAATTGTGTAATGGAATAGTTTGTTAGCGAACAGACACATTGCCTGCAGTCATGCCTAATGACTTCTGTATCGGATTCACAGAATGGGAATGAGAACAGACATAATGAGGCTCACGGGAGGGGAAGATTCAATTTTTGACTTTTTAGAATCTTGTTTTAGGTGCATCCGACAAACTTGGTAGAGCCCAGAAAGAGGCGTTGCAATTGATGAATCTTGATACGAGTCAGAAAAGGATTAACAGTTGCTGGAGCCGGAGGGAAAGAGTTGGGACAGGAGATCATTCAGCATATTGTCCTGCCTAGGAAGCAGCAACTTGTTTTTGCTGTCAGTTAAATATAAATTAGCGCAAAAAAAAGAACTGTTCCCTCAGGCAAACCCGCACTCACCCCTTCAACATCTGAGACTCACTTAGATGTACACCCAAACTAATGAACCGCAAGAAAATAAATCTCATTCTCACAATATCAACTCATCCCCAGATTTTAGCACCAGTGGGAGAGTCTAGGACCAGAGGGCACAACCTCAGAATAAAAGGAAATACCTTTCGGAATAAATTTCTTTATTCAGAGGATGGTCAATCTGTGGAATTCTTTGCTACAGAAGGTTGTGGAAGCCATCAATGGATATTTTTAAGGCAGAGATAGATTCTTGGTTGGTACAGGTGTCAGAGGGCATGGGGAGAAGGCAGGAGAATGGGATTGAGGGAAATATAGATCAGCCATGAGTGAATGGCAATGTAGTCTTAGAGTCACAGAGTGAGACAGTGTGGAAACAGGCCCTTTGGCCCAACTCGCCCACACCGGCCAACAATGTCCCAGCTACACTAGTCCCACCTACCTGTGCTTGGTCCATATCCCTCCAAACCTGTCCTATCCATGTACCTGTCTCACTGTTCATAAACAATGGGATAGTCCCACCCTCAACTACCTCCTCTGGCAGCTTGTTCCATACACCCATCACCCTTTGTGTGAAAAAGTTACCCCTCGGATTCCTATTAAATCTTTTCCCCTGCACCTTGAACCTATGTCCTCTGGTCCTCGATTCCCCTACTCTGGACAAAAGACTGTCCCGATCTATTCCTCTCATGATTTTGTATACCTCTATAAGATCTCCCCTCATCCTCATCATCATCATCATATATTCTAAATGCGGTCTCGCCACAGTCTTATTGCAACATGACCTCCCAACTTCTATACTCAGTACTCTGACTGATGAAGGCCAAAGTGCCAAATCAACCATTTCTCCGCCCACCTGGCCAATCGATCCAGATCCTGCTGCAATCGTTCACAATCATCTTCACTATCTGCAAAACCACTAACTTTTGTATCATCAGCAAATTTGCTAATCTTGCCCTGTATGTTCTCATTTCAAATCATTGATGTAGATGACAAACAGTAAAGGGCCCAGCACCGAACCCTGAGGCACGCCACTAGTCACAGGCATCCAATCTGAGAAGCAACCTTCCACCATCACCCTCTGCTTCCTTCAATGGAGCCAATTTGCTATCCAATCAGATATCTCTCCTTGGGTCCCATGCGATCGAACCTTGATGGGCCGAATGAAATAATTCTGCTCCTACAACTTATGAATTTATTAACTTATGTCTATGAGATGAAATTCAATGTTAAGGCCCTTATTTTCCAGAGTAATTGTCACAAACATATCTCACCCTATTTCTATATTTGTTTCCTGTGCAGAGTGACTGAACCTTGCACAGGATTCCTTGATGACACTGGTGTCAGTGTCACTGGGGCTGCCATCTTGTTTCCCATATTCTGTCACTTACCTTGTTAAAGTTTGTTAAGTCCAGGTCTGATGTTGCCTGACATTTTGATATTAGAGATGTTCCCAAGAAAGCAGCCCACTCAAGATTGCAATTCAATGTCGTACCCCCATTCCCTGATTAGTGTGTACAGAAATAGTCTACTGAGCCCGCATGCAAGAGCCGCCATGTTTTGGCCCCATTTTCAAAGTCCAATCTGTGCTCTGGTTCTTATGTTCCAGACAAGTCCCAAGCTGTTGTGGGCCTCCAGCCATCTCCTTCCTTAGACATTATGTCCCTCTCCTCGCCCGTCCGCCTTGTCCCGCAAGAGTGCTTCCTGCAGCCGACCTCGAGGGTGCGGTAGGCCCAACCCCCTGTTCCCTCTCCTCTCCTGCTGTCCTCCCTCCTCACCCATCATTCCTGGCTCCATCCTCCAGGCCTCTGGTCTTTGGGGGATAAGCAGGGGCCGGCACGGTGGCCTCTCCCTCCCAGGCCAGGTCCAACGAGCAGGGACCGGCTCGGCAACATCCTCCTGCAGGCTACGATCCGCTGGGTCTTCTGTTCGGCCATGGGGGACCAGCTCGATGGGCTGTGAGAACTGTGAGAAAAGGAAGAGACAGGTGTGAGGACTCCATCTACAAACACACAGAAGGAAAAACTCTGTATTGGACCTCTAATATTCTAGGCATGATTTCCCAATTCCAATCTACCTCATTACGATCCTTGCACTTTCTTTTTTCATCTGCACTTTCTCTGTGGCTGTAACATTATATTCTGCACTCTGTTTATTTTCTTTCTTTTGCATCTTCTGATGTACTTACATTGGCTGTGATTTACCTGGATTGCAAGTAAACAAATGTATTCACTGTAGCTCAGTGCACGTGATAGTAACAAACCAACCAACGAGCCAATAACATGAATCTTAGAAGGAATAGTGGTTAGATCAATATCTCCTAAGCATTTGATACTCCATAATTTCAGGTAACTTTACACCTGTTCACCTGCTCCCGGCCCTGTCCTAATTCCTTCCCCACTACTTCTTTCCAGAACAAAAATGCCTGATGAATGAAAAAAAGACTTTCATAACAATAGCACCTCAGCACTGCCATGAAATGTCAATTTCAATTAAGTGCCCATGTTAAGTGCCCTATGTCTATGTCTATGTCTATGTCTATGTCTATGTCTATGTCTATGTCTATGTCTATGCCCAGTTTTCTGGAAAGGATGTGAGCCCACAGTCAGACCCTATGGCAAGCTATTTCAAACACAGAACTGCAGATGCTGGTTTATACCGAAAATAAACACAAAGTGGTGACGTAACTCAGCAGGACAGGCAGCATCTGTGGAGAAAAAGGATGGGTGACATTTCGGGTCAGTGTGAGGAAGGATCCCGACCCGAAACGTCACCCATTCTTTTCCTACAGAGATACTGCCTGACCCGCAGTTCCTCCAGCACCTTTGTCTATTTAAAAAACTGTTCCATTCTGAACGAGTATGGGGACTCAGGACAGACATTAATGCAGAGATATCCATCAAACACAGTGCGAATTGTCAAACAGGTCGGTACAACAATGATCCCTGGAGCTGGCCTGCTCTCAGATGTCTAGAATTAACTGCTAGAAGAACAGGTTGACCTCATTATTAATAGGCCAATTTCATTAGTGTGAACCAATTTCCAGTTTCTCCGAATATTCACTGTCAAATCTGGTACTCTCTCAGTAGCAACAGCAGTTAAATGCAGAATGAAAATAGAAAATTCCTCAAGGATTCTCCTGTAACTTCAGCTGAATATCAGTGAGATGTGAATCTAATGCAATGTCCATACAGGACAATAATCTGACAGAATTCCTCATTTGCATTTAAGTAAGAGTGGAACAACTGACCAAAATGAACCACGTTATGAAGTAGAGAAAATCGTAGAACTAAGGGACATAGGGCCGGCACAGTTGCACAGTGGTAGAGTTGCTGCCTTACAGCGGCGAAGACCTGAGACGCAGGCAGGTGAGATGAGTATAGATGAGACATGTTGAACGGTGTGGGTAAGTTTGGTTGAAGGGCCTGTTTCCACGCTGTATGACTCTATGACTCTACGGACTACAAGCCTTGAGGATCAGTCACAATGTACCAAGCTGTACATTGTGTTAATTGTTCTTGTTTTGCTTTTTACAATGATTCTGTTGACATCGGAAGGGGCAGCACAGTGGTGCAGCATTAAAGTTGCCACCTCACGGTGCCAGAGACTCCAGTTTGATCCTGACTATAGCTGCTGTCTGCGTGGGTTTTCCCTGGGAAGCTCCGGTTTCCACCCACAAATATGTGCAGGATGTAGCCTATTTGTCTTGGTATCAATGTAAAATTGTCCCTAGTGTGTGTAGGATAGTATTAGTGTGCAGGGTTCACTGGTCAGCGCGGACTCAGTGGGCCAAAGGGCCTGTTTCCCTGTTGTACCTCCAAACTAAACTAAACTAATTTGGTGGACAGGGGAACCTTTATTCGTGCTGTAGGCGCTCCATGATACATTGCACGCTGCAGCTCAGGTAAACAATGGTGAAGGAAAAGAACATCAAGACAATCCTCTGAATGCAAAAAGAAATTTCTAAGCAACATGAACACAGTGGAGTTAATAACTTTCTACCCAGGAGTCACCACCAAACCACTGCCGACCCATTTGGCAGCAACATCCCTTGGAAGCGGTTGCTCTCATTTTTACATTGTGCAGATTCCCCAAAAAAGCATTTGAATTATTTCATGGTTAATTAGGTCAAGTCAATCTCACTGAAAAAAAGGAAATAAAAAAATTCTGCAAGAGTTTTAAAGCAGAAGAAAATATTGCAGCTCAATTCAAATCAGATGCAAGCAAATAGAGATTATACTTGGAAATGGATCACTTAAATGAAATTGGCCCCTGAATAACGAGGTCAAGCCATTCTGCCTGTAGTCATGTTTTGGCCACGTGAGACTAGGCATCTCTTTGAACCGCTGATGAATCTATTTGTTTGATGAAGCTTTCTGTGTTTGATGGATTCCTCTGTGTCAAACTCTGACCTCCTTGCTCTTTACTTACCCGTACTGGAAAGGTGCAATAAATAATCCAAACAGTGAGTTTCCAGAGGCATGAAGCAACAACTAGTTTTTAGAAGTTCATAAGTTTGTAAGTTCTTGGAGCAGAATTAGGCCATTCGGCCCATCAAGTCTACTCCACCATTCAATGATGGCTGATCTATCTTTCCCCCTCCACCCCATTCTCCTGCCTTCTCCCCATAATCCCCGACATCCGTACTAATCAAGAATCTGTCAATCTCCACCTTAAAAATATCCATTGACGGCCTCCACAGCCGTCTGTGGCAATGAATTCCACAGATTCACCACCCTCTGACTAAAGAAATTTCTTATCATCCCCTTTCTAAAGGTAAGTTCTTTTATTCTGAGGCTATGGCCTCTGGTCCTAAATATTATTTCCATGGTGCTAAATCTGTGAATATCACTCTTGAGCATGTTGTGAAGTATTTAGTCCTGTGTAAATATTCTTTGGAAATTCAGCCCTAATTCTCTTATCAAATCAATTTAGAAGGCACGTTATTCATTCTTTTCCATTTTATGTATAGTAGTCCATACAAAGTGACAAGGTAAATATTATATTTGTTGCTGAGTATTCTATAGTTGTCCAATTATCTCTGGTATCATTGTTTGTTGTGACAAAGTTATTAAAAACATATAAAGGACATTCATTTTTACATTCAAGGGGTATATTAGTTTAACTTCTCTGCAGAGAGGCCGAGAATATAAGACATCTTAGAACAATAATTCAATCCTGAGGTTTCACCAGAAAGGTTAGAGAAGAAGATGTTAACTACATATCCCTACCATATCTCAATGCTCGGGGAAAGAATGTAGAACATAGCATAGGAGCACAGGAAAGGTCCTTTGAACCACAATGTCTGTGTCGAATATTGTAGCAAGATAAACTAATGCAATGTCACAGTGGTGCAGTGATAGAGTTGCTGCCTAACAGCGCCAGAGACCCAGGTTTGATCTTGACCATGGCTGCTGTCTGTACGAAGTTTGCACGTTCTCTCTGTGACCACATGGGTTTTCTCTGGGTGCTCCAGTTTCCTCCCACATTCCAACAATGTGGTGTTCAGTAGGTTAATTGGCTTCCATAAAACTATTGTCCCTAGTGTGTAGGATAGAACTAGTGTACAGGAGATTGCTGGTTGGCATGGACACGGTGGGCTAAAGGGCCTAAACTAAACTCAACTAAACCAATCTCAACTTCCTGCACGTGATCTATGTCCCTCCATTTCCTGCATATCATGTACCCATCTAACAGCCTCTTAAATCCTGCTATCGTCTGCCTCCACCACACCCCCCCCCCCCCCCCCCCTTGCAGCATATCCTTGGCACTCACCGTTCTCTAAAAGATTTGCCCCGCACATCTCCTTTAAAAGCTTTTGCCTATTTCACCTTAAAGTATATTGTCTAGACTTTGACATTTTTATTCTGGAGGTGTGCGTTTTCACATTTCTATACCGTTTGCCCGACGGGAAAGGGGAGAAGATGCATTGGCCAGGGTTGAGTATAGAAGCAAAGAGGTCCTTCTGCAGTTGTACAAGGCCCTAGTGAGACCGCACCTGGAGTACTGTGTACAGTTTTGGTCTCCAAATTTGAGGATGGATATTCTTGCTATTGAGGGCGTGCAGCGTAGGTTTACTAGGTTAATTTCCTGAATGGCAGGACTGTCATATGCTGAAAGACTGGAGCGACTAGGCTTGTATACACTGGAATTTAGGATGAGAGAGGATCTTATCGAAATGTATAAGATTATTAAGGGGTTGGACACGTTAGAGGCAGGAAACATGTTCCCAATGTTGGGGGTGTCCAGAACAAAGGGCCACAGTTTAAGAATAAGGGGTAGGCCATTTAGAACAGAGATGAGGAAAAACCTTTTCAGTCAGAGAGTTGTGAATCTGTGGAATTCTCTGCCTCAGAAGGCAGTGGAGGCCAATTCTCTGAATGCATTCAAGAGAGAGCTAGATAGAGCTCTTCAGGATAGCGGAGTCAGGGGGTATGGGGAGAAGGAAGGAACGGGGTACTGATTGAGAATGATCAGCCATGATCACATTGAATGGCGGTGCTGGCTCGAAGGGCCGAATGGCCTACTCCTGCACCTATTGTCTATTGTCTATTGTCTATTGATAATACTGGTGACCTTGCCGAGGCAGCGTGAGGTATGAATGGAGTCAATGGAAGGTTGGTTTGTGTGATGGTCTGGGCTGTGTCCACAATTCGCTGCAATTTCTTGCGATCTTGGATGGAGCTCTTCCCAAACCAAGCTGTGATGCATCCCGATAAAATGCTTTCTATGATGCATCTGCAGAAGTTGGTGAGAGTTGTTGTGGACATGCTGAACATCCCAAGCCTTCTAATGAATTAGAGGCATTGGTGTGCTTTCTTGGTCGTTGCTTCAATATGGGTGATCCAGGGGAAGTTGTTGGTGATATTGACTCTGAGGCATTTGAAGTTTTCAACCATCTCTACTTTGGCGCCATCAATGCAAACGGAGGTATGTGTACCACTTCACTTCCTAAAGTCAAATACTATCTTCTTTGTCTTGCTGATATTGCGAGAAAGGTTGTTGTCTTGACACCATGACATGAGGTTCTCAATCTCCCTCTCATTTGTACTCCGTCTCATCATTATTTCATATCCGCCCACAATGGTCGTGTTGTCTGCAAATTAAAAATTGAATTAGATTTGGATATGGTTGCACAGTCGTGGGTGTACAAGGAATGGAGAAGGGGGCTGAGATCGCATCCTTGTGGAGCACCGTGTTAAGGATTATCGGAGAGGATGTTTTGTCCCCTATCCTCACTGATTGGTGTCTATTGGTCTGGAAGTCAAGGATTCATTGACAGAGATGTGTGCCGACACCAAGTCCTGCGAGTTTGGTGATATGCTTGGATGGTATAATGGTATTAAAGGCAGAGCAGTAGTCTATGAATAGGAGTCTAACATAGGTGGCAATCTTATCCAGGTGTCCCAGGGATGTGTAGGGCTAGGGCGATGGCATCATCTGTGGCAGTAGGCGAACTGCAGGGATAGTGGGATAAAATAGTGGGAACATAACATAATGAGAAACAGTTGGATAACATAGATCGAGTGTGAAGGGATAGTCAATGTGGATTTGATAGACCAGTTAGACCAGTTAGTCTGACATCAGTGGTGGGGAAGATGCTGGAGTCAATTATAAAAGACGAAATTGCTGAGCATTTGGATAGCAGTAACGGGATCATTCCGAGTCAGCATGGATTTACGAAGGGGAAATCATGCTTGACAAATCTACTGGAATTTTTTGAGGATGTAACTAGGAAAATTGACAAGGGAGAGTCAGTGGATGTGGTGTACCTCGACTTTCAGAAAGCCTTCGACAAGGTCCCACATAGGAGATTAGTGGGCAAAATTAGGGCACATGGTATTGGGGGTAGGGTACTGACATGGATAGAAAATTGGTTGACAGACAGAAAGCAAAGAGTGGGGATAAATGGGTCCCTTTCGGAATGGCAGGCAGTGACCAGTGGGGTACCGCAAGGTTCGGTGCTGGGACCCCAGCTATTTACGATATACATTAATGACTTAGACGAAGGGATTAAAAGTACCATTAGCAAATTTGCAGATGATACTAAGTTGGGGGGTAGTGTGAATTGTGAGGAAGATGCAATAAGGCTGCAGGGTGACTTGGACAGGTTGTGTGAGTGGGCGGATACATGGCAGATGCAGTTTAATGTAGGTAAGTGTGAGGTTATTCACTTTGGAAGTAAGAATAGAAAGGCAGATTATTATCTGAATGGTGTCAAGTTAGGAGGAGGGGGAGTTCAACGAGATCTGGGTGTCCTAGTGCATCAGTCAATGAAAGGAAGCATGCAGGTTCAGCAGGCAGTGAAGAAAGCCAATGGAATGTTGGCCTTCGTAACAAGAGGAGTTGAGTATAGGAGCAAAGAGGTCCTTCTACAGTTGTACCGGGCCCTGGTGAGACCGCACCTGGAGTACTGTGTGCAGTTTTGGTCTCCAAATTTGAGGAAGGATATTCTTGCTATGGAGGGCGTGCAGCGTAGGTTCACTAGGTTAATTCCCGGAATGGCGGGACTGTCGTATGTTGAAAGGCTGGAGCGATTGGGCTTGTATACACTGGAATTTAGAAGGATGAGGGGGGATCTTATTGAAACATATAAGATAATTAGGGGATTGGACACATTAGAGGCAGATAACATGTTCCCAATGTTGGGGGAGTCCAGAACAAGGGGCCACAGTTTGAGAATAAGGGGTAGGCCATTTAGAACGGAGATGAGGAAGAACTTTTTCAGTCAGAGGGTGGTAAAGGTGTGGAATTCTCTGCCTCAGAAGGCAGTGGAGGCCAGTTCGTTGGATGCTTTCAAGAGAGAGCAGGATAGAGCTCTTAAGGATAGCGGAGTGAGGGGGTATGGGGAGAAGGCAGGAACGGGGTACTGATTGAGAGTGATCAGCCATGATCGCATTGAATGGCGGTGCTGGCTCGAAGGGCTGAATGGCCTACTCCTGCACCTATTGTTTATTATTATTATTATTATCTTTCAATCAATCAATTGAGCCATTCAGTACACCAAAAAAACATAGAGTTGTGGAGAAAAAATAAACTGCAGATTCTGATTATACACAAAAAGACACAAAGTTCTGGAGTAACTCAGCAGGTCAGGCAGTGTGGCTGGAGAACATTGATCAGTGACATTTCGGGTCGAGACACTTCTTCAGGCCCGAAAGGTCTCCTATCCATGTTCTCCAGAGATGCTGCCTGACCCATTATTCCAGCACCGTGTCCTTTTGTGTAATAGAGAGCTGGAGTAGCTCAGTGGATTAGGCAGCATTTCAGGAGAACATGGAGAGGTGACGTTTTATCAGGGTGAAAGCAAAACAAAGCATTTCACTGGGTGCATGTGACAATGAAGTCTCATTGAATAAATCATAGTGTTCCCTTTATTCAATGATTCTTGGAAATATCCATCGAATCAACCGAAGAAGTTGTAAATTATTAAAGCAAGCCGCAAAACAAAATGACATACTAAATTTACAGTTGTAATGCATGCAAAAGCAACAGAATCTGTTGATTGGGCACTCGATGACACTAAATGGTGTTCTCAGTTCTGTTTTCAAACACAGAAACCCAGCAGTTACTGCCAGTGACACACTAATCCACTGCAGGGAATTCATTTGTAGCGTTCTTCAGTTAATCAACCGAAATTAGTGTTCTGATGAGAACTTTAACAGTTTATTCTGTAAAAGCTAATGGAATGTTACACCTTATTGAAAGAGGTGTGAGTGAGATTTTAATGACTTAAAATTTATAGCAGCCATTGAATAACCTCTCTGGCCTTGACAAGCTAATTTTACATTATTGGTTTGTTACCTCTGAACAATTGTTTTAAAACTTCATTGTCTACAAAGTAATTAAATTAATATTTTTAAGTATGTTATTGATGGTTTGGATTATTCTTTAATCTGTTGGGTTTCTCTTGGTTTTTAGTTTGCAAAATATTTCAAGAGTTGTTTAATAAAAAACTTTAATTCCTAATTTAGTTTAGTTAGTTTAATTTAGAGATACAGTGTGGAAACAGGCCCTTCGGCCCACCGATTACCACTGACCAGAAATCACCCTAGTTCTATCCTACATGCTAGGGGCAATTCACAGAAGCCAATTAACCTACAAACCTGCATGCCTTTGGATTGTGTGAGGAGACCAGAGTACTCGGAGAGAAAACCACCTGGGTCACTGGGAGAATTTGCAGACAACACCCCTAGTCAGGATCGAACCCGGGTCTCTGGCGCTGTAAGGCAACAAATCTACCGCCGCGCCACTTTTCCACCCTCTTTCTTATTTTTGTATCCATCAGGTCTCTTCAGATCATTCATCATTGCTATTGAACATCACAGGCATTGAATTGAAATTTATTGAATTGAATTGAAGGATACAGCATGAAAACAGGCCCTTTCGCCCACCGAGTCCCATGCCGACTATCGATCAACCGTTTAAACTCGTTTAAATTTATTCCACTTTCGCATCCACTCCATTCACACTGGGTGGGGTGCAATTTACAGAGGCTAATTTAGTTACATCCCACATGTCTTTGGGACACTGGGGGAAACCGGAGCACCTGGAAGAAACCCACGTGGTGAAAGGGAGAACATGCAAACTTCACACAGACAGCACCCGAGGTCAGGATCAAACCCGGGTCACTGGTGCTGTGAGACAGTGGCTCTACCAGCTGCGCCATTCTGCTTCCCATTTAAACAAGATGCTGATGTTCAAGGCAAAAAAAGGGATAATCACGACTTTCACCAGCTTTCACCATGGTGACCATGGTGACCTGCAGCCAGCTTTCACCATGGTGACCATGGTGAACATGGTGACCTGCAGCCAGCTTTCACCATGGTGAATAGTTTCCCCTCATCACAGTGGAAAATCTTGTCTTTAATCTTGTTCTAGAGAGAAGAAGAAAGCACAGCATTTGGAAGTAGAAAGTGTCTTCTGACTGCAAACTCTTCGTTAGAACCAAATGAAAAGAAATAATGGACTAAACTATTTTACGGATCGACAGATGGTCCAGGAATTAGCTGCTGCCAGTTTACGACATCCTAGCTGGCCTAAGGGCCCAACAATGGTCTGATGGACAGAGTAGACCACACCTAGATCACAGGCAGAAAATATCAAGAGCCTAACAATGTGTGACTTATTTAAAATATGACTGACAATCAATCATATCTAAAACCTGTTTAAATTGACATCAATTATTTAAAAAAAAGAATAGTGAAGGTGTCAGACCCGAAGAAGGGTCTCAACCTGATACGTCACCTATCAATGTTCTCCAAAGATGCTGCCTGACCTGCTGAGTTTCTCTGGAAATTTGTGTTCTTTTATTCATTTAAGACCTCATCCAAATCCTGTGGGTCGTAGATCTCTAACAAGTTCCTCTCTTTGATGGACACCAAATGTTTAGTTCAGTGTCAGTTAATTTAATTTATTATCACATGAACCGAGGAACAATGAAAAGCTTTTTTTGCGTGCTAACCAGTCAACGGAAAGACATTACATGATTACAATTGAGCCATCCAGAGTGTACAGAGACATGATAATGGGAATAATGTTTAGTGCAAGACAAAGTCCAGTAAAGTCCAATTAAAGATAGTCCAAGGGTCTCCAATGAGGTAAATGGACTGCTCCCTACTTGTTCGTAGGATGGTTCAGTGCCGGAGACCCAGGTTTGATTCTGACCACAGGTACTGTCTGTACAGAGTTTGTACGTTCTCCCTGTGACCGCATGGGTATACCCCGGGTGCTCCAGATTTCTCTCAAACTCCAAAGGCATGCAGGTTTGTAGGTTAATTGGTTTAGGTGAAATTGTAAATTGTCCCTCGTGTGTAGGATGCTGTTAGTGTATGGGGTGAGAGCTGGTCGGCGCGGACATGTTGGGCCTGTTTCTATGCTGCATCTCTAAAGTCCAAACTTGTCTAAAGCCTACTGTGAATGGAAAAGTCGGATAAAATTAAACTAGTGTAAATGGGTGCGCATGGATAGGTGACCTTTCGGGGCAGGACCCTTCTGCAGACTGGTTGTACAACAGGGGAGAAGGCAGGAGCATGGTGTTGAGAGTGAAAGATAGATCAGCCACGATTGAGTGGCAGTGCAGACTCGATGGGCCGAATGGCACAATTCAGTTCCCATGACTTATGAACTTCAGAAAGCACAATGGGATGGGATGCACCTAATGTACATCTCATCCCACTGAGGGAAGTTGTGTGCATCGGGGGGAATTTGTGAAAAATATCACTTCCGGAATGTAGTCACTCATTGCAGAGCACTTGAAAAGGTTTATAATAATCTGGAGGGACTGGCTAGGTGACGTAAAGCAAGTTTGGTTTTTTTGTCTTTTATCCTAAAATAGGAGACTTTTGTGGAGCAGATATATGGAGGTATAGCAAGAAAGGAAGATGATGGTTTGGTTGGAAGAAACATCCGAAAAAAAAGGATCTTTTGTTAAAAAGATTACACTTTAGTCCATAAAATTCAGGGTTTTAATTATGACACCAATAAGAGTTGCAATTAAGATATAGCAGATATAGAAGAGGAAATGACAAATCCAATCTTTTAGGTGCAATCTGTGGGTAGGATGTGAATGAGTGAGAATATCTGAACCAAAATGTACTGGTTAAGAAATTATAATGAGCAACCAATGCTTTATAAAGGCAGAATGTAAAGAAACAGAGGAACTGCAGATTTTCACCATGGTTCTCCAGTCCCTCTGCAACTCCATCCCCCACCGGGAAGGTCTAAAGGCCCTACGATTCATCCGCTCATAGAGACCCAATGAATTTCCCTCCACTAACACAATCTTCCACCTGGTGGAACTTGTCCTCAGTCTCAAGAACTTCTTTTTTTACTCCTCTCACTTTCTCCAAGGTGTAGCCATGGACACTTGCATGAACATTTAGATAGGCACATGGATATTCACAGAATGGAGGGTTATGGGTCATGTGCCAGCTGGTGGAATTTGTCCTCAGCCTCAAGAACTTCTTTTTTGACTCCTCTCACTTTCTCCAAGGTGTAGCCATGGGCACTTGCATGAACATTTAGATAGGCACATGGAAATTCACGGAATGGAGGGTTATGGGTCATGTGCAGGCAGATAAGAACTGGTCTTGGCACCATGTTCGGCACGGGCTTCATGGGCCAAAGAGCCTGTTCTTGTGCTGTGCTGTTTGTTCTATGTTCTATTAACCCTCTAAATAAGTGTGAAGGCTTCTCAGGGCCATCGAAGAAGTCGACCACAGAGTTTGCAGTTCTTCAAGAGGAGGTAAGATAAAATATGCATGTATAAGGAACATGTAGAAACAACATGAGGCATTTACAGATGTAAATAAAGATCAAAGAGTCATACAGTGTGGAAACAGACTCTTCATCCCAACTTTCCTATGAACTAACATGTCCCACGAACCAACATGTGGTTCACCAACATGTCCCATGAACACTAATCCCACTTGTCTGCCTTTGGCCCATATCCCCCTAAACATGTCCTCTCAATGTAGATGTCTAATTGCTTCTTAAATGTTGCGATTGTACCTGCCTCAACTACCTCCTCCGGCAGTTCCTTCCATACGCCTTTTGCGTGAAAAAGATACCCCTCAGATTCCTGTCAAAGTGTTCCGCATTCACCTTAAACCTATGCCCTCTGGTTCTCCATTGGGGTGGTTCATTGACTGTGGATGCTGACGAGTTGGAAGCGAAGGACAACTTGAATCCGATCCTTGCTCTGGCTGGTGAGCAGAGGAATTGGATCAGACATGGTTTAGGAGCCTATAGACCCTAAACTGGGTGAGGTGATAATAATGGACTCACTAATTAATGACAAAGCAATTTAAACTTTGCAAAAATTCTTCATTATTCATTAAATATGTTAAAAGCACTTTATGTCACCAGGGAATATTTGTTGCACAGTAGTTCTATTAGTGGACTAGTTATCCTGAGATGTGAGTTAATGATCAGGGTGCACAAATGCACATAACTTCAAATCCCTCCATGGCAGCTGGGAAATTTTAATTACATAAATATGGAATTAAAATGCTAACATTGATACTGACGACCATAAACCACTGGATTATCATAAATGTCCATCTGTTTCACTTGCTGTCCTTTTTTTTAGTTTAATTTAGTGTGGCACAGTGGCGCAGTGGTAGAGTTGCTGCATTACAGCACCAGATAATCAGGTTTGATCCTGACTATAGATGCTGTCGGTATGGAGCTTGTATGTGCTCCCTGTGACCGCGTGGGTTTTCTTTGGGTGCTCCGGTTTACTTCCACACTTCAAAGACGTACAAGTTTGTTGGCTTCGGTAAAATTGTCAATTGTCCCTCGCGTGTAGGATAGTGCTGGTGTATAGGATGATCGCTGGTCAGCACAGACTCGGTTGGCTGAAGAGCCTGTTTCTGTGTTGTATCTCCAAAGTCTGACTATGTCTGCTGTCTGTATGGTTTGTACGTTCTCCCTGTGAATGTGTATGTTTTGCCCAGGTGCTCTGGTTTCGACTCATATCCCAAAGACGTGCGGGTTTGTAGGTTAATTGACTTCTGTAAATTGTCTCTAGTGTGTAGGATGTGAAAGTGGGATAACATAGAACTAGTGTACGGGTGGACACAGTACGTAGGAACAGGCCCTTCAACCCACAATGTCTGTGCTGCATAAAATGCCAAGATAAGCTAATCTTCTCTGCCTGCACGTGATCCATATCCCTCCATTCCCTTGTGTATCTATGTGCCTATCTAAACGCCAGTATCATATCTGCCCCCACCTCCAGCACTGGCACGCAAGACACATGACAAACTTCCTCAGTCTTAATACATGTGGATGCATTGGTGTGCTACAAGGAACAGGAATAGTTTCTTCCCAGCTGTCATCAGCCAAGTGAGCCATCCTATCAACGATTATAGAGTGGTACTGAGTTATCATCTACCTCATCGGAGACCCTCAGATTACCTTTAATCGGACTTTACTGGACTTATCTTGCACTATTCATAATTCCCTTTATCCTGCATCTGTACACTGTGGACAGTTCGATTATAATCATGTGTTAGTTCAAAGGCCCGAATGGCCTCCTCCTGCACCTATTTCCTATGTTTCTATGTTTTAGTCTTTCCATTATGGATAGCGCCATCAAAAGGTTTTTCACTGTACCTCAATCTGAAGAAGGGTCTCGACCCGAAACGTCACCCATTCTTTCTCTCCTGAGATGCTGCCTGACCTGCTGAGTTACTCCAGCATTTTGTGAATAAATACCTTCGATTTGTACCAGCATCTGCAGTTATTTTCTTACATTTCACTGTACCTCGGTATAGGTGATAATAAACTAATCTAATCCAATCTAAACTAGGAAATGAAACTGGGATAATATAGAACTAGTGTGAATGGGTAATATTTGGTCGGCGTGGGCTTGATGGGCCAAAGGGCCTGTTTCCACACTGTATCTCTAAACTAGACTAAACTAAACTAAACTAAACTAAACTAAGATAAACTAAGATAAACTAAACTTTCTTGGCTGCAGCTTCAAAGTAGTTGGACCAGGATAAATTGTTGCTGATATTTACACCTGCAAACTATGATGAACAGAACTGGATTTGATTATTGTTGCAGACTTCAATGCTTCAATCAGATTTTTTTTTCCTTCTGTTATAATCTTCATTACGGTGAATAAAAATGGCAAATGGAATATCTGTATCCAACATCTCTTTTGGCCGCATATGAAGGCATTTGGCGCTCTTATCTGTGAATTATCTATTCACTTCAGTTGGAGCACATCCTGGTAAATTGTCATTGAGTTGAAGAGCATCCAATTGAAGTTTGGATGCTAAACTTTTGTCACTCTTCAAGCCAAAATATTCACAGTCACAACAACTTACTGAGTTAAAAATTAATCTCCTTGTGTTGCCTCTGTTCCTCCTGTAGATTACTTTAAATATTTTCACCCTAGTTTTCTTGGTGATATAAATAGATAGGTTTATTATTCTCACAAGTACCGAATAACAATTTACCGAGTTAAAGATTAATCTTCTTATGTTGCCTCTGAACCTTCCATAGATTATTTTAAAAGTCTCTTGCCCTGGTTTTCATGGTGCTATAAATTGTCACGTACCAAGGTAAAGTGAGAAGCTGGGTTTTGCCTGCTATGTAATCTGATCGGATAATACTACGCATAAATATAATCAAGTATAATCAAGATGAAAGTATAAATGCAGTACAATAGATAGTAAAGGGGAAGATACAATGTGCAGAAGATAGTTCTCAGCAATATAAAAGTTCCATATACAAAGTTCCACATCTGCAATTGGGTGGACGTGAGCTTTTCACTCTACCTCGGTACACGTGACCATAAACTAAACTGAAACTGATACGTGAATCGGACAATAGGCTAGTGCTAAGACAAGAAGTTCATCAGTAGTGAAGAAACAAACAAGGCATGAAGTGTTTAGGTAATGGTCTTTTTCAAAATGTTGCATACTCCACATGTACAGTCGGCCAAAGTTCTGCTACATTAGGTGTCCATCACTGAAATAGCATATTATGACCGTATGGGGGTCAGAGAAAAGGCGAGAAACACCCTGAAAGATGAGCCGAATGACTGGATTTATTGCCATTGACAATAAAAAGCATCTAAATCAATGAGAGGCATTGATTAGAGGTTAGACAGTCAGAGCCTCTTCCCCAAAGACAAGAGGCTATAGATTTAAGGTAAGAATCATAAGGTCATACAGCATAGAAATAGGCCCTTCGGCACAACTGGCCCACGCCGACCAACATGCCCCATCAACACTAATGCCACCTCCCTGCATTTGGCTCATATCCCTTTAAACCTATCCTATTCATGTACCTGTACAAATGTTTCATAAACATTGTGATCATATCTGCCTCAACTACTTCCTTTGGCAGTTCATTCCATGTACCGACAATCCTTTGTGTAAAAATGTTGCCTCTCAGGTTCCTATTATAACAAAAATACCAAATGGCTTGGGCACCACAGCCGTCAGCTTTAGAGACCTGGGTTCGATCCTGACTGAGGGTGCTGTCTGTACGGAGTTTGTACGTTCTCCCTGTGACCACGTGCGTTTGCTCCAAGTGCTCTGGTTTCTTCCCACACTCCAAAGACGTGCAGATTTGTAGATTAATTGGCTTTGGTAAAGATTGTAAATTGTCCCTAGTGTGCAGGATAGTGCGAGTGTACGGGGATCGCTGGTTAGTGTGGACTCAATGGGCCGAAGGGCCTGTTTCCATGCTGTAACTGTCAACTAAACTGAATTGTTAAAAGCGATGGCTCTCACACAATCAGATGCATTCAGTTCATGGCTGAATATTTGATGAAGGCGAGTGCCTTCGTTATCTGGTCCGGTCCACGACCACGTCAAGGCCGACACACGGTGGCGCAGCAGTAGAGTAGCTGTCTTGCAGCATCAAAGAACCAAGTTCGATCCTGATTACTGGTGCTGACTGTATGGAGGTTGTACATTCTCCCTGTGACCCACACGGGTTACTTCCGGGTTCTTCGGATTCCTCCCACACTCCAAAGACGTACATGTATTAATGAGCTTCTGGAAAATTGTAAATTGTCCCTGGTGTGTAGGATAGTGCCAGCGTACAAGGGTGATCGCTCGTCAGTGTGAACTCAGTGTGGCAACGGGCCTGTTTCTATGCTGTATCTCTAAGATCTACTGTCTAAAAGTGAAGACAATCAACCATCAAATGGCTCAACAACCACAAAGCTATTTGCATCCAAAATGGCACATTATCATTTCTTCAAACAACTAGTGATAGAACGTAGAACATGCACAGCACAGAACTCGTCCTTCAGCCCACAATGTCTATTCTGAACATATTACCAAGAAAAACTTATCCCATCTGTCTACATATGATTCATACCCCTCCATTCCCATCATATCCATGTGCCTATCAAATGTTTCTTAAATGCCAATCTTATCTACCTCCATCACCACACCTGACAGCGTCTTGCAGGCACCCACCACCCTCTGTGTAAAATCCTTCCACACATCTCCTTTAAACATTGCTCCTTTTTTAAGGTGAGGGGGGAATTATATAATAGAAAATAGGTGCAGGAGTAGGCCATTCGGCCCTTCGAGCCTGCACCGCCATTCAATATTATCATGGCTGATCATCCAGCTCAGTAACCTGTACCTGCCTTCTCTCCATAACCCCTGATCCCTTTAGCCACAAGGGCCACATCTAACTCCCTCTTAAATATAGCCAATGAACTGGCCTCAACTACCTTCTGTGGCAGAGAATTCCACAGACTCACCACTCTCTGTGTGAAGAAATGTTTTCTCATCTCGGTCCTAAAAGACTTCCCCCTTATCCTTAAGCTGTGACCCCTGTTCCTGGACTTCCCCAACATCGGGAACAATCTTCCCGCATCTAGCCTCTCCAACCCCTTAAGAATTTTATATGTTTCAATAAGATCCCCCCTCAGTCTTCTAAATTCCAGCGAGTACAAGCCCAGTCTATCCAGTCTTTCTTCATATGATGGGAATGGAGGGGTATGAATCATATGTAGACAGATGGGATTAGTTTTTCTTGGTAATATGTTTAGAATAGACATTGTGGGCTTAAGGACGTGTTCTGTGCTGTGCATGTTCTAAGTTCTATCACTAGTTGTTTGAAGAAATGATAATGTGCCATTTTGGATGCAAATAGCTGTGTGATTGTTAAGCCATTTGATAGTCGATCGTCTTCACTTTTAGACAGTAGATCTTAGAGATACAGCATAGAAACAGGCCCTTTGCCACACTGAGTTCACGCTGACGAGAGATCATCCTTGTACGCTGGCACTATCCTACACACCAGGGACAATTTACAATTTTCCAGAAGCTTATTAATACATGTACGTCTTTGGAGTGTGGGAGGAATCCGAAGAACCCGGAAGTAACCCGTGTGGTCACAGGGAGAATGTACAACCTCCATACAGTCAGCACCAGTAATCAGGATTGAACTTGGTTCTTTGATGCTGCAAGGCAGCAACTCTACCGCTGTGCCACCGTGTGTCGACCTTGACGTGGTCGTGGACCAGACCAGATAACGATGACACTCGCCTTCATCAAATAATCAGCCATGAACTGAATGCATCTGATTGTGTGAGAGCCATCGCTTTTAACAATTCAGTTTAGTTGACAGTTACAGCATGGAAACAGGCCCTTCGGCCCATTGAGTCCACACTAACCAGCGATCCCCGTACACTCGCACTATCCTGCACACTAGGGACAATTTACAATCTTTACCAAAGCCAATTAATCTACAAATCTGCACGTCTTTGGAGTGTGGGAAGAAACCAGAGCACTTGGAGAAAACGCACGTGGTCACAGGGAGAACGTACAAACTCCATACAGACAGCACCCTCAGTCAGGATCGAACCCAGGTCTCTAAAGCTGACGGCTGTGGTTGCCCAAGTCATTTGGTATTTTTAAAGCAGAGATTGACAGATTCCTGATTAGTAAGGGTTTGAAAGGTTATGGGGAGAAGGCAGGGTAATGGGGTTGAGAGGAATAGATAGATCAGCCATGATTGAATTGCGGAATGAACTTGATGGGCCGAATGGACTAATTCTGCTCCTATGACTTATGAACATAAACTTGTGAGTCCACTGGTGCATCAGTAGACAAGTAAAATTTCACTTGACACCTCCATCGATTACTACTTGCTCCTCATTCTCCTGTATAAATGAGGTGTTCACAGGCATCGGGCAGTCCATTACCTTCAGTAAACTAATCAGTGCAATGGCTGTCATTGCCTTTGCCAATGTGTGCAGACCCTTTGGCTGGTCTCCAAGGATGTCCTGCCAAGAAGCTCAGATGGGATGGGTTCTCAGCCACAGGACTTTACATTCAATGGGTTCAGGAGTCAACACCCCTCTCGTTTCTCCTGTGCAGCTGACTGGCGTGAGTGAAATAATTTGTGACATGTGATTACCAACAGCTGTAACTGGGAGAGTGATGATCGCCTGTTTTTGGCAATGAAGGAGTTTCATTATTAATCTGCTAATTTTCTAACTGCAGACATCTGTGACATTTTAATCTGTTATTTAGCTAATCATTAGTTAAGTATATTACAACCAATAACTGCATTTTTTCCCTCACTACGCTCAAATTAATGTTGTACTAATGAGACACAGCAGTAGTAAATAAAACAGTCTCTGAATAATTTGGTTATCCAATGTGAAATAGGAAGGCCTATTCCACCAATAGAGTCATAGAATGATAAAGCATAGAAACAGGCTCTTCGGCCCAACTTGCCCAACATGTCCCAGATACACTAGTCCCACCTGCCCGCGTTTGGCCCATATCCCTCCATATCCCTCCAAACCTGTCCAACTGTTTCTTATATGTTGGGATAGTCCCTGCCTCAACTACCTTCTCTGGCAGCTCGTTCCTTACACCCACCACCCTTCGTGAGAAAAAGTTACACCTCAGATTCCTATTAAAACCTTTCCTCTTCACCTTAAACCTGTGTTCTCTTGTCCTCAAATTGCCTACTCTGGGCAAGAGACTCTGTGCATCTACCCGATCTATTCCTCTCCTGATTTTGTACATCTCTACAAGATTTTGTACCTCTCATCCTCCTGCGCTCCAAGGAATAGAGGAAGACTACCTTTAAACTCTGGGAAAACAGTTCAGTTCATTTCAGTTTTAGTTTATTGTCACAGGTACCGAGGTACAGTGAAAAACTTTTGTTGCATGCTAACCAGACAGTGGAAAGGCAATACATGATTACAATCGAGCCATTTACAGTAGTGTTTTCTGATTTGTCTAAAGGAACTGCAGATGCTGCCTCACAGCTCCAGAGACTGGGTTCGATCCTGTCTATGGGTGCTGTTTGGATGGAGTTGGTACGTTCTCCCTGTGACCGCGTGGGTTTTGTCAGGGTGCTCCGGCTTCCACGTACAGGTTTGTAGTTTAATTGGTTCGGTTAAAAAAATTGTAAATTGTCCCTAGACTGGAACATAGTGTTAGTGTGCAGGAATCGCTGGTCGGCACGGACTCGGTGGTTTAAAGGGCCTGTATCTCTAAAGTCTAAAAGTTTAAAGATGTTGGAGCAATTAGTTTAAGCTACCATATTAACTGCTTGGGTAGTGTCATCGAAGATGAATTTTTATCTCATTCATAGAGGGGGGATATTATTTGAAAATTACGAATTTAATTACTTAAAATTGGGAATTCAATGTTCATACCATTGGTTTGTAAGCTACCCAAGCAGAATATGAGGTGCTGTTCTGATTTTGACTTTATTTTAGACTAAAGTCTAAAGATACAGATTGGAAGTAGACGCGTAGACCCACTGAGTCCATGCCGACCAGAGATCACCCCATATACTAGCACTATCCTACACAGTCCGAACAATTTACAATTTTTACCAAAGCCAATTAAACTGCAAACCTGTACGTCTTTGGAGTGTGGGAGCAAACCGGAGCACTCAGCGAAAATCATGTGCTCACGGGGAGGACGTACAAACCCCGTACAGACAGCATCCGTAGTCAAAAGTCAAGAGTACTTTAATGTTATATGTCCCAAACAGAACAATAAAATTCTTACTTGCAGCAGCACAACAGCAACTGTACTGCTGCGCCACTGTGCCACCTTCTAGAACTATAGAACCTTGAAATCACAGACATAAACTTCCCAGAATGTTACAGGGATATAAATTTAAAAGAAACTTCCCCCATCAGCTCCATTCAGAGATTTTGAACTCAATTCCCACACCTTACTGCGTGAACGGCTAATAAAACACCAAATGAGGATCATACCTAGGCCATTATTTATCTTATTTCTCTATTATGACTGATCCATGCAAATTCTCCTCAAGGCATGCCTACTTTGTAAAATGTTCTCTGAAGAATGGTCCTGTCCCAAACCGTCACTTAGCTATGTGCTCCAGAGTTGCTGCCTGACCCGCTGAGTTACTCCAGCACTTATAGAATCACAGAAACATAGAAAATAGGTGCAGGAATAGGCCATTTGGCCCCTCAAGCCAGCATCTCCATTCAATATGATCATCCAAAATCAGTACCCCATTCCTACTTTCTCCCCATATCCCTTCATTCCATTAGTCCTAAGAGCTATATCTAACTCTCTCTTGAATACATCCAGTGAATTGGCCTCCACTGCCTTCTGTGCAGAGAATTCCAAAGATTCACAACTCTCTGGGTGAAAAGGTTTTGCCTCATCTCAGTCCTAAATCGCCTACCCTTTATTCTTAAACTGTGACTCCCCCAACATCTGGAACATTTTTCCTGCTTCTAGCCTGTCCAATCCCTTAAGAATTGTATATGTTTGTATAAGATCCACTCTCATCCTTCTAAATCCCAGTGAATATAAGCCCAGTCGATCCATTCTTTCATCATACCTGTATGTCAGTCCTGCCATCCCGGGAATTAAGATGGTGAACAAATGCTGCACTCTCTCAATAGCAAGATTGAGAATCCTCCTCGCAGCTTACACTGCCACCCAAGTTGGTGTCATCTGCAAACTTGGAGATGTTACATTTAATTCCACTTTGTGTCCTTTTATGTGAACCAGCATCTACAGTTCCTTGTTTGTCCATTATTGATCTGTTTAAGGCAGGTACCTTTGTTCAAAAAGTTTTAGAGGGATATGGGTCAAATGTGGGACTCGTGTAAAAGATAGACACAAAGTGTAGGAGTAACCCAGCAGATCAGGCAGTATCTTGGGGAAAAAAGGGATAGGTAACATTTCAGGTCGGAACCCTTTTTCAGACTAGTGTAGAAGGAACATGGGAAAGCTAGGCTGAAGGGGCTGTTTCCGTGCTATATGACTCTAAAACATGTATTAAGTAACCTTGCAGAGATCCAGAGGAATCCAACAAAGTTTCCGGCTTCAATTCATTGCACATCTTTTTTATCAAACAAGGTTTCCGATGTTAATTTGCTGAGCAGTGCTTGGTGTGTCACTGGACCCGATAAAGCTAGGAAGCAACTGAATGGAAGTATAATTTTAATTGATTGATGGTTTGGGGATTGAATAACAAAAGACTATTTCCTCTGGTTGGACTTCAGTGATGAGGGTTCATGAATTTCAATTGCCACCGAGTGAAAGAAGAGTGAGACTTGCAGAATTGTCTTTGTCGAGGATGTGAATGTTTTGCCACTGGGAATAGTTGAGGCGGAAAACATTCTAACTTCTATTGGAAAACAAATGTCTATGATCAAAGGAACATAGAGGAGGAACATGGGGAGAGAAAGTAGAGTTCTGACGTTTGTTATGATTCCTCAATCAAGAACCGGGGCGTCACAGTGGCGCAGTGATAGAGTTGCTGCCTGACAGCGCCAGAGACCCAGGTTTGATCCTGACTACGCATGCTGTCTGTATGGAGTTTGTACGTTCTCCCTGTAACCGCGTGGGTTTTCTCTGGGTGCTCCGGTTTCCTCCCACGTTCCAAAAACGATTAGATTTGTAGGTTAATTACCTTCCATAAATTGTCCCTAGTAGGTATGGTAGAAATAATGTACTGGTGATCACTTGGCGACATGGACTCGGTAGGCCAAAGGGCCTGTTTCCACACTATATCTCTAAACAAAACTAAACTAAACCAAGGAAACATGGGGTAAATGGCCCCCTTTGTGCTATAAACCTCCGATATTGTTTTCCTGTTTTATGCCGGAACAGATATTATCTTAGACAATAGACAATAGACAATAGGGGCAGGAGTAGACCATTCGGCCCTTTGAGCCAGCACCACCATTCAATGTGATCATGGCTGATCATTCACAATCAGTACCCCATTCCTGCCCTCTCTCCATACCCCCTGACTCCACTATCATTAAGAGCTCTATCTAGCTCTAACTCTATCTAACTATCTTTGGCTAAACAAAACAAAGAATGTGCTTGTTAACCATTTTCCATGTGTTCAAGTTGCTACAAAGCATTTTACAGTCAATTATTTTTGGTATGCATTTACTCCTTTTACAGATGTAAAACAGTTGTGAACTAACAATTACATTTAAAATGTTTGACAGAGTGGATGCAAAAAAAAAGTTTTTGTTTGTGGGAAAATTAAAATCCACAGGAACAAAATTTAAGCATTTCCCAAATGCATCCAGTTAGTTATATGCCTATGGTGTGGACACAGAAGATGGCAAAAACATTGTAAGTTTTAGTAAGCAGGGTCCTGTCCAATTACCACCCTATTGCGAACATTGGACTTTGTCTGCACCAACAGTCAGCATGGTACGGGCTCCTCCTCCACACCCTGCACTTCCTCGACCTGATCCACTGTCCGGACACTAAGTGGCGGTCGGTGTTGCCTTCCGGTCGCGAGAGGCCCCCCCGGTGGGGGTCCCTCTATGCAGGGATTCTGCCCCTCTCCATCGGGGACCTGGGGTGGAGGGTGTTGCACTGAGGTGTCCCCTGCAACCTGTTTCTCTCGCGGTTCACAGACTCGCCAGCCGCCTGCCACTGTTGCGGGCTGGAAGAGTCTGTGTACCACGTGTACATGGAGTGTGTGAGGTTGCAGCCCCTGTTTCAATATCTAAAGGGGCTGCTCCTTGCCTTCTGACTGCATTTCTCACCCACCACCCTCATCTTTGGACACCCTGTGCATAGAGGAGAGGGTAGGGCCGAAGATGTCCTGGTTGGGTTGCCCGTAGGCCTGGCCAAGCTGGCCATCCGCGACTCACGACGCCAGGCAGAAGAGGGCTCTGCCCGAGCCAGCTGCCTGCCCCTTTTCCGGGGTTACGTCCGCGCCTGGGTGGTGTTGGAGAGGGACTACGCGCTGTCCACGGGCACCCTGGGGGATTTCCGGGACCGTTGGGCACCGCGGGGGGATTGGATGGATCCTGGATAGGGATTGGAATATAGTTATATGATGGTATATTGGTATATTTGTTTGTATTGTATTCTGGTGGTGGGTTCTGTTTGGTTTTATTGCATTGTATATATTTTTAAATAATTGAATACATTTTTTGATATTAAAAAAACAGGCAGCATGGTACCGCATGCCTTGCAGCGCCAGAGACCCGGATTCGATCTTAACTATGGGTGCTATCTGTATGGAGTTTGTACATTCTCTCTGTGACTGCGTGGGTTTTCTCCAGGTGCTTCCACACTCCAAAGACGTACAGGTTTGCAGGTTAATTGGCTTTGGTAAAATTGTAAATTGTCTCTAGTGTGTAGGATAGTGCTCGTAGATGGGGTGATCACTAGTTGACACAGTGGGCTGAAGGGCCTGTTTCCACACTGATTCTGAAAAGTCTAGTCTAAACTGATGCACTACAATGCTAACAACTACTGTATATTCTCCACTCTGTACCGTCCCCTTTGCTCTTCCTATTATACTTGAGTTTGACTTGATTGTATTTATGTGTATATTATCTGATCTGATTTGATAGCATACAATAAAACCTTCTCACTGTATAGCTCTCATTGTGCAATGCGACAGAAATAAACTTAAACATGTCAGTGATTTAAAAGAGGTATATTAACCATTCTACATACTTTATTGCAACTTTGCGATATGTGCAACTAACATTGTTAAAAGCTGTGGTGGTGGCAATATGTTAAGTAGCTTATTAAATCTACTATGATTTGTCATGTGACAGGAAGGACATGTGACTGGAGGTTGCTTGATTGTGAGCATAAAGGATTTTGCTGCTGATTGTGAATTCTTCACATTTGGACTGGGATTGTACTTGGGGGAGTTTCAAGGAGACAGTTATCTACATTGCATGCTTTCCTAGAAGTGGAGATTCTGACACTTCCTCTAACCACATCAAGTGCTCCTGATGTGACTCCCTTTACATGGGGATGCCAAACTTTGGGTGGACAACAATTTCACTAAACACTTGCGCTCGGTCCACCAGAGTCTGTTGGATCTCCTGATTGCTAACCATTTTAGCTCCACTTCCCATTCCCACACTGACCTTTCTGTCCTGGACCTCCTCCATTGCCAGAGGAGGCCACAGGCAAACTGGAGGAACAGCATCTCATATTCTGCTTGGCTCACTTACTATACAGTAGTATGAATAGTCCAATTATAGGCAACTAACATTATAAATATTAGTTCCACTGTTCGCAACCTTGTATCCCTGTCGTTAGCACATCTTCCCCAGCCAACAATGGACAATTATGGGCTCCACCCTTCTGTTGTGATATTGCAGGGACTACTTTGTTGTATCACAAGGACTACTTTGTTTGCCTGTGTAGTAATGTCTATATAAGAGAATGAGGTGATTAGGTGGCCACTATGGTTCCAGGTGGCCACGGAATAAACAGCCTGGATTTAAGCTCCAGCATTATAACCTTTTAAACACGTGTACTTGTGGTCCGTCCAGAGTCGCAACAAAGGTACAACAGATACCGGACCACGAAGTACAACATGGTGGCAGCGGTTTGGTGATTAGCCTAGAAAGGTAAAGAAAAAACCCAAGCAAAAAGGTTAACAAGAAAAAAAAATGGAGCCCTAAAGGAAAAAAAAAGTTTCCAGCTCGGTAAGGGATGCTAGGATTGCAACTCGACAGGGCCAATAAATGTATGTATAATTACCTGATCAGTAGTCAGCGCCGAGCTGCCGACGGGACGTTGCAAGCTGCTGAGGGAGGTGTGTGAAGGCCCACATCGCGCCCCAGCACCTGTGCAGGCCCACATTCGGAAACCTGCGACTGCTTCTCTGTGAGCCCGACAGATGAGTGACCACCTGGAGATGGGTGACCACCCGGAGATGAGAGACCACCTGGAGATGAGTGACCACCCGGAGATGGGTGACCACCCGGTGATGAGAGACCACCTGGAGATGAGTGACCACCCGGAGATGGGTGACCACCCGGTGATGAGAGACCACCTGGAGATGAGTGACCACCCGGAGATGGGTGACCACCCGGTGATGAGAGACCACCCGGAGATGGGTGACCGCCTGGTGATGAGTGACCACCCGGTGATGAGTGACCACCCGGTGATGAGTGAGTGACCACCCGGAGATGAGTGAGTGACCACCCGGCGATGGGTGACCACACGAAGATGAGAGACCACCCACTGAGGGGTGACCACCCGGAGATGAGTGACCACCCGGAGATGAGTGAGTGACCACCTGGAGATGAGTGAGTGACCACCCGGAGATGAGTGAGTGACCACCCGGCGATGGGTGACCACACGAAGATGAGAGACCACCCACTGAGGGGTGACCACCCAGAGATGAGTGACCACATGGAGATGAGTGACCACATGGAGATGAGTGACCACCCGGCGATGAGTGACCACCCACTGAGGGGTGACCACCCGGAGATGAGTGACCACCCGGAAGGCGCAAAAAAGCAATTGTGTTTTTGGTTTTGTTTGTTAAATATATTTTAGCCCTAGAATGGTAAAGAAAAAAAAACAAACAAAAAAAAGTAGACAAAACAAAGATTTTATATAAGACAAGGTGGATGTTGTGATATTGCAGGGACTACTTTGTTGTATCACAAGGACTACTTTGTTTGCCTGTGTAGTAATGTGTATATAAGAGAATGAGGTGATTAGGTGGCCACTCTGGTTCCAGGTGGCCACGGAATAAACAGCCTGGATTTAAGCTCTAGCATTATAACCTTTTAAACACGGGTACTTGTGGTCCGTCCAGAGTCGCAACAAAGGTACAACAGATACCGGACCACGAAGTACAACACCTTCCTGAGGTCATCTGTTGCCGGCCCTGCTTTGTTCTGGCCTTCTCTAACTTTCAGAATGAAGAAGGTTTCTGATCCCGAAATGTCACCTGATCCTTTTCTCCGGGGAATGCTGCCTGACCCGCTGAGTTACTCCAACATTTTGTGTCTATCTACATCCATTACCAGATGGTCCTCCTGTGGTGGGAGCCTTCAGCAGATGTAGGTGACATCTTCTCAGTGCTTTGGCACCACGTGGCTTAACAAGCAACTGCTGACACTGCGTAATCACATCTGGCTTCAGGTAGGTCATTTGTGGCTGATGGGGATTAAGAAAGTGGTGAAAGGGCAACACTTCAATTGCATAAAATTAAAAGGAAAGCAAAAGTCAGAGGAAAGAATGTAGAGAGGAACTAAATGAAACCCAGAGAGAGAGAGAGAGAGAGAGAGAGAGAGAGAGAGAGAGAGCATTATATTTGGCACCGATCCAGTTTGCTGACATTTTACACTCATTAAGGTGAGGAATGCTTGTGGTGGGCAATTGTTAATTATTTTGTTTTATGAAAATATTTTATTCATATCTAATGTTGTGTAGGGCTTCATTGTGTGCTTATTAAGGTGAAGTATGGTAGCATCAAGTGTGTGTGTGTGTGTGTGTTCACAGGTATGTATCTGTGTCCCACTTTCCATACATCCCACTCCTCGGTCAAGTGTAACACAGACTAAAGCTCTTCAAATTCTGAATAGCATCTGTGACAATTCACATGGTGTACATAATTGAAGTTCATGGTGATGTCCAGATTCCTTAAATTTCCATCATCTGTGGATCATGGGTAACTCTCAGGATCCTGAATCAGATATTTGAAGGTTCAACCTCCAACACTTGTTCAGCCAATTTTTAATCTCAAGAGAAGTTGGCCAAAATGTTCTACTTTCTCTACCCAACGCATCCTAAGTGATTCTTTCTGAAGTGTGCCTCGATTGGAGATTGGTAATTTCACTGCTCTGACTTTAGACTTTACTTTAGACTTTAGCGATACAGTGCAGAAACTGGACCATGGCCCACCAAGTCCACACCCACCAGCGATCACCCCTAACACTCTCCTGTGCACCAGGGACAATTTATAAATTTGCCAAAGCCAAATTAACCTACAAACCTGTACATCTTTGGAGTGTGGAAAGAAACCGGGAGCACCCGGAGAAAACCCACGTGATCACAGGGGGAACGTACAAACTCCATAAAGACAGACAGAGGTTCCCCTGCATCTCCTCCAACCTCATCTATTGCATCCTTTGCTCCAGATGTCAACTTATTTACATCGGCAAAACCAAACACAGGCTCGGCGATCGCTTCGCTCAACACCTGCGCTCAGTCCGCATTAACCAATCTGATCTCCCGGTGGCTGAGCACTTCAACTCCTCCTCCCATTCCCTGTCTGACCTTTCTGTCATGGGCCTCCTCCAGTGCCATAGTGAGGCCCACCGGAAATTGGAGGAACAGCACCTCATATTTCGCCTGGGCAGCTTGCAGCCCAGTGGTATGAACATCGACTTCTCCCACTTTAGATAGTTACTCTGTCCCTCTCTTCCCCTCCCGCTTCCCAGATCGCCCTCTATCTTCCTGTCTCCACCTATATCCTTCCTTTATCCCGCCCCCCTGACATCAGTCTGAAGAAGGGTCTCGACCCGAAACGTCACCCATTCCTTCTCTCCTGAGATGCTGCCTGACCTGCTGAGTTACTCCAGCATTTTGTGAATAAATACCTTCGATTTGTACCAGCATCTGCAGTTGTTGTCCTATAGCACCCATAGTCAGGATCGAACCTGGATCTCTGGTGCTGTAAGGCAGTAACTGTGAGGCAGAGTGTTTTCAAACTCATTTAACTTGTTTCCAACAAACAGTGATCAGTGTTCCTCACGTTCTCAGTGGGTTCACAGCACGTGAGGGTCAATTTCATTTCTCTGCCGTCTGTTTGCCCCTTAGTCAGATAGCCCTAAGATAGCATGACTTCTCAAATTGCTAAAGTGGTTAGTCGTTTTTGCTGGGGAACAAAGAAAGCAACCATAAGTTTAGCGTAGTTTAGTTTATTATTGTCACATGTGCCGAGGAATAGTGAAAAGCTTTTTTGTTTTGTACTATCCAGTCCACGGAAAGACTATACAAGATTAGAATCAAGCTGTCCACAGTTTAGTTTAGTTTATTGTTGTGAGTACCGAGGTTTATTGAAAAGCTTTTGTAGCGGGCTAACAGGAATAAAGGGAATAAAGTTTAGTGCAGGAGAAAGATAGTCCGAGCATCTCCAATGAGGTAGATTGCTAGGACAGGATTACTCTCAAGTTGGTGATCGGATGGTTCAGTTGCCTGATAACAGTTGGGAAGAAGCTGTCCCTGAATTTGGAGGTGTGCGTCTTCACACTTCTGTACCTCTCGCCAGCCTTCTGCATCGCTTGTTTTGTTGTGTGCATTTACCAAAGGACCTTAGATAGAGGCGGAAATTTTTCAATTTACATAGTGCCTTTCACAACCATTAGACTTCATTCAGTGTGCTATTTCCGTGAGGTATGTTCATATACGGGCAAGTTTAGTTTAGCGTGTTTCCATGCGTTATCTCTAAACTAGTCTCTAAATCAGTTATATCTAATTTAGTTTGGTTTAGAGATACAGCGTGGAAACAGGCCCTTCGGCCCATCGAGTCCACGCCGACCAGTGATCCCCATGCACTCACACCATCCTACTCACTGGGGACAATTTCCAATTTTTACGAAGCCAAATTTACCGACAAACCTGTACATCTTTGGAGTGTGGGAGAACACCAGAGCAACCAGAGAAAATCCACGTGGATACGGGGAGAATGTACAAACTCCGTACAGACAGCACCCATGGTCAGCATCGAACCTAGGTTTCTGGAGCTGTGAGGCAGCAACTCTACTGCTACGCCACCATGGGAGCATAGCCTTGACCCTGGGTGGAAATATGGCCCTGAAACCGTAACACAGTAAAATAGCCTTCCTTTCCACATTAATTAAATACATTCATTAGATGTAATCATCTAGTACCACCATTAATTCAGTTTTATGAGTTCAACATCAAAATGAAGCTGTAATTATTTATGATGACTATAAAAGTGTAATGTAACTACATTCTTTGTTCGGACTACTGCAATCTAAAAAGAGAGTCAGCTTATCATGAAGTCATTTTAGAAAACATTAGAACTCTAGTTTATCCAACAAACCTATTCTGCCTTTAACTCTGCTTTATGATGACCAGTTATTCTTCATCGTAATTTCCAGGACCTTTCCTCTAAACTCAACTATTCCAGAACTCCTACTATGTCAAATGGCATTCCTCCAGACGTTTGCTAGCTATCTCCAAATTGGTACCCTTCCCTTCACCCTGATTTTGCTAATCTATATTGGCCCCAGAAATTGGTTCTACGAAAAAGATCAACCTCGTAGAATGTAGAACATGGAACAGTACAGTGTGTAGGAAAGAGCTGCAGATGCTGGTTTAAATTGACGGTCGACACACAATACTGGAGTAACTCAGCGGGATAGGCAGCATCACTGGAGGGAAGGAATGGGTGACGATTCGGGTCGAGACCCTTCTTCAGGCTTCACCCATTCCTTCTCTCCAGAGATGCTGCCTGTCCCGCTGAGTTACTCCAGCATTTTCTGTCTACCATGGGACAGTACAGCACTGGAACAGGATATGTGGCCCTCAAAGTCTTTGATTCAATTATTCAATTCATGATACATTGTTGTCACATGTACCTGGGCACAGTGCAATGCTTTCCTTTGCATGCACCCCGACAAGGGCATACGGCAGACCTCGCATCGGCTGTACAGAAGAGTCACCACGTGTCTGGTGCTGACAAAGTTACAAAAAGTTAATCGAACAGTTTTATCCTCTGCTCGCAGCGACAAAGCAGGCCTGCCACCACACGTGACTGCGGGTGAAACCCCCCTTCATTCTCGGCTGCCCTTCGCGTGCCTGAACATGTGGCTCTCACCAACGCTTATCTGCCTTCTGATTATCCATATCCCTCCATTCCCTGCATACCTATGTGCTCATCCCAAAATTCCCTTAAATCTTACTATCGTATCTGCCTCTACCACTTGGCAGCACTCACCACCCTCTGTGTAAAATACTTGCCCTGCACATCTCCTTTAAACTTTGTACCTCTCATCTTAAAGTTAAGTCTTCTAGTTTTTGAATTTTCCATCCTGGGTTAATTCAGGAATCTACCCTAGCTATGGCTGCCTCTCATACATTACATATGTATATATAATTTGATATATTTTTTATCAGGTCTCTCTGCAACCTCTGGCATTCCAGAGAATACTAAGCAAGTCTGTGCAACTTCCCCTGGTAGCAAATACCGTCTAATACAGGCAACGTTCTGGTAAACCTTACCTGCATCCTTTCCAAAGCCTCCACATCCATCCTGTAATGGGGCAACTACTTTAGACTTTACTTTAAACTTCGGAGAGATACAGTGCAGAAACAAGTCCTTCGGCCCACTGGGTCCGTGCCGACCAGCGATCACCCCATACACAACAACTATCCTAAACATGAGCGCCAATTTATAATTAACATAAAAGACAATTAACCTAAAAACCTGTACGTCTGCAGGGAGAGAGGCAATAATTGTAACCAGGGGAGAGACACGGGGAACTGTATATGGTGGTTTACTCTCTGGAGGACATAGAGATCCTCTAGATCACCAATAAACTTCAATACATTCAAAACTCCGCTGCCCGTCTACTCACATACACCTCGATCCGTGACCATATCACCCCCGTCCTTTATAAACTCCACTGGCTCCCCATCCCCCAGAGAATCCAGTACAAAATCCTCCTCATAACCTACAAAGCCCTCCATAACCTGGCCCCATCCTACCTGACCGACCTCCTCCACAGGCACACTCCCACCTGCACCCTCCGCTCTGCCGCTGCCAATCTCCTATCCCCCCACATCCGGACTAAACTCAGATCCTGGGGGGGACAGGGCTTTCTCCATCGCTGCTCCCACCCTATGGAACTCACTACCCCAAACCGTTAGAGACTCCCCCACACTCACCACATTCAAAACATCGCTGAAGTCTCACCTGTTCAGTACTGCCTTCAACCACTGAAGGTCACCTCACCTTCTGTCTCCTTTCTCTGCTCATTTATTTATTTACTTATTTATCTATTTATTCATTTCCCTATGTTCTCAAAATCTCTGTAAAGCGTCTTTGAGTATATGAAAAGCGCTATATAAATAAAATGTATTATTATTATTATTATTAGTGCTCAGCGGATCAGGCAGCATCTGTAGAGGGAATAGACGAGTGACCTTTCAGGTTGGAACTTCTCCTTAGATATCTCGCGTTAATTATTCATCGAGGGCAGCACAGTGGCACAACGGTAGAGCTGCTGCCTCATAATGCCAGGGGCCCGGTTCAATCCTAACCTTGAGTGTTGTCTGTGTGAAGTTTGAACGCTCTCCCTGTGACCACATGGGTTTGCTCAATGTGCTCCAATTTCCTCAAAGACATGCTGGTTGTAGGTTAATTGGCCTCTGCAAATTGCCCCGAGTGTGGATGAGTAAGTGGTTCTAACATGGAATGGTGGTGTGGGCCACTGGAGGCCCTGCAACAACCTTGGGTTCGGATGGACCGGGCGCAGCTCCAAGAGGCCGAGCGAGTGGACTGGACATGGCCGACAGCGGTGGAGGACATCATGGCCACACTTGGCGAGGCCAGTCCTGCAATGCCGCCATAACAATGGGAGTCTGATTAGTACGGGTGTCAGGGGTTTTGGGGAGAAGGCAGAAAAATGGGGTTAGGAGGGAGCGATAGATCAGCCATGATTGAATGACATAGTAGGCAATGAGCCCAATGGCCTAACCCTGCTCCTATCACTTATGACCTTTATGGCCATGAACCTTGCATGTATAACAAATGGGACTTGAAAGTGGTGCCAAACTGGCAACTCTGTATACTGTTTCAGTATACTACTGCTGTACACCTATACTGTTTCTTAAATGTTTATCTAAGATGTATCTAAGTGCAATGTGAATAGTGATGCTTGTACTGAACTGTATACAAAAATGAATTTCACTGTACCTCCCGTACATGTGACAAATAAAGTGCCATTGAACAAAATGAAAGTCACTCTAGAAATGCAATTTCTCTCTTTCTCATCACTAAAAATATTTTCTTTAGTCAACACTTTTAAACTTTTGAAGAAGCTTGGTGCAAAAGGAATAAAGAGTACTGGATCATCCTTGTGACAAATTGCTTACAGAAAATACAAGTGTCATAGAGTCATACAGCGTGGAAACAGAACCTTCTGCTCAACTTGTCAACACCGACCAACATGTCCCATCTACACTAGTCCCACCCGCCTGCAATTGGCCCACATCCCTCTCAACCTGTCACATCCATGTTCCTAATTGTTTCTGAACCGTTGTGATAGTATCTACCTCAACTAGAGTGATCTGCAGCATTTCTGCAATCTGAAGAATGGTGGAAGGTTAGAATAAATTCATTGCCTTAACACTGTAAAATGTTCTTACATGATACATAGATATTTTAATACAGTTGCCATTCTCAATGTCTGTCCAACATTGAAAGATATTTATTACAATGTAATCTTGAGAAAGGTTGCCTAAATTAATAATATAATCTCTGCGCCATAAAGTTGTCACTGTGCGAGAGTGGTTTGACAATCATTTTACTTAACAATATTCAAAGGTATAGATAATTTACTTAACCTGCCAAATCACAAAGAAACGGAATAATCTTGTGCTAAAATGAATTACAATAAAGTCTAGTACAAAGAGGGAGAACAACTATGAATTTTCTCTCTCAAAACTTTTATATAGGTTTTCAAGTAGGGAAGGATTTTAGACAAATGAGTTAAAGTACTAACCTACATAATTTTGGGAACCCAGATTGTTCTGTGGATATTAATAAATCTATTCAATGAAGATTGCGTGAATATTTGTGAAAGGGTTCAGATAAATGTGATTAAACTTTGATGCTATTGCAATATTTTTTCATTAATTGGGACAGCATCTAAGTGGCAATAATATCCAAAACCAAACAGACATTTGGGATGTCTATTGTAACTGGAAGTCAGTATTGGAATCAGATCTCCAGGGAATGGGTCTACCTGATGAGCCAGTGATACTGAGTGATACTGTCTATACATAAAAGGAGGATAATTAGGTCATTTGGCCCATCAGTTTCACTCCACCATTCAATCATGTTTGATATATCTTTCCCTCTCAATCCTGTTCTCCTGCCTTATCCCCATAACCCCTGACACCCTTACGAATCAAAAAATTGTCAAGCTCCGCCTTAAAGATATCCATTGACTTGGCCTCACCACCTGTCCGTGGTAATGAATTCCACAGATTCACCACCTTCTCATTAAAGAAATTCCTCCTCATCTCCTTTCCAAAGGTACGCCCTTTTATTCTGAGGGTCTAGACTCTCCCACTAGTGGAAACATTCTCTCCACATCCACTCTATCCAGGCCTTTCACTATTCGGTAAGTTTCAATGAGGTCCCCCCTCACCACATGCCTGAAGAGTTGCCCCCTGTGCCTTCTGACAAGGTAAGGTACTTGCTTCCTATTGAAACACGTACCTTCCAAATTGTCACATAAATTTTAGCATTGAAATCAAATAATTGCTCACATAATACCCGAACAACTTCAATAAGAATTACTGAATGTTAATGAACATGGCATTTTGTTCTTAACATTGCTACTGACCATGAGTCATCATTGATTTAGGGGTGATTATATTGCTTAGTAGATCTTAGTTGTTTTAATTGTCATCCGTCAGAGTATTGAATATAGAAGTTGGAGGTTATGGTGCAATTATATATGACTTCGGTGAGGCAACATTTAGAGTATTGTGCACAGTTTTGGGCACCATGTTTTCAGAAAGATGTTGTTGAGCTAGAAAGAGTGCAGAGATTTACAAGGTAGTTGCCAAGACTTGAGGGCCTGAGCTATCGGTAGAGGTTGAGCAGTTAGCACTTGATTCCTTGGAGTGCAGGTGGATGGCCAATGATCTTGTAGAGATGCTCAAAATCATGAGAGGAATAGATTGGGTGAACTTACAGAGTCTTTTGCTCAGAGTAGGGGAATTGCGAACCAGTAGCCATTGATTTAATGTGAGGGAAGAAAGACTTAATAGGAAACTGAGGGGTAACTTTTACACAAAGGTTGATGGGTGTATGGAATGAGCTGCCGGAGGAGGTTGAGGCAGATACTATCGCAACTTTTGTGAAGCATTTAGATAGGTGCATGGATAGTACAGGTGCAGAGGGATATTGGGTAAATGCAGGCAGGTGGGACGTGTAGATGGGGCATGTTGGTCGGTGTGGGCAAATTTAGCCGAAGGGCCCGTTACTGCGCTGTATGTCTCTATGACTCTATGATGGTTGGTGTTCAAAGATGCACAGAGGGTGCACAGACCTTGGCATCAGCAGGCATTTGGAGACAGTATAAATAGCAGCAGCAAAGCAAGCCCTGGGATGCTTTATCTTGCTCTGCCCTTCAAATGGATCACAAGTGCTCAGAAACCCCTATCCCTCAATTGCAAAGGGTCCCAACCTAAAATGTCACCTATCCCTGTTCTCTAGGGATGTTGCCTGACCTCCTGAGTTACTCCAACACTTTGTGTCCTACAGTGCCCTCCATAATGTTTGGGACAAAGACCCATCATTTATTTATTTGCCTCTGTACTCCACAATTTGAGATTTGTAATAGAAAAAAATCACGTGGTTAAAGTGCACATTGTCAGATTTTAATAAAGGCCATTTTTATACATTTTGGTTTCACCATGTAGAAATTACAGCAGTGTTTATACATAATCCCCCCATTTCAAGGCACCATAATGTTTGGGACCAATGGCTTCACAGGCGTTTGTAATTGCTCAGGTATGTTTAATTGCCTCCTTAATGTAGGTATAAGAGAGCTCTCAGCACCTGGTCTTTCTTCCAGTCTTTCCATCACCTTTGGAAACTTTTATTGCTGTTTATCAACACGAGGACCAAAGTTGTGCCAATGAAAGTCCACAAAGCCACTATGAGACTGAGAAACACGAATAAAACTGTTAGAGACATCAGCCAAACCTTAGGCTTACCAAAATCAACTGTTTGGAACATCATTAAGAAGAAAGAGAGCACTGGTGAGCTTAGTAATCGCAAAGGGACTGGCAGGCCAAGGAAGACCTCCACAACTAAAGACAGTAGAATTCTCTCTTTAATAAAGAAAAATCCCCAAACACCTGTCCGACAGATCAGAAACACTCTTCAGGAGTCGGGTGTAGATTTGTCAAAGACCACTGTCCGCAGAAGACTTCATGAACATAAATACAGAGGCTACACTGCAAGATGCAAATCACTGGTTAGCTGCAAAAATAGGATAGCCAGGTTACAGTTTGCCAAGAAGTACTTAAAAGAGCAACCACAGTTCTGGAAACAGGTCTTGTGGACAGATGAGACATTGATTAACTTATTTCAAAGTGATGACAAGAGCAAAAGTATGGAGGAGAGAAGGAACTGCCCAAGATCCAAAGCATACCACCTCATCTGTGAAACACAGTGTTGGGGGTGTTATGGCCTGGGCATGTATGGCTGCTGAAGGTAGTGGCTCACTTATCGTCATTGATGATACAACTGCTGATGGTAGTAGCATAATGAATTCTGAAGTGTATAGATGCATCCTATTTGCTCAAGTTCAAACAAATGCCTCAAAACTCATTGGCCAGCGGTTCATTCTACAGCAAGACAATGATCCCAAACATACTGCTAAAGCAACATAGGAGTTTTTCAAAGCTAAAAAATGGTCAATTCTTGAGTGGCCAAGTTAACCACCTGATCTGAATATCATTGTTCTGTTTCAGGACATATGACAATTTTTAAGGAGCGTCTGGAGAAATCCCACTCGGTCACAGGGAGAAGATACAAACTACGTGCAGACGGCACCCACAGTCAGGATCGAACCCGGGTCTCTGGCGCTGTTAGGCAGCAACTCTACCACTGCACCACTGTGCCGCCCGGCGACTTACGTAAGGGTCCACGGGAAGTAAAAGAGGGAAGCGTCTGTATTGCCAATACGTAATATCTGGAAATTAATAATATCCGATAGTCTAGAAGGCCTGCCAGTTCAGCGCCATCAAATCCAGAGTGTGCCAGATTAACAGAGTTTTACTTTGCTGATTATCTAGAGTCAAGAGAGCGAGAGTCTAGAGTGTTTTATTGTCATATGTCCTGAAACATATGACCTCCCATGGACCCTTACGTAAGTCGCCCGGCGGCACAATGGTGCAGCGGTAGAGTTGCTGCCTAACAGCGCCAGAGACCCGAGTTCGATCCTGACTATGGGTGCCCGTCTGCACGTAGTTTGTATCTTCTCCCTGTGACCGAGTGGGTTTTCTCCAGACGCTCCTTAAAAATTGTCATATGTCCTGAGAGCAATGATATTCTCATTTGCATCAGCACAGCAGTCATCTAAACATAGTGCTCTGTAAGCACCATAATAAATGAAGAAATTACGTATTTGTGTGTGTATGAAAAAATATGTTTATATACACATATTATACACACACATGTGTTTCTATATATATCAGTAATAGTGCAAATAATGCCCCCAAGTCTATGTAGTTCAGAGCTTATTTGGAGGTTGTCGTGTTTAAAAGCCTGATGGTTGTTGGGAAGAAGTTGCTCCTGAACCTGGGCATTACTGTTTTCACGTTCCCATTCCTTCTTCCTGACGGCAGGAATGAAATGAGTGTGTGGCTGGGGTGGTGTGGGTCCCTGGTGATGCTGGCTGCATTTTTAAGGCCGCAACTCCTAGAGATCCCTCTGATGGTGTGGAAGTCAGTACCTGTGATGAACTGGGTAGTATTCACCATTTTTTGCAGTCTTCTAATCATCATCAAGGTGCTCTTTGTGAGAGCTGGTTTTGCACGAATTGGCTGCTGCGTTTACTGCTTTGAAGGAATGAGGACGTTTCAAACGTAATTCCCTGCCTATGGAATAATTTGTGAGGTGGGGGGAGGGAAGGTTCTTTAAAAATCCTGGACATTTAAATCCCGTATTCGGTGTGTTCAGTTTTTCAAGAGCTGATGGAGACTGCAAATGAGTGTATACCAGTGACACCTTGTGTACATTTGTTCCACTGTTTTAGATACAGAAGCGATCCGGAAATCCAACCTCATTCATTCTCTCAGAGGCCGAGATATATGAGGTGACCGAGATCCATAGATAGATCATGAAAGTCCGACCCCCCCCCCCCCCATCAAGAAAATGGCCAAGGGTGTTTGCAATCCTATCGATGCAGTGAGATAGGCACAAGGCAGGTGGCAAATAACTCTTTCACCACCAAAGATCTGGAGGAGATTTTTTATATAAATCATGTATTGTAAAATAGACAATACAGAAATTATGACTGTCTTTGACAGATTGTCGGGTCAATTAAATCATTGTTGAGAGATTTTGCCAATTGTTATAATGCTTGTACATATAATGCCAGTGAGTCTCTATTTATGCAAAATTGATTGTATTACAAATATAGTAAACCAGCTGGAAATTAGGATTTTGGACAATGGTGTAAAGAAAACACTCTCTCAAACCTAAACCTTCTCTTTGACAACTCGCTGTGGGGGTTCTTGTCTTAATTAATTACGGTTTATGTACAATGAAGGAAAAGTTGGTCTTGACATTATCAACAATGTCGGATAATGTGCAACCATTAACGTCATGTTGGTGTCGACCTTTGCTCAGCATGATTGACCTTGTTTGCCCCTCGTTTCTCAAAGAGACAAAAAGAGAGATAATCCTGATTATCTAAATTGCCCACCCGAAGAAATGCAATCGTCTCAGAGACGCCAGCATTATCCATGAGGAACAATTGATTAAACAGAGCAAACGCACATAATCACATAATAGAATCATAGAGAGATACAGCGTTGAAAGTGGACCTTTAGGCCGCAGTGTCTGTGCATGCTATCAAGCACCCATTCACACTAATTTTAGTTTAGTTCAGAGATACTGTGTCGAAACAGGTCCTTTGGCCCACCGAATCCACACCAACCAGTGATTCCCGTACTTGAGCACTATCCTACACACTAGGGACAATTTTACCAAATCTAATGAACCTATAAACCGGAGCACCCGGAGTAAACTCACGTGGTCACAGGGTGGATCTACAAACTCTGGACAGACAGCACCCATGGTCAGGATCGAACCCGGGTCTCTGGCGCTGTAAGGCAGCAACTCTACCGCTGTGGCACAGTGCCGTACTCTCGACATTATTACTATAACTTCCACACCAAGCCGTACTCTCGACATTATTACTATAACTTCCACACCAAATTCAGTTCAGATCCAAACTTAGCAGCCTGACCTCATATTCAAAGTAAGATCTAAAATTCACCATCAGTTTCAAATATATAAACTATTGGACAATGGGACAAGTAAGAAAGCGGATGGATTTTGATCTGCACATTACATTTGAAGGTTGGTTGTGGCATTTAAGGAGCTTTTAAATAGGCACATTGATGTGCAGGGATTGGAGAGATATGAATCACGTGCAGGCAGAGGAGATTAGTTTAACTTAGTGCCATATTCAGCATGGCTATTGTGAGCCGAAGGGTTCCATTTATGTACTGTACAAATCTATATTTTATGTCTATGTGGTCAGGCCCAGTTGGTGTCAGTAAGAAACGTCAATCAAAAGACAATGGTTTACATTTGCAAATCTGTACAGTTGTGTAAAGATGTGAAGCACTCTTGTATAAACACAAGGCGATTCTCGCGATTGCAGAGAGTATAAAACTAATTTATGTAAGGCACAGATAGGGGAGAGAATCGGAACCTTTTTCCCAGGCTGGAAATGTCCAACACTAGAGGGCATAGCTATAAGGTGAGATGGGAAAAGTTTAATGGAGATGTGAGGGGCAAGAATTTCACACACAGAGTGATGGGTGCCTGGAACATATTGCCATAGGTGGTACTAGAGGCAGACATGTTAGAGGTTTTTATGAGGCTTTTAGATAGGAACATGGAAGTGCAGGGAATAGAGGGATATGGATCATGTGCAGGCAGATGAGATTGCCTGCACATGTTTGGCACAAACATTGTGGCCGAAGGGCCCGTTCCTGTGTGGTATTGTATATTATGTTCCATGTTCCACAGTCTATGTTCCATATTCTATGTTCTGTGTTCTATGTTCCGTATTTCATGTTCCATGTTCCACGTTCCATGTTCTATGTTCTATGTTCTATGTTCCATGTTCCATGTTCCATATTCTCTGTTCTGTGTTCTGTGTTCCATGTTCCATGTTGTATGTTCTAGGACTGTTATTAAACAGATACTAGTACTGTCCAGATTGAGAATCTTTGGTTCCATAATCAAGAAGAACCAATGACAAGAAGGAAGAAAAATTGGAGACAAAAGTTCAAGGAGCAATTTTAAGATTGGGAGCAGAATTTGGTACAGAATTAGACACTTTGAAACCTGAAACTGAAATTAAATTGCTGGAAACATTCACCAAAACAGAGAACATATGTGGAGAGAGAAGCGGAGTTAATATTTCCACTGATCATTGATCAGTACATTAACTGTTGCTTTAAAGTTCATAACTTCATAAATTATAGGAGCAGAATTAGGTCATTCGGCCCATCAAGTCTCCTCAGCCATTCAATCATGGCTGATCTATCTTTCCCTCTCAACGTTTGGAACATCCTCTGCACATCCACTCTGTCCAGGCCCTTCACTATTCAATGTTTCAATGAGGTCATAAACTGGAAGCTTGGTTTAACAGAATGGACTTGCACCATTGATAGAGTCATCAAGTGATACGTTGTGGAAACAGGCACTTCCACCCAACTTGCCCACACCGACCAACATGCCCCATCTGCACTAGTCCCACCTGCCTGCATTTGGCCTATATCCCTCTTAACCTGTCCTATCCACGTACCTCCCTAAATGCTTCTTAAACATTAATTTATTTTACTTTATGTTCCTTTCTTTGTAAACTGGAATAAATTATGTCTAGTTTTCAGAAAAAGAGGATTAGATTGGTTAATTTAGTACAGCACAGGAGCAGATTCTTTGGCCCATGATAAACTTTATTACCTCTCACTCAGCATAATTGACCCCACTCACACTGGTGAATTAGTCTTACAAATTCAATATTAAACAGTGACGTGCAGAGCTCTGCATGGACCTGTGATACACTGAGCTAAATACAGTGGTTGCTTTGACCTGTTTCAATCACATTTTATAAAAAGCATAAAGCACTTTTTTATAAATTCGAATTCCTTTGTGAGAGATGTTTCCTCCCGCAACCCAAATACGTGCTGGTTTGTAGGTTAATTGGCTTCTGTAAAATTGCCCCGAATGTGCAGGGAGTGGATGAGAAAATGGGATATCATAGAACTGGTGGGAGAATCTAGAACCAGAGGGAATAGCCCCAGAATGAAAGGACATACCTTTAGAAAGGAAATGAGAAGGAATTTCTTCAGTCAGAGGGTGGGTGAATCTGTGGAATTAATTGCCACAGAAGGTTTTGGAGGCCAAGTCATTGGGTATTTTTAAGGTGGAGATTTACAGATTCTTGAATTGTAAGGATGTCAAGTTATGGGGAGAAGACAAAAGAATGGGGTTGAGAGGGAAAGGTGGGTCAGCCATGATCGAATGGCGGAGTAGAATCGATGTGCCAAATGGCCTAATTTTGCACCTTTGACATGAACAGTGTGAATTGGTGATCAATGGTCGGCAATGACTCTGTGAAATGAAGGACCTGTTTCCATGCTGTTTCAAGAACACTAAAACTAAAATTCATTACCCACACACCAAACAGCTCTGGGCTTTCAGAAAGTTTTAAACCATATATATATATATATATATATATATATATTATTATTTTTTTTTTAAAAGAAGTACATTTGCACTCTAGTTTAATTGAAAATCAAAAGTGTGCCAATTTTTGGAAATATTGGTGTTGGAAGTGTCAGACAATTTAAATACAAAAGAAAAATGAGCATTTTGTTGTACAACACTGTTAAAGAGACAATGCCATTTTTAAAATTAGGGATATTTGGTGAAATTAGCAGAATATGTCTCGACACTTATTACCGAAACTCCCGTCTCATTGTAAAATAAACCATTATTTATTTCGACACGTTTAAATATTCATCCCACATAACAAATTTGAATGAGGCTGTGTGGCGCTGCAGTGGAAGGGTTAAATATATTGCCTGCTCTACGCATCAAAGCGACGGACTGGTAATAATTGTGATTGATGTTTGGTGTTAGACGCGGTGTACAACGCAAGGCTCTCCCGAGCGCGCCGCTCCCTTTGCTTCAGGTTGAATCAGCGTCCGCGCTGCTGATGGTCTGGGAAGACCGGGCAGGCAAGGTCTAGCGCGGCGTGGCTGGCGAGAGAGCCAGCTCGCAAATGGTTAAACCACGGGTTGGGAGCACCGATCCGTCTTGCCGGGCGGGCTAGCGTGTGACTATGTAGACCACTGGCGTTGGCTACACCCAGAAACTCCGGGTTTTGGACGAGGGAGAGACTGGATGGTGGTTGTTGAAGGAGCCGCTGTTTGCTTTGAATGTGATGTCCCTGTGCTTCAGTGGCTGGAGTGTCGGTGCTGATGCTGAGCGCCCTCTCTCTCTCACTCTCTGCAACTCCGCACCACTGCTATTTCATCGCCCTGGTTCGCTCGGCGCTGCCTGCAATCTCTCGCTCACCCTCCGCACCTATAGAAAAGTTTCACCCGTGCGTGTGTGTAGTGGACATCCTTGCCACAGAGAGAGGAGAAACGAGGGAGAGAGGACCGCAGTTTCTTCAATAGCCTTCCTTGCATCGCATCGGGGATTCTTATCACAAACGCTCGCCGCTGCCTGGAAACGCACTTTTACTGCTAAACTGAGGGATTTCCTTCTTCCACTCCGCTTTCCTTTTTCGCTTCTCAATTTCCATGTTATTTTGCAAACATCTTTTTCTCCAGTGACTGGCTCAGTTTCAAGACGAGAGCATTTGAAGTTATCTTTCCTCACTCTGCCCAATGGCGTTGCCGGCTCCGTCTGAAATGTATCTTGGATTATAACCAGATTGGGTTTTTTTTGGTGTTGGTTGTTGTTGTCAATATTTGTTTTAAAAACACACAAGAGGGTAGAGGAGATCTGTATGACTCTTTTTCCTGGCCCTTTTTTTCTGGGCAGCGGATAAAAACAAAATTCTGGAAGGTTTTGTGTTGCCAATCAGTCGGATTGCAGAGAGAGGGGACGAGAGGAAAGGGAATAGAGAAGGGAATTTAGTGGGAGAGAAGGTAGATATACCCTCTTCCCCTTCCCTCTCTCTCTCCCACTCGTGTTTCTGCTCCCGGAATTAAAGACAGCGGCCGCAGATTGTGGGAGGACGGCAGTCGGGAAACCAGGACTGAGAATAAGGACGTGGAGGGATGGCGATGGAAGTTTACCCGGCGATCTTGCTCGTGGCGACCTGGTGCCTCCACTGCACGGTGGATGTGACTGCGGATTCCATCATTCACATAGGTGAGCTTGCGCTGGCTCTCTCGGTGTGTTTAAAGCCCCGCGACGTCTGCACGTTGTTCCCGGCTGTGGTTTATAACAGAGGCCAGGCAGGGAAAGGCATTCACTACGCCTGTTGACCGGGGGATGCCTTGTAAAAGTTGGATGTGCCTCCAACCCAAAGATTGGGATTGTGGGTGCCTTGAATTTTGTTTCGGTTCCAAGCCGTAAACTACCTGGAACTCGCACCTTTCTCTCTTTCTCTCTCACACACACAACCATTCTCTATCTATCCATCTATCTATCTCACACACAACCATTCTCCTTCATATTCAGCTATCTATCTCACAACGATTCTCTTTCCCTCTCTCCCTCTCTCCCACTCTCCCTCTCCCCCTCTCTCCCTCTCATAAACACACACACACAACCACTCTCTCTCTCTCTCTCTCTCTCTCTCTCAAACACTCTCTCTCTCTCTCTCTCTCTCTCTCTCTCTCTCACACACACAACCATTCTCTCTCTCTCTCTGTCTCACACACACACACACTCTCACACACTCACACTCTCGCACACGCACACAATTATTCTCTCTCTCACACACATACCACCATTCTCGCACACCCTCACGCACACACTGCCAAATCATTTACTACCGCTAGTTTGAGGGCTGATATGTCCATTCCCTTAAAGCAGGGGGTATTCCAACGCCGGATAAGACAGACCTCAGACTGCCCCAGTGCGATTTCACTGTAGATTTGGAAATTAGCCACATAACCTTAAACACGAGCGCGGGTCTGTGAACGGCGGGGGATGGTGTGATATAAACCAAGCGTCTGTCCTGATTTTCAATAGAGTCTTGTTTTGCCTCAGAACTCGTCTGGGGGAGGGGGTGGGGTCGGGGAATGGAAACACAGAGGTTGTTGTTCTACGCGAGGGAAGTAACTGGTCTATACTCTTGCGAGCGGAGTGTGTGGTTTCAGTGATCTGATCACAATCGGGCGGTGCAAATCAAGGACTTGTCTCTGGTCTTCCAGCAGTTCTCTCTCCTGTGATCGGAATTGTAACATCCTTTTGGTTGCTAGCGCGCACACACGCGCATACACATACACACACACACACACGTCCCCACCCGCGCATACAAAGTGTGCTTACTGACGGAGTAAATCATCGGCGAACCAAAACGTTGCCTATTCTTTTTTTCCTCCAGAGATGCTGTCTGTTCCGCTGAGTTACTCCAGCTTTTTGTGTCTATCCTCTCCCCCTGAAGCCAACTTTGGGAAGCTAGAAGATAGACACAGCGTGCTGGACGAACTCAGCGGGTCAGGCAGCATCTCTGGAGGAAAAAAAGAATAGGCAACGTTTTGGGTCAGGACGCTTCTTCGGAATCCAGGTGTGCCTGGCCGTTTCCTTGGTGCGAGGAAATGTAGTTAAATAAACACTCTTCGCAATGCGAGTTCCCACTCAAAGGGGCATATCCCGCGCCCTTATCCCCCTCTCTGCATCCACTCCAATTTCTCACAGATTATTTCCCCCTTCGCCTTTCAGGATTCCACGACAAATGTTTTTTTTTTTAATTGCTCTGTAAAAGCAGTTTTTTTGAAAAATGAAAGGTGACAGAAAAGTAGGCGGTATTGTTGACAACGAAGGTGGTTGTCAACAACTAACTGCCTGATCCGTTGGGCAGGTGGGCTGAGGAATGGTTGATAGAATTGAATACAGAGAAATGTGAGGTGTTGTATTTTGATAGCACTAACGTGGGCAGGACCTATACAGTGAAGGGTGGAACTCTGGGGAATGTTGTGGAGGCGAGGGATCCAGGTTTCCACGATTCGTCTTCCATGTTTCCAGGCTTTAACACTCTATGACTCTAAATATGCTTAATGATTCGTGAAAGAAGATTTCTATTGTGGTCATATCTTGATTGAATACTGAAGATGTTGGTACTTCCGAAAGCTGGGGGTAGGAGAGGAATAAACTGTCGTTGGTACAGTACTATAAACCTGCTTCATCACACTGTAGAGAGCGATGACACAGGAATGGCAATTAAAACAAATGTTAGAGTTACATCCAGGTAATTAAATGCACCTGAGAATTCAGATTATCTTCAATCACTGGAAGATTTTCAATAATGCTCATGTCCAAATGTGAAGGGTTTAGATCAAATGTAGTTAAGGCAGTAATTGGCAATCTTTGTGTGCTGCTGTTACCAAGGCAAATACAAATAAAAATCGTGATATTTGAAGCTGGGAGGGTTTGAATCCTGAATGATCCTTGCAATTTTCGATTGAACTTCTGAAATCAATGCATTGATTGTTTATTCATGGAGAGTGTTGCAGGTTTAGCTGCCAGATTGTTCATGGAATCAAATCCCACTGTTTTGTTTTTAAAATTCCGTGACAAGTCTTTTCTGGTTAAATAACAGACATCATGCAAATTGCCGGTCGCAACAGATGAAGCAAACACATTTATCACTCTATAATGTAAACCTCTCCCACCTAATAGCAAGCATTTTGAAAAAAAAACCAGGATTGTTCATTGCTTTACATCAATACCTATTTCATAGAGTCATACAGCATGGAAAAAGGCCGTTTGACCCAATGTGCCCACACCAACCAATGTGGCCCCATCTCCACTAGTCCCACCAGCCTGTGTTTGGCCCAAATCCCTCTCTTTATCTTAACCATTTACCTGTCTAAATGTTTCTTAAATGTTGCAATGGTCCCCATCTCAACCCTCCTTTGGCAGCTCATTCCATACACCCGCCAACCTTTATGGATAAAAGTTCCTCCTCAATAAATCATTCCCTCCTTAAATCTATGTCTTCTGGTTCTAGATTGCCCTACTCTGGGCAAAAGACTCTGTGCATTTACTCGATCTATTCCTCTCATGAATTTGTACACCTCTCATGTTGTTAACAATCTCCAGTAAGGTAAATATTGGATAAGTACAATAGGGAGAAGAGATAAGATAGTGGCGTTTAAGGGCTTTTAGATCGGCACATAGCTAGGCAGGGAATGGAGGGATTTGGATCATGTGCAGGCAGAGGAGATTAGTTTAACTTGGTGTCATGTTTGGTATGAACATCGTGGGTCAAAGGGACTGTATTGTACTGTTCAATGCTGAAGAATGGGCTTTCTGGACGTAGCCAAATTAGGTAAGGTGGAAGAAGGTTAGTGACAGGTATAAAGATTGGAATGGAGAGGTTGAGCCAAAAGGCCTGTACATTCTTGGCAATACCTATACACACTCCATTACACATCTTTCAGTTCAGTGTCTGCAAACCCTAACCCAAGAATCGCTGACCCGACCAGTAAAGAAATCTATAGATCCTGCATTGGTTTCTTCAGCCACATCCTAATGTACAGCACTGGAGTGAAAGCCAAGTCGAGGAGCCACCTGAGAAGGTGATGTGTAGATTTCTCTCAAGCTCTATTGAGGTATCAAATGCACCACCCAGTTCATGTTCTAAGCGTATAATTCGTTACACCTTCTTATGTGGGATTGTTGTTCTGTTAATCTATTTTTGATACTGCAAACCCAATATTTTTCCATTAATAATGAATACTTCATCAAGGAAGGAAGAGCCCTTTGTCAACATGAGTCACTTGTCACAACGGAGATAATATCTATAATCACCCAGTGCTCCATTTTTTTGTTAGTGTGTTGGTTGATACTAACAATCATGTTTATAAGTGAGAGAGCAGAATTAGGCCATTCGGCCCATCAAGTTTACTCTGCCATTCAGTCATGGCTGATCTATCCCTCCAAACCTCATTCTGCTGCCTTCTCCCTATAACCCCTCACACCCATACTAATTAATCCCAAATCTGAACTTCCATTTGGTGTCTATTCTACACCGTTTATTTCCCGGATCCTCCCAGAGTTTATATTTAGTTTAGAGATATGGTGCAAAAACAGGCCCTTCGGCCCACTGGGTCTGTGCCGACCAGCGATTACTGCACATTAACACTACTCAACATACTAGGGACAATTTTTACATTCACCAAGCCAATTAACCTACAAACTTGTAACCTTTTAGTTAAAAAATATATTCCCCACCCTGGACAGTAGATAGATCATAGAATGCTACAGCACAGGAACAGGACCTTCAGCCCACAATGACCGTCCGTGCTGAACACAATGCCGAGATAAATGTTCAGTAAGATGCCAAGATAATCTCTTCTGCTTGCACGTGATCCATATTCCCCCACCCCCCATTCCCTTCATTTTCATTATCTAAAATCCTGTTGAATGCCACAATCGTATTCGCCTCCACCCCAGGCAGGGCTGAACTCTACATTGTTCTTTTAAGTGAAATAATTTACACATCTTTTTGAAAAATTGAGATAATATTTGAACATAGCTGAAGTAAATATATTGCATTTAAAACAGAGAAACCAACAAAAGCAGGGAATCAGTGGATTTAATTAGTTCACACCAACGATCCAATTAATTGATCAAACAACCTTTCTTTCAAATATGCCAGTGATACCAGCGCATCACGAAAAAGAAGGAAATAAGTTAAAATTAACTCTTGCAATAATGAAATCTTTAAAGGTGTTATTTGATGGAAATTGATCCCAGCAATTAATGTACATTTTGTTTTAATAATTAACAGCATGTTAAATAACAGCACCTAAGAAAAGAATCATTGACCACTTAATCGATTTGGTTGTGAGCAATGTAAGAAGTCAAATGTTTTTGTCTAATAATCCAATCCACAAGTTTGTGCTGATTTTATGATTAAATAAATATTTTTGTAACATTAGAATCATAGAGGCATTCAGCATGAAAACAAATCCTTCAGCCTAACTCGTCCATGCCAACCAAGATGCCTCATCTAACTTAAGCCATTTGCCTGGATGGCCATAGCCATGTCCATGAGACATAAGTGCAGTTTTAGGCCATTCAGAATGATACCATTCGGCCCATCTAATCTGCTCTGCCACTCAATCATGTCTGATCTATTTTCAACCCTCAACCCCAGTCTCCTGCCTTCTCCCCGTAACCTTTGACACACTTACAAATCAAAAGCCTGTCAATTTCCACTTTAAAAATACCCAATGACTTGGCCTCCACAGCCTTCTGTAGCAACAAATTCCATAGATTCACCACCCACTGGCTGAGGAAATACCTCCTCATCTCCATTCTAAAGGTTTGGCCTTTTACTCTGAGGCTGTGCCCTTTGGTCCTAGACTTCACCATTACTGGAATCATCCTGTCCACATCCACTCTATCTGGAACTCTAAATCTTTCCTATTCATGGGCTTGTCCAAGTCCTTCAAATCTTGTTATTGTACCTCCTCTAGCAATTCCACAAGCAACATTATTTTATTTTAATGTTATATTTAGTTTAGTTTAGAGATACAGCGTGGAAACAGGTCCTTTGGCCCACTGAGTCCACGCCAACCAACAATCACCTGTACACTCGTTTTTATCCTACACAAGAGGGACAATTTACAGAAACCAATCAACCTACAAACCTACACATGCTTGGGAAGTGGGAGGTAACTAGAGTATCCAGAGAAAACGCCTGCAGTTATAGGGAGAAAGTACAAACTCTGTACAAACAGCACCCAAAGTCAGGCTCGAGCCCAGGTCTCTGGCACTGTAAGGCAGCAGCTTTACTGCTGCACCACTGTGCTGCCCTGTATTTACAAAATAGAGGACATTCCCTTTCTGTCACACACTGGTACCATGCTTTTTATTTAGTTTAGTATAGATATACAGCGCCAAACAGGCCCTTCGGCCTACCGGGTCCGCGCCGACCAGCGATCCCCGCATATTAACACTATCCTACACACACTCGAGACAATTTTTACATTTACCCAGCCAATTAACCTACAAACCTGTACGTCTTTGGAGTGTGGGAGGAAACCGAAGATCTCGGAGAAAACCTACGCAGGTCACGGGGAGAACGTACAAACTCTGTACAAACGGCACCCGTAGTCGGGATCAAACCCGGGTCTCCGGCGCTGCATTCGCCCGTAAGGCAGCAACTCTACCGGTGCGCCATTGTGCCACCTTCTATGCATATCATTAAGTTCACACAACATCAATTTTTGATGCCCAAACATTCTGCTGGCATATTGTCTTTCTCCAGAGTTTCACTTGGTATGCACTCCAATTCATCCAAGTTTTTCAAAAGCTTGTATTGCATTTGCCATAAGTGGCAGAATGTTGTCGGAGTGATCCTTACATTGCGTTAGTTCTTGCTATTTCTCAATGAGTTTTGGAGGCATTCTGGTATCATCAGCCCTGTAGGGAGGAGTGTTACGTAAAATTGGTGAATTCAATGTTCATACCGTTGGGTTGTACGTTGTCCAGGTGGAATATGACGTTGATGAAATTGGATGAAGGAAGGTACTAAAAAGGGTCTGGGTTTAGTTAGGGTGAATGCACAGATTGTTTTATCCAGAGTAGGGGAGTCAAGAACCAGAAGACAGGTTTAAGGTGAGAGGGAAGAGATTTAATAGGAACCTGAGGTGCAACCTTAACACACAGAGGGTGGAGCTGCCAGGTACTATACAAAATTTAAAAAGGCATTTGGACAATGATAGGAAAGGCTGAGAGGAATATGGGCCAAATGCGAGCAGGTGAGACTACTATAGATGGGGCATCTTGGTTGGGATGGCAAGTTGGGTCAAAGGGCCTGTCTCCATGTAGTATGGCTCTATGACTATGTCTCTTTGAGAATGGGCAGATTCTGTGGGGCAAGAAGTAGCTGGAAGACTGGGTTTACTGAACAATTCAGTGGATGGATTCTGGCAAAGTAGCTTTTTTTTTTTGGGAGGGGAACTAAGATCAGCAGCTGATTCAGGGAGATCTCCAAGGTAATCAGGGTCAGTGACTCTCGGTGTAATGATGGCAGTGATGGACATGGAGAAGATGGGGACCTGAGGAGATGGCAGGGAGAAATGGGAAGAAGGTGGAATGCCACATACCCTCAGAAAATGGACAGGGAGGGAAGTGTGGATCAGAGCCCATTTACTCAATGAGTACATTTAGCTCCCGAAATTCAGACCAGTAGTTAAAATCAACTTCATTTCTCCTCCTATTCTAAGGCTAATTGCTTGACTCATTTCCCGCCGTTTGCACTGTAGCATTCATTGACAGAATTGAAAACTATTTTCATGGCATGGTCCTTTCTTTGTCACCCTGAAAGAGTGTCAGTTTACCTCTGGACCCTATCCAGAATCAACAACTTTAGACTCTTGGCATAACCATTTTAGTAGATTGTAGCCACACACAAATTTTTGTTTTGTTTATTGTCACGTGCAAAAAGTTTTTGTTGCATGCTAACCAGTCAGCAGAAAGACTGTACAGATTACAATCGTGTCATCCACAGTGTACAGATACAGGAAAAAGGGAATAACAGTTAGTTCATGATGAAGTCCAGTAAAATCCGATTAAAGATAGTCTGAGGGTCTCCAATCAGGTAGATGGTAGCTCAGGAGTGCTCTAGTTGTTGATAAGATAGTTCAGTTGCCTGATAAAAAGCTGAGAAGAAACTGTCGCTGAATCTGGATGTATGCATTTTCATATTTCTGTACCTCTTGCCTGATGGGAGAGGGGAGAAGAGGGAGTGACTGCGGTGAGACATGTCCTTGTTTATGTTGGTGGTTTTGCCAAGGCAGCATAAATGTAAATGGAGTCAATGAAAGGGAGGTTGGTTTGTGTGATGGTCTGGGTTGCGTCTGCAATTCCTTGCAGTCTTGGATGGAACTTTTCCTAAACCATGATGTGATGCACCCTGATAGAATGCTTTCCACGGCACATCTGTAGAAGTTGGTGAGAGTTGTTGGGGACATGCTGAACTTCCTAAGCCTTGTAAGGAAGTGGAAGCATTGGTGTGCTTTCTTGGCCATTGCTTTGATATGGCTGGTCCATGACACGTTGCTGGTGATATTTACTCCTAGGAACTTACTTTCAACTATCTTTACTTCGGCTCAATCAATGCATACTAGGGTATGTTAACCGCTTTGCTTCTTAAATCATCAACAGAATTCTTTTACAGAATTGTCAACCTGAAACATTGCCTACCCATGTCCTCCAGAGATGCTGTCTGATCAGTTGAGTTACTCCAGAATTTTGTGTTCTATGCAAGGTTCCAGCAAATGCAGTTCCTTGTGTCTCAATTTTCAGGAATGACCGGTTTGCCCCCTTGTTCATCCTGGCAAATAGGTTTTATTAATTATCTGAGAAAGTTATGAAACTACAAATGTGTAAGCATATGCCAAATATTATAGAGGCAACATTGCAGATAAGTCATTACTGAGATTACATTCCTTCACATCAATCAAGGGAGGTATTTATCAAACAAAGCTTCATCTATTTGATTTCCCATCCATCTGGCATTGCAATAACAAGATACAATATTTAGTTTAGTTTAGTGGAACAGCACCGAAAAACATGCCCTTTGGCGCACCGAGTCTGTAGCGATCCCCATACTCTAGCACTATCCTACGCACTAGGGACAATTTACCATCTTTACTGAAGCCAATTAATCTACAAACCTGTACATTTTTGGAAGGTGGGAAGAGACCAGAGCACCTGGAGAAAACCCACGCAGTCACTGGGAGAACGTATAAACTCCATACAGGCAGCACCCATAGTCAGGATTGAGCCCTGGTCTCTAGCGCTGTAAGGCAGCAATTCGAATGCTGCGCCACAGTGCCACTTTTGATTTTTATGTCGCTTTTTTGTCTCAAGATTAAGCTGTAAGATTTAATGCTACTTTTTAAAAAAACTGAAATTAAGCCAAAAATCGTGTAAGTGTCTCTCAGTATGCAAATTTCTTTCAGTCCTGGAACCCTTAAGTGTTGATTTTTCACAACCTGTCTGTGCTCTTAGAAGTCCAAATTAGAACTACCACAGCACTGAATAAACTGGGGGATAACTGTTCTGATTTTGTATCGGGTGAATGTAGCCCCATTGCATTATCCAGTGCTGTATAACATCTATGGTATAAGCTCACTTTAGCTATAGATGTCAACCCTTCCGAGTGAATGCTAAATTCTCCAATATTACGTAACCTTCAACTAACACCCTTCCCCCTTTGTCCTCCGCACCCTTTACCACCTTCTCCCTCCTACTCCATTCAGCCTAAAGAAGGATTATAGACAATAGACAATAGGTGTAGGAGTAGGCTATTCGGCCCTTCGAGCCAGCACCACCATTCAATGTGATCATGGCTGATCATTCTCAATCAGTACCCCGTTCCTGCCTTCTCCCCATACCCCCTGACTCCGCTATCCTTAAGAGCTCTATCTAGCTCTCTCATGAATGCATTCAGAGAACTGGCCTCCACTGCCTTCTGAGGCAGAGAATTCCACAGATTTACAACTCTCTGACGGAAAAAGTTTTTCCTCATCTCCGTTCTAAATGGCCTACCCCTTATTCTTAAAACGCCTTGAAACGTTACCTGTCCATTCCTTCACCAGATGCTGCTTGACCTGCTGAGTATACTGTGTATAGGAGGTCATGTTGCAGTTATATAAGATGTTGGTGAGGCCATATTTAGAGTATTGTGTTCAGTTCTGGGCACCATGTTTTAAGAAAGATGTTGTCAAGTTGGAAAGGGTGCAGAAGAAATTTGCAAGGATGTTGCTCGGACTCAAGGGTCTACGATATACAGAGAGGTTGAGCAGGCTGGGACTCTATTCCCCTGCTACGCAGTAGGATGAGGGGAGAACATATAGAGGTGTAAAAAAATAATGAGAGAAATAAATTGAGTAGAAGTACAGAGTTTCTTGCCCAGAGTATGGGGTTTCAAGAACAATAGGGCATAACTTTAAGTTGAAGAGGGAAAGATTTTATAGGATTCTGAGGGGGAACTTTTTCACACAAAGGATGTAGGGCACAAGCTGCCGGAGGAGATAGTTGAGGTAACTTTTAAGAAGCAATTAGACAGTTACATGGATAGGACAGGTTTAGAGGGATCTGGGTCAAATGCAGGCAAGTGGGACTGGTGTTGATGGGACATGTTGGTCTTTGTGGGCAAGTTGGGCCGAAGGGCCTGTTTCCACACTGGATCACTCTATGACTCTACCTCCAGCAATTAGTGTTTTGCTTAGTAGCAGCCCAGAAAGTATTCTGGGACGCTTTATCCTATGAGAAGAGAGGTTGACTTGCTGGGTTTGGAAGAAGGACCCCGATCCAGCTGCCCGAACTGCTGATTTACTCCAGCACTTAGTGTTTTTTTCTTTGTAAACCTGCATCTGCAGTTCCTTGTGTCTAATATTATTGAGGGTCCTGCCTATGCTGCCTGAAGGATAATTTCACAGTTGCTGATTGTAGTTGATGTGCACTATCAGGTGTTGCTGCTGAAAGCAGATTAGACACTGAGAATAACATTTTCCACTTGATATAGCACCACAAATGATGTTTGCATCAGTGCTAATGTATTATAAGCTATTATAATAGTTGTTGCTTGAGCTGCTCCTATAGCTAGGCACTGTCGCTGTATCAACATAATGCTATGTTCTTGATGGACCTGCTCCCCAAATGAAGGAAAGCACTATTGTGACAAGAGAGTGGGTATTGTCTGTTGGTCGAAGATAGACACAATATGATGGTCTCAGCGGGTCAGGTAGAGAAAGGAGGGGTGATGTTTCAGGTTGGAATCCTTCTTCAGACTGAAAGTAGAAGGGAGGGGGGGGATGAACTGGAGAAAGGAAAAGGCCAGAACAAATCAGGGTTGGCAACAGATGACCAAGAAAGGGTCAAGGAAGTTGGCCATTGATCGACTTGAATTCACTGCGGCGCTTGGACTCAGGGTTTGGTGAGTATCTTTGGGTCCAGTCAAAGGAGTAACCTTAGACCACAACCCAACAGTATGAACAGTGATTGACACAAAAAGCTGGAGTAACTCAGCGGGACAGGCAGCCTCTCTGGAGAGAAAGAATGGGTGACGTTTCGGGTTGAGACCTTTCTTCAGACCTGACCCGAAACTTCACCCATTCCTTCTCTCCAGAGATACTGTCTGTCCCACTGAGTTCCTCCAGCTTTTTATCTTTGGTTTAAACCAGCATCTGCAGTTCCTTTTTACACAGTATGAACAGTGAATTCTCTAATTTAGTTGGGTTAGTTCATTTTATTTTATTGTCATGTCTACCGAGGTTCAGTGAAAAGCATTTTTGTTGCATGTTATCAATACAGCAGGACTATATTTGATTACAATCAAGCCGTCCACAGTGTACAGATACAGGATAAAGGGTATAACTTTAATTGCAAGATAAAGTCCAGTAAAGTCTAATTAAAGATATTCCAATTGTCTCCAATGAGGTAGCTGGTGGGTCAGGACTGCTGTCCAGTGGTGATAGGATGGTTGAGTTGCCTGATAACTTTAGGGAAGGCAGCTCATTACATTATTAGGCATAAGCTGGATGATGTAAATTGGGAACAGCTGTTGTTGCCACAATTCCACATCAGACGAGTGGGTGTTGTTTAAAGGCAGTTGAACAGTGTTCAAGACTGGCATGCTCCACTGAGGAGTAGGGATATGGATGGCAAGGTAAGGGAATGGTGGATTGTGAGAGAAGTTCTAAGTTTGGTTAAAAAGGAAATGGAAGCATATGTAAAGATGAATTCAGACAGGGCCTTTGATGACTAGAAGGAAATAAGCAGGCAATCAGAAAGGCGAAAAGGGTGCATGAAATGTCATTTGCAAGTTGGATTAAAGAAAATTTAAGTTTTTTTAATATATATATATATTTAAAAACAAAAGGATATCCAGGGTGAAGGTCAGGTGCTCAAGGATAAAGGAGGATGTTTATGCTTGGAGTCAGAGCATGTAGGTGAGGTGTTAAATGAGTCCTTTGTATCTGAGTCGGAAGGAACTGTAGTTGCTAGTTTACACCAAAGATAGACACAAAATGCTGCAGTAACTCAATGGGTCAGGCAGCATCTCTGGAAGAAAGCAATAGGTGACGCTTTGGGTCTGAGGAAATATTCTCACCTGAAATGCCACCTGTTCCTTTTCTCCAGAGAGCTGCCTGACCCGCTGAGTCACTCTGCATTTTGTGTCTATCTTCAGACTAATTAGGAGTCGCCAGCATTGCGTTGGCTGTAGCAGGTCATGTCTAATGGACTTGAGTAAGATTTTTTTATCGTGTTGATGAAACTGAATGAGGGTAGATCCAGAAGATTTAAGATGCATGTTATCCATGGTGATTTGGTACATATATTATGGGCTGAAGGGCCTGCTATTGTGCTGTATGATTGGATCAGTGTTGTGCAATGGAACTGATGGTGAGCTACACATGTAAATAACAATACAGTCTTGGTCATTTTCTCCCATGTTTGCCTAAAATGTCTCAAATGTGCTCTCACAATGCAGACAAATGCATTTCCCATATGAGATAACCAAATATCAACCAAAGAAGTACTTGTGATGATCAAAGAAGCATTGATGCATTCTGTTCTTTTACCATACACTTTTACTAGCAAATACATGAAAAGAATCACACTTCACACTGAACTTACATGAGTATCAACATAATATGTCCAGCCATGCTGTCTTTTAATAATTTAATAAAAAATAATGATCAGAAATTCAATTTGTCACATCTGGTTTCCCAATTAGCCCTGCATGGATAATGGTGAATGTATTTGAATAGATCACAATGAACGGTAGGGTTCTGGGGGGTGTTAGAGACCAGAGGGATTTAGGAGTGCAGCATCACAAGTAGATAAGGGGGGGGGGGGGTCAAAAAGGCTTTTGGCAAATTGTCCTTCATCTGTCAGAGCATGGAGGAAAGAAGTTGGAAGCTCATGTTGTAGTTGTGTAAGACATTTGTGAGGCTGCATTTTGAGTTTTGTGTTCAGTTTTGGGCACCATGCTATAGGAAAGATGTTGTCAAGCTGGAAAGAGAAGATTTCCGAGGATGTTGCCAGGGCAGAAGAGCCTGAGGTAGAGGGAGAGGCTGAGTAGGCTGAGAAGAATAGATCGGGTAGACCCAGAGTCTCTTGCCCAGTAGGGGAATCGAGAACCAAATGACATAGGTTGAAGGTGGGGGGGGGGGGGGATGATTTAATAGCAGCCCGAGAGGTACATTTTTCACTCAAAGGGTGGTAGGTGTGATGGAGACAGAGATCAATAAAGGGGACAAGAGGTGTCAGGCGTGCCACCCATCTTTGTGCAGTTATCACAGAAAAATTATGGAAACATCACCTTCCTCTTACCTCTAGACTTTACAGATACCGTGCGGAAACAGGCCCATTGGCCCATCGAGTCCGCACTGACCTGTGATCACCCGTACACTAACGCTATCCTACACACGAGGGGCAACTTTACTGAAGCCAATAAATCTACAAACCTGTACTCTTTGGAGTGTGGGAGGAAACTGGAGCACCCAGAGAAAACCCATGCGGTCACATGGAGATCGTACAAGCTCTGTACAGACAGCACCCATACTCAGGATCTAGCGTGGGTCTCCAGCCCTGTAAGGCAGCAACTCTACTACCGTGCCGCCCCAATAGATCATTTTTGTCATATGAGATCCCTTCAAGCTCAGAATCATCAGATTGTTACTGCACAGAAAAAGACTTTTAGGCTTGGAATTATTCCCAGTAGGAAGAAAACCCTTCAATTCTATTTGCAGTTAGTCTGTCACTATGTTCTTGCAAAGTATTTTCCCCATTCAGATACTTCTTGTTGAAACTCTGGATTTATTTGATTTGAAGTATCCACATAAAACAAATTCCATATCAGGATAACTCTTTGCATAATTATCCCAATGGAAGCTCTAACAGCTTTACTTTTATTGGTGTTGTACATCGTAGATCATGAGACATAGGAGCAGAATTAGGCCATTAGGCCCCTCGAGTCTACCCTGCCATTAAATCATGGCTGGTCTATCTTTCCTTCACAACCCCATTAACCTTGCCTTCTCTCCATTACCTTTGAGACCCTTGCTCATCAAGAACCTGTCAATCCCTGCTTTAAAAATTACCCAGACTTAGCCACCACAGCCTTCTGTGGCAATGAATTCCACAGAGTCTCAACACTCTGGCCAAAGAAATTCCTCCTCTGCTCCATTCTAAAGGTACGCCCTTTTATTCTGAGGATGTGCCCTCTTCACATCCACTCTATCCAGGCCTTTCACTATTTGGTAAGTTTTGATGAGATCCACCCTCTCTTCCTTCTATTAATGTATTTGACGTGCACCAAAAATAATGCATTAACCTTTCAATAAATGAATATTAAGAAAAAACTGCAGATGGTGGAAATCCAAAATGAGAATAACAAAAATGCTGGGGAAAGCCAGGCAACATTTATAGAATGAGGAAAAACTAGTCAACCACCGGAACTAATGTTTTATTGACGAGTTTTGGACCTGAAGCCTTCACGTAGAACATAAAACAGTATCCTGTCCGGGCCCAACCAGGATTTTGGATAATATCCATGTTCTCCAGAGATGCTGTCTGTCACACTGAATTACTCCAGCACTGTTTGTCTTTTTTGGTAAACCAGCATCTGTGTTTCTGTAGAAACAAATAACTGAAGATGGTGGTTTATATCAAAGATGAACACAAAGTGCAGAAGTAACCCAATGGGTCAGGCAGCATCTCCGGGGATAAAAAAAAATAGATGATGTTTCGGATCCGAAACATCACCTATTCGTTTTCTCCAGATCCACAGAGTTACTCTGGCACTTTGTATCCATCTGCACTTTCTTGTTTCTCCAACATTCACTGCTTCCATTGTATTAATTTTTTATCTGCCGGTGTCCTTCGCAATCATTTCTCCAATTTGTGAGAATTTCAATTTGCCTTGTGACTTATTGTAATTTCTCCCTGGGGAATGCTCTTCACATGGACCGTCCTTTGCATAATGATTCTCTAAGCTGTCTCTCTGTGAAGTTTGTGCTCCGATTGTGCATTGTCTAACTTCCTGCGGATCTGGAACTTGTCCACCAAGCAAATGGTCACGGCTTTGTTTTGGAGTCAACATTTTATGAAGTGTTATGAAACCCATTTAAATGTCGCACGCCAAGAATGAAAAGCAATTGCTGTGCTATTTGTGGGAAAATACGACTCTGTGCTGACTTTGTTCGATATACAATGGGGCATTTGACTTTAATAATTGAAGCATTGGGAAGGATTTTTGAAAGTGGATTTTTTTGTTTAGATGTGAAGTATGAAAGGCCAGTAATGTGGTCAGCCGGAATATATTTTGTGAGCAAGTCTGCCTTTGATCTGAACATAAAGATTATTTTTACAATGGGAAGACAGCTTTGAGAGTTATGTGGCTCAACGGTAGAATTGCTTCCTTACAGTCCCAAAGATTCTGGTTCAATTCTGGTTAAGGGGGCTTGTTTGTACAGAGTTTGTATGTTCTCACTGTGACCGTGTGGGCTTTCTCTGCTTTCCTTCCACACTCCAAAGACATGCAGGTTTGTAGGTTAATTGGCTTCTGTAAAAATTGTAAATTGTATGTAGTGCTATTGTACAGGGTGATCGTTGGACTCAGTGGGTCAAAGGGCCTGTTTCCGCTCTATCTCTGAACTGTAAAGTAAATTGAATTGCCGTAACATACATAAGGGTCAGGGCAATTTGTTTGAAAGCCACATGCTGGAAACGGGCCTCACGGCCCACTGATTCTGCGCTGGCCATCGATCAATCATTCACATTCATTCTCTATTATTCACTTTCTCATAAACATGAGGGGCAATTTTGAGGGCCACTTATCCATCTTTGGGATGTGGGAGGAAATGGGAGCACCCGAAGGAAACCCACATGGTCACACGGAGAAAGTGCAAACTCCACACAAACAGCATCTGAAGTCAGGATTGAACCCGTGTCTCTAGTCGACCTGCTGCACAGCTGTATCACTCGGGATCAATAACTTGCAGATCATAGCTTCTTTACAGCAACCTGCCTGCAGCAACACTCCGACCTGCGCGAGTCAATCACTTATGAGGTGTTTGCGCAGTAATCAACCAGACCCAGAAAGGATCACATCTGATGTTCAGAAAAGTCCAAATATCAAAATAGTATCTCAATAGACAATAGGTGCAGGAGGAGGCCATTCGACACTTCCAGCCAGCACCTCCATTCAATGTGATCATGGCTGATCATTCTCAATCAGTACCCCGTTCCTGCCTTCTCCCCTTACCCCCTGACGCCGCTATCCTTAAGAGCTCTATATAGCTCTCTCTTGAATGCATTCAGATAATTGGCCTCCACTGCCTTCTGAGGCAGAGAATTCCACAGATTCACAACTCTCTGACTGAAAAAGTTTTTCCTCATCACCGTTCTAAATGGCCTACCCCTTATTCTTAAACTGTGGCCCCTTGTTCTGGACTCCCCCAACATTGGGAACATGTTTCCTGCCTCTAACGTGTCCAACCCCTTAATAATCTTATACGTTTCAATAAGATTCCCTCTCATCCTTCTAAATTCCAGTGTATACAAGCCTAGTCGCTCCAGACTTTCAACATATGACAGTCCCGCCATTCCGGGAATTAACCTAGTAAACATACGCTGCACGCCCTCAATAGCAAGAATATCCTTCCTCAAATTTGGAGACCAAAACTGCACACAGTTCTCCAGGTGCGGTCTCACTAGGGCCCTGTACAACTGCAGAAGGACCTCTTTGCTCCTATACTCAACTCCTCTTGTTATGAAGGCCATTGGCTTTCCATTGGCTTTCTTCACTGCCTGCTGTATCTGCATGCTTCCTTTCAGTGACTGATGCACTAGGACACCCAGATCTCGTTGTACGTCCCCGTCTCATTGCTCATCACAATGAGCACCTACTCTAAAACTACAAACCCTTGAATGGAAATATCTAAGTTTTTGTTCCAATGCACAAGGAAACCTGTATTGTTGGAGATGATCTATTCATATCAGATGAGATGTTAAACCAACGCCTATCTATGTTGTAACATTAAAAATCTCATTAGATTTTTTCAGAGACGAGCATGAATGATCCTCTCGTGTCCAGGCTAATATTAAACGATCAGGATTGTGTATTAAATGTTTTTTTTTTTAAAGAGCAATGTTCAGCATTTAATATACTGTCCACCTGATATTTAATATTGATCTTAATTGCCCAAAATAGAAAGCAAAAAAATCTTTCTTTGGCCTTTGTTTGCTCAACATATGAATTTAAATGTGTCTTTGAAGGTTGAATGGAAGACCTTTGCAAAAGTATTGGGAAGAATATTTTGCTCGTGAAGTCATTTTATTATTAAACAGCGATCAGGGTGGAGTAAGGATTCATCTAATTTATGGTGTGCGTAATTTTATTTTTGCTTAGCTTTATAGTTTGTTTTAGCGATACAGTGTGGATATGGATCCTTCAGCCCACAGAGTCCATGCTGACAAACAATCGCCCATACACTAGTTCTATCCTACCAGGGACAATTTACAGAGACCAATTACCCAACAAACCTGCACATCTTTCATGGAAACTGAAGCAGCTGGAGAAAAATAACATGGTCACAGGGGAACGTACAAACTCCATACAGACAGCACCCGTTGTCGGGATCGAACCCGGGTCTCTGGCATTGTAAGGCAGCAGATTCTACCGCTGCACTATTTGGTCTTTATTGACTCATTGAGGCGTATTGTCGAGTATTCTATTGTCTGTTCAAAGTTTCCCCATTCCGGAACACATTCTGATATTTATATCTTCTATATCAGTTTGATGAGAGACTTGATGCATCTCAGAAGGCCAAGTCTGTTTAATTTTTTTTTAAAAGGATGTGTATCAAATGGCTTTTCAAATCCATGTCTCGAATCACCCTACTGTCTCTTTTGAGATTGCCCTTGCAGTATGATGTTAATTTGTCAAGAATTATTTCATGGCGACCATAATAAACATGACTTTCTCCTTATCGCTGTGATTGAGATCTCATGTAGAGGGTGGTGCAGTGGTAGAGTTGCTGCCTTGCAGCGCCAGAGACATGGGTTTGATCCTGACTACGGGTGCTCTCTGTACGGAGTTTGCACGTTCCCCCTGTGACTGCGAGGGGTTTTCTCCGCATGCTCCAGTTTCCTCACACCTTCCATAGATGTGCGCAAATTTGTCGGATTAATTAGCTTCTGTAAATTGTCCCTAGAGTGTATGATAGAATTAATGGTTGTCACTGTGCCCTCAGTGGCCCATTTCCGCACGATCTCTAAACTGAAAAGGAGGGGGGTCTTGGGTCCCTAATTATTTAGCAGGCATTATCCTGTATGAACCTGCATGGGTTCAGATGAAATGATTTAGTTTAGAGATGCAACATGGAAATGGACCCTTTGGCCCACCAAGCCCGCAGAAGCTTGATCATTGGTTCACACTTTCTATCTTCTCACCATTGCATCAACTCCATACACATTAGAGGCTATTTATCATGGCCGATTAACCTATAAACCCACATGGCTTTCCAATGTGGCAGGAAGCCGGAGCACACGGAAGAAACCCAAGTGGTCATAGGAAAACTCCACACAGACAGCACTCAAGGTCAGGATCTAATCCAGGTCTCTGGCTCTGAGGCAGCAACCCTACCTCTAAAGTTACTCCAGCATTTTGGTCTATCTTTGATGCAAACCAGCATCTGCAGTTCCTTTTTATTATATTGGAATAGGGAGGAGAGGGTTACCCACAGTCTGATGCGTTGTTCAATAACTGGTCAGGTCACACAATGTCTTGGAAGCCTTAATAGTAGTACAGTGTGGAAATGGGCCCTTCAGCCCATCTTGCCCACACTGACCAACATGCCCCATCTATACTAATTCCACCTGCATGTGTTTGCCCATATCCCTCTAAACCTATGCTCTCAATGTACCTGCCAAAATGGTTTTTAACCCTTGTTTTTGTACCTTCCTCCTTTTGGCAGCTTGTTCCATATACCCATCACTCTTTGTTTAAAAAAAAATTGAATCCCCTCCCCCCCCCCATCCCCCCACCTTAAACCTACAGTATGTCCTCTCTTTCTCTCTCTTTCTTGATTCCCCCCCCACCATGGGCAAAAGACTGCACCCTATCTATACCGATTTGGATTCCTATTTCGTGAAGATAATAAAGTACAAGGAGTAGTGAAATAATTATCCCTTGCAATACCCCATGCTGGAGGCTATCCTTAATCAATCCAGTTCATTCAGATACCTTTCAAAATTGGCATAACTAGGCATTAGTTATTTTGTTAATCTATTGGGAGCATGAAAATGCCCAGTTCTTGCACGTGAGATCAAGGAATAGTTTCTTGCGAAGAAAATGTTTTGACATACCTGCTCTTGAAATGCAGGCTACAGAATGCCAATGTGTGTTTTTAGTATAAACTTATAGCTTGTCGAAATATGTTTGATTTATCTGGAGCTTTTCTAAGGAAAGAGGTTCCGTCAGCTGGGAATATTACTCTAAGATTCCCTTTGTAGACAGTAGATTGTTTTACAGTGAACCGAGTTAGCACTCGCATAGAAGTTGCATGATAAACACTCCAATGGATCAACTTGCAGCGTTTGCCTTATTAGAAACACATTTTGCAATTTGGTCCCTGATCCAAAAACCCCACAAACCTGGAATTATCCTTTTTGTGTTCAAATCCTTCCCTGACACCGTCGCCCTCCCTGTAACCTCCTCAAATTTTTAACTCTCCATTATTTGGATGTCTAATTTCATCTTTGTTTCACTAGAAAGGCCTGGATTAATTACCTATAGATAGACGCAAAAAGCTCGAGTAACTCAATGAGTCAGGCAGCATCTCTGGAGAGAAGGAATGGGTGACATTGCGGGTCGAGACCCTTCTTCAGATGAGTCCTAGATTTCTCTTATTCCCTGGCTGGTTAGATCTTTACAGAACGCATTTGTGAAGTTGCAGTAAACCTGGTGTCATCTGCAAATCAGATCAGGTAAGGGTGATGGGTCGCTTGGACAGGTACATGGATTGGATGTGTTTAATAGAAACATAGAAGATAGGTGCAGGAGGAGGCCATTTGGCCCTTCGAGCCAGCACCACCATTCATTGTGATCATGGCTGATCATCCACAATCAGTAACCTGTGCCTGCCTTTTCCCCATATTCTTTGATCCCACTAGCCCCCAGAGTTCTATCTAACTCTCTTTAAAATTCATCCAGTGAATTGGCCTCCACTGCTTTCCATGGCAGAGAATTCCACAAATTCACAACTCTCTGAGAAAAAGTTCATTCTCACCTCAGTTTTAAATGGCCTCCCCTTTATTCTTAGACTGTGGCCCCTGGTTCTGGCCTCCCCCAACATTGGGAATATTTATCCTGCATCTAGCATGTCCAGTCCTTTTTATAATTTTATACGTCTCTATAAGATCCCCTCTCATCCTTCTAAACTCCAGTGAATACAAGACTAGTCTTTCAAATCTTTCCTCATATGACAGTCCCTTCATCCCAGGGGTTAACCTCGTGAACCTACGCTGCACTGTCTCAATAGCAAGGAAGTCCTTCCTCAAATTAGGAGACCAAAACTGAACACAATACTCCAGATGTGGTCTCACCAGGGCCCTATACAACTGCAAAAGGACCTGTTTGCTCCGATACTAAAAATCCTCTCGTTATGAAGGCCAACATGCCATTAGCTTTCTTCACTGCCTGCTGTACCTGCAGGCTTACTTTCAGTGACTGGTGTACAAGGACACTCGGGTCTTGTTGCACTTCCCCTTTACCTAATCTGACACCATTGAGATAATAATCTGCCTCCTTGTTTTTGCCGCCAAAGTGGATAACATCACATTTATCTACATTATACTGCATCTGCCATGCATCTGCCCACTCACTCAACCTGTCCAAGTCGCCCTGCAACCTCCTAATATCCTCTTTGCAGTTCACACTGCCACCCAACTTTGAGTCATCTGCAAACTTGCTAGAGTTACTTCTAATTCCATCATCCAAATCATTAATATATATTGTATAGAGTTGCGGCCCCAGCACTGAGACCTTGCAGCACTCCACTCACCACTGCCTGCCATCCTGAAATGGACCCGTTTATTCCTACTCTTTGCTTCCTGTCTGCCAACCAATTCTCTATCCATGTCAATACCCTACCCACAATACCATGTGCTCTAATTTTGCTCACCAACCTCCCGTGTGGGACATCAAAGGCTTTCTGAAAGTCTAGCTACACTACATCCACTGGCTCTCCTTCATCCATTTTACTTGTCACATCCTCAAAAAATTCCAGAAGATTAGTCAAGCAGGATTTCCCCTTCATAAATCCATGCTGACTTGGACAAATCCTTTCACTGCTATCCAAATGCGCCATTATTACCTCTTTAATAATTGACTCCAGCATCTTCCCCACCACCGATGTCAGGCTAACTGATCTATAATTCCCCATATTCTCTCTCGCTCCTTTCTTGAAAAGTGGGATAACATTAGCTACCCTCCAATCAAGAGGAACTGATCCTGAATCTATTGAACATTGGAAAATGATCACCAATGCGTCCACGATTTCTAGAGCCACCTCCTTCAGTACTGTAGGATGCAGATCATCAGACCCTGGGGATTTATCATCCTTCAGTCCCATCAGTCTACCCAATACTATTTCTCGCCTAATGCAAATTTCTTTCAGTTCCTCTGTCTCCCTCGATCCTCTGTTCTCGAGATTGTTTGTGTCTTCCTTAGTGAAGACAGATCCGAAGTACCTGTTCAACTCTTCCGTCATTTCCTTGTTACCCATAATAATTTCACCCATTTCTGCCTTCAAGGGCCTTTACTAATCTTTTTCTTTTAACATACATAAAGAAGCTTTTACTGTCCTCCTTTATATTCTTGGCCAGCTTCGCTTCATACCTCATCTTTTTAGCCCATATTGCCCTTTTTTCTATCTTCTGTTGTCCTTTGAAAGCTCTCTGGCTTCCTGCTACTTTGCTGTGTCATACATCTTTTCTTTTCATTTTATTCCATCTCTAACTTCCCTTGTCAGCCATGGTTGCCTCTTATTCCCATTAGAATCTTTCTTTCACTTTGGAATGAAATGATCCTGCATCTTCTGGATTATGCCCAGAAATTCCTGCCATTGCTGTTCCACCATTATTCCTGCTAGGATCCTTTCCATTCGACCTTGTCTCATGCCTTCATAGTCCCCTTTGTTCAACTGCAACATTGACTTTCCTGGTTAAACCTTCTCCCTGTCAATTTGCCGATTAAAACTAATAATATTATGGTCACTACCTCAAAGCAGTTCCTTTACCTTGAGTTCCCTTATTAAATCTGGTTCATTGGACAACACCAAATCCAGAATTGCCTTCTCTCTGGTCGGCTCTAGTACAAGCTGCTCTAAGAATCCATCTCAGAGGTACTCTACAAACACTCTACAAACTCCCTTTCTTGGGGTCTAGAAGCAATCTGATTTTTCTAGTCTATCTGCATATTGAAATCCCCCATAACCACAGTGGTATTACCTTTGTTACATGCCAGTATTAACTCCTGCTGCAACTTACACCCTATATCCGGGCTACTGTTTGGGGGTCTGTAGATAACTCCCATTAGTGTCTTCTTACCTTTACAATTCCTCAACTCTATCTACCGTGACTCTACATCGTCAGTCCCTATGTCACCCCCCGACAAGGGACTGAATTTCATCCCTCACCAACAGAGCTACCCCACCTCCTCTGCCCACCTGCCCGTCCTTTCTATAGGACGTATAACCCTGAATATTCAGTTCCCAGTCCCGAACCTCCTGCAGCCACGTCTCTGTAATCCCCACAATGTCATATCTACCAATCTCTAACTGAGTCTCAAGCTCATCCACTTTACTTCTTATACTTTGCGCATTCATATGTAATATCTCACCTTTCACATCGATTCCTATTACACTTAGCCATTCTCTCCTATTCCTTTGTGAGCATTCTGTGGTCTTTCTTAACTTTTCCTATACGCTCTTTCCCTTGAACTCCATCCTTGTCTATCCCATTTGAAACACCCCCCCCCCCCCCCCCCCCCACCCACTATTTAGTTTAAAACCACCCGTGTAGCAGTGGCAAACCTGCCTGCCAGAACGCTGGTCCCCCGCCTGTTGAGGTGCAACCCATCCCTTTTGTACAATCCACCCTTGCCATTTTAGAGGAATATGGATCAAATGCAGGCAAATGGAACTAGCTTATGTGGAGCATCTTGGTCGGCAAGGATGAGTTGGTCTGAAAGGCCAGTTTCTGTACTGTGTGACTCTATGACTCTCTATCCTTTCACAGAGAGCATTAGATGAGCCAGATGAATTCTTATGATCTGGTAATTTTGTGATCAATATATTTCATTCTATATTTTAAAATGTAATGCTATTAAAATTCCCCACCTCTTGTGGTAGGGTTTTAAACTTCAGAATTTCTCCTCCAATACTGTAACCACTGTGCCACCACCCTTGTGTGGCATGCTTCCCGCTCCCCTCCCCCTCCCTTAATTATCTGGGCTTTAAGTATTAGAATTTTTCCCAAAACCCATACGCCTACTTCTTTGCTTTACTGGAGATGAGTGCTTGAGTTCCTGGGTGGCGCAAAATGAAGAGTTGAAAGGTTTGTGGTTGCAAAGAAAATTTCATGAGACCAGGATGGAAATACAGACCAGTTTTGGCCCCATACCCAGGAAGGATGTGCTGCAGTTGGAGAGGATCAAGAGGGGGTTTATGAGATTGATCCCAGGGATGATTGGCTTAATGTATGATGAGCGTTTTAAGGCACTTAGACTGTACTCGCCAGAGTTCAGAAGGATTTAGAAGGTGGGAGCATTGAAACTTACTGAAGAGTGAAAGGCCTGGATAGTGTAGATGTGGAGAGGATGCTTCCACTAGTGGGAGAGTCTCTGGCCAAAGGCCATAGCCTCAGAATAAAAGGATGTACCTTTAGAAAGGAGATGAGCAAGAATTTATTTAATTAGAGGGTGGTGAATCTGTGGAATTTATTGTCTCAGAAGACTGGGGGCCAGGTTAATGGATAATTTTAAGGTGGAGATTGGCAGATTCTTTATTACTAAGGTTGTCGGTGGTTATGTGGTGAATGGGGTTGTGGGGAAAAGATAGATCAGCCATGATTGAATGGTGGTGTAGAATTGATGGGCCGAATGGCCTAACTTTGCTCCTCCAACTTATGAATGTGAAAACCAATGGTAAGCTGTCATCTTAAACATAGAAGATCTTCTGATGAACTGCTCTCACGATGTTGGTGGAGAGGGTTTTAATTTTTTTTTTATTCGTATGGGTGTCAAAGGTTATGGGGAAGGCAGGGGAATGGGATTGAGAGGGAAAGATAGATTGGCCATGATTGAATGGCCGAGTAGATTCAATAGGCTGAACGTCTGATTCTGATCCTTTAGTTTAGAGATACAGCACAGAAGAATGGTCCCAACCTGAAACGCCGCATATCCTGTTTCTCCAGAGATACTGCCTGACCTGCTGAGTTACTCCAGCATTTTGAGTCTAACTTTGGTATAAACCAGCATGTGCAGTTCTTTGTTGCTGCATGAAAATATATTTACATTTATACAGAATCAAATAGTAAACCTGAAAGAGCTTGTCTCTGACTCAGCCAATGTTAATACAAGAGTCTCTTGTTGTCAGAAGTTGCCCATTGCCTGTTTTGTGTTCTGGGATAAGTCCAATAAAAATGAAAGAAATTATTGGATTTGTGCTATAGTGCTTGACAGTTTATGAAGTGTTGCACTGCATAACAGCAAATGTCTATGTAACAACGTCCCCATATCAGAACTCCGACCAGTTACCCATGATCAGCCCATGGAGTTGACATTGATGTATTATTGTCATACAGTGGGAAAACTTTGTTTTCTGAGCTATCCAGATGGATCAAACATAGTAAGCGTGCTGTTGATAGATGCAAAATGCTGAGTAACTCAGCGGGTCAGGCAGCCTCAGTGGAGAAAAGGAATAGGTGACGTTTCGGGTCGAAACCCTTCATCAGACCATACTGGCATACTGTTGGGTTGCATCACAGCTTGATACGATACGATAGAAGAAGGGTATTGATCCGAAACGTCATCCATTCCTTCTCTTCAGTCATCCTGCCTGTTCCGCTGAGTTACTCCAGCTTTTTGTGTCTATCTTCGGTTTAAACCAGCATCTGCAGTTCCTTTCTACGTGATACGATAGAAATATATTTGTCCCAGAAACAAAATTGATCTGCCAACAGTCATGAAAACACAAAATCCATGAAACATGAAATTAAAGTGACGAGCAGAAAGCATTGGGCATGTGCAAAGATGGGGAAGTGGGGGGGGGGGGGGTTGGGTCTCAGACTACCCTTCGACAGAATGGGGAGCAGTTGTACAATTTGATAGCCACAGGGAAGAAGGAGCTCCTGCATCTTGTTCTGTCCTGCATCTTGGTGGAACCAGTCTGTTGCTGAAGGTACTTCTCAAGTTGACCAGTGTGTCATGGAGGGGGTGAATCTGTGGAATTCATTGACTTGGCCTCCACAGCAAAGTGGAGGCCACAGCCTCTGTGGCAAAAGATATTTTTAAGGCGGAGATTGGCAGATTGGTAAGGTTGTCAGGGGTTATGGGGAGAAGGCAGGAGAATGGGGTTGAGAGGGAAAGAGAGATCGGCCATGATTGAATGATGGTGTAGAGTTGATGGGCTGAATGGTCTCATTCTGCTCCTTGATCAGCAATGATCACAATGGCATTCGTCATAAGGGAACTTTCCTAATTGGCCTTATTTCCAATTACAAAATCATCAAGCAGGTGCCAGTCCACACAAGGGTGCAGTCCTGCAGTCCCTTGTCATTATTGGGGAGGCAGACGAGCATGGATTCACCTCAGCATCTTCCTCTCTATCTCCTGGCTGAGTCTCCTAGGTTTATAAGGGGTAGAGGTGATGAGGATCAGAGGAATTAGTCCAATAACCATTAATCAGACTTGGCTGTGGCTTCTTTCTCTGTGACCTGTTTCCTTCAGAGTGCCAGTGTTTTTCCAGCTGCCAGTCCTTGTTTGTGGTGCTGATCGTACGCTTCCTCCGGCCAGCCTGCGGTGATGGGGGATCAGAGCACCCCAAGGGAGAATATGTCGTCACCTCCATCTGAAGTTGATCTGCAAATGTACAAGATGTTAGTCAGACATTGAATGCAGTCCTAGTCACCTTAGCTCTCGGAAGAACGTCATTAAGCTGGAAAGGGCAAGAAAGGATTGGCAAGGATGTTGCCCTGTCTCGAGGTTTTAAGTTATAAGGAGAAAGTGGAGAGACTGGGTATTTTTTCCATAGCATAGAAGGGTGATCTTATGTACATAGACAAAATCATATAGTGTAAGAAAATCTCCAGATGCTGGTACAAATCGAAGGTATTTATTCACAAAATGCTGGAGTAACTCAGCAGGTCAGGTAGCATCTCAGGAGAGAAGGAATGGGTGACGTTTCGGGTCGCCCAAAACATCACCCATTCCTTCTCTCCTAAGATGCTGCCTGACCTGCTGAGTTACTCCAGCATTTTGTGAATAAATACCTTAGACAAAATCATGAGTGGGAGAGTCCAGGACCAAAGGCCATGGCCTCATAATAAAAGGACATATCTTGAGAAAGGAGGAGGAGGAGTTTCTTTAGTCTGAGAGTGGTGAATCTATGGAATTAATTGCCACAGATGGCTGTCAATTTTTAAGGTTGTGATTGGCAGATTCTTGATTAGTACAGGTGTCGGGGGTTATGGAGAGAATGCAGGTGAATGTGATTGAGAGGGAAATATAGATCAGCCATGATTAAATGGCGGAGTAAATTTGATGGGCCATGACTTAATTCTGCACCTATAACTTATAAGGGGCATGGAAAAGGAGAATGGTTAGTCTTTCTTCCAGGGTAAGGGAGTCTAAAACTAGTGGGCAGAGATTTTTGGTGGGAGGGAAAAGATTTCAAAAGGGTTCCAGCCTTTTGAGGGGGTATATGGAACCAGCTGCCAGAGGAAGTTGTAGAGGCAGATATATTTGCTCCTTTTAAAAGACGTTTGTACATGGATAGGAAATATTTAGAAGGATATGAGCCAAATGAAGGCATTTGGGAGTAGTTCAGAGAGGCAACTTGGTTGAAAGGGTAGGTGGATTGAAGGGTACTGTTTCTGCACTGCATAACCTCATAACTCTACATTTAATAATAACATCAATGGGTGTTTTCTAGACAGCCGTGTCATTGAATGAAGGATAATGCTTGATTAACTCTTAATGGTGACTTGATTGAGATATTGGAAGCTGGATAGTCACAAAAAGTTTACTGCTTCAAGATGGTACAAATGCAATTTTTTAAAATCTTGTGATTGGACCATTTTTATAAAGTACTGTGTTAATTTAGTTTTGACAGGGGAAGCAATGGGATACTGTGATCAAGGTGGATCTGTGACGTTGCGCAGTTGACGGAAGAGAGGGATGACAGCTGTCGTTCACTTCCCTTGTGAATGGCTTGTGAATGGCTTTATTCAAATTGCTTCTGTCTCTGGTATCTAGAACAAATACACTTCCTCATTTGTATGGGTCAAGAATCACCTTCAGAAGCAATATGATGAATTGTGATCACTGACTGCCAGGTGAAGGTAGCTGCAACTGGAGCATTGGATGATTTACTAGCTTGAGGCTCTGGAAAGCTGTTCTTAAATTAGTTTTCTGAGCCTCAACCCCTGGTGCAGGAAAAAGTTTTCACTGACAACTGGAATGATGCATGGATCGCCAGGCGTGCGGAATGAAAACAGGGAGCCGAAGAGCTCCAAGTCGCTAAAAAGCTGAGGGGCAATGTTTTCACGCAGGGTGCGGTACGTACTGTATATGGAACAAGCTGGCGGAGGAGGTGTTGGAGGTGATTACAGTTATGACATTTGGAACACATTTTGGACAGGTAGATACAAGGTTTATCTGCATTTAGAGCCATAGTGATTCAGCGTGGAAACAGGCCTTTGACCCAACTTGCCCACACCGGCCAACATGTTCCAGCTACACTCATCCCACCTGCATGCATTTGGTCCATATCACTCTAAGCCTGCCCTATCCATGTACTTGTCTAACTGTTACTTAAACGTTGGTATCACAAAATGCTGGAGTAACTCAGCAGGTCAGGCAGCATCTCTGGAGAAAAGGAATGTTTATTCTTAAAATTATCCTTAAACGTTGGGATAATCCTGCAAAAAAACAATACATGATTACAATTGAACCATCCACAGTGTACGGATAAGATAAAGGGAATAATGTTTTGTGCAAGGTAAAGTCCAATCAAAGATAGTCCAAGGGTCTCCTTGGAGGCCAGGTAAGTTTAAAGTGGCACCACTGGTAGATGGGGTGGTCAAAAGGGCTTTTGGCACATTGGACTTCATCAGTCAGTATATTAAGTGTACAAGTTGGGATGTCATGTTGCAGTTATGAGACTTTGGTGAGGCTGCATTAGGAGTATTGTGTGCAGTTCTGGACACCGTTATCGGAAAGATGTTGTCAAGCTGGAAAGGATGTAGAGATTTACAATGTTGTCAGGACTCGAGGGCATGAGCTATTGGGAGAGATTAAGCAGACTAGGAATCTATTCTTTGGAGTGCAGGAGGATGAGGGGTGATCTTATAGGGGTGTACAAAATCACGAGAAGAATAGATTGGGCAAGAGACTGTGTGTCTACCCAGTGTTTGGGGTATCAAGAACCAGAGGACATAGGTTTAAGGTCAGGGAGAAAAGATTTAATAGGAACTTGATGGGGTAACCTTTTCACACAAGGGTGGTGGGTGTATGGAATGAGCTGCCGGAGGAGATGGTTGAGGCAGGTATTATCACAACGTTTCAGAAACATTTTCACAGGTACATGGTTAGGACAGGTTTAGAGGGATATGGGCCAAATGCTGGCAGGTGGGACTAGTGTAGATGGCACATGTTGGTCGTTGTGGGCACATTGGGCTGAAGGGTCTGTTTCCATGCAATGGCTTTATAACAGCAAGCATCACCTAGACACTTTTTTTCTTTCCTAGATCTAGATTTGTAATCAACAGGATGTAATTATGTTTCTGCATGAGTCATAGTTTCTCTCTACCCACAAAACATAACATGGACACATATTTTACTGCATAAAGTGTTGCACCAGCAAGATGTCTGATTCCTAAATCACTTTTTAACTTGTTTAGGTCTAATATTGTCATGTGTACTGAGGTAAAGCTTTTGTTTGCGTGCTACCACGTCAAATCAGATAACACCGAAGATGGACACAAAATGCTGGAGTAACAGCATAGAAACATAGTAACATTGAAAATAGGTGCAGAAGGAGGCCTTTCGGCCCTTTGAGCCTGCACCGCCATTCATTGTGATCATGGCTGATCATCCATAATCAATAACCCGTGCCTGCCTTCTCCCCATATCCCTTGATTCCACTAGCCCCTAGAGCTCTAAATGAGTTGCAGGTCAGGCAATATCAGAAGAAAAGGAATAGGTGATGTTTTGTGTAGAAACCCTTCTTCAAACTCTTTGTTTGAAATGAAAAGTTCTAAAGAGGGTAGAAGGCCATCTGGGAGAGTCCAAGAGGAAGGGGACCGGTGGAAATGGGTGAAGGAGTCATCACTGTGTGGTGAGGAATCTTTTTTCCATAGAAGGTAGAGGCAACGGAAGGAAAGCTCCAACTGAAAAAGGGTCTCGACCCAAAAAGTCACCTGTTTCCTTTTCTCCAGAGATGCTGCCTGTCCCACTGAGTTACTCTATCATTTTGTCTATTTTCGGGGGGATCCAGCATCTACAGTTCCTTCCTACACAAATAGCGCTTCACTTGAGAGCAATCAAGACAAACACAAGTGTAAAAGGCAGAGTAACAAAACAGATATCAGAATATAATTTCTCAATGTTGTAGCGTAAGAGGCCCTGAGGAAAACTCCAATGTCTGCAATGAGGTGGGTTGGAAAATTGAAACTGTATCCTAGCTTATGGATGAACAATTCACATGTTTGAAAACACGGGGGAAAATGCTTTCTTGAGTTTGATAGTGCATGCTTTCAAGTTTAGTTTAGTTTAGAGATACAGCGCGGAAACAGGCCCTTCGGCCCACCGGGTCCATGCCGACCAGCGATCCCTGCATATTAACACTATGCTGCACGCACTAGGGCACTAGGGACAATTTTTACATTTACCAAGCCAATTTACCTACGTACCTGTAAGTCTTTGGAGTGTGGAAGGAAACTGAAGATCATGTACAAACTCCGTACAGACAGCACCCGTAGTCAGGATCGAACCAGGGTCTCCAGCTCGGCAAGTGCTGTAAGGCAGTAACTCTACCGCTGCGCCACTGTGCCGATTCTGTATCTTCTGCCCAACTGGAGTGTCGAGGAAAAAGAATGTCATTCCTTAGTAATGGCAATGCTTGGTGTTCTTTGCAAATATCCCATCTCCTGTTTGAGTGGACATATTAACATTTAGAATAAGCATTAAACGACTTAATTTATGTTCCATTCAGTACACTGTGTTGAATTGAAAGGCAGCTCAGAGCGATTGGCTTGAGGTCGACTCAGCACATTACAAAATAACTTGACTGGTCGCTTGACAGAAACAAAATTAAAACGGTGTCTGTTTCTGTGAATGAGCTGTGTGGAAAAGCGATTGTTTGCTTTTTCTGGAATGACTGAGTGAGTGAATTTTGCATGCACTCGAGCGAAGCTGAACACCTTTAGAAACCACTGTCTACTGGCAGGTGCCGGGAACAATTACATCGAACCACGGATTATGATCCGAGATTGCTTTGGGAGGGTTTTCAACAGCTCCTCCATTTATTATCAGGTATGTGTCCATCCTCAATTGGACATAGTCTTGAAAATGTAGCTTTAAATCACATTGGGCAATAGGACTGTATTTGAGTTTAGTTTATTGTCAAGTGTACTGAGGTACAGTGTAAAGCTTTAGTTGCATGCTGAACAGTCAGCGTAAAGCCAATACATGATTACGATCGAGCCATCCAGTGTATAGATAAATGATAAAGGGAATAATGTGAATAACGTTCAGTGCAACGTAAAGTCTGATCAGCTCTCCAATGAGACAGGTAGTAATTCAGGTCTGCCTCTAGTGAAGCCTCATCATTGATATCATAGATAAATCCCCAGGGCCTGATGGTCTGCATCCCAGTGTACTTAAGGAGGTTGCTCTAGAAATCATGGACACATTGGTAATCATTTTCCAATGTTCTATAGATTCAGGATCAGTTCCTGTGGATTGGAGGGTAGCTAATGTTATCCCACATTTTAAGAAAGGAGGGAGAGAGAAAACAGGAAATTATAGACCAGTTAGTCTGACATCAATGGTGGGGAAGATGCTGGAATCAATTATAAAAGATGAAATTGCGGAGCATTTGGATAGAAGTAACGGGATCATTCCGAGTCAGCATGGATTTATGATGACTAATCTTCAGGAATTTTTTAAGGATATAACTAGGAAAATGGACAGGGGAGAGCCGGTGGATGTAGTGTACCTTGACTTTCAGAAAGCCTTCGACAAGGTCCCACATAGGAGATTAGTGGGCAAAATTAGAGCACATGGTATTGGGGGTAGGGTACTGACATGGATAGAAAATTGGTTGGCAGACAGAAAGCAAAGAGTGGGGATAAATGGGTCCCTTTCAGAATGGCAGGCAGTGACTGAGAGGTACCGCAAGACTTGGTGTTGGGACCGCAGCTATTTACAATATACATTAATGACTTGGATGAAGGGATTAAAAGTAACATTAGCAAATTTGCAGATGACACAAAGCTGGGTGGCAGTGTGAACTGTGAGAAAGATGCTATGAGGTTGCAGGGTGACTTGGACAGGTGGTGTGAGTGGGTGGATGCATGGCAGATGCAGCTTAATGTGGATAAGTGTGAGGTTATCCACTTTGGTGGTAAGAATAGGAAGGCAGATTATTATCTGAATGGTGTCAAGTTAGGAAAAGGGGACGTACAACGAGATCTGGGTGTCCTAGTGCATCAGTCACTGAAAGGAAGCATGCAGGTACAGCAGACAGTGAAGAAAGCCAATGGAATGTTGGCCCTCCTAACAAGAGGAGTTGAGAATAGGAGCAAAGAGGTCCTTCTGCAGTTGTACAGGGCCCTAGTGAGACTGCACCTGGAGTACTGTGTGCAGTTTTGGTCTCCAAATTTGAGGAAGGATATTCTTGCTATTGAGGGCGTGCAGCGTAGGTTCACTAGGTTAATTCCCGGAATGGTGGGACAGTCGTATGTTGAAAGACTGGAGCGACTAGGCTTATATACACTGGAATTTGGAAGGATGAGAGGGGATCTTATTGAAACGTATAGGATTATCAAGGGGTTGGACACGTTGGAGGCAGGAAACATGTTCCCAATGTTGGGGGAGCCCAAAACCTGCGGCCACAGTTTAAGAATAAGGGGTAGGCCATTTTGAACGGAGACGAGGAAAAACTATTTCAGTCAGAGAGTTGTAAATCTGTGGAATTCTCTGCCTCAGAAGGCAGTGGAGGCCAATTCTCTGAATGCTTTCAAGAGAGAGCTAGATAGAGCTCTTAAGGATAGCGGAGTAAGGGGGTATGGGGAGAAGGCAGGAACGGATTACTGATTGAGAGTGATCAGCCATGATCACATTGAATGGTGGTGCTGGCTCGAAAGGCCGTATGGCCTACTCCTGCACCTATTGTCTATTGTCTCACACTCGCACAGTGCTGCCAGGACACCAGGCCTCAAAGGGACAAAATAGGAGTGCGCATCCTCTCCTGAACCTGGTGTTCCCAATGTGGCTTCTTGCACATCAGCGAGACCAAGCATAGACAAGAAATTGACAATTAAGAATTAAGAAAATTCATCATCAAGAACTTGATGAACTTGTTCTACCACTGAAAGTTTAGTTTGATTTTTAGTTTCAGGGATACAGAGCTTTATCTTTAGAAATGTGGGTATCTTTATGGATGGGAAGGAACTGCAGATGCTGGTTTACACCAAAGATGGAAACAAAATGCTGGAGTAACTCAGCGGGACAGGCAGCATCTCTGGAGAGACGGAATAGGTGACGATCGGGATAGGCAGGACCTTGGGTATCTTTATGGTATCTTTAGAGCACTGATATTGTGGGCTGAAGGCCCTCTTCCTGTGCTGTACTGTTCTACGTTCTGTGATATCCTGTTTCATCCAAATTCGGGTCAAGCCACGTTTATTGTCATATGCATCAATATGGAGATGTACGTGGGCAATGGAAATCATGCTTGCAATAGCATCACAGGCACGTAGCTTCAATCAACATGCAAAAAAACAAAGTTTTAAATAACTCCAAGATGGTGACAAGAAAAAAGACATTAGTGCATAACACAACCAGGAAAGAAAAATTAAGTAATCTGTTTTGGAAATCAGCTTTGTAATCAGTGAATTGGAGGGTCTCAAGGATATTTGGAGGGGTGGCAGGAAGAAGCAGGGAGGGGAGGGGAGGTTGGGGAGCTGTCCAATTAGTCAAAAACGCTTCAATTCAGCTGATAGCCCAGCCCAAAATACCAGCCTCGCCAACAGTCTGTCTGTCCTTTCTACTGTTTTTTATTATTTTAACATATGTTTTAGGGTTTCTTGGTTTGTTTTATGTGGGGGGGGGGGGGGGAAATTGGGGGAAACTTGTTTCAATCTCTTATCTCGACAGAGATGCGTTTTTTTGTTGTTTTTTTTTCCCCTTCTTTTTTTCTGTATCGTATCTCCGTCCCCACTGCGGCCTAACATCTGTAGTGGTGCGGCCTTTCCTGGAACTTCAAGCCACGGGCACGGCACGGACTTTAATCGTAGTGCTGTGATCCTTTTTTGCCGAGGATCGACGGGAAAGCTCCAACGGCTGGCTGTGGACTTTAACATTGGGAAGCCTGTGGTCTCTGGTGAGAAGATGCTGACACGGGACCTCCAAGCCACGGAGAGTGTTTCAATCTGTCCCGACACCGGAGTTTCGATCATCCCGACGTGAGGACCTTGGACAGTCAGCAGCGACGACTGCGGATGGTTCAATGGCCCCACCTGCGGGTGAACAAAGAGGAAGCTGGTTGAACTTTATCTTCCATCACAGTGAGGAATGTGGAATCCGCTGTGGTGGATGTTTATGTTAAATTTTATGTTATTGGGCTGTGTGTCCTGTTGCTTTTTACTTAGTTTGGCTGTATGGTAACTCAAATTTTACTGTACCTTATTATGGTACATGTGACAATTACATTGAATCTTGACTCTTGATGCCAAATATATAGTATGTGTATAATATGTATACCGACTAGTTAGCACCCAACAAAAAAAGCTTTACACTATACTCTGTACATATGACAATAAACTAATCTAAATAAGTTCAGGACAATGCTATCGGAAACAGAACTGCAACATCATTCTTTGTTGACCACGTGTATCACCAACTTTAGACTTCAGAGATACAGCACGGAAACGGGCCCTTTGGCCCACGATGACCAGCAATCATACACGAACACTATCCTACACACTAGGGACAATTTTACCAAAGCCAATTAGCCTACAAACCTCTACATCTTTGGCGTGTGGGATGAAACTGGAGTAAACTCATGCGGTCACAGGAAAAATGTACAAACTCCATATAGACAGCACCTGTAGTCAGGGTTGATTCTGGATCTCTGACGTTATAAGGCAGCAACTCTGCTGCCACGCAACTGCATCGCCCACCTGTGCTGCTGCAAATGAGAATTGTTTACTGTTCTGTTGTTGGTACATGTGACAGTTGAACACTCAATTCTTTGAGGAACCTAAAGCCACTTTAGGATTTCTACAAATGTGTAGCTTAAGTGGGAGATTCTGCAGCTGCTGTCAGTGATTCAATATCTCACTGCAGATTGTAGTGCTTGCAACCCTCTCAAATGTAATCAGGAGAATTCACTAGATATTAAAAGTCGACAATACTTACTAATTAGCACCACTATAAAATACTCTGAAATATATATTTTGTTGGATGTTTAAATGTTCTTAAATCTTTATCACAGATTAGCAACTATCTGACCCCATCCTCTCAAAGAAGCATTTAACCTATTGTAAATTAGATTAAAAACATAAGCAATTTAAAAATAATATTTTTAAGTGTTCATCTTACTTGTATATGTATCCCCTAATCTTCTTGCACTGATCTTTAAATAACACTCTGCGTGATGTTTGCAAAATTGATTTGAAATTGTGCTGCTTTTTCCCATTTTAATTTGGCTATAATGAGCACTCTTTAATATGAAAGGTGATTTATCCATCCTAAAGACATTGCAGTTGTTGGAAACCTGGGTTCTATTATCTGATGTCTGACAGCAATCAGCAATGGGCAAAAGAAACATTCCCACCACCAGGATTCTTCCATGCACAACATTCTTCAGGTCAGTGTGTCGGATGGAACGAGTGCATAGGTGATCACTGGTCAGCATGGATTCAGTCGGCCGAAGGACTTCTTTCCACACTATCTCCAAAACTAAACTAAAATTGAAAGACTATTGTCAAATTATGATATTTGATGGATGGATTGAATTGAATTGAATACATTTTATTAGCCAAGAATGTACACACACAAGGAATTGTCCTTGGTGCTCACAAGTAACAGCACGAAATACAGTAGACAATTAAAAATAAAACGTAATTTAAACATGTGAAGAAGGAAATAAAATACCACAGCAAAAGGAGGCTACAGACATTTGGCTGTTGAGTAGAGTTACTGCTCGTGGGGAAAAAAGTTGTTTTTTATGTCTGGCTATGGCGGCTTTGACAGTCTGGAGTCGCCTTCCAGAGGGAAGTACTTCAAAGAGTTTGTGGCCAGGGTGAGGGGGGTTATGTTGGCATTGGGTTTGGCATGGATATTGAGGTCTGAAGGGGCTGTTCCTGTGCTGTATTGTTCTGCTCTACGTTCTATGGTATCCAGTTTCTTCTAAGTTCGGGTCAAGCAAGGGGTATTGTCATGTGCATCAGTACGATGAGATACAAGTACAATGACGTGGGTCAGTAAGTTGGATGTTGCCAGGACTAGAGGACCTGAGCTCTAGGGGAGAGGTTGGGCAGGCTAGCACTCCATTCATTGGAGTGTGGGAGGCAGGAGAGGGGTCATGTTATGGAGGTGTACAAGATCATGAGGGTTGAAAGATGTGGTGAATGCAATCTTTTACCCAGGGGAATCAAGAATTAGAAGGCATGGGTTTATGGTCAGAGGGGAATGATTTAAAAGGAACTTGAAGCACAACCATTTCACTCGGAGGGTGGTGGGTGTATAGATCAAGCTGTCAGAGGAGGTGGTTGAGGCAGGTACTATAACAGCATTTATAAGACATTTGGATAGGTACCTGGATACGATGGGTTCAGAGGGAAATTGGCCAAACACTGGCAAATCAAACTAACCTGGATGGGGCATCTTGGTCAGCATGGATGAGTTTTAGACTTTTACTTTAGAGGTACAGTGTGGAAATTTTCGGTCCCTTCGGCCCACCGAATCCGGGCCGACCAGCGATCACTCCGTACACTAACACTATCCTACACATTGGGGACAATTTATAAATTTTACCAAAGCCAATTAACCAACAAACCTATGCGTCCTTGGAGTGTGGAAGGAATATGGAGCACCTGGAGAAAACTCATGCGGTCACAGGGAGACTGTACAAACTCTGTACAGACAGCACCCATGGTCCGGGTCGAACCCGGGTCTCTGGCGATGTGGGACAGCAACTCTACCGCTGCACCACTGTGCTGCACCCCCAACAACTTGGGCGGTAGGGCCTTTTTCCTTGCTGTATGACTCTGTGCCTCTATGTGGTGATATAACAGCCATTAAAGGACTCTTGGATAGGAAAGGTTTTGAGGGATATGGGCCAAACATGGGCAAGTAGGACCATCTGAGATAAGACATTTTGATCGGCATGGATGTTTGTCCAAGGGGTTCATTTCTGTGCTGCATGGTTCTTTGACTCTTATTAATTTGCAAGTGGCTGCAAATCCCAGATGTATGCTATGTCTCCAATTTCCAAAACACATCTTTGGAAATCAAATGCATACTTTGCAAAAATTAATATTATAAAATAATATAATGACACAATAACTAGCAGTAGCCCGAAGATTTATTCAGTCATTGCATCTGTTGGGAGAGTATTCTTACAAATCTTAAAGCGTGCATTTTTTCCTTTCAATTTAGTGGCACCATTTAGTGGCACCATTGTCAAGAGATGTATTTTAATTTCTAGTGGAACTTTGATGAACTTCTTACTCAAGTTAAAATCTTCTCCCAGAGTTAAGGTGTTCCCTGAATTAATGAGTTATTTCTGAGCATTATTGAAAACTTTGCCAGATTTAATAATATTTCACAAGAATTCATGACATCATCCCAACCCTCCCCACCCCCTGCTGCCCATTAACAAAGAAAGCATGTCCAGTCAAATCAAGGACTTCAGAAGTAATTTGTCTTGAAGTGCCATTTTATCTAGGTGTTGCCTTGGGCTTATTGGTGCAATCTTCTTTGTTCCAACCTTGAACAATGAAGTTGAAGGACTGAACTTGAGGGGCAGAATGCAACATGCTGACACACCTATCCAAGTGTGTGCACTGTGACCAACTTTACTTGAATTTGGACCATGGAACAGTACAGCACAGAAACAATCATCTACTGCCCTCAATGTTTGTGCTGGATGTGATGTCAAGATAAATTAACTTCATCTGCCTGCACATGATCCATATCCATGTGCCTATGTAAAAGTCTCAAGTTAACACATGCAATGTCTGAAGAATGCATTGGGAGGCAATATGCATAGATGCCAAGAGGTTGAGGTTTATTTATAAGACAGCAGATATGCTACTTTCATGTTGCATATCTTTTCTCTTGATACAAAGCACAATATCTGTTAGTAAAAATGAGGAACTGCAGATGTTGTCTTTCACAAGGACACAAAGTGCTGGAATAACTCGACGGATCAGACAGCATCTCTGGAGAACATGGATTGGTGACGTTTTGCGTTGGGACTCTTCTTCAGATTGTTAAATTGTTTAAGAAGTATACACACCACATGCTTCTATCTAATAGAATCACAATATAAGCACATGCTCAGATACATGTTCAAAGGTTTCCAAGGTATTTTATTGTCACCTGTACCAATTAAGGTACAGTGATATGCAAATTACCATACAGCCATACAAAGAAAAAAGCAACAAGACACACAACTACAGAAAAGTTAACACAAACATCCACCACAGCAGATTCCCCAAATTCCTCACTGCAGATGATACTAAGCTGGGGGGTAGTGTGAATTGTGAGGAAGATGCAATAAGACTGCAGGGTGACTTGGACAGGTTGTGTGAGTGGGCGGATACATGGCAGATGCAGTTTAATGTAGATAAGTGTGAGGTTATTCACTTTGGAAGTAAGAATAGAAAGGCAGATTATTATCTGAATGGTGTCAAGTTAGGAGGAGGGGGAGTTCAACGAGATTTGGGTGTCCTAGTGCATCAGTCAATGAAAGGAAGCATGCAGATACAGCAGGCAGTGAAGAAAGCCAATGGAATGTTGGCCTTCGTAACAAGAGGAGTTGAGTATAGGAGCAAAGAGGTCCTTCTACAGTTGTACCGGGCCCTGGTGAGACCGCACCTGGAGTACTGTGTGCAGTTTTGGTCTCCAAATTTGAGGAAGGATATTCTTGCTATGGAGGGCGTGCAGCGTAGGTTCACTAGGTTAATTCCCGGAATGGCGGGACTGTCGTATGTTGAAAGACTGGAGCGATTGGGCTTGTATACACTGGAATTTAGAAGGATGAGGGGGGATCTTATTGAAACATACAAGATAATTAGGGGATTGGACACATTAGAGGCAGATAACACGTTCCCAATGTTGGGGGAGTCCAGAACAAGGGGCCACAGTTTAAGAATAAGGGGTAGGCCATTTAGAACGGAGATGAGGAAGAACTTTTTCAGTCAGAGGGTGGTGAAGGTGTGGAATTCTCTGCCTCAGAAGGCAGTGGAGGCCAGTTCGTTGGATGCTTTCAAGAGAGAGCTGGATAGAGCTCTTAAGGATAGCGGAGTGAGGGGGTATGGGGAGAAGGCAGGAACGGGGTACTGATTGAGAGTGATCAGCCATGGTCGCATTGAATGGCGGTGCTGGCTCGAAGGGCTGAATGGCCTACTCCTGCACCTATTGTCTATTGTGATGGAAGGCAAAAAGTCCAAGCTTCTTCCTCTTTATTCTCCTGTGGTTGGTGCAGTCGAACCATCCGTCGGGGCGGTCGAAGCCTCCGCATTGGGGTGGTCGAACCATCCGTCGGGGGGGTCGAAGCCCCCGCGTTGGGGCGGTTGAAGCCTCTGCATCGGGGCGATCTAAACTCCCGCGTTAAGATGCATTTTAATGCTGTTAGTGAATTGCAAAGGCAAACAGTGGTGAGATTGTCTCATTAACATGCGCGAGGGGGTGTTGAATGCAAAACTGTATGCAGGGACAGGTCACAAGTCACATCATCTCTTCAGATCTGAACGGCAGGCATAAAGGAGCTGACTGCTGCAAAATCACCCAAGTTTAAAAGTATATCGTTAAATAAATTACCCATGTTTCTAGATGGCAAAACAAAATAAAATGCAGAATGGACTGCTGTGCAGAAGAACGTGGATTTCCTTGTCCATGAAATGCAATATGTGCAAGTACATATAGTGAGCCATTAGAGTAGCAAATGGATTGTTGGTCTTTATTTCAAAAAGGGATGGAGTATAATAATATTTCTTCAGCTTTGCAAGGCAATGGTGAGGCCACACACTAGTGCTGTTCTGCTCTTCTTAATTAAGGAGTGGTATACTTGCACTGAGGGCAGTTTGGAGAAAGACTACTAGGTCGATACTAAAGATCGAGACAAAATGCTGGAGTAACTCTGAATTAGGCAGCATTTCTGGAGAAATTGGACAGTTGACCTTGTGGGTCGGGACCCAAGGGTCCTAACCTGAAATGACATCTATCCATTTTCTCCAGAGATGCTGCTTGACTCCCTGAGTTACTCTGGCATGTGTCAACCAACATCTGCAGTACCTTGTTATTCCACTAGGTTGATTTGTGGAATTAAAAAGGTGGTCTTAAGAGAAAGGTTGAGTAGATTTTACATCCTTGCCAGTTCCCTGTGAAATTTAACTCTCCAAGACCAAAATCCATGGTTAGATGGATGACACAAATAGATTTAATCTGTAAATTAGATTTGAAGATAATATGATTCTGAGGAGCATAATGAGGTTGATTTGAGTCACACATATAAAATGGAGATGACCTTTCTCATTAGAGTTGTGCATCTTTGGACTGAACCATTGAAAATATTTAAAGTAGTGACAGATGTAATTCGGCATATTGGCAAGTTTAAAGATACTGGGGAACAGTCAAGGAAGTGTTTGGGTTGAGATCAGATTAGCCGAGACATTGCTGAATAGTGCAGGAAGCTTGGTGTAAACAATACATTACCTACTTTTTAATGTTCTTGTTCTTGTTCTTAACCTCTGCAGACTTTAACGCTGTCCTTTCACTTTCATCTAATTGGCAAGGATTTTCACATGACATGGTTTTTTTAAAAAAAGATAAATTCATCATGCAGATTTTTTTATCAGGCTGTTAATAGTTTGCTTCAACATATTATCTTATTGCAGATCCTTTCTATATTAAATATGGCAGTACCACAGGTACACTACTCAATTGCAACTACAATCAGATGCTGATTTTTTTTGTTGTTGAAAGGATACAGTGCAGGAATCTTATCCATATTAGCCACAGATGCTGCCTGACCTGTTGAGTTACCTGTTGAGTTACTTCAGCACACTGTGTCTTTTAGATGAACTGCATTTGTTGATTAGCAAACTGGAATATGAAGTGCAAATGCTGGTGTCCGATAAAAGACAGTGCTGGAGGACCTTAAGCATCTCTAGAGATAATTTTACTCCATTTCACTGCCTGACTATGAAATCTCCAAGGTATGCCTACTTTAAAGAAGTTCTCATTTGACATTAGAGTACAGAATCTTTAGGCATCACAACAATGTATATAAAAGAGATGGAATTGAAATGTTGATTTCTGGAGTCCATTACTACAGTTGAGGGAGGATATTCTGGAAGGGTTTAACTGCGGTTAAATGGGTAGAACTTTTGGAAAGTACAAAAGAGTGATCCTTTTGTTAGAGACAGCCTCATAGATTGGAGTCCTGAAACAGAACAATGAAATTCTTAGCAGCAAAACAGTACTTTGTCGATACCATAAGAATCGAGGTTAAATAAATTTAAAAATATATAGTGCAAAAAGTCCAAACAAAACCAAGGCAGTTTGCTCTGGAGTATTCTACAAACCTTCTGTGCATTGGTAGGTTAAGGAGCAGCAGGTGTGTAATAACACCACAGAGCCAGAAGATTAATAGGATTATGGCATTGAAAGATTTCAATAATAACTGGGATTATGAGTAAAACAGTGCTGGAGGAACTCAACAGATCAGGCAGCATCTAGGGAAAGAATGGACGTGAATTGTCTTCAGGCTCCATTATGTTTCCTTTCAATTTATCAAGTTTCCCGTCAGCCTTCAGTGTTCCAGAGAAAAGTGACTAGTAGGGTGCCGCAAGGCTCTGTGCTGGAACCCCAGTTATTTACAATATATATTAATGATTTAGATGAAGGAATTAAATGTAACATCTCCAAGTTTGTGGATGACACAAAGCTGGGTGGCAGTGTGAGATGCAATGAGGATGCTCTGAGGCTGCAGGGTGATTTGAATAGGTTGGGTGAGTGGGCAGATGCATGGCAGATGCAGTATCATGTGGATAAATGTCATCTTATCCACTTTGGTGGCAAGAACAAGAAGGCAGATTATTATCTGAATGGTGTCAGATTAGGAAACGGGGAGGTGCAACAAGACCTGGGTGTCCTTGTACATCAGTCACTGAAAGTAAGCATGCAGGTACAGCAGGCAGTGAAGAAAGCAAATCGCATGTTGGCCTTCATGGCGTGACGATTTGAGTATAGGAGCAAGGAGGTCCTGCTGCAGTTGTACAGGGCCCTGCTGAGACCGCACCAGGTGTTGCAGTTTTGGTCTCCTAATTTGAGTAAGGACTTTCTTGCTATTAAGGGAATACAGCATATGTTCACCAGGTTAATTCCCGGGATGGCGGGATTGGCATATGATGACACAATGGATCGACTGGGCTCATATTCACTGGAATTTAGAAGGATGAGAGTGAATTTATAGAAACATGTAAAATTACTAAGGGATTGGACAGGCTCGACACAGGAAAAATGTTCCCGATGTTGGAGTCCAGAACCGGGGGTCACAATTTAAGAATAAGGGGTTGGCCATTTAGGACTGAGATGAGGAAAAACTTTTTCACCCAGAGAATTGTGAATCTGTGGAATTCTCTGCCACAGAAGGCAGTGGAGGCCAATTCACTGGATGTATTCAAGAGAGAGTTAGATGTAGCTCTTCGGGTTAAGGGAATCGAGGGATATGGGGAAAAAAGCAGGAAATGGGTACTGATTCTGGATGATCAGCCATGAGCATATTGAATAGTGGTGCTGTCTCAAAGGGCCATATGGACTACGCCTGCACCAACTTTCTATATTTCTATGTATATTTCTAAAACCGGCCAAGTTTGTCCAACCTTTCTTTGTAGCGAATAGCATCTAATCCAGGCAGCATTCTGGTAAACATTTACTGCATTCTCTCCAAAGCATCCCCTTCCTCTCTCTAATGGGCAATCCGAACTACACACAATTCTTCAAATGTGGAGACACAAGGAACTACTGGGTTACAAATAAAAAGGCTAAGTGCTGGAGTAGCTTTAGTGGGTCAGGCAGCAGCGCTGAAGAACATGGATAGGTGATGTTTTGGGTGGGACCTTTTCTTCAATCTTATCAAAGTTTTATAGAGCTACAACATGACTCTCTGGTTCTTATTTTCAATGCCCTGATTGATCAATCGTGATCTCTTTAGCGATTTTTGTCAGTGTTAGTTGGAGGTGGGGAGGTGTTTGACGACTTTAACATAGCCACTTCTAACCAAATGAGTACTAGTCTGAATAGACAAGTGTGCAGGCTGCATTCTTCAACAACTGGGCATGGGCTCCCAAAGATGTGGCTGGATCTTTGCGAGTCATGCTGCTATCTAATTTGGATCAATGAAGGGATTATTGAACGTTTCTTTTAGATAACTCGCTCGTAGCACATGCTGTCAATTGGTGCATTAAATCTGCAACCCCCAAGCAGTTTAGCTTAGAGATACAGCGTGGAAATAGGCCCTTCGACCTACCAAGTCCATGCCGACCAGTGGGTACGCTGTAGCACTACCCTACACACTAGGGACAATTTACAATCTTTTCTGAAGCCTACCCAATACCCTGTACGCTACCTGATTAACCTACAAACCTGTGCCTCATTGGAGTGTGGGAAGAAACCAGGGTGAGCACCTGGACAAAACCCATGGGGAGAATGTACAAATGCCGTACAGAAAGCACTCGTAGTCTAGATCGAACCCAGGTCTCTGGAGCTGTAAGGCAGCAACTCTACCACTGTGTCGCCCTGGATAATCTGTAGTTTCTGTATCTGTAGTATCTTAATCTGTAGTATCTGTGGATATAATCTGTAGTTATAGAGTGGAACAGTGTGGAAACAGGCCTTTCGGCCCAACTTGCCCACACCGGCTAACATGTCCCAGCTACACTAGTCTCATCTGCCTGCATTTGGCCCATATTCCTCTAAATTTGACCTATTCATGTACCTGTCTAATTGTTTCTTAAAAGTTGCAATAGTCCATCCCTCAACTACCTCCTCTGGCAGCTTGTTCCGTACACACACCACCCTTTGTAAGAAAGAGCTACCCCTCAGATTCCTATTAAATCTTTTCCTTGTCCCCTGAAACCCATGTCCTCTGGTCCTCAATTTCCCCAACTCTGGTCAAGAGACACTGTACATCTACCCGATCTATCCCTCTCCTGATTTTATTCAATCTGATGAAGGGTCTCGACCTGAAACGTCATCCTTTCTCCAGAGATACTGCCTGACCCGCTGAGTTGCGCCAGCATTTTGCATCTATCTTTCAACTAAGTTAGCCAGGCCTCATGTACCAAGCATTTTTTTTTTTTACTCCATCACTTTGAGTTGCATTCACAACCAGAAATACCAAGTGGACAAAAGATAAGTGACAAGCAATCCCCTTAGGTACCCACAGTTGTGAATGGTATTAACTGGTTGATGCTGCTTGAAAGACTTGCTCCTCTACAGGTTTTAATCCTGAGTACTTACCTCGGCTCTCAATTGTTTTTCGACTGGAGGGTGAATGTTGATTGCGCTGCCTGGGATGACACATGCTGTTGGTCATGTATGGGTTTTGCAGACTTTGAAGTGACATTTCAATTTCTGCCGACATTTCTATCTTTGAATGTGACAGTGAGAGGTATCTTTAACTTTGGTTCCATTATCAGGATTTTTTTTTTGCAGGTGCTCGTTATTCAGTCCCCCTTCAATTTTGGAAGAAAAAATGTATCTGAATTTTTTCCAGCTTGATGTGATTTTAAATACATGCAGCTGTGTAGTAAGCGACTGGATCCATTGTGTCAAGGAAGGAACTGCAGATGCTGCTTTACACCGAAGATAGACACAACATTTTAATTAGGAATCTAAGGGGTAATTTTCCACACTGAAGGGTGGTGGGTGTATGGAACAAGCTGCCAGAGGAGGTAATTGAGGCAGGGACTATCCCAACATTTAAGAAACCGTTTTAGGTGCATGGATGGGACAACTTTGGAGGGATATGGACCAAATTCGGGCAGGTGGGACTAGTGTAGCTAGGACATGTTGGCCAGTGTGGGCAAGTTGGGCCGAAGGGCCTGTTTCCACATTCTATTACTCCAAGACTTTAAAATGTTGGAGTAACTCAGCAGGTCAGGCAGCATTTCTGGCGAAAAGGAATGGGTGATGTTTTGGGTCAGGACCCTTCTTCAGACTGTGAGTCAGGGGAGAGGGAAACTAGAGGTATGAAAAGGTACAGAACAAAATGAATGAAAGGTATGAAAAGGAGAAATCGAAGCCAGCAACAATGATCAAAGAAGGGTAGAGCCCACAACGGTCCATTGTTGGCTGTGGAAGAGGTGATCATGATACAAATAGTGAAACTAAGCAGGACAACAATGAAACTAGTAGGATGATTAGGGTGGGGGAGGGATGGAGAGAGGGAATGCAAGGGTTACTTGAAGTCAGAAAAATCAATATTCATATGCTTGGTTGCAAGCTGCCTAAGCAAAATATGAGGTGCTGTTCCTCCAATTTGCATTGGGCCTCACTCTGACAGTGGAGGAGGCCCAGGACAGTTGGGTCAGTATGGGAAGGAGAGTTAATGTTTGGCAACCGCGATTTTCTGCCTGATCCGCTGAGTTACTCTAGCATTTTGGATCTATTTTGTGAATGTCAGCTCTTTGAATAGATGCCCATTCAGCCTTGTTTCCCCTCGCCATAAATCTGTAAATTTTTGCACCCTTAGACCCTGTAAATCCTTAATGATTCAAAATAGATTTTAATTGTGAAAATATTCAAGGATTATAGTTAGAGGGAGGGAGGTTGGGCAGCTAAGACTTTATCATTGAGGTGCAAGGGTGGTGCAGTGGTAGAGTTACTGCCTTACAATGCCAAAGACCCGGATTTGATCCTGACTATGGGTGCTGTCTGGACAAAGTTTGTGCGTTCTCCCCTTGACCACATGGGTTTTCTCCAGGTGCCCTGGTTTCCTCCCACAATCCAAGGAAACAGTCATTGAGTGGAAACTGGTCCTTCAGTCCAACTTGCCCACACCGGCCAACACTTCCCAGCTACACTAGTCCCACCTGCCTGCGCTTGGTCCATATCCCTCCATACCTGTCCTATCTATGTACCTGTCTAACTGTTTCTTAAACGTTGGGATAGTCCCAGCCTCAACTACCTCTTGTGGCAGCTTGTTCCATACACCCACCACCCTTTGTGTGAAAAAATTACCCCTTGGATTCCTATTAAACCTTTACCCTTTCACCTAAAACCTATGTCCTCTGGTCCTCAATTCCCCTACTCTGGGCAAGGGATTCTGTGCACCTACCCAATCTATTCCTCTCATGATTTTATACACCTCCATAAGATCAGATGTACAGGTTTGTCGGTTAATTGGCTTTGGTAAAATTGTCCCTTGTGTGTAGGATAGTGCTAGTATATGGGGTGATTGCTGATCGGCATGGACTCGGGCCGACGGGCCTGTTTCAGCGCTGTATCTCGGAGTCTAAAGAGAGACAAATCTTTGGCACTTGCGTTCAGCACAGGCAGTGTGGGCTGAAGAGCCTGTTCCTGTGCTGTACATTTCTATTTTATATTAACGATTCTGTTATAATCAACAATTTAGAGTACAATTAGATACATGTTCTGTCAGTTGCTTGTTCTTGGACTCAACAGCACAGATCACCTACTTTTGTTTCTGTAAACTTATCCAATGAGCAAAAGAACAAATCCATCAAACTCAATTTTAACATTTTCAGCCGACGCCCTAGCCTCAAGTGTTTTTTTTGTTGTAGAGGCAAGTCTACTGCACTGTAAATCAAGAAACAATTCTTGGCATTGTATCTGGACAACCCATTGTTAAGGTCATGCCTCCATATAGTGCATTGACTCCCTCTCTCATCCTGTTAATTTACACTTTTTGTCAATTTATTTAATCATCTTAAATTGATCAATTAAATCACCGCTTCATCTTGTTCATTCATAAGCGCACCAGCCTTGTCCAATATAGCACATCCCTGATAAGCTATTAGGAGAGCAACTGCTTGTTTGACTTCCTCTTCAGGCACTATGAGTGAAAACACCTCTAGCCAGAATAATTAAACCCAGATTTCAAGGTTGTTCTTGGCCTCTCAATCTGCATTACTACCAAGCATTGCCTTTGGGGCATGATTGACTTCTGAACCGATAGAATATGAAAGAGTTGACCCTGTGGCTCCAGAAGTCAGTCTGGTGTTTTTATCACTGAGCTCCAAGTCATCACTCCACCACGTGCTCCGTTTGTCCTTGAGTCATTGAAACAGCAAGGAAACAGACCCATCGGCGGAACTCGTCCATGACGGCCAAGATGCCCCATTTAAGCTTGTCCCATTTGCCTGTTTATAAGTTCTTGGATCAATATTAGGCCATTCAGTCCATCAAGACTACTCTGCCATTCATTCATGGCTGATCTCTCTTCCCCTTCTCCTGCCTCCTCCCCATCACCCCTGCCACACGTACTAATTAAGAATCTGTCAATATCCATTAACTTGGCCTCCACAGCATTCTGTGCCAATGAATTCCACAGATTCACCATCCTCTGACTAAAGAAATTGCTCCTCATCTCCTTTCTAAAGATACATCCTTTTATTCTGAGGCTATGGCCTCTGGTCCTAGACTCTCCCACTAGTAGAAACATCATCTCCATATTCGCTCTATCCAGGCCTTTCACTATTTCATGTTTCATTGAGGTCCCCTCTCATCGTTAAACTCCAGTCAGTACAGGCCCATCCATTGCCATCAAACACTCATCATATGTTATCCCAGTCATAAACTGGGATCATTCATGTTTTTGTTGTCACAGATCACAGAACAATGAAATTATTTCTTGCAGCAGCACAACAGATGTGTAAACATAGTACTCTGCAAAACCCCCAGTAAACAACTAAAGGTTTAGTGTGTGTGTGTGTGTGTGTATATATATAAAAAGCAAACGGCCAAATAGACAATGACAGTGCAAAAAGGATATGCCTAATTCAATATCTTTCAGAGCCTATTTACCCCACATCATTCTAAACTTTTCCTGCCCATTGGTTCCAGTCCCAAACCTCTCCTGCATTGGTCCAGCACCCTCTCCTCAATCCCTTATATTTTTTCTGGAAATACAGCCAAAATGGTACACTATAGAGCGACAATTTTAGGCCCACTTTACTCACCATTGTCCTGGGGTTCAAATGATTGTTATATTTAATTTTCTATTCACTTTTTAAACTTAAAAAAACCCCATTTTTTAAACTTTAATAAATTTGATTGGCTCAACCACCTCCTCACCACATGGGGTCCGGTGCGTCCCGATTGGCTACCTCCGTGTTTGACATCACAATGGGAATCCAACGGGTCCGCGCCTGCGTAGTTGGGGTCTGTTGATCTAATACTTACCTAAGATGGCCGCCGGATCCGCGCGTGCGCAGTTGGGGGAGGGTTGCCGCTTGTGATCTGGCAACCAGAACTGCATGCAATTCTCCAAATGCAGCCTAATCAAAGTCCGATGGAGCTGCCTCAAGATATCCTGAAGATAGACACAAAAAGCTGGAGTAACTCAGCGGGTCAGGCAGTATCTCTGGAGAAAAGGAATAGGTGATGTTTTGGGTCGAGATCCTTCTTCAGAAAGCATCTCCAGAGATGATGCCTGTCCTGCTGAGTTACTCCAGCTTTTTGTGTCTATCTATGGTTTAAACCAGCATCTGCAGTTCCTCCCTACACATCAAGTCTTCCTGACTTGTATTCCATGCCCGACCTGTGAAAGCAAGCATACCACATGTCTCCTTTGCCACTCTATCTACTTATGTTGCCACTTCCAGAGAGTTATGGTCTGGGTTCCCAAGATCCCTCGGTACATCAGTGTCGTAAAGTGTCATTCCATTAATTAATTGTATAGTTGCACTGTTGCAAGAGCACAGAATCAGTTGCTGAATTGAATCCTCTCAGTGCAATAATATGCTGATAAACGTAAAAACAATAATGTTAATGCAATAATATGCGCCTTGGAGAGCAACCAAAGAGATAATATTGAGGTGTGGGGGAGGGGTGGAATAATTGCATAATAAATAAATGCACACTGGACTAGAATGAGTGCAGTGTTAACGTAAATTTTTCCCTGTTGATAAAACTTTATAAATATTTTAAGGATTTGCACATTAAAATGGGTAATCGTAAATCTGCCAACCTGTAGCAAGCGTTCTGCCCTGATTTTGGTAAAAGTTCAAAAACGTTTCATAATGTATGATTGATCAAATACATGCAGGTGTGTGATTCAGCACTCAAGTCAGCATTTTCGAGATACTGCACAATGAAAATTGAGTTCTGGAAATGCAGTAAACCCTCTTATTAACAGACCTCTTTATAACGGATCTCGGTTGTCACGGACGGGCCTACCAATGGCTATCAAAGCCACCCTCGGCTCCCACCGCCTCCCCAGCCGCCTTCAGGCCACGCCGACCCTTGCCTACACTCCAGCTGCACGCGGGTCGCGATCATTGTCCTCTCTTCTCCCCTGGCCGCCAGCAGTCAGAGATAGATAGATTTCTTGATTAATATAAGTGTCGGAGGTTATGGGTTGAAGGCAGGCGAATGGGGTTGGGAGGGAGAGATAGATCAGCCATGAGTGAATGGCGGAGTAGACTTGAAGGGCCGAATGGCCTAATTCTACTCCTATTCCTTGTGACCTAATGAACTCACTTGGATTCCAGGCCCAGTTCCAGACTGAGAGTCTGAAGAAGGGTCCCAACCCCAAACGTCACTGATCCATGTTCTCCAGAGATGCTGCTGGACCTGCTGAGTTACTCCAGCACTTTGTGACATTTTGTGTATTAAGCAGCAAATCCAGTTGTTTGTTTCTTCCTGCTTATACAATGATAATCCCTTGCCCAATTATAGTGGATAATCGGCAATGACAATCAGTGTTGGACAGGTTGGGACAGTGGGGCAGAGAAGTGGCAGATGGAATGCAGCATAGCAAAGTATGAAGTCATGCATTTTGGTAGTTGGAATAAAGACGTAGACTATTTTGTAAATGGGGAGAAAGTTCAGAAATCAGAAGTGCAAAGGGACTTGGGGGTGCGGATGCAGTATAACCAAAATGTTAATCTGCAAGTTGAATCAGAAGTAAGGAAGGCAAATGCAATCCTAGCATTTATTTTGAGAGGACTAAAGAATGTAAAAAATAGGGATGTAATGTTCAGGCTTTATAAGGCACTGATCAGACTGCAGTTGGAGTATTGTGAGCAGTTTTGGGCTCCATATCTGAGGAAGGTTGTGCTGGCATTGGAGAGCATCCAGAGGAGGTTTACGAGAATGATCCCAGGATTGATTGGTTTAATATATGATGAGCATTTGATGGCATTAGGCCTGAACTCACTGGAGTTTAGAAGCATGAGGGGGGGACCTCATTGAAACTTAGCGAATAATGGAAGGCCTGAATAGAGTGGATGTGGAGACGATGTTTCCACTAGCAGGAGAGTCTAGCACTAGAGGCCATAGCCTCAGAATAAAAGGATGTACCTTTAGAAAGGAGATGAGGAGGAATATATTTAGTCAGAGGGTGGTAAATCTGTGGAATTCATTGCCACAAAAGGCTGTAGAGGCCAGGTCAATGGATATTTTTGTGGAGATAGATTCTTGATTAGTTTGGATGTCAGGTAATGGGGAGAAGGCAGGAGAATGGGTTGAGAGGGAAAGATAGATCAGCCATGATTGATCGTCCGAATGACCTAATTCTGCTCCTACAACTTATGAAACTTTCAGAAGAACTGGGAAGGACAGAAAAGCAGTTCATTAAGCTGTAAGGATTCTCTCCATCTGTGCAGAGAATGGACATTCTCTTCTTCAGACTGCCTGTTATACATAACAGGCTAGATGCACTCCGGAAGGCCTTAACCTTAAATCTTTATTGTGTGGTTGGTTGGAAGAAGTGTTCTTGCCATAGACTGTCAGAGTATTGGTCCTTTGTGATGTTTACACAGGATGAGTGTGAAGATATAAAAATATTACCCACTTGCCCAGCCAACATTCATATGCAATGCAAAAACATGCCACCTGGTGGCACACAGATATATATTAATGTCACCTGGACTTCAAATTTTTGAATACTTTCAGCAAAATAAGGAACAAATGTTAATCTCTGTTTTGCTAACATGTCAACAGAGTTATCAAAGGAATTTGGATTTTATGAAGTTACCTTGCATTTTCTGGTTCAACCATATATTGAACAAGCTCCTGGTAGCGACATTTCGAGCAGGTACTATAACAACATTTTAAAAATATTTGGACCGGTACGTGGATAGGAAATGTTTAGAGGGATATGGGTCAAGCGCAGGTAGGTTGGATGAGCATGGATGGGACATGTTGCCTCGTGTGGGAAAGTTAGGGCCAATGGACCTGTTTTTGTGCTGTGGGACTTTATTGGCATTCAGACCTCATTGTTTTAAAGATCTTGTTAAATAGTCCATTCTCAGACCACAAGAGACATTCACCTTGTGGACATCCACATTGTGGCTATAAGGGAATTACTCCCCATATTGAAACGGAGTGAAGTAGTGAAGTGCAGGGCTGGAAGAGTCATAGAATCAGTCATAGATGGTGGAAAGCACCCTTCAGCCCAGCTTGTCCATACTGAGTTAGCATTTGCCTGCATTTGGCACCATATCTCTCTAAAACATTTTCTATCTGTATAGCTGCCTATTTGTCTTTAAGTCAGGGCGGCACGGTGGTGTAGCAGTTGAGTTACTGCCTTACTTCTCCAGAGACCTAGGTTTGATTCTGACTACAGGTGCTTGTCTGTACGGAGTTTGTACGTTCTCCCCAAGACTTGCATGGATTTTCTCCGAGATCTTTGGTTTCCTCCAACACTCCAAAGACGCACAGATTTGTAGGTTAATTGGCTTGATATTAAAAAAAATTAAATTGTCCCTTGTGGGTGTAGATTAATGTTTATATGAGGGGATCGCCGGTCGGTGCGGAATCGGTGGACCAAAGGGTCTGTTTCCGCACATTATCTCTAAACTAAAAACTAAACAAAGTCATAATTCTATCTGCTTGCACAGCTTCCTCTGGCAGGGACAATGTACAGAAGCCAATTAACCTACAAGCTTGCACATTTTTGGAGTGTAAAAGGAAATCTGAGCACCCAGAGAAAACCCATGAGGTCACGGAGAACCTAAGTCTCTGTACAGACAGCACCCGCAGTCAGGATCGAACCCGGGTCTCTGGCGCTGTAAGGCAGCAGCTCTACCCGCTGTGCCACCGTGCCGACCTTGGTCTCTAAGAATGCATTAAATTTCATTCCTTACAAAATCTGTAAAGAATTTACAAACACTCTGGTCAGAACACTTGACCTCTTGATAATAAAGTGTGTCAAATAATTGGAATCATCATTTACAAAGACTATTTAGTTTTAATTTGCAATGGTCATTTTCCTCCCCCTATAAATAAAGATATTAATACAAATATAAATCAAGCAGAGAAGATTGGGAAATGGGTGATTTTAAACTGCCTGGGAGGAGTTACCAAACCTTCTGAGCAGAGGAGCTGAATTAATGAAACTACAAGGTCATGTTCTCCTCCCTTAATGACCAATTCTGCTGGTGTTAATTATGCTGCATTGTACAGCCAGACGTGGCAATTTCGGAAAAGGTCATTTTTTCAATGTTCTCAACATCTCCGAACCTCTGAAGGACAGGAAAAATTATAATCGAGAACCAGAGGACATAGGTTTAAGGTGAAGGGGGAATGATCTCATAGGAATCTGTGGGGTAACTTTTTCACACAAAGAGTGGTGGGTGTATGGAATGAGCTGCCAGATGAGGTAGCTGGGGCAGGGACTATCGCAATGTTTAAGAAACAATTAGACAGGTACATGGATAGGACAGGTTTAGAGGGATATGAACCAAACGCAGGCAGTGTAGCTGGGACATGTTGGTTGCTACAGGTATCCTGGGCCGAAGAGCCTGTTACCACTCTGTATGCCTCTGACTCTGGGATAACTTTGAACCTGAAATGGAGAGGGAAGAATGTTTGGCTACACAACAAATATGATTATACTTCAGAAGTCATCCATTGATTATGACATGCTTTGGAATATCCTGAAGATATGAAGAAATTGAAGTGAAAATGTTATGGTTATTCTTTCCCTCTGTTTTTTCTTTGACTAAATTTTAGTTCAGTGGTAATACCCTAATCTCTGTGTTGGATTGCTATGGGGTTTAAAACCCTGTGCTTGGGAGGTTCAGTAAGTTAGACTGGCACTTAAGTGGAGTACAGAGCGAGTTTATAGCTTTGTCACCTTGACTTTGTCAGCGCCCTATACATGGTGACTCTTTGCATACTCTGTGCATGGTGTGCCAAACAGAGTTTCACTGTGACTTGTCTCATATGATAATAAAGTATCTTTCATTTCACAGTGGAAGGTTGACAAAACAAGATGGCTATCTCTGCTCACATGAATCTATTTCTTATTCAGGCAGCCATGCAAGTGACCCTCCATATCAAGGATCTTGAGGCACCTCACTCAATGTCCTGACAGCTTTTGATTTAAGTAATTTGAAAACGCAAAGAGAAAAGTAGGAAGGCTGGAAGATGTTAAACAATTTAGAGTCATAGTTATACAGCATGGGAACATGCCCTTCGACTCAACTTGCCCATGCTGAACAAGATGCCTCATCTACCCTAGTCTAAGCTGCGTGTGTTTGGCCCATATTCCTCTAGTTTAGTTTATTATTGTCATGCATACCAAGGTATAGTGAAAAGCTTTTGTTTGCGTGCTATCCCGTCAAAGAGAATATACAGGTACATGAATACAATCAAGGCATTCACAGTGCACAGATAAAGGGCACAAAATTTAGTGCAAGATCTAACATTGGAGACCTTTGAACCATCTTTTATCAGGCTTCAATGAGGTAGATTGGAGGTCAGCACCACACTCAAGCTGATGAAAGGACTGTTCGTACTAACTGGTAAGAAACTCTTCATGCACCTGTCCAAATGCCTTTTAAATTAAGAACACCAAAATATCCCAACCAACGTCATTGGGGCCTCTGCACTTTAAAAAAAAAAATCTGTTTTCTCTAACTGGAATGTTAACTCTAACTTTAACACTACATTCTGTACTCTTTAATTTTCTCCATTATTTGTCGTACTTATATGTAGTGTGTGTGTAGTATAATTTGACTGGATAGCACACAAACATACATTTTGAGTTTCTTGGTATCTGTGATAATAATATATGATAATAAAACAATTTTTCAAAAAAGCGAACCACGTTTACCTATTTTTCATGTGGTCATTGATTTTCTTTTCTATGATCATCTTGATATAAAGTGAAGGTATTTATTCACAAAATGCTGGAGTAACTCAGCAGGTCAGGCAGCATCTCAGGAGAGAAGGAATGGGTGACGTTTCAGGGTCTCGACCCGAAACATCACCCATTCCTTCTCTCCTGAGATGCTGCCTGACCTGCTGAGTTACTCCAGCATTTTGTGAATAAATACCTTCGATTTGTACCAGCATCTGCAGTTATTTTCTTATACTACTTGATATAAAGTGAAGGAGCCAGATGTGCAGTCATACAGAACAGAAACTGACCCTTCTGCCCACCCTGTCCATGCTGACCAAGATGTCCCATCTAAGCTAGCCCATTTGCATGTTGTTGCTCTCCTCCGCTCTCTTGGGCTCAATGGTGAAGTTAGTCATAGAATCATGACTTTGGCCCAACTTGCCCACACCGAGCAGTGTGCTGTATATGGCAGTACGTGAAACATCAGACTACACAAGCTCAGAAACTGAGGCAAGATGGACTGTGGATAGTTCTCTCTGTCTAAAGGAAATCTCAATGTGAGCTGCTGTTTAAGCATGGTCCAGTCTTCCTGTTTAGATGGGGTTGAAAGGAAAATATGCTTCTACCCAAAATGAAAATCTCAAAATCCCTCTGTTGTCTCAGGATGCTAAGCATTGCAAACTAAGCAGCTGCCACACTTTGTCCTGCCTCTCCTCTTGCAGCTCCCCCCCCCACCCACTCTCCCTCCACATACAATCAGTCTGAAGAAGGGTCCCGACCTGAAACAGCATCTATCCATATTCTCCAGAGATGCTGCCTGTCCCATTGAGTTACTTCAGCAGTTTCTATCCACTTGCAAGGTTCAGTCGGTCACTATTGTAGACTGTGCATGATTATGGTAGTATTCTGCAATTACCAGGCAAACTGTGATGGTGCTTCAAAAGAATTTATTTAGTGTATTGTGTTCAGTTTTGGTCACACCGCTATAGGGAAATATGTAGTAAAGCTGGAATAAGGGCAGAGAACATTTACGAGACATTGCCAGTAGTTGAGGACCTGTGCAATATTTGGAGGTTGGGCAGGCTTGGGCTTTATTACTGGGGTGATCTTATAGAAGTGTACAACATCATGAGTGGGCGGGGGTGAATGCACAGAGTCTTTCACCCAAAGTCGGGGAATCAAGAACCCGAGGACATGGACTTATGGTGAGTGGGCCAAGGATAACAGGAATCTGAAAGGTAACGTTATCATAGTGTGGGGTGAGTATATGGAATGAGCTGCCAGCGAAGATAGTTGATAGTGCTACATCATTTCATTTGGACAGGTACTAGGAAAGGAAAGGTTTAGAGGGCCAAATGTGAGTAAATGGGACTAGTGTACACGGTGCATCTTGGTCGGCATGGGCAAGTTCAGCTGAAGGGCCTGTTTCTGTACTGTGAGCCTCTGCCTCTTAGCAAACTGCTGGATGCCAAGGATCCCATCGAATGTGCCTAATAGTTGTCAGTGTCGAAGAAGAAAACTTGTCAGAAATGCACACCTCTGCCACTGACTCTTAATACAAGGCCAAGGTATTTTTCATCTTGCTGGGTGCATATTATGCTCAGTGAAAAGTGGTGGAACTGTCTCGGTACACATGACAATAAACTAAACTAATGAAACACTCTTGGCTTGACTGTTGACGAGAGCTGATGATGGGATTCCCTGGTCCCTCAGTGTGTCTACATTGGTTGCTTGGGTCTTTGCATTGGAGTCAGAAAGTCGAGGCATCAGCTCCCACTACAGAATATCCAGGCTGTATCAAGCATGTGAGAAACAAAGACCCATTCTTTAATCCCTGTTGGTTCTTTAAAAAAATCCCACTGCATATTTTTGGAGAAAAATGAAGTCGCCTCTGGTGTCTTAACGAACATTTCTCAATCAATCAATGTTGCAAAAACAGTTTTCCTTGTCAGTACCACATTGCTGTTTATGGAAGCTGGCTGGGTGACTACACCATGGCAAAATGTATTGTCTACAAAACATTCCGAGGTCACGACAGATGCTTTTGTAGAATTGTATGATACTTTAAATACTGGAGGAGGGCATTTAACCCAATTTTTCTGCGCTGGTCAAAAATAAACCTCCTGAACCCTGCACCATTTGCAAGCACTTGATCTGAAGCCCTGTGAATTCAGCTGTTTGATTGCTTTTCACCCGCAATGTGTTCATTCTCTACAAAATGTAAGAAATCTTTTGAGTTCTGTATTGCAGTGTCATTGTAGATTTATCAGTTGTATTGAAATGATATGGAGTAACAGTGCTCATTTTCAGATAGGCTGTCTGGGCAGGAACATGGCAGGCTATTGTTTGCCCTCTGCAGACCCTACCCAATCTTCACCTCCCTTGTGCAATTATAATTGGATTAGGTGGATTCTATATGTCAGGTAGTCCTAGTGTCATCATTGAAAATGTCAGCTCTTGCGAGAAACCTCCACACAAGCTACATATTGCATTGATGTGTTCAGTGCTTATGTTACCAGACTAGTAGATGAGAGAACATGTTCAATTACAGCCCGCCGGTATGAATATTGAATGAACCATTTTTGGGTAACTCTATCAACCCCCCCCAAACACCTCCTCCCCCCCCCCCCCCTCACTCCCCCAAATCCTGTTTCCCGCCTGGATTTTCACCAATCTTTCCCCTCCCTTCTCTCGCTTCACCATTTGCAACTGGCTCTTGGCACGTTTGGCTTCCGTCAGTCTGAGTATTGAGTATAGAAGTTGGGGAGTCGTGTTGCATTAGGATATTATGTTATTGTGTTCAGTTTTCGGCACCGTGTTATAGGAAAGATGTTATCAAGCTGGAAAGGCTGCAGAGAAGATTTACAAGGATGTTGCCAGGACTCGATTGGTCTGAGCTATAGGGAGAGGTTGAGTAGGCTGGGAGTCTATTCCTTGGGGCACAGGAGGATGAGGGGTGATCTTATAAGAGGTGTGCAAAATCAGGAGAGGAATAGATTGGATAGACACACAGTCTCTTGCCCAGAGTAAGGGAATCAAGAAAGAGAGGACATAGTTGAAGATGTGGGCGGAAAGATATAATAGGAACCTGAGGGGTAACTTTTTAACACAAAGGGTGGTGAGTGTATGGGAGGAGCTACCGAAAGAAGGTAGTTGAGGCAGGTACTATTGCAATGTTTAAGAAACACTATTCGGTAAGTTTTAATGACGTCCTATCCTTCCAAACTCTAGCGAGTACAATAGACAATAGGTGCAGAAGTAGGCCATTCGGCCCTTCGAGCCAGCACCACCATTCAATGTGATCATGGCTGATCATTCTCAATCAGTACCCGTTCCTGCATTCTCCCCATACCCCCTGACTCCGCCATCCTTAAGAGCTCTATCCAGCTCTCTCTTGAAAGCATTCACTCGCTTGAAGGCCTCCACTGCCTTCTGAGGCAGGCAATTTTACAGATTTACAACTCTCTGACTGAAAAAGTTTTTCCTCATCTCTGTTCTAAATGGCCTACCCCTTTTTCTTAAACTGTGGCCCCTGGTTCTGGACTCCCCCAACATTGGCAACATGTTTGCTGCCTCTAACGTGTCCAACCCCTTAATGATCAGGGGCAGAACGTATAAACCATGTACAGACAGCACCTGTAGTCGGGATCGAACCTGGGTCTCTGCTGTTGTAAGGCAGCGACTCTGCCACTATGCCACTGTGCCGCCTGTAGATAAATTTCTTCTACTCTGCAGTTCATCTTCTAATTTGCAGTTCAATTTCTTCCTTGGAAGCTTTGGCAGAGTTGTTGCCAAACCAATTTTATGATGCAACCCCATAGGTTGCTTTGCGCAAGGCCCGGGCTACCTCCACTTCCACTGCAGCACCTATCCACTTGTGTCCTACGTGTGGGCGTGCCTTCCGGGCCCAGATTGGCCTCACCAGTCACTTCCGGACCCACAGTCACCAATCCTCCAGCTGAAAGTGAAGTCATGGTCATCTTCGAACCCGAAGGATGATCAACAACACTGTTCATCTGAAGATGTTGGTAATAGTAATTGGAGACATGCCAAACCTCCTTAGTCTTCTGGGGAAGAAGGGGCATTGGTGTGCTTTCTAGGTTCAAGCGTCAATGTGGTTAGATCGTGGAAGATTGTTGATGTTTACACCGAGAAGGCTGAGCTCTGAAGCAGCTCTACTTCAGCACTATTGACGATGCCTGTGGTGTGCACATCGCCTCGCTGCCTGAGTTCAAGTGGTAGCACCATCATCTTGCTGAAGTTGCTGTCTTGATGGCATGTTACTAAACTCTATCTCTTTCCTATGCTCTGTCTTGTCATTTTTCGAGATCCAGTCCATTACAGTGATGTCGTCTGCAAACTTGTAAATAGAGTTTTGCAGTTGATGGTAAAGTTGACAGAGATTCTAGCAGTCTCTCATCTATAGAGATTGCCAGCACCCAGCAACCATTTTAATCATATGGCATGGAAACAAGCCCATCGGCCCAACTTGCCCAGAACGACCAACGTGCCCCATCTACACCAGTCCCACCTGCCTGTATTTGGCCCATATTTCTCTAAACCTATCCTATCCATGAACCTGTACAAATGTTTTTTTAAATGTTGCGATAGTACAGGCCTCAACTACCTCCTCTGGCAGCTCGTTCCATACACCTACCACCCCTTGTGTAAAAAGAGTTGTCCCTCAGGTTCTATTTAAATCTTTCCCCCCCCCCCCCCCCCCCCACCCCCTCAGCGTTGTAGAGCAGAGGAATCTAGGAGTACAGCTGCATAGATCCTTGAAGGTTTTGCAGGTAGATCAGGTGGTCAAAAAGGCTTTTGGCACATTGGCCACCTTCAATATTGAGCATAGACATTGGGAGGTCATGTTGCAGTTGTATAAGACGTCGGTGAGGCCGCATTTATGTTGTCAAGGTGGAAAGGGTACAGAGGAGATTTACGAGTATGTTGCCAGGATTAGAGGGTGTAAGCTATGGGGAAAGATTGAGTAGTCTGGGATGCTCTTCCTTGGAGCACAGGTGGATGAGGGGTGATCCTACAGAGGTGTATAAGATCATGAGAGGAATAGATCGGGTAGGTACGGAGTCTCTTGCCCAGTGTAGGTGAATCGAGGACCAGAGCACATAGGTTTAAGGTGAAGGGGAAACAATTGAATAGGATTCTGAGGGGTGATTTTTTCACACTAAGGGTGGTAAATGTATGGAACAAGCCGAGGAGGTAATTGAGGCAGGGATTATCCCAACATTTACGAAACCGTAAGGCAAGTACATCGATAGGACAGGTTTGGAGGGATATGTAACAAATGCGGGCAGGTGGGGGAGATGATGTGGACATGATGATGTGGACAGATCGCTGGGACATGATGTGACAAGTTGAGCCGAAGTGCCTGTTTCCACACTGTATCACTCTATGACTATGACTCACCTTAAACCTATGTCCCATGGTTCTCAATTCCCTTACTCAGGGTGAAAGACTGAGTAACCAATCTATTCCCCTCATGATCTTATACACCTCTATAAGATGACCCCTCATCCTCCTGCGCTCCAAGGAATAAACTCCCATCCTGCTCAACCTCTCCCTATAGCTCAGGCCCTCGTGATATCATCAAGCAGCCGAGCAGAGGCGACACAGTGGCGCAGCGGTAGAGTTGCTGCCTCACAGCGCCAGAGGCCTGGGTTTGATCCTGACTACGGGTGCTGTCTGTATTGAGTTTATACATTTTCCCTGTGATCGCGTGGGCGTTCTTCAAGTGCTCCTGTTTCCTCCCACACTTCAAAGATACACAGGTTTGTAGGTGAATTTGCTTCGGTATCACTATAAATTGTCCCTGGTGTGTAGGATTGTGCTAGTGCATTGGGTGATCACTCGTTCAGCTAAAGGGCCTGTGTTCCATGCTGTATCTCTAAAGTCAGTTGATTGTCTTGAAGAATTCTCACAGGCAGCATACAAGTAAAGTTGAAACACAATCTTTAATTAGCCTTTAATAATTTTACAGCACGCCAAATTAAAATTAGAGTGTACTCTTTAGATTTATGTAAATGCTGAAAGATGAAACAGACAATGTGAAACATTTGATAAATGAATCTACATCGTAAAATTATTGTTTTGGATTGGTGATTTTAAGCAATAATTATAATTTATTTCTCTATTTAATAATTCTGTTTAAAAATGATACAATAAAGTGTGCCATTTGCAGAAAATTTAATGTGAGGCTAGTTCATAAATGTCTTATGTAAATGAGGGGTGAGAGTGGTGCAGCAGTAGATTTGCTGTCTCTGGTGGTGCTGGCTCGAAAAGCCAAATGGCCTCCACCTGCACCTATTTTCTATGTTTCTAAAAAGACTAGGGGTTAATCCTGACCTCGGGTGCTGTCTGTGTGGAGTTTGAAAGTTCTCCCTGTGACTGTGTGGGTTTACTCCGGGTGCTCCGGTTTCCTCCCACATCCCAAAGACGTGTCGGGTTAGTTGGTTCATTGACTTCTGTAAATTGTCCCTGGTGTGCAGGGAGTGGATATGAAAGTGGGATTACATAGAACTAGTGTGAATAGTCGATTTGAATTTGGTGGGCTGAAGGCCCTGTTTCCATGCTGTGTCTTTCAAACATTCAATCAATACAAACAGAATATGTAAAACTGTGGGAAGAAAAATAAAGTTAACAATCCAGCTCTTCCACCTTGAATGTTAATTCTGCTTCTCTTTCTACATGTGCTGCCTAACCTTTTGAGTGCCTTTACTAGTTTAATTTCCGATTTTCCCCCATCTGCAATTTGTTTTTTCTGATTTAATTTAGTTTTTGAGTGTGAGGGGTTTACAACCTTAAAGATGCACTGAAGGTGTTTCTGTATGATAGTTGTTCTCACTGATTTTAATATGGAGAACAGGGATATTGTTGTAATTGCAAAGTAAAATATGATGCAATAATGTTTTGAGTCCATTAGACAATAGACAATAGACAATAGGTGCAGGAGGAGGCCATTTGGCCCTTCGAGCCAGCACCGCCATTCAATGTGATCATGGCTGATCATTCTCAATCAGTACCCCGTTCCTGCCTTCTCCCCATACCCCCTGACTCCGCTATCCTTAAGAGCTCTATCTAGTTCTCTCTTGAATGCATTCAGATAATTGGCCTCCACTGCCTTCTGAGGCAGAGAATTCCACAGATTTACAACTCTCTGACTGAAAACGTTTTTCCTCATCACCGTTCTAAATGGCCTACCCCTTATTCTTAAACTGTGGCCCCTAGTTCTGGACTCCCCGAACATTGGGAACATGTTTCCTGCCTCTAACGTGTCCAACTCCTTAATAATCTAATATGTTTCGATAAGTTCCCCTCATCCTTCTGAATTCCAGTGTATACAAGTCTAGTTGCTCCAGTCTTTCAACATATGACAGTCCCGCCATTCCGGGAATTAACCTAGTAAACCTATGCTGCACGCCCTCAATAGCAAGAATATCCTTCCTCAAATTTGGAGACCAAAACTACACACAGTACTCCAGGTGCGGTCTCACTAGGGCCCTGTACAACTGCAGAAGAACCTCTTTGCTCCTATACTCAACTCCCCTTGTTATGAAGGCCAACTTTCCATTGGCTTTCGTCACTGCCTGCTGTACCTGCATGCTTCCTTTCAGTGACTGATGCACTAGGACACCCAGATCTCGTTGTACGTCCTCTTTTCCTAACTTGACACCATTCAGATAATAATCTGCCTTCTTATTCTTACCACCAAAGTGGATAACCTCACACTTATCCACATTAAACTGCATCTGCCATGCATCCGCCCACTCACACAACCTGTCCAAGTCACCCTGCAACCTCACAGCTTCTTCCTCACAGTTCACACTGCCACCATTGAATATATATTATAAGTGGTAGAAATAATGTCAGCTGAGCAGCCAAATAAGGAGTTATTCCTCGGAATGATGGGGCAGTTGTTGAATTTAAGTGAAATCTAACCCGGACTGCAAGCCCACTTTCCAACAATTATCCAAAGAGCAACATGGGCAAAGGATTGTGTCATGTTGTGAATTGGTGGGAGATGTTATCGAGTCAAACATTGTTGAAACAGGCCCTTCGGCCCAACTTCCCCACACTAAACATGCCCCATCTGCACTACACCATTAGGACAGCACATTGGTTCAGCGGTGGATTTGCTGCCAGGGCCCTGGGTTTGAGAAAACCCATGTGGTCGGTCACAGGGGGAAATGTACAAACTCTGTACAGGCAGCACCCGTATTCTGGATCGAACCCGGGTCTCTGGCACTGTAAGGCAGCAAATCTATTGCTTTGCAACTATGCCATCCCCACTTGGACAGTTACGTGTATAGGTAAGCTTTAGAGGGATATGGTACAAATGCAAGCAAATAGAAGTAAATTCTATGGGGCATCTTGGTTGGCATGGACGAGTTGGGCCAAAGAGCTTGTTACTGCGCTGCATCTAACGTTGTGTGCGTGCGTTCTCTCATTTATCGCCCATCCCTAATTTCCCTTGTGACTTGATGCTGAGATAATCACTGGCGCAATATAGTTTAAAATAGAATAGTTAGCGGCCTTGCATATGTCAAACACCATTATCAGGAATAATCTGGCTCCACGTGAGCTTTGCAATACAATAGGCAAGCTTCAGTCAACATGTATAGATTCCATCTTTCCTTTCACAGGCTCAAAATGAGATGCCTGAAGCCTCATGCATCATGAAGTGTTAATATAAAGGCACATAATAGGGTAGAACATAGACACAAGGAACTGCAGATCCTTGAGCTGGAGTTGAGTAGGAACTTGAGCAAAATAACAAACTGCTGGAGGAACTCAATAGGTCAGGCAACATCTGTGCAAGGAATGGACAGATGATGATTTGGGTCGGGACCTTTCAGTCTGATTGTAATGGGGGGGGGGGGGGAAGCTGGAAAAGAGATGGGGGCGGGACTAAGCCTGGCAAGTGAGAGGTGGATACAGGTGAGGAGAGTTTTAGGCTTTAGATTTTAGAAATACAGCGTGAAACAGGTTATTCAGCCCACCGTGTCCACTCCGACCAACAATCATTCCATACACTAACACTATTCTACATATTAGAGAAAATGTACAGTTTTGCAGAAGCCGATTAACCTACAAACATGTTATTCTTTGGAGTGTGGGAGCACCCGGATAAAACCCACATGGTCACTAGAAGAACGTACAAACTCTGTGCAGACAGCACCGGTAGTCAATATTGAACTGGGTCTCTGGTGCTGTAAGGCAGCAACTCTACCGCGGTGCCACTCTGCTGCCCTCTGGTTTTGATTAGCAGATGGGTGGTCAAAAGGCTAGAGAAGAAAAGGAGACAAAATGGTGTCAGAGAAGTGGAGGGAAATCTAAAGCCAGAGGGAAGTATATAGGAGGAGGGGGAAAGGAAGGCTGGATGGTGGGGGAAATGGGTACATACCAGAATGGGGGAAGGGGGGTTGGGAAAGTGAAGGGGAAGGGGCGGTTGTTGTTAAAATTGGAGAATCCGATTTTATCCCATTGGGTTGTAAGCTAAGCAAGTGGAATATGAGGTGCTGTTTGTGTGTGGCTTCGCTCTGGCAGTAAAGTGTAGGCTTCTGATAGCAATGACAAACAGTGACATGTTGGTGCAGTGGTTAGTGTTGCTGCATTAAATGTTCCAGTTTCAAGCATAACCTTTGGTGCTCTCTCCGCGGAACTTAAACATTCTATTAATGACCCCCTGGATTTTCTCCGGGCGGTCCAGTTTCTTCCCACATCCCAAAGATGTGCTGGTAGCTTAATTAGCTGCTGTAAATTACTCTTACTTTCGGTTAATGGCAGGAAGAAATGGAGGTTATTGATGGAAATTTGAGGGAGAGAGGAAGAGAATTAAGGACATAGCTTCAAGGTTAGAAGACAAAGAGTAAAGGAGATGTGGGGGGCAACCTTTATACACAGAGGGTGGTGAGTGCCTGGAACGCACTGCCAGGGTTGGTGGTTAAGGCAGACATAGTATTGGCTTTTAAGAAGCTTTTGGATAGGCAAATGGATTTGCAGGGAATGGAGGGATATGGATTATGCACAGTAGATGAGATGGTCTTAGCATCATGTTCGGCATCGACATTGTGGGCTGAAGGGCCTATTCTAGTGCTGTATTGTTCTGTGTTCTTTGAAAGGGCTCATGCCAATAATGAGTTTGCACTTCTGGAAGCTGGCATAGCCCTTGTGTACCAAATGGCCTCCTCCTGTATGATTAGTAGAATGTGTAGCTTACATTAGTACATAGTATAGTGCAATGCAGGAGAAAGCCCTGTCAGAAGTCTGAAGAAGGGTCCCGACTCAAAAGGTCATCTATCCATTTTCCCCATGGATGCTGCCTGATCCGCTGAGTTACTCCAACATTTTGTGTCTTTCTTTGGTATAGACCAGCATCTGCAGTTCCTCTTTATTACAAGAACAAACCCTTTGGTCCACAATGTCCATGCCGAACAATATGTCATTAAACTAATCTCGTCTGCCTGCACATGGCCTTCCATTCTCTGCATATTTATGTACCTATCTAAAAATCTTTTAAATGACATCTAAGTTTCTGCCTCCACCACCTCCCCTGGCAGCACGTTCTAGGCACCCACTACTCTGTTTTTAAAAAACTGCATCTATACCTCATAGGGTCAAAGTCATACAGAGTGACTTCTGCCTAACTATCCCACACTGACCTACATGCCCCATATTCACTAGTCCCACCTGCCTGCACTTGGCCCATATCCCTCTGATACCTATAGTATACATGTACCTGTCTAAATGCTACTTAAACATTGTGATAGTACCTGCTTTAGTACCTCCTATATAGTTTCTCCTTTAAACTCTTTGTCTTCCACCTGAAAGTTATGCCCTCTAGTCTTTCACTTCCACCCTGAGAAAAAAAAAGAGATTCTGACTACCTGTGTAGGAAGGAACTGCAAATGCTGGTTTACACTGAAGATAGACACAAAATGCTGGAGTAACTCAGTGGGTTGGGCAGCGTCTTTGGAGAAAATGAATAGGTGATGGTTTCCGGTTGAGACCCTTCTTCAGACAGAGAGTCCGGAGACTAGCCAACATTATCTATGCTGTCCATTACGGATTCAGTCAGCATTATACTGCTTTAGGCCAGTTATTGTATAAGGTTGTCGATACTCCCTCACAGGTGTAAGGCTTCAGGAAGGTTAAGTAATCAGTGTGTGATGTTAAGCTAAGAACATACCTGCAGTTTTTGAGATAAGAGTTTCCAAATGGTGAACCAGGTATATTTGCACAAATCTAAGGCTTGAAACAAACGCTGCTTACATCCGTTTCTTTGTTCCAATTACGCAGCCTGATTAGTTATAGCTTTGAAAGCTCTCTGACACACAATCTATGTTGCCAGGATTTCCGCTGTTCCAACTGCAGGTGTAGCGCTTAAAACATTTAATTTAGTTTAGCTTATTCCACCTGGATAGCTGCTACAATAATGGAGCTGTCTCATCGAAGTGACATTTTTTTAAATCTTTTGAAAAGTGTGGTACTGCACAGCCACTTTTAATTAGAAATTTTACCATATGAAAATGACTGATTATTTCATGTAATTGAGCCTCAATTTTCACAGAGGATTGCATGTTAATAAGACCAACTCCGATCATGCCTTTTATTTAAGGATTGTGATCTTTTACATTTTCGTCTCATTGCTTGATTAGAACAGTGCAGAAACGGCCCTTCGGCCCACAATGTTTGTACCGAACACGATGTCAAGCTAAACTGATTTGACCGACCTGTATGTGATCTGTATCCCTCTATTCCCTGCACATCCATGTGCCTATCTTAAAAACCTCTTAAATGCCGCTGTCACATCTGTCTCCACCTCCACCCCAGGCAATGCGCTCCAGGCCCCACCACGCTCTGTGTAAAAACAAAACTTGCCCCGTACATCTCTATAAACCTTCATCCTCTCACCTTGCAATGCCCTCTAGTGTTGGGCATTTCCGTCCTGGGACAAATGCATCTATCTATGCATCTCATAATTTTATTAAAAATATATCAAGTCTCCTCTCAATCTCCGATGTTCCAGAGAAAACAATCCGAGTCTGACAACGTCTCCTTGTATCTGAAACCTTCTAATTCAGGCATCATTCTGGTAAATCTCCTCTGCACCCTTTCCAAAGCCTCCACATCCTTCCTGTAATGGGGTGACCAGAACTGCACGCAGTACTCCAAACGTTGCCTGATATTCCGTTGTATCATCAACCTAATACTGAGTCAAGTAAAGAGGCGAGAAATAAAGAACTGCAGATGCTGCATAACCAAAAAAGGACACAAAGTGCTGGAGTAATTCAGTGACGGGCAGGAAGGTACAGTGGCACCATTGGTAGAGCTGCTGCCTTACAGCGCCAGATACCTGAGTTCGATCCTGTCCTCTGGTGCTGTCTGTATGGAGATTGCATACTCTCCCTGTGAATGCGTGGGTTTCTTCCGGGTGCTCCAGTTTCCTCCCACATCCCAAAGACATACGGGTTTATAGGTTAATTGGGCTCTCTAAATTGCCCCTAATGTGTAGAGCGTGAATGTGAAAGTGGGATAACATTGAGGCAGCGTGAACGTGGTCAGCATGGGCTGTGGAGCCTATATTTTTTAGTTTAGTTTATTATTGTCAGGTGTCCAAGGTACAGTGAAAAGCTTTTGATTGTGTGCTATCCAAGCTGACCAACGATCAGCTGTGCACATCAGCTGACCAACGATCAGTCTATCCTACACACTGGGGATAATTTACTGAAACTAATTAAGCTACAAACCTGCACATCATTGGAGTGCAGGAGGAAACCGGAGCACCTGGATCACATTCACGTGCTCACGGGGAGAATGTGCAAACTCTGTATAGACAGAGTTGGGATCAAACTCGGGTTTCTGGCGCTGTAAGGCAGCAATTCTACCGCTGAGTCAATGAGCTGGAATACCTCAATGTGTCAGGCAGCATCTCTGGAGAACATGGATCGGTGGTGTTTTGGGTCGTGACTCTTCTTAAGTGCCTGTGTTGTGAAGAAAATAATTCTTCAGTTGGAAGTAACATGAGTTACAAAGTCGATGGATTTTAAATTGGAAGGTTTGGATCCCAGTGGAGTGCATTCACAACTTTGATTTGCCTTTCTATCACTGCTTTTCATCTGCTCTTGCTTCGTGAATGAAATGTGACTTTTCTGACATAAGTGTGATGATTGTATGTTGTGACCAAGCTTCAAAATCAATGAGCAGCCCATGAAATGAGAAATGGAGAAAAGGTGAGGAGAGCGACAAAGTGGATGGGAAATGGGTGTAATCAGAATGGGAGAGACCCTGAACAATGGAAATCTGAATTGAAGGGCCAGAATGGTATCTGGGAAGAAGTGACTATATTAAAAATAGAAAAGGCTGGAAGTACTCAGCATGTTAGGTAGCATACATGGGGAGAGAGCCAGAGTAAATGTTGCAGGTTGATGACATTTCTTCATGGTTTAGTTTAGTTTGTTGTCACATGTACTGAGGTTCAGTGATTTATTTTTGTTGCGTGCTAACCAGTCAGCGGATAGACTATACATGATTACAATCGAGTCGTCAACAGTGTACAGATTCGTGATGAAGGGAACAACATTTAGTACAAGGTAAAGTTTGATTAAAGATAATCTGATGGTTTCCATTGATGTTTGATAGTAGCTTTGACTGCTCTCTTGTTGACAATAAATGGTTCAGTTGCCTGATGACAGCTGGGAAGAAACTCTCCCTGAATCTGGTAGTGTGCGTTTTCACACTTCTGCACCTCTTGCTTGATGGGAGAGGGAGTGAGACTCGCCCTTCATTATGCTGGTGGCCTTACCAAGACAGCATGAAGTGTATTGGTCAAGTCCCACACAGGAGATTAGATGGCAAAATTAGAGCACGTTATTGGGGGTAGGGTGGTGACATGGATAGAAAATTGGTTGGCAGACAGGAAACAAAGAGTAGGAATTAACAGGTCCCTTTCAGAATAGCAGGTAGTGACTAGTGGGGTGCCGCAAGACTTGGTGCTGGGACCGCAGCTATTTACAATGTACATTAATGATTTAGAGGAAGGAATTAAAAGTAACATTAGCAAATTTGCAGATGACACAAAGCTGGGTGGCAGAAGATTATCTTAACAACTGCAGGATAAAACCCAAAAGCAGAAGTATAGAGAATCGTGCAAAGCAACATGTAAATAAAAACCTGTTAGGTTCACCTTCCCTGTGGGTGTTCTTTGAAAGAGATGTCAGGATAATCTTCATTGCTGCCTTATCCCACAAACCTGCAATCTTTTCCTTTCAAGTAATCATCCAATTTCTTTTTAAAAACTGTTTTTCAAACTGTTTCCACTTTTTCAGGAACTGCATTCCAAATCACAATAGCTCACTATATAAAACCAATTTTCCACACCACTCTATTCCACATTAACCATCCCTTTAAATCTGTTTCCTTTGGCCACTTGGGACTGGAGATAAATTATCTTTATTTACCATATCAAAATCTTAAAGGTATTAAGTGTTTGGAATAACTCTCACTTTAAATTACTGCTCGAATATAAAATTAATCCTGACCCGAGTCCAAGTGCTTATGTGTAGAAAGGAACTGCAGCTGCTGGCTTACACCAAAGATAAACACAACATGCTGGAGTAACTCAGCGGGTCAGGCAGCATCTCTGAAGAAAAGGAACAGGTGACATTTCAAGTCGAGACCCTTCTTCAGATAAGTGTTTATACCTGGTTCTGTGTTAAACCCATACATTTACTTTAGACTTTAGAGATACAGCGTAGAAACAGATCCTTCGGCCCACTGAGTTTGTGGGGGTAGGAAGGGTGGGGGGAGGAGGGGGGGGGGAAGGAGGACAGTGGAGGTGGGTGGGAGAGTGGGAGTGGGTAGGAGCGAAGAGTGGGGGTGGGGGGGAGTGGGGGAGGGAAGATTGGTGATGGGGGAGTGTGGGGTGCGGGCAGGGAGAGTGGGGGAGGAGGGGAGGGAAGGGGGGTGGAGGGGAGGGAAGGGGGGAATAGGGTTGGGGAGGGGGAAATTGGGGTGTAGGCAGGGCTGGAGGAAGTGGGGGCAGGGGAGAGGCAAGTGGGGGAGGGGCAAGAGGGGGTGGGGGCAGGGGAGGGGCAAGTGGGGGTGGGTAGGGGGATGGAGTGGGTCAGTGGGGAAGGAGGGGGGGATAAGGGGGATTGAGTGGGGGGGGGGTGTTGAGGGTGCTACACCAATACAGGAGAGGCTTTGGGTCCAGGGCTCACTCACTCACACCCTCTTCCCCCCTCTATGAGGAATGGGCCCAACGGGTCGACTTGGTCTAGCATAGTTGAATCAAGAGCTAAAATTGGCATATCGCAAATGTAATGCTACGGTGGTTATGGGAGATTTCAACATGCAGGTAGACTGGGAAAATCAGGTTGGAAATGGACCCCAGGAAAGGGAGTTTGTGGAGTGCCTCCGAGATGGATTCTTAGAACAGCGTGTACTGGAGCCTACCAGGGAGAAGGCAATTCGGGATTTAGTGTTGTGTAATGAACCTGATCTGATAAGGGAACTCAAGGTAAAAGAACCATTAGGAGGCAGTGACATAATATGATAAGTTTTAATCTACAAATTGAGAGGGAGAAGGGAAAATCAGAAGTGTCAGTATTAGAGTATAGCAAAGGGGATTACAGAGGCATGAGAGAGGAACTGGCCAGATTTGACTGGAAGGAGACCCTCGCAGGGAAGACAGTGGAATAGCAATGGCAGGTATTCCTGGGAATAATGCAAAAGTTGCAGGATCAATTCATCACAAAGAGGATGAAAAATTCTAAGGGGAATAAGAGGCACCCGTGGCTGACGAGGGAAGTCAAGGACTGCATAAAAATAAAAGAGAAGTATGTGAAGAGGAAAAAAATAGTTAAGGCAAATGTGGGTCCCTTGAAGACAAAAGCAGGGGAATTTATTATGGGGAACAAGGAAATGGCAGACGAGTTGAACCGGTACTTTGGATCTGTCTTCACTAAGGAAGATACAAACAATCTTCCAGATGTTCTAGTGGCCAGAGATCCTAGAGTGACGGAGGAACTGAAGGAAATTCACATTAGGCAGGAAATGGTGTTGGGTAGACTGATGGGGCTGAAAGCTGATAAATCCCCAGGGCCTGATGGTCTGCATCCCAGGGTGCTTAAGGAGGTGGCTCTAGAAATCATGGACGCATTGATGATCATTTTCCAATGTTCTCTAGATTCAGGATCAGTTCCTGTGGATTGGAGGGTAGCTAATGTTATCCCACTTTTTAGGAAAGGAGGGAGAGAGAAAACAGGAAATTATAGACCAGTTAGTCTGACATCAGTGGTGGGGAAGATGCTGGAGTCAATTATAAAATAAAAAATTGCGGAGCATTTGGATTGCAATAACAGGATGGTTCTGAGTCAGCATGGATTTATGAAGGGGAAATCATGCTTGAATAGTCTTCTGCACTTTTTTGAGGATGTAACCAGGAAAATTGACAGGGGAGTCAGTGGATGTGGTGTACCTCGACTTTCAGAAAGCCTTCGACAAGGTCCCACATAGGAGATTAGTGGGCAAAATTAGAGCACATGGTATTGGGGGTAGGGTACTGACATGGATAGAAAATTGGTTGACAGACAGAAAGCAAAGAGTGGGGATAAATGGGTCCCTTTCAGAATGGCAGGCAGTGACTAGGGACTAGGCAGGCTGGGACCATGGCTATTTACAATATACATTAATGACTTGGATGAAGGGATTAAAAGTAACAGCAAATTTGCAGATGATACATTGCTGGGTGGCAGTGTGAACTGTGAGGAAGATGCTATGTAGTTGCAGGGTGACTTGGACAGGTTGTGTGAGTGGGCGGATGCATGGCAGATGCAGTTTAATGTGGATAAGTGTGAGGTTATTCACTTTGGCGGTAAGAATAGGAAGGCGGATTATTATCTGAATGGTGTCAAGTTAGGAAAAGGGGACGTACAATGAGATCTGGGTGGCCAAGTGCATCAGTCACTGAAAGGAAGCATGCAGGTACAGCAGGTAGTAAAGAAAGCCAATGGAATGTTGGCCTTCATAACAAGAGTTGAGTATAGGAGCAAAGAGGTCCTTCTGCAGTTGTACAGGGCCCTAGTGAGACCCCACCTGGAGTACTGTGTGCAGTTTTGGTCTCCAAATTTGAGGAAGGATATTCTTGCTATTGAGGGCATGCAGCGTAGGTTTACTAGGTTAATTCCCGGAATGGCGGGACGGTCATATGTTGAAAGACTGGAGCGACTCGGCTTGTATACACTGGAATTTAGAAGGATGAGAGGGGATCTTATTGAAACATATATGATCATTAAGGGGTTGGACACAATAGAGGCAGGAAACATGTTCCCAATGTTGGGGGAGCCCAGAACCAGGGGCCACAGTTTAAGAATAAGGGGTAGGCCATTTAGAACGGTGATGAGGAAAAACCTTTTCAGTCAGAGAGTTGTAAATCTGTGGAATTCTCTGCCTCAGAAGGCAGTGGAGGCCAATTCTCTGAATGCGTTCAAGAGAGCGCTAAATAGTGCTCTTAAGGATAGCGGAGTCAGGGGGTATTGGGTGAAGGCAGGAATGGGGTACTGATTGAGAATGATCAGCCATGATCACATTGAATGGTGGTGCTGGCTCGAAGGGCCGAATGGCCCACTCCTGCACCTATTGTCTATATATATATATATATATCTACACACGCACATAATACATGCATATGCACACACTTGTGACCTGTTGTCTTGTCAAATACATTTCATTGTATCATTGACTCTGTGCCAACCAACATATGACAAATAAATTTATTATTATTATTATACACTTGTGCACACACATACACATAAAACAAATAATAATAGTGCAAATAGCCAATGCCCCCAAGTTCATGTGGTTCAGAGCTTATTTGAAGGTTGTAGTGTTTAATAGCCTGATGGCTGAAGGGAAGAAGTTGTCACTGAACATGGACGTTGTAGTTTCCAGGCTCCCATATTTTGTTCCAGATGGCAGGATTGCAAAGCATGGCCAGGGGGTGTAGGTCTCTGATGATGCTGGCCTACATTTTGAGGCAGTGACTCCTGCAGATTCCTTCCTTGGTGGGGAGGTCAGTACCCGTGATGGACTGGGCAGTGTCAACATCACCCATGACTGCTGGAAATCTCTGGTCAGTAACTGCTCAAGATGGGCAAAGAGTATTCTGGTTGATAGTGACAATCTTGAGGTTTTGCATTGGGAGCAGAAGGAGTGGACTATCTCCAAAATAGACGCTTACCCATCAGCCTGTGGAAGGGTTCCAACCTGAAAGGTTGCCTGTCCGTTCCCTCCACAGATGCTGCCTGACCCGTTCAGTTCCTCTAGCACTTTGTGTTTTGCTCACGATTCTAGCATCTGCTGGACTGTTCTCGACCACCCATAGCGAAGCAATGGTCAGGAAAGCACACTAACACCTCTACTTCCTTAGAAGCCATAGGAAGTTTCTGAATGTCCGAATAACTCTCACCAACTTCTATCCGCATCTACGCCGCAGAAAGCATTTTATTGGGATGTATCACGGATTAGGAACAGCTCCATTCAAGACCACAAGATATTTGCAGAGTGTTGTGGGTGTAATACAGACCATCACGCAAACTAGCCACCCTTCCACTGACTCCAGCTACACCTCATGCTGCCTCGGCAAAGCCACCAGCATAATCAAGGACCAGTCTCGCTCCGATCACTCTCTCTTCTCCCCTCTCCCATCAAGCAAGAGGTACAGAAGTGTGAAAATGCACACCACCAGATTCAGACAGTTTCTTCCAAGCTGTTATCAGGCAACTGAACCATCCTATCAACAACTAGAGAGTGGTCCTGAGCTACCATCTACCTCAGTGAAGACCCTTGGATTATATTTGATCAGACTTTACGGGTCTTTACCTTGCACGATACGTTATTCTCTTTGTAATCCGTACACTGTGAATGGCTTGATTGCAATCATGTATAGTCTTTCCACTGACTGGTTAGCATACAACAAAAGCTTTTCACTCTACCTCAGTATATGTGACAAATAACTAAACTAAATTTTGATAGGTCCTGTTGGCTTTGAGTTGGATAGCTAGACACATGACTCTATGCTGAAGATTCTTGCTGTAGATTCCCTGTGCAATACTCAATTACACTCTTGAATCTACCAACAACTTGGACACAAGACTGCTTGTAAAATGCTCAAAGGCTGAGTAAGTTAATGAACAATGTGATGTAGCTTGATGAAACTACTGCAGTCAATAATAAGATTATTTACTTAATCATTGTGTCTGATTGTAGAAACAAGGAACTGGTGATGCCGATTTACAAAAACCAATGACGCAAATTGCTGGAATAACTCAGTGGGCCAGGCAGTATCCCTGGAGAAAATGCGTAGGTGATGTTTCAGGTCGGGACCCTTCTTCAGTCCTGACCCGAAATGTCACCTACCCATGTCCTCTGGTGATGCTGCCATACCCACTGAGTTACTCCAGCACTTTGTGTCTTTTTCATATCTGATTATATTGAGTCAGAAGTTCATGCCAATTGATTAGGATCTTGATCTGTATATATTGCCTGCTGCGCTTACACACACAAATCTTAAAAGATGATCAGTATAAGCCACTTAAGGACATCTTTTGAAAAGCATTCTTCTATTCCCATTTATTAGTGTTATTCAACGAATTCATAGAGATAACCTTAAGCTGTAAAATCAAGGAACTGTAGATGCTGGTTTACCAAGGAAAGACGCAAAATCTGGAGTAACTCAACGGGTCAGGCACCATTTTTGGAGAACATAGGAAGGTGGCAGTTTGGGTCGAGACCCTTCTTCAGTCTGACTAGTTGAGGAAGAGTCGTGCCTTGGGCAATATTTATCCATCACTCAACATTACTACAAATCAGGTTATTTGGTCATTATCACACTGTTGTTTGCTGCAACCTTGCTGCGTTCAAATTACCTGTTTTCTTTCCTCTGACAGTGATTTCACTTTGCAATGGATGTAAGCACCTTGGAAATTCCAAAAGGGAGAAAATAACTATATAGATGAAATACGTTTTTTAATGTACAGGCACTACCTGACTGAGGATGGGTTACATCCCGCGGACCCTTGCGTAAGTCAGAAGTTACGTAAGTCAGAAACGTATGTGCTACTGCGCACACAGAAATTTACCATTAGATGCTGAGACTAGGTGGGAGCTCTGATGTGGAGACCACGGGGGGAGCTCCGACGTGGAGACCACAAGGGCGTCAATGGGCTTAAAGAATTACTTGCATAAATGTGAGCTCACTTATTATGTAAATTGGTAAGTGAATGTATATGTGAGTTACCGACAAGAATGAATAGTGATACAAATGCCATTAAGCTGGAAAGAGTGCAGAGAAGATTTACGAGGATTTTGCCAGGACTCGAGGAGGCCTGAGCCACTAGGAAAGGCTGGCCAGGCTCGGACTCTATTCCTTGGAGGATGAGGGATGATCTTATAGAGGTAAACAAAATAATGAGGGGAATAGATAGGGTAAATGCATGGAGACATTTCCCACGGTAGGGGAATTAAGAATGCATAGGTTAAAGGTGAGAGGGGATAGATTTAATAGGAAGCTGAGATGCAACTTTTTCCACAAAGGGTAGTAGGTATATGGAAGAAGCTGCCAGAGGAGGTGTTTGAGGCTCATACTACAAAGCATTTAAAATATATTTGGACAGGTACCTAGATAGGAAAATGTTTACAGGGATATGAGCCAAATGTGGGCAAATGATATAAGCTTAGATGGGGCATCTTGGTAAGCATTGTCGAGTTTGGCCAAAGGTACGACTCTCTGACTCTGAAAGCGGGATAACATAGATATAGTGCAATCTGGTGATTGATGGCTGGCATGGACTAGTTGGGCTGAAAGGCCTGTTTCCAAGCTGTATTTTTCAATCAATCAACAATAACCCCATCTACCCATCACCATCTGTATCCTTCTTTGCCGTCCCTATTTCAGTCTGTCTAAGTGCCTCCTTAAGCAAATAAATTGTATCTGATACTATCACCTCCTCTGACAGTACGTTTATATGTCACTCCTTGTGTGAAAAAAAATCCTTCAAATCCCCTTTAAAGCTCCTTCTTCTCACTCTAAACTTATGGTCTCTTGTTATTTTGATACCACTACCATTGATATCAAAATTAAAACAACTTGCTGAGACTATTTGGCCAAAACCATGTCAGTTAATAGTTCTGAAGAGCCAAAACGTCACCTATCCATGTTCTCCAGAGATGCTGCCTGACCCGCTGAGTTAATCTGGTATTTTTGTGTAAACTAGCACCTGCATGTCCTTGTTTCTACCTCAAATGGCAATCCTTGTCCTCATTGAGATCTGGGACTTCCTATGATGGCAGTGGAGGCCAATTCTCTAAATGCATTCAAGAGAGAGCTTGATAGAGCTCTTAAGGATAGCGGAGTCAGGGGGTATGGGGAGAAGGCAGGAACGGGGTACTGATTGAGAATGATCAGCTATGATCACATTGAATGGCAGTGCTGGCTCGAAGGGCTGAATGGCCTCCTCCTGCACCTATTGTCTATTGTCTATTGTATCCTGACCATTTTGGTGATTGCGACCAAGGCTATTGTCACTCTCAGCTTCCCAGCCTTAAACCTTTCCAATCTGCCACCAATGTTCTCACCGTTTCATGCTCAGGTTGTGGGAAGGTCGCCCAAGCTGCGTATACAGGCAGGGGAGACTTCATCACTTTTCCTTCTAGCTCAGGTGAGGCATCTTAGTGGTTCAATGGTGCTTTATTTTCACATGTGCGAAGTGCAGACACACAGTGAAATTCTTTTCTTGCAAGCAGTCGAGTGGAGTATTGCCATACCATCCTCCATTAGTGATTGTGCAGAAATACTCTACTGATCCTGCATGCAAGAGACACCATTTTTTGGTGCCATTTTTCAAGTCCAGTCCCCGCTCCAGTTGCTAAGGTTCAGACGAGCCCCAGGCTGCTGCAGTTGACCAGCCTAATAATGCTGCACTAGGCCAGACCTTGAAGCCGCAGTAGGCCAGACCCTTCTTGGCTGGCATGGACGAGTTGGGCCAAAGGGCCTGTTTCCACGCTGTGTCAGTCTATGACTGTCTATTACTTTCAGGAGCAGACTCTTGCCTGTGTGGCAGTCTGCTACAGAGTTATTGAGTTAGTGTATCTCAAGCAGTTTGTTTCCCAGCAGAATCCTATAATTTCTTTAAGTGGCACATGGCTCAACACATCCTATTTATTCCTAGAACAATGAAAAGCTAAGAATAGTGTACCTAGGATAATATCATAAAGTTACAATGCAATATTGTTGACAGCTAAAAGCACCAACAATTACCAGTTATTCTTGCAGTAAAATATATAATCAGTTTCATGGTTATAATGTTGTAATTGTCAAGTTGTTTGCAAAATAAGCAAAACTATTTGTGCATTTAAATCTGTGGGGTGTGTAATTATCAGACAATGATTTACCTTTGTATGTGCGGTAATAATTTAACTCCATCATTAAGTACTGTGTAATATAGTCTAACAAGGTAGGCAGCCTGTGGCCTGAGATCTTCCATTCTGACCTTGACTAATCTGTGGGATCAATTGTCCTTCTTGGAAAGGCGTGTTGCCAGTTCTTGAGATAATTTGATGGAGCAGTTCGAGCATTGAACAGTTCTGGACAGGAACAGGCCCCTTGGCCCACAATGTCCATGCCGAACATGATATTGGGTTCAACAAGGCGGCATGGTGCCGCTGTGGTACCAATGCTGCCTTACCGTGCCACAGACCCTGGTTCGATCCTGACTACGGGTGCTGTCTGTACTGAGTTTGTACGTTCTCCCCGTGATCATGTGGTTTTTTTCTGAGTGCTCCGGTTTCCTCCCACACTCCAAAGCCATACAGGTTTGTAGATTAATTGGCTTCAGTAAAGATTGTAAATTGTCCCTAGTGTGTACGATAGTGCTAGTGTACGGGCATTGCTGGTTGGTGTGGACTCGGTGGGCCGAAGGGCCTGTTCCTATGCTGTATCTCCAAACTAAACAAAATTAAATCTCTCCCTGCACATGTGCCACATTCCTCCGTTCTCTGCGGTACAGAAGTGTGAAAACGCATAACACCAAATTTAGGGACATTTTCTTCCCAGCCTTTATCAGGCAACTGCTGAGTTAGACCAGCACTTTGTATCTATTTCGGTAAACCAGCATCTGTAGTTCCTTGTGTCTCTTACTTGAGCTCCGTGGGACTCGGTCTGGACACTTTGCAGTCGGTTTCATTTGTAGCAATGAACCACCTGACCATATGCACATTTTGAATAATGGCACATTTGGCAAATGTTCCAAGCATGTAATACCTTTGTGACTTTTAACAATTTGTTAGTGAGTAACTGGTCAGTGCATAGGACAGACTCCGTAGGAGTGAGTGGAAGCAGAATTAGTTGGTTCATTTACATGCAAATCAGGTGTGACGGAGTGAGTAATGGCAAACAAAATGCATTTGAATTAAAGATAGACACAAAGTGCTGGTGGATTAACTCAATGGGTCAGGCAGCATCTCCATTGAAAAATGATGGGTGACATTTTGGGTTGGAATTCTTCTTCATCCTGAAATTAGACAATGGGGGGAGGTCTCTAATTGTCTCTCTTTGTCTCTTCATTTCTTGTTTGCACATGGGAGTTTGGGCTTTGTTTTGTTCTACTCTATATCAGATTTTTAAAAAACTTTTTAACATTTCTTTATTATGTTACCTATTGAACACTGTTTACAAACCTATTAATCTGCTGCAAGAAAGAATGTAATTGTTCCGATTTGGTGCATATGACAAACACTTTTGACTCTTGACTTTTCTTGAACTGTTATCCTACAATAGTGAGATAACTATATTCTGCATTCTGGTATTTTTCCCTTCACTCTATCTTCTTTGTTCATGTTCATAAGTTCTTGGAGCAGAATTAGGCCATTCAGCTCATCAAGTCTACTCCAGCATTCCATCATGGCTGAACTATCTTTCCCTCTCAATCCCATGCCTTCTCCTGCCTTCTCCCGTAAACCCTGACACCCGTACTAATCAAGAATCTGTCAATGTCTGCCTTAAAAATATCAATTGATGGCCTCCACAGCTATCTGGCAGAAGTTGTACTTGTGTTTGGCTTGATGTCTTCTTCTTAGGCCCCCCTCGGTCATGGCTGACCATGGGTGATGCATCCTAGTTGGCTGCTTGCTCCACACCTCGGCTAGAGCAGCGTCGCTTGTGGCTGAAGAGACCAATGTGGGAGTGACAGTCTCTGTCGCAAAGGTCACATTTGTGTGTGGTCTCTGGTCTGTTAAAGTTTGATGTATTATGTGGTTTAATTGGATAGTATGCAAATGAAAGCTCTTCACTGTATTTTGATGCACGTGATATTAATAAACCTAAACTGAAACCTAAACCATTAACCACCTCTGAAATGGGCCACCGAACCTCTCAGTTTGTGAGTAACTAAGGACAGGCAATGAATGCCAGTATTTCCAATGACATCCATATCCCTATAATATATTCATTCTAGTACCACAACATTTTATCTTTTTGGACGTCTGTCTGTGTTTTACTATATGTTTAATTTCACTATTGTATTAGTGTCATACCATATGAATAAATAATAGTATTCTACTACATTTACATGGGAATTTGAATGAAGCCACTTCAATCTGCCCTTGTTTGTTGAGTGTATGACCATGCCTGTTAATAGCACAGGCTCATTAAACATTAAACAGTGTTTTCTGAGAGGGTAGAATGGAATGTAATTCAGAGAGTGCTTTTAGAGGGCATTGGCTTAAGGTGAGATGGGAAAGATTTACGAGGAACCACAGGACAACTTCTTCACTCAGAGTGTAATCTGTACCTGGAAAGAGCCGTCAGAGGAAGCTATGGAAGTGGATACGAATGTGACTTTTAAAAGATATCTACACATTGCTGCCTCGGCAAGGCCACCAGCATAATCAAGGACTCGTCTCACCCCGGTCATTCCAGAAGAGTGAAAACTCGCACCTCTAGATTCAAAGACAGTTTCTTCCCAGCTGTTATCAAGCTACCAGAGGGTAGAAAAGGGCCCTCCAGCGCATCAAGTCCATGCCGACCAGTGATCACCCCGTACACTAGCACGATCCTACAGACCAAGGACAATTTACAATTTACAGAAGCCAATTAACCTACAAACCTGTATGTCTTTGGAGTATGGGAGGAAACTGGAGCACCTGGAAAAGACCCACGTCGTCACAGGGAGAACATACAAACACTGTACAAACAGCACTCGTAGTCAGGATCGGACCCGGGTCTTTGGCGCTGTCAGGCAGCGACGCTACCCTATGCCACCATGCCACCTTCTCTTGAACTGGATAGCACAAAAATAAAAGCTTTTCACTGTACTTTGGTACATGTGACAATTATAAACTAAACTAAGCATTTGGACATGTACAGTATATGGATAAGGAAGTGTTTAGAGGGCTCTGCGCTGAATGCAGGTAAATGGGACCAACCCAATATGCCAACCTGGTTGACATGGGCAAGGAGGGCCAAAAGGTTGTGTCGCTCTATGACTCAAACCTGGGCAGTTCAGTACATTAAAAAAAATCTTCAGACAATCTATATCCCAACAAATTAATTTTCCTTTACAAAATTAATACCGGTCCACCACCGATTTTCCTGCAACTTGTGGTCCAGCACCTCCTTTAATCTGGACACAAATATGAGAGTGCACTTGATCCACCCCTCCCAGAAGCCCCCCCCCCTCTACAATGTGTCTCCTTGGTCAGGGGAGGAGGCCGATCTCGACCTCATCAGGGCTTCTGCGGCCAATCGGCGGTTCGAGTTGCTCCTTTCATCTGGCGGTCTGGCACTCCGGCAGATCCGTCCCCACAGCTGACTTTGCGGGCCAGTATCTCTGGCTGTTCGGCCTAACTCGTTCATTCGGACCAGGATTCCCCATCTATGATAGTTCCATTTTCCTGCATTTCATCCTAATCCTTCTAAACATTTCTATCCATATATCTGTCCAAGTGTCTTTTAAATGCTGTTATGGTACCTGGCTCAACTACCTCCTCTGGCAGCTTTTGTCATATACCCACTACCCTCTGAGTATCCTCACGGTCACCTACACTCCAAGCAATAAAGTCCTAGACTGCCCAACTTTTTCCTGCAGGTCAGGTCCTCGACACCTGGTATCATCTTCGTTATTCTTCTCTATACTCGTTCCTGCTTAATGGCGATCCTTCCTCTAGCAGGTGGGCCGAAACTGGACACAGTACTCCAAATGTGGCCTCACCTACATCTTGTACAACTATAACATAATGTTCCAACTTCTATACCAAATATCCTAACTAATGAAGGCCAATGGACCAAATGCCTTCTTGACCACTCTATCTCCCTGTGATGCCACTTTCAATAAACTATCTAACTGCACTCCCGGATCCCTCTGTTCAACAACACTCTTCAGAGCTCTACTCTTCACTGTGAAGCTCCTGTCCTGGTTTGACTTCCCAAAATGACACCTTGCACATACATGCCAACTGATTTTCTCTCCATAACGACTATCTGATATGCTGAGTCTTCCCAGATCTTATTTTAGATGATCAGCATCTGCAGTTATTTTTGTGTTCCACTTTTAGATGTTATTCATGTTTCTCTCTCACATACCCTTCATTCACCCTTTTCTCCGGCCACTAACGTACACACAAGGGGCATCTTACAAGAGCCAATTAACCTACCAACCTGCACGGGATAGTCATAGAATCATACAGCGTGGAAACAGGCCTTTCAGCCCAACTTTCTCACACTGACCAACATGTCCCATCTACGCTAGTCCCACCTGCCTGCAATTGGCCCATATCCCTCTAAACCTGTCCTTTCCATGTACTTATCCAAATGTTTTTTGTACCTGATGGTACCTGCCACAACTACCACCTTTGGCAGCTGGTTCCATGCACCTACCGCCCTTTATGTAAAAAGTAAGTCACCCCTCAGGTTCCTTTAAAATCTTTCACCCCTCACTTAATCCTCTGATTCTCGATTCCCCTACTGTGATACGACACAGAAAAAAATCGCATCTCTTTCAAGGTAAGAGATTTAACAAAAGTTTCCCCCAACCCTTCCCCCCCACATAAAACAAGCTAAAGAATTCAAGAACATACATTTAACACATACGAACAAACGACAAAGGAAGGAATGGACAGGAATGGACAGACAAACTATTGGTGAGGCAGCCATAGCTGACAGGGTTGAGACATTTTCCTGATTTTTTCAGACTATTAGCACAAACAAATCAATGGTTCCATTAGTCTTCACAGGAAACACTACCAGGTGTCCCAGTTTTCTAACTAGATGGATTGTTTAGTTTCTTGATAAAGCCTTCTCAGTGAAATATGTCTATGTGGGGTATCTAGAAGCTTAATGTTTTTTCAAACCCTCGAATTAGGCAGCACGGTGGCGCTGCTGTGGAGCTACTTCCTTACAGTGCCAGAGATCCAGGTGGTTGATCCTGTCTACGGGTGCTGTCTGTACGGAGTTTATACTTTCTCCCTGTGACTGCATTGGTTTTCTCTGAGTGCTCCAGATCCCTCCCACTCTCCAAAGAAGGAGATTTTTGTAGGTTAATTGCTTCGGTAAAATTGTAAATCATCTCTAGTGTGTAGGATAGTGTTAGTGTATGGCATGGTTGCTGGCCGGCATAGACTCGGAGGGCCGAAGGGCCTGTTTCCTCTCGGTAATCTCTAAAATCTTAAGTCTAAAATCTAAAGAGTTAGAGTCATAGAGCTGTACAGCACACAGGCAGGGCCTTTGGCCGACCATATCCATGCCGACCAAGTTGGCATATTGGGCTAGTCCCATTTGACTCCTATTGATCTAAACCCATCCAAATATCTTTCAAAAGTTGTCATTGTATCTGTGTCTATAGCTTCCTCTGGTAGCTTGTTCCAGATATGGACCACCCTCTGAGTGCAAAAGTTGCCCCTGACTTCACGTTTAAATCTCTCCCCTCTCACCTTAAGCCTGTGCTCTCTATGTATCTCTCCCCTCTCACCTTGAGTCTGTGCTCTCTAGGTATCTCTCCCCTCTCACCTTGAGTCTGTGTTCTCTAGGTATCTCTCCCCTCTCACCTTGAGTCTGTGCTCTCTAGGAATCTCTCCTCTCACCTTGAGTCTGTGCTTTCTAGGTATTTCTCCCCTCACACCTCCAGTCTGTGCTCTCTAGGTTTCTCTCCCCTCTCACCTTAAGTCTGTGCTCTCTATGTATCTCTCCCCTCTCACCTTGAGTCTGTGCTCGCTAGGTATCTCTCCCCTCTTACCTTAAGCCGTTGCTCTTTAGGTTTTGAATCCTCCGCCCTGGGGAATGGACTGTGAGTGCTCGCTTTATCCAGGCCCCTCATGATCTGGAACACATCAAAAAAGGTCACCATTCAGTCTCCAATGCTCAAAAGGAAAATGTCTTGGCCTATCGAACTTCTCCTTATAACCTAAGCTCACAAGCCCAGATGACATACTGGTGAATCACTTTTGCACTGTTTCGAACAATTGGTGCTGATTTATGACCTCCCAGTGTGAGATTAAATAAAAGTTTAAATCAGTTTTAGGATCCTCTTTATCCCATGGAACACGTGATAAACCTATAGGTCTGGATGAACAACATGGTTTTATGTCTATCTCCAGTGTTTAAACGATCAGAAAGTTAATATAAAGCATTAGAAATATAAACATAAACGCTGGAAATACTCCTTTGCGACCAGACTGTGGTTTATTCTCCTTGTTTCAGTATTAATAATCGACAATCGACAATTCAATAAACAGTTTGTATTCTCACCGACGGAAGATAAGATTCCTCAGGGGTCCTTTAGACAAAATCAGAAGATTATTGCACCGAGTCTATGTAACGATACATTATGAACTTCAACAGATAGAGATTCTAGAGTATATACTGCACGAGGATACTGAATAAATAATGGGAATTTGCTCATCATTTCTCTTTTATCGGCGACTGTGTTCAATTTTTGAGGTTAGTTTTTTATTAAACTATTGCTCCCTTTGTTGCATCCTCCACTTGACGCAGTTCGTGCAGGATGACAAGGTCAAAGACACAAAATAAAATCACACTGAGTGGAGTAACAGGCTGGCACAATATATGTTGCTGTGAACCCAGGACTGAAAGCCGACCTCCTCCAATGGGGTCAATCGAAAAGACTTGCATCAAAACCTCAATTGTGCTTTTGAAAGAAGATGTGCAAACTCATTCTGTTTTATTTTACGGTTGCCAGCTTTGTACGGTTTCTACGTTTATTTTACGGTGTTCCATTGCGACACGTTCCAAATATCCAAGGCAAGGGAGTGAGGAAAGGAAATGGTAAGGAAGGATAAGCAAACATGAAAAATATGGTCACATATAATGAATGATGGTCTCCTGAGCAGACAATGTTTTCAGAAATTTGGATTGGAAATGAAAATATATTCATTGGGGTGGCCCATTCAATGGGTTGGCCCATAAATTAGTCTTCCATATTCGCCATTTAATTCATAACTGAACTATCCTCTCACCAACCTGAGAGTGGTCCTGACCTCCCATCTACCTTATTGGAGACCTTCGAACTATCTTTAATCAGTCTTTACTGGACTTTATCTTGCACTACATGTTATACCTTTTATCCTCTATCTGTACACTGTGGACAGCTTGATTGTAATCTTGTATAGTCTTTTCCCTGACTGGATAGCACGCAACAAAAAGCTTTCCATGTACCTCAATACACATGACAATAAACTAAATTTGTATTGCATGTAACTGGCTACTTGAAAATATAGAATTGTTTATGACCTCAGGATATTCTGAGGGATGGCACAGTGGTGCAGATTGTAGAGCCGCTGCCCTTATTCTTGAACTGTGGCCCCTTGTTCTGGACTCCCCCAACATTGGGAACATGTTTCCTGCCTCTAACGGGTCCAACCCCTTAATAATCTTATACGTTTCGATAAGATCCCCTCTCATCCTTCAAGGTGGTCTCACTTTTATTTTAGTTTAGAATTGGGGCGGCACAGTGGCGCAGCGGTAGATTTGCTGCCTTACTGCACTTGCAGCGCCAGAGACCCGGGTTCGATCCCGACTATGGGTGCGGTCTGTATGCAGTTTGTACGTTCTCCCCATGACCGCATGGGTTTTCTCCAAGATCTTCGGTTTCCTCCCAAACAACAAAGACGTATAGGTTTGTAGGTCAATTGGCTTGGTATAAGTGTAAATTGTCCTTAGTAGGTGTAGGATAGTGTTAATTTGGTTCGCTGGTCGGTGCAGACTCGATGGGCAGAAGGGCCTGTTTCCACGCTGTATCTCTAAACTAAACTAAATTACAATGAGGAAACAGGCCCTTTGACTCACTTAGACCGCGCTGACCAGCAATCCCCATATACTGGCACTATCCTACAATTTACAATCTTTGCCAAAGCCAATTAAACCACACCCGCCATCTTTGGAGGGTGGGAGGAAACCAGAGCACCCGGAGTAAACCCATGCAGGTCACGGGGAGAACATGCAAACTCCGTACATACAGCATCCGTAGTCAGTATCGAATCCGGGTCTCTGACACTGTGAGGCAGCAGCTCTACTGCTGCACCACCGTGCCTCCCTCACTGATACATCAGCCACTTGCCCAGCCTCGTTTCCTAGACGTAAAGCAAAGGTTGAGGGCTGATCTGAGCCCTGAGCAGTGTATGACATCTCCAATGTTGGAATTTACATTATTTAGGTAGGAGAAGTCAGTACTGTGATATAAAATTGGTTGCTGAAGTAAATAGTGGGAGAAGACAATTTAATCAAATCACAGTCATCTCACTCTGCCAGTGAATGCCAGGACTCGAGGGCCTGAGCTAAAAGGAGAGGTTGGGACTCTATTCCCTGGAGCACAGGAGGTTGAGGGGTGATCTTATAGAGGTATATAAAATAGATCGGGTGGACGCACAGAGTCTCGTGCCCAGAGTAGGGGAGTCAAGAACCAAAGGACAGGTTTTAAGATGACAGGGAAAAGATTTTATAGGAATCTGAGGGGTAACCTTTTCAAGCAAAGGTTGGTGGAATAAGCTGCTGGAGGAGGTATTTGAGGCAGGGACTATGTTTAAGAAGCAATAAGACAGGTACATGGATGGGACAGGTTTAGAGGAATATGGACCATGCATAGGCAAGTGGAACTAGTGTGGATGGGACATGATAGTCTGCATGGGCAAGTTGGGGCAAAGGGCCTGTTTCCATGCTGTAAGACTCTGTAACTCTGTGACATCTTGCTGTTTCCTCCTTTCCCTCCCTAACTGATACTTCAGCAATACATTTAAATTTTAAAAAAAGTTAACCACACAGATTTTTCTCCATAACCAATTCCAAGGTATAAATTGCACCATTTTTGGCAGGGAGCCACCAAACAATTAAATTTTGCTTAATTTGACATTGGTCGTTATGGCTTCAAAATAATCTTTAAAATGTGTAACTTTTGGATTTGTTCATGGATCTGCATTGTTAAATATTCCGTGTGAAACTGCAGCAGAATGGAGCAGTGAGCTATAAATAATAATAATTCAAGGTTTTTTTTCTCAAAAATGGACTCTCTTCCACAAGAGCAGTGGGTCTGTTTCTACGCTCCGTTTAAGTAAAAAAAAACATTTTTTTTGCCATCTGTCTTGTCCTCTGCAAGAGCTAAAGACAGCTCTTTGGGCATGTTCCACGATCTATCATGGACAATAGGTAAACATATTAATTCACAGGTGGCTGATGAATTCCCAATCTGCAGGACTGGCATTGTTGTTATCATTGTGTGTGTCCACACCTGCTGAATTATCCACAGTCTTACTTCTCTGATCTAATGAAATGTCAAGAGAGTCGATTCTGCTTTCAGTCATTACTGAGAATTCAAATTAATTTTAACCATTTCTTAATACACCAACCAATTCTGAATTATAGATTATTCCTTAGTTTAGTTTAGTTTAGAGATACAGCGTGTAAACAGGCCTTTCGGCCCACTGTGTCCATACCTACCAGAGATCGCCACCTACACTAACACTATCCTACACACACCAGGGACAATTTACAATTTTACCAAGCCAATTAGCCAACAAATCTGTTCATCTTTGGGGTGTGGAAGGAAACCAGTGGATTCGGACAAAACACGTGGGGGGAAAAGTCACTATTCCCATGAGGGGAATAGATTGGTCAAATGCACAGTCTTTCACCCAGGGTAAAATCAAGAACCAGTGGACAGACGTTTAAGGGAAGAGGGGAAAGATTTTAATGAATTGAATATGATTTAAGGATTTGATTGAAGGAACGTGAGGGGCACCTTTTTTTAAACACAGGGAGGTATACAGTATATATAAATGGAACAAACTGCCAGAGGAGGTAGTTGAGGCAGGTATTATCACAATTTTTAAAAGGCATTTGGACCGGTACATGGATAGGAAAGGTTTAGAGGGATATGACCAAACATGGGCAGTTGGGACTAGTGTTAACGGGGCATTTTGGTTGGCATGAGCAAGGGACCTGTTTTCGAGCTGTGTAACTCTATGACTCTATGAAATACTAACTCTGTTTCTGCCTCAGCAGATATTTCTGGGTCTGCTGAGTATTTTCTTTATAATTTATTTTATATTCCCGTCAGTTTTTAAGTCAAACTATTATCTCAACATTTCACCCATTTGTAAATGACATTGTGTTTATGAATGTACATCAAAAGTTTTTTTCCAAGCCTAGGAATAATTATTTAATTCTGCAGGAGCATCATGTCATTGTACTGAATTTTTGCTCAATAGACTTGCATGCATTGAAAATTTAATAAACTAATCAATTAATGGGTCTTTGTCTGTGCATGTTTAAGTCTGACATTGAATTGTGCATCTTGCTTACTTTCTGTTATATTGTTAGTAACCAAGGAAACTATTACTTCTGTTAATACGGTTAATGACATTTGGATAATTAGGATAATAATTAAGATTAAGATAAAACGTCACCCATTCCTTCTCTCCAGAGATGCTGTCTTTTCTGGCTGAGTTACTCCAGCATTTTGTGTATATCTTTGGATTACGGTGAGGCGGAAAAGATTTAATAGGAACCCAAGGGGTATCTTTTTCACACAAGGGTTGTGGGTGTATGGAACGAACTGCCAGAGGAAGTAGTTGAGGCAGGTACTATCGCAATGATAAAGAAACAATTAGACATATGGATTGGACCGATTTAGAGGAATATGGGCCAAATGCAGGCAGGTGGGACGAGTGTAGATGGGACATGTTGGTCAGTGTGGGTAAGTTGGGCCAAAGGGACCATTTCCACGCTGTCTGACCCAGAGAATATTTGCAAAGCTGAAGTTTGAAACAAAGTTATTTGTTAAGGCAAGTGATTTGTCTGAACTCCAATGCAAGGTGACTTGCATAAATGTAGGCAGATCAAACGGCCCTCGTGGGAAGTGTCATCTTTAGAACGAAACATTAACATGTGGCTACATCAACTCTTTCTGGTGGACATAGATAACTGCTGATATTTTACTCATAGATCAATCAATATATAATAATTAGTGCATCTGTTCTTGTCCCTTTATGGCTCTTGTTGCATTTCATATATTGTAATGGTGTTCAAACTTTGCAATTACTTGATTTTCCATAAAGCACTTGGTATTACATAGATTCTTACAGCGTGGAAACAAGCCCTTCAGCCCAACTTGCTCATGCCAGCCAACATGTTATCCCACCAGCCGACATGCCATCAGCACTCATCCCACCTGCCTGCGTTTGGCCCATATCCCTCTGAACCTTGAAATATTGAAACATATAAGATAATTAGGGGATTGGACACATTAGAGGCAGATAACATGTTCCCAATGTTGGGGGAGTCCAGAACAAGGGGCCACAGTTTGAGAATAAGGGGTAGGCCATTTAGAACGGAGATGAGGAAGAACTTTTTCAGTCAGAGGGTGGTGAAGGTGTGGAATTCTCTGCCTCAGAAGGCAGTGGAGGCCAGTTCGTTGGATGCTTTCAAGAGAGAGCTGGATAGAGCTCTTAAGGATAGCGGAGTGAGGGGGTATGGGGAGAAGGCAGGAACGGGGTACTGATTGATAGTGATCAGCCATGATCGCATTGAATGGCGGTGCTGGCTCGAAGGGCTGAATGGCCTACTCCTGCACCTATTGTCTATTGTCTATTGAACCTGTCCTATTCATGTACCTGTTTAAATGTTTCTTAAACATCGCAATGGTACCTGCTTCAACTACCTCCTCCGGTAGCTCGTTGCATACATGCACCACCCTTTGTGTAAAAAAAAAATTGCTTCTCAGGTTCCTATTAAATCTTTCCCTCCCTCACCTTGAATCCATGTCCTCTGGTTCTTGATTTCCCTACTCTGGGCAAGAGAGTCTGCATCTACCTGATCTATTCCTCATGATTTTGTACACCACTTTAAGATCACCCCTCATCCAATGGTTTATTGATGTCACATGTACCGAGACACAGTGAATAGCTTTTGTTTGTGTGCTATCCAATTCAGTTAGGTAATAGTATACATGAATATAATCAAGCAATACACAAGTACAACATGTAGAGTGAAGAGAAAATTACCAGAGCATAGAATCTACTTTACAGCATTGTAGTACTGCAGTTCCAATGAAAATATTGAATGTCCGCAATGAGGTAGGTTGGAGGATCGGGACAAGACCCAAGCTTATGGGCGGACCATTCTGATAATGGAGGGGAAGAGGCTGTTTCTGAGTCTGGTGCATGTGCTTTCAAGCTTTTGGATCTTCTGCCCGATGGGAGTGGGGAGAAGAATTAATAACTTTGGGGCACTTAAAGGGTGTGAAAGGCGTGATAAAATTGCTAGCCTTTCCTTTTATGTTCTCTGGAGCTTGTTATAACAGGTATAACAGGTATAACAGAGCTTTATTTGTCGTTCGGTACCGAAGTACCGAACGAAACTACATAGCAGTCATAGAAAAAAAAAGAACACAAGACACATAACCCCAACACAAACGTCCATCACAGTGACTCCAAACACCCCCTCACTGTGATGGAGGCAACAAAACTTCCACTCTCTTTCCCACGCCCACGGACAGACAGCTCGTCCCCGACCGACCCGCACAGTCCCCGCACCGGGCGCTGAAACATCCCGCGGCCGAACCGGGCGATGAAAGGCCCGCGACCAAGCCTTGCGCAGCTAAGTCCCGTGGTCGAGCCGCACCGGGCGATGTCAAGTCCGCAGTCGAGCCGCACCAGCGATGAAAAGCCCCGCAGTCGAGCTGCACCAGGCGATGTTAAGCCCGGCAGCCGAGCTGCACCGGGCGATGTTAAGCCCCGCAGCCGAGCTGCACCGGGCACTGTTAAGTCCAGCGGCCAAGCCGCACCGGGATGTAAAGTCCAGCGGCCAAGCCGCACCGGGATGTAAAGTCAGCGGCCAAGCCGCACCGGGTGATGTAAAGTCCAGCGGCCAAGCCGCACCGGGATGTAAAGTCCAGCGGCCAAGCCGCACCGGGTGATGTAAAGTCCAGCGGCCGAGCCGCAGCGGGCGATGTTAGGCCCCGCAGCCGAGCCGCACCCCGCGCCGTGAGGAAGAGAAAAGTTCCCCCCCCCCACCACACCCACCCCCACCCACCCACACCACCACCCCCTCCCACACATACACAACCAAAAAAAATATATATATAAAAACCATCCCAACACCGACACACAACAAAAAAAAGACGGACAGACTGCTAGTCAGCCGCTGCCGTTAGGCGCCGCCACGCCGCCACGCCGCACTATGTAAGTGCCTCTGACTTTGCAGTGCTTTGCATGTTGCTAATTGAACTTAATTATATCCAAATTGATTTAATGGCTAATTTAGAAGATTGGTCTCTTTGATTTGGGTTGTCCATGTGTGGAAGAAGCCAACGGACCAGGAAAATCCTTTATGTCACCTTTTACTGCAGGAAAACTTCTCTGGCCTTCTTAAATACTGGAGGGCATAGTTTTAAGGTAATAATAAAGGCAAAGTTTAAAGGAGACGTGCAGGCGAGTTTTTTGACACAGATGGTGGTGAGTGTGTGGTGGTGTTTGTGGCAGGTACAATAGTGTAATTTTAGAGATAGGCATACGGATATGCAGGGAATGTCAGGGCCTCATATATACCCTAACAAAAGATGGAACTTTATAGGAATTTGGTTAGGCCGCAACTAGAGTATTGCGCGCAGTTCCGGTCGCCCCATTACAGGAGAAATGTGGAGACTTTGGAGATGGTGCAGTGGCGGTTTACTAGAATGCTGCCTGGATTAGAGGATTTCAGACATGGGGCGAAGTTGGATAAAATTGGATTGTTTTCTCTGGAATGTCAGAGGTTGAGGGGAGATTTGATAGAGGTACATAAAATTACGAGACCTAGAGAGGGTAGACAGTCAGAACCCTTTTCCGAGGGTGGTAATGTCCAACACTGGAGGGCACAGGTGCAAGGAGAGAGGGAGAAACTTTCATGGAGATGTGGGGGGGGGGGGCAAGTTTTATTTTACATGGTATATATGTTTTTTTGCCTGGTGTGCATTGCCGGGGGTGGTGGTGGAGGCAGATACGATAGTGGTGTTTAAGAAGCTTTTAGAAATGCTCATGGAAGTGCAGAAAATATAGGGATGTGGATCATTAGCAGGCAGATTAGATCAATTTAATTGGGCATCATGTTTGCACACACATGGTGGGGTGAATGGCCCTTTGTGTGCTGTATGGAGTATTTGGGATCACTGAAGGCCTTCAATTGGATGCCGTGCAAGAGATTTTGAAGCAATTTAAGGGAACAAGGTTAATATACAGTGTGGGATGAGCATTGGTTATAGGGCAGGATTGTCGGGAATTTTATGTTTAATCTGTACTTTGAATCTTGCTTCACGTGCCCAGTTGCCCTCATAATTACGGTTAAGATTTAAAGTGTGGGGGGGGGATGTGGAGGGAACCTGAGGGGTAACATTTTTACACAAAGGGTGGTGGGTGTATGGAACAAGCTGTCAGAGGAGGTGATTGAGGCAGGTACTATCGCAATGTTTAAGAAACATTTAGACATGTACATGGATAGGGTGGGTTTAGAGAGATATGAGCCGAAAGCACGCATTTGGGATGTGTAGATGGTTAACATGGGCAAGTTGGGCTGAAGGGCCTGTTTCTATGTTTTATGAGTCTATGAGATAGGAACAGACACAAATAACATAATGTAGAGCAATGGTGAGATTCATTTTATTCAAGGCACTGTGTTTCCCAAAAGTGTTTCAAAGATTTGCAGCCCCCACAGCATTTTTATATTCCCAACACAATGATTAAAAGTGGATTTTACACCTTTGAAACAATTCACCATTGATCAACATTTAACTTCTTGTTCCTTGTCATTGGAAAACAATTCTTCCATTTACCTAACAAATGACTGCAAATCCTATGCCCAGTCCACCATTGACCAGGTTCAACTTCCTGCTTCCGTCATCAAGAAACAATTCTTCCTTTTCGCAAACAAATGGGTGCAATAAAGGAGGCCTCCATTTCCAATTCCATGTGGAACTTACATCTGATAAATTTATTTATCCAGAACCAGGGGCCACAGTTTAAGAATAAGGGGTATGCCATTTAGAACGGAGATGAGGAAAATCTTTTTCAGTCAGAGAGTTGTAAAGCTATGGAATTCTCTGCCTCAGAAGGCAGTGGGGGCCAATTCTCTGGATGCTTTCAAGAGAGAGCTAGATAGAGCTCTTAAAGATAGTGGAGTCAGGGGGTATGGGGAGAAGGCAGGAACGGGATACTGATTGTGAATGATGAGCCATGATCACATTGAATGGCGGTGCTGACTGGAAGGGCCGAATGGCCTCCTCCTGCACCTATTGTCTATTGTCTGTGGTCTATTGTCTAACATCCTATTCAAAGTGTTGCAATTTTTTCCCATAGTGCTTTCCCAGTGTATGTGGTAGGGTTCTCCCTGTGACCACATGGGTTTTCTCTGGTTACTCTAGTTTCCTCCCACATTCTAAACATGTGCACGTTAGTCAGTTAATTGGCTTCTGTAAATTGTCCCTCGGGCATAGGATGGAACTAGTGAATGGGTGATCGTTGGTCGGCAGGAAGTCATTGGGCCGAAAGGCCTGATTCCATGCTGTACCTCTAACTTAAACTAAACGACATAAGCTCTTGGGTGACAAACCACTGATGCTTCTTATAATTTTCAGCATTTCCTCCATCAGGCAGCAAATGGAGAATAGACTAAAACAATTCATATTGGGGTTGTGGGGTGGTGACGAGTGAACTGCCTTGAAGATCTGTGCTGAAGACAGACATATTCATGGAGATTCACAAAGACACATCTGTTCTCCCTCTACATCAATGATATGGGAAAACAGACCAAATGCAATTGATGTTGGTGTGTTAACGACACGAAGCTGGCTTGTCAGGAGAATTTTGAGATACTCCGGCGGGGGGGGGGGTTAGAGAATGGCTGAATCAAACGGTGAAGAAATAACTGGTGAAATATAATGTGCAGCAAGGCGAGCCATTCACTGTAAGCAAAAGCAGGAAAGTAATTTTTTTTTCAAAGAGTTTGATGATCAAAAGTAATGTATGCCCTTAAACATTAATCACTGCAGATTAATTTACAGGTACAAGAAATAATTAGGAAATCAAAGAATGTGTTAGTCTCAATTGGAAGACAATCTAACTATAAAAGTAAAGACAATTTATTGTAGATTCAAAGCCTTGGTGAAACCACACCTGGAATATTGTACAGGAAGAAACTGCAAATGCTGGTTTAAACCGAAGATAGACACAAAATGCTGGAATAACTCAGCGGGACTGGCAGCATCTCTGGAGAGAAGGAATGGGTGACATTTTGGGTCGAGAACCCTTCTTTAGACTGATGTCAGGGGAGAGGGAGATGCATAGATAAGGAAGTACAGACTGAAGGAGATTTGGGTTTTGGTTTATTATGTTCAGTGAAAAGCTTTGTTTTACATTCTATCCAATCACATCAGATAATACTGTACATAAATACAATCAACTCAAACTCGGGTACAACAGGTAGAGCGAAGGGAAAAATACAGAGTACAGACTATAGTAGCGTATAGAACAATACAGAGTATAGACATTGTAGCGCAACAGTTCCAGAGCCAAAGTCCAATGTCTACAATGGGGTAGAGGTGAATCGGACAGTACCCTGGTTGAAGGAAGGACCATTTAGCGTCACCCATTCCTTGCCAGAGAAGCTGCATGTCCCGCTGAGTTACACCAGCATTTTGTGTCTACCTTCGATTTAAACCAGCATCTGCAGTTCTTTCCTACACCTAACCATTTAGATGCCTGATAACACAGGAAAAGAGGCTGCATCAGAGTCTGATGGTGCGTGCTTTTAAGCTTCTGTGTCTTCTGTCTGAGGGGAGCAGGGAGAAGATGAAACAGGGTGGAAAAGGTTTGGTTTAGTTTAGAGATACAGCACGGAAACAGGCCCATAGGTTCACTGAGTACACACCGATCAGTGATTCCTGTACACGAGCGCTACCCAATGTACACACAAGGGACAATTTACAATTTTTACCAAAGCCAATTAATCTACAAACCTGTGCGTCTTTGGAGTGTGGGAGGGAACTGGAGTGACTGAATAAAACCAATCGGGTCACGGAGAGAACGTACCAACTCAGTATAGGCAGCGCCCATGGGCAGGATCAAACCTGGGTCTTTGGGGCTGGAAGCCTGCAACTCTACCTCAGCGCCACTGTGCCACCTGTCTTTTATATTGGCTGCTTTTCCGAGGCAGCATGAAGTGTGGATTTCATTTTTTTTGTTTTCGGGATACAATGCGGAAACAGGCCCCTCGAGTCCGCACCAACCAGCGATCCCCGTACAATAACACTACCCTACACACATTAGGGACAATTTTACATTAATACATTTATACCAAACCAATTAACCACAAACCTGTATGTCTTTGGAGTGGGGGAGAACACCGAAGATCTCAGAGAAAACGCAGGTCACAGGGACAACGTCATCCATCCTGTTTCTCCAGAGATGCTACCTGACACATTGAGTAACTCCAGCATTTTGTGCCTATCTTCAGTTTTAACCAGCATCTCCAGTTCCTTCCTACACAGTGCTATGGAGCCAAAGTCATAGAGTACATTCAAAACAATGATTGATAGTTCTTTGCACCTTAAATGGAATCGAGGGATGCGGGATTAATGCAAGAAAATATGCATTGCCTTTTACAAAACCTTGGGATGTAGGCGATCAGTCCTATTTGTTACTCTAATGCTACTAAGTAACATTATCTTCAATGGTAGAACGGGGGAGGGGAGGGGGAAATGTTCTCTTCCTGCTTTTGCCACTTATGGAGACTCAAAGGACGGCAGTTGATCGAATTTGGTGCAAAAGATAAACTGCTGGGAGTATTAAGTAGGTTAAGCTGCATCTAAAGAGGCAAAAGTATGGTTGACGTTTTGTGTCAAGACCTTAGCATCAGGACTGGGAGGACATTCAGTCTGTTCTGACCTCCCCCATGTAATGATCATGGGTGACATAGTGGGACAGCTGCAGAATTTGCTGCCTTAAGCCCCTGTCCCAATTCGCCGATTTTTTTTAGGCGACTACAGGCGACTAGGCTGTCGCTGCACGGTCGCCGCGGTGTCGCGGGCATGATCGTGAGTAATCTCCAAAGAGTCGTAGCATCTTTCTGGTCGTCGCTGGATTGTGTGAAGGCTTGAAATTTTATCGGCGACTGTTGTTTTGACGCCAATGAGCGTAGCTTGACGTCTCCTGACGTGGGCGCTGTCGTAGGTTGTCGCTGGGTTGTCGCCAGGTGACGGAGGTTGTCGCCGGGTGACGGAGGTTGTCGCCGGGTTGTCGCCAGGTGACGGAGGTTGTCGCCGGGTCGTCGCCAGGTGATGTAGGTTGTCGCCGGTGCTGACTTCGGCGAATTCCAAGTGTGGACTTGATCTGATCATCCATCAGTGCAATGTGTCCATAAATGATGCTAGGTTTTGTCTGTTTTTGCACTTGTATTCTGTTTAAAGTTTGAATTTTAAAGTTTGAAGTTTATTTAAATTTATTGAAGTTTATTAAATATTTTTGTATGTTCTTATCAGCCTTTTAAAAAAAATATTTGTATATCAATAAAGGAGATTCTTGACATTTTGACAGAAAATTGATGTATGAAGTTATTGTGTTTCAGAGTAGTTTCTCATGGCATCACTTTCAAATAGTCATGATGCAGAATGATTGGAAACCCTACCGTACACCCCTTTTATAGGGAAAGTGGGTGAAACATGAATTGTCTTCAGTTGTCTTCAGTCTTCAGAGTCATAGCTTGTCGTAGCTTGTCGCGGGTGGATGTAGGTTGACTTTGGTTGTAGTAGGTTGTCACCTCTGTGGTGGTAGGTTGTCGTAGGTGCGGTCGTAGGTGGACGTTCTACTTGCGACGCCGGTTTTCGGTAGCTTGCCGTAGCTTAACATCGACTAGGTGGTAGGTTGTTGTAGCTTGTCATAGACATTGTCGTAGGGGGGGTCCAGTCACCGTTTGTTCGGCGACCTGTTACAATTATGACCGTCGCCGGCAGTCGCCTTAAAAAATGCCTAACTGGGACAGGGCCTTTACAGTGGCCGAAATGCAAGTTAAATCCTGACTATGAGTGCATTTGACATAGTTTTAAAATGAGAGGGGAACAAACCTGAGGGGCAACTTCTTTTAATGTAAACTGCGGTAGGTATTTTTAAGGGGCTGTCAGAAGAGGTCGTTGAGGCAGGTACTATCGTAATATTTAAGATACATTTAGACAGGTACATGGATTGGACAAGTTTAGAGGGATATGAGCCAAATGCAGGCAGGTGGAACTAGTCTAGTTGGGGCATGTTAGTCAGCATGGGCAAGTTGGACTGAAAGGCCTGTTTCCATGCTGTATGACTCTGAGATAAAATAATAGCATTTAACCTCAGGGTAAAGAGCCCACTGCTCTGTTTCCAACATTCAGATCAATGCAAAGTACCATCTCAAGCTGGTCACCATGAACTCGACTGTGAAATTAAAAAGTTAATCTTCTGGTCTGCCTCACAATAAAATGATATAGTACAAATACACACAGAAAATTGCTGGTTTTGGAGTCAAATCGAAAAAAATATTCCTGCAGATATTCTGTTTCCAATTACTAATGTCAAATATTTTCACTTCATTAACATTATCCCATTGTTTTCTTGGCTCCGCTTATCTGCTGCTCAAAATAAGATAAGAGTAAGGTGGTCGGCATTTCAAGTTGAGATTCTCCATCTGAACTGTGAATGCAGAGGGAAAATTTAGAATTTACTTTAGAGATACTGTGCGGAAGGAGGCTCTAAGGCCCACTAAGTCTGCGCCAACCAACAATCACTCCGAACTGTAGTTCTATCCTACATACTAGGGACAATTTACAATTTTTACCAAAACTAATTAACCTACAAACCTGCACGTCTTGTGGGAGGAAAGTGGAGCACCCAGAGAAAACCCATGCAGTTCATGGGGAGAACGTACAAACACCATACAGACAGTACCTGTAGTCAGGATTGAACCCGGCGCAGTGTGGCAATAACTCTACTGTTGTGCCATTGTGCCACCCACATTGTGTAAAGTATTTGTAAATGCATTGAGGTACCTGACGGATGCTCTGTATGTTCACAGCTTAACTTGCTTTAGTGGCAATTTAGACTGAACAACAAATTGGCAAATATGCTGTAGAAAGTAATCCATCTCGTATGAACAAAAAATGCCACTCGCAAACCCATCATATGTTAATCTGAATGTATACATCAGGATGCATCAAAGGCTTGTGATTCTGATAATCCGTTACTGCCTGTGCTATATAATAAGAGTTGGCCTCCCCACAACATCACATCAATAAATAAATTATGGGTATATAAACGAGCCTTCTTTACATTGGGTTCAGTTAAAATGAATCATCCAGAGTCATACAGCATAGAAACAGGCCCTTCAAACCAACTTGCCCACGCCGACCATCATGCCCCACTAGTCCCACCTGCCTGCGTTTGGCCCATATCTAAACCTATCCTATCCATGCACCTTAATAAATGTTTCTTCAATGTTGTGATAGTACCTGCTTCAACTACCTCTTCCAGCAGCTCGTTCCATACACCCACCACCCTTTGTGTAAAAAAAAGTTACCCCTCAGGTTCTTATTAAATCTTTTCCCCCTCACCTTAAACCTATGCCCTCTGGTTCTCGATTCCCATACTCTGGGCAAAAGACTTTACCTGATCTATTCCTCTCGTGATTTTGTGGAGTCATATTGTGCGGAAACAGGCCCTTCGACCCTACATGACCATGTCGATCAACATGCAACATCTAGGCTAGTCCCAACTGTTAACATTTGGTCCATATCCCTCTGAACCTGTCCTATCCATGTACCTTTGAAAAGATCTCTATAAGATCACCCCTCCCGAGCTCCAAGGAATAAAGCCCGAGCCTGAACAGTCTGACATTGAATGGAAAGTGTCACAGCAGCTGGTGAATTAATAATGTTTGTTGGTGCAAGGAATAAGCCATCAGAACTCCTGCCTGCAGCATTTGTGATATGTCTTTTATGTTCATAAAATAAATTTAATAAAAACCGATGGCATACTATCTCAGATATTTCCTTTCTAATGATTTTGTTTTATCTCTGTGACAGATATTTCCGGACAGACACTTTTCCTTTCTTGTGCCGAAAGCTTTCATTATCCAATTTTAAAATTTGAAACAAAGAAACAGAAAAATGAATTGTCATCAAAGGGGAGTAATCGTTCTTTTAGCAAGGCTTTCTGAATCCCATTTCTTATTCTATTTAATCAGGGGAACAATGCTTCAGCATTATCAGGACTGTTGTCAGGTCAGACATATTAGAGATTTAGAGATGCAGCTTTGCAATTGGCCTCTTCCCCAGCATTGTGGGAACAGCTCCAACAAAGACCGCAAGAAATCGCCGAGAGTTATGGATGCTGCCCAGACCATCACGGAAAGCAACCACGCTTCCATTAACTCCATCTACACTTCACGCTACCTCGGCAAGGCCACCAGCATTATCAAGGATGAGTCTTGCCCCAACCCACTCCCACTTCTCCCCTCTCCCAACAGGCAAGAGGTGTAAAAATGCACACCTCCAGACTCAGGGACAGTTTCTTCCCAGCTGTTATCAGTCAATTGAACCATCTTATTGTAATCATGTATAGTCTCTCCACTGACAGGTTAGGATGCCACAAAAGCTTTTCACTATACCTCAGTATACCTGACAATGAACAAAACAAAACAAAATTAATCTCATTGGATGCACGCCGACCATCGATCACCTGTTCACACAAGTTCTGTTATCCCACATTGTTGTTCACTCCCTACACACTAGGGGCAATTTTACAGAGGCCAAACCAGCATGTCTTTGGGATGTGGGAGGAAACTGAAGCACCCAAAGTAAACATGCGCATTCACAAGAAGAACATGCAAACTTCACCCAGTTCTATGTTCTTAGTTCTATGGTATCTCACTTTTGCATACAGTCCCTACACAGCAGCAATTATCATAGCCTAATTGATCTTCAATCAGGTCATTACAGGTAAGTGGGATTAGTCTTTTTAGGCCTGATGGTCGGCATCGATGTAATGGGCCGAGAGTCCTGTTTCTTTACTGCACAATTTTATGACTCCATGAACTAAAAAAAGTGTGGTAGGTCCTGGAAACAATGGCAAAAATATTTTTAGGAACAACAACTATTGTATATCTATCCAAAAAATTATTTTTTTCTTTTTGAGAAAGAAAGTTCTTAAGAACAGCCTGGTAAAGCTCTTCAAGATTATGAAAGGTTTGGTAGGAATAATGATGCAATGATGTCTCCACAGCGTAGAGTGAATAGACTGGGACCATAAATTAAAGATCAATACTGATGAATCCACTCTGCAGGTTGACAAGTTGATGAGAGAACATGGATTTGTTCAAGAGAAAGATCAATCGGCACAAGACAGGAAGAGTCTGTTGAGCAAAACACAAAGTGCCGGAGTAACTCAATGGGTCAGACAGCATCTCTGCAAGGAATGGACAGGTGACGCTTCAGGTCGGGGCCCTTCTTCTGACTGATTGTAATGGGAGAGAAACCTGGAAAATAGGTGGGGGCAGGACAAAGCCTGGCAAGTGATAGGTGGATACAGGTGAGGGTGAGGAGTTTGTTTGGAATGGGTGGAGTAAGTGACAAAGGGCAGAGTTGAAAAGGAGATGAAATGGAGTGACAGGTGGACAGGGACTGGGGTGGGGGAATATGTAGGAAGGAACTGTAGAGCTGGTTTAAACCGAAGATAGACACAAAAAGCTGGAGTAACTCAGTGGGACAGGCAGCATCTCTGGAGAGGAATGGGTGACGTTTCGGGTCAAGACCCTTCTTTAGACTGTGGGGGAAAGATAGGTGGGATAGTGGGGGAAATGGATGCACACCAGGATGGGGAGATAGAAAGTGAGAGGGAGTGGGGTTCAATGGTACGTTATTGTCACGTGTACCAAGCTGCAGTGAAATTCTTTGTTTTGAGTACAATTCAGTAAAATCATGCTAAACATAAACACAATCATGAATAAGTATAAAAGTGCGCTAATTATTGTATTACGCAGGTCCGTCACCGATTTTTCTGGCACTCTTGTTTCCAGGGACTTTCTGGATTACCGTTTTGCCAGACTACCAGTGATCACAGCCTCCAAAAGGAGTCCAAAAGGTACTAGAACAGTCCCCATCAGTAAGGGTGTCAGGGATTATGGGGAGGAGGCAAGAGAATGGGGTTGAGAGGGAAAGATAGATCAGTCATGATTAAATGGCAGAGATGACCTGATGGGCCGAATGGCCTAATTCTGCTCCTAGAACTTATGAATATAAGCTTCAATGTTACCTCCCCTGGTGCCTCAGTTGGATTCCTGGATGAAATCCCTGGATGACACTCCAGTAATTTAAGCTTTAGTGGAATGTAAACAATGGCATGGACCATTTGGTTTGCCTGTGAGATTTACATGCCATCTAACACTTTGTGATATTATCTTGGTGCAGTATCACAGCACTGAAAACACTTCCCTTTATATTGTGCGGCAGTATTCCACAGTAAAAAATATAAATCAATGCTACAGTTACAATGCTCACACTTGGCACTGGTAATAGGAGATACAAGTTCTGAATTCCCAATGGAAAAGCTTGCAAAGTAAAGCATCCTCTGCTAAAAGCCAGTTATTTTAATAAAAATATTGTAAGGTTGCCGTAGATTCCAGCTGTTCAAAGTCAACTGTGTTCAGCTCTGAGTTTGAAAATCCTATTTCTTGATTCTGCACGAAATGAAGATATTATTCGCAACAAGCCTTTGATGACCATAAGCCATTGGAGCAGAATTAGGCCATTCAGCCCATCGAGTCTACCCTGCCATTCAATTATGATTGATTTTTCCCTCTCAACCCCTTCTTTTCCATCCTTCTCCCCATAACCTTTGATGACCTTACTAATGCAGAACCTATCAATCTCTGCTTTAAAAATACCCCATGTCATGGTCTCCATAGCCATCTGTGGCAATTAATTCCACAGATTCACCACCCTCTGGCTAAAGAATGCATCTTTATCTCTATTCTAAAGGTACATCCTTTCATTCTGAGCAAGAGCCCTTAAGTCCTAGACTCTCCCACTACTGGAAATATCCTCTCCACATCCACTAAATGTGCACGGATTGAAGACAATACATGATTACAATCAAGCTATCCACAGTGTTCAAATAGATGATAAAGGGAATAACATGAATAACGTTTAGTGTGGGATAAAGTATAGTAAAATCTGGTCAAAGATAGTCCGAGGGTCTCCCATGAGGTAGATAGTAGTTCAGGGCCGCTCTCTAATTGTTGGAAGGATGGTTCAGTTCCCTGATAACAACTGGGAAGAAACTGTTCCTGAATCACACTTCTGTACTTTTTGCCCGATGAGAGAGGGGAGAAGAGGGAGAGGCCAGGGTGTGACTCATTCTTGATTATGCTGGTGGCCTTGCCGAGGCAGCGTGAGGTGTAAATGGAAGAGAGGTGGGTTTGTGTGATGGTCTGGGCTGCGTCCACAATTCTCTGCAATTTCTTGCGGTCTTGGATGGAGCTGTTCCCAAAGCATGCTGTGATGCATCCCGATGATTTTCCTTGATGGGTAATGCTACATTGTTAGAAAATATCGATTTAAATCCGTAAGTTGTTTGTGCCCCAACCATTTTCAATTCATGCAATGTTTTTAACGAAGACGATAATATGTCTATGCCACGTTGAATGAAAAAAACTTACAAAGTGATAAGAGAGGCAAATTACATCAGTATTATTAACAATCCCTTATTTACATTTAGAGTAAGTCTCATGGTTAAATTTATTCCCTCTGGATCGAGTCCAATATCATGCGCTTTTCAAAGCAATCCTGAAATACAGTGATGAATGCATAACATTTCCCTGTTGAACAAAAGTGAACATGGGTGATTAAAATACATTATTTATGATTGGATTGATTGCAGGTTACTGACCAAAATAATTCTTGATGCTGTGAACAGACTGTAGATCCCAGTGAAATGTGATTTTAAAATTTTTATTGTGACGTTCATGGTAAATGAGGGCGGTTGTATTCAAAAGTCTAGTTTATAGAGATTAAAAATGCAAATTTGAATTCAAACTGGGCAATAAAATAAATTGCATCTGCTATCTGGCAGCGTGTTCCTCCTATAGGAGTGCGCATTGTTAGAAATTAATTTCAGTAAATCCAGTGATTAGGTGTCATGAATTGTGTATTGCCATTAATCTGGGTAAACACATTTCAGTAATGTTCAATGCACAGCCCAACTTTGGCAATGTCAACTAGGACAATGGGTGTGATGGTAGCTTCTGCCAGTTTCCCATAAAGAAGCAACGGAATTTATAATGCAGGGAAAGAATTAGGTCACATAATTGTCAAAATTGACAATGCAAAAGTAAGCCGTTCAGCTCATAATCAAGGATAGGTCTCACCCCCGGACATTCCTTCTTCTCCCCACTCCCATCAGGCAAAAGTACAGGAGTGTAAAAACGGCCACCTCCAGATTTGGCGACAGTTTCTTCCCAGCTGTTGTCAGGCAACTGAACCATTCTATCAATAACTAGAGAGTCACTAAAAGGGACTTTTAGGGGACGAGATGGGCATATGAATATGCAGGGTTAGAGGGATATGAATCATGTGCAGGTAAAACAGATTAGTTTAATTTGGCATCATGTTCAGCACAGACATTGTGTGCTGAAGGGCCTGTTCCTGTGCTGTATAGTTCCATGCTTTGGATTTTTTTTAAGTTGAAGACTACACCCTCTCTCCAGTTGTGGCTCTGATGATAATTTATCTTTAGCAGTACAGTTGTGCTCCTTTGGCAACAGGAGAACAGGTAGCCCATTATATGTAATTATCTCAAATCTTCAAACGCCGCTACAAACCTTTTATTATGCACATGTATTTAATTAATCAGGCAGATCACAGAACATCTGAACAATCTGAAATGTGGTTTCAGTTCAGCATGATCAGGTTAGTTTATCTTGGCATCATGTTCGACACAGACAATGTTCAGTTTAGTTTAGATATACAGAGCGGAAGCAGGGCCTTCGGCTCACCGAGTCCGCGCCGACCAGCGATCACCTGGACTCTAACACTATCCTACACACTGGGGACAACTTACAATCTTTACCGCAGTCACCAAGACAGAATCCCCCTCGTTCTCACCTTCCACCCCACCAGCCAGCGGATCCAACATATCATCCACCAACATTTCCGTCACCTACAACGGGACCCCACCACTGGCCATATCTTCCCATCCCCTCCCCTCTCTGCGTTCCGCAGAGACCGTTCCCTGGTCCACTCGTCCCTTCCTACCCAAACCACCCCAACCCCGGGCACTTTCCCCTGCAACCGCACGAGATGCAACACCTGTCCCTTTACCTCCCCCCTCAACTCCATCCAAGGACCCAAACAGTCTTTCCAGGTGAGACAAAGGTTCACCTGCACCTCCTCCAACCTCATCTATTGCATCCGCTGCTCTAGATGTCAACTTATTTACATCGGCGAAACCAAGCGCAGGCTCGGCGATCGCTTCGCTGAACACCTGCACTCGGTCCGCATTAACAAAACTGATCTCCCGGTGGCCGAGCACTTTAACTCCCCCTCACATTCCCAGTCTGACCTTTCTGTCATGGGCCTCCTCCAGTGCCATAGTGAGGCCCGCCGGAAGTTGGAGGAGCAGCACCTCATATTTCGCCTGGGCAGTTTGCAGCCCGGTGGTATGAACATCGACTTCTCCAACTTTAGATAGTTCCTCTGTCCCTCCCTTCCCCTCCTCCTTCCCAGATCTCCCTCTATCTTCCTGTCTCCACATATATCCTTCCTTTGTCCCGCCCCCCTGACATCAGTCTGAAGAAGGGTCTCGACCCGAAACGTCATCCACTCCTTCTCTCCCGAGATGCTGCCTGACCTGCTGAGTTACTCCAGCATTTTGTGAATAAATCGATTTGTACCAGCATCTGCAGTTATTTTCTTAACCTACAAACCTGTATGTCTTTGAATTGTGGGAGGAAACCGGAGCACCCGGAGAAAACCCACATGGTCACGGGGAGAACGTACAAACTCCATACAGACAGCACCTGTAGTCAGGATCAAACTTGAGTCTCTGGTGCTGTAAAAGGCAGCAACTCTACCACTGTGCTCCCCTTATGTTCTAATTTGTGCTTTGCTAACACAATGGTTCAGCAGCAGAGTTGCTTCCTTACAGTGCCAGTGACTTGGGTTCATTCCTGGCCTCAGCTGCTGTCTGTACGGAGTGTTCTCCCTGTGACCACCTGGGTTTTCTCCTGGTGCTCCCACACTCCAAAAACATACAGGTTTGTAGGTTAATTGGCTTCTGTAAATTGTCCCCAGTGTTTAGGATAGTGCTAGGGTATGGGGTGATAGGTGGTCAGTGCGGGCTCGGTTGGCCAAGGGGCCAGTTTCCATGCTGTATCTCTAAAATCTAAAGTCAAGTCTAAAGAAGGAGAGTGTAGGGGGATGATAAAGAAAACCACACCGCACACTGTATCCAACGAAACCAACTACAATCCCCCTGATCCAGAGGCAATGTTACCTCAAGAACAAGACAGAAGGTCCTTTTCAGGACCAGCAGTCACAGTTCTGTCTTTCAATGTTGAAGGAATTTCAGCAGCTAAACAGGAGCTACGAGGTGACATCTGTGTCATAAATCAGTGTCAAGCTCTGTGTTTGCAAGAGACACATCGTGGCCCAGATGACATCCGACCCCATATTCCTGGCATGAGATTGGTGATTGAAAGGCCACATGAACAGTGTGGAAGTGCAATTTTTGTCCAATTGGGCATCCCAGTCTGTTCCACATCTATATTTGATGAGAATGATATTAAGTATTGACAGTGCATATTGATGGAGACATTTTGATTACCTCTGTCTACAAACCACCCACTCGGGAGTTTCACATGTCTCCTGATGTGGTTGGTAAGTGCAGAAACAAAATCTTCAAAGGAGACTTTAATTACAACAGTAGTCGATGGGGCTATCAAGATACAGATGAGAATGGAAAGCTGTTGGAAAACTGGATGGATTCACACAATCTCCATCTCATCCATGACCCTAAGCTTCCACGGTCATTCAACAGTGGACGATGGAGAAGGGGATATAATCCAGACCTCATTTTCTTCAGTTCCAACCTAGCGCCCATGAGCTCCAAACTTGTCCTAGATCCGATTCCCAATTCCCACATCGCCCAATGGGGATCCAACTTCAAGCTGTTGTCCAACCTGAGATAACACCCCTATGAAGGCATTTCAACTTCAAAAAGGCGGACAGGCAGGGCTTTGCTATGGACCTTGACCAGTCGATTGGGGATTTGGAGTCTACACCTGAAGCATATGATCAATTCGTGCTAAGAGTATGGAAGTCGTCGAGAAGACATATCCCTCGAGGCTGCCGCACGGAATATGTACCTGACCTTTTGCCAGATTCTGCAGCCATTATATGCTGGATACAAGGAGAAGTATGAAGCCGACCCCTTTTCTGCTGATACTATAGTCACCGGGGAAGCTCTTACTGCAGCTATCGCATCTGATTGGCGCAAGTCGTGGCAGGATCTGATTGAATCCGTGGATATGACACACAGCAGCAAGAAGGCTTGGGCCACTCTCAATCGGATTAACAAGAACCCAAAGAAGACCAAGTCACTCCATACTGACCGGCCTATTGCTAATCAGGTAGCACACCAACTCCTACTCAATAGCAAAACTGACTCACCAGTGACAAAGCAGAAACCCCAGCAGTGCATCTGATAACCCACAACTGTGTCAGCCTTTCACAATGAAAGGACTAGATGCTGCTATCTGCACAGCCAAAATATGTAAAGCTGCAGGTCTGGATAACATCATGACTGAACAGATTAAGCACCTTGAACCAACTGCAAAACAGTGGCTGCTGGCCATGTTTAACACCTGCATGGAGAGATATCACATCCCAAAGATCTGGCGTCACGCACGTGACAAAGCATTGCTGAAGCCAGGCAAAGATCCTTTAGCAACAAAGAGCTACAGGCCAATATCACTTCTTTGCCACACCTACAAGCTGTTTGAGCAACTCATCTTGACTCGCCTCAGCCAGGTGATAGAGCCATCCCTAATAAAGGAGCAGGCAGGGGTTCTGGCCTGGGAAGTCCTGCACAGGTCAGCTTCTCAATCTCACCCAACACAAAGAGGATGGCTTTCAGGAAGGTGTTATCACAGGCAAGGCTTTTCCAGACCTTTCAGCCGCTTATGATACAGTCAACCATCACCGACTGTTACACAAAATACTTAATTTGACACACAACTTGCATCTAACCAACCTGGTGAAGATTCTGGCCAAAAACAGACGCTTCTTTGTCGAGCTGTCAGGAAAGAAACTCCCTGGTCCACTTATCCCTTCCCACCCAAACCACCCCCTCCCCAGGTACTTTCCCCTGCAACCGCAGGAGATGCAACACCTGTCCCTTCACCTATCCCTTCGACTCTCTATCCCCTCCTTCCCAGTTCTCCTACTAGTCTTCCTGTCTCCAACTACATTCTATCTTTGTCCCGCCCCCTCCCCTAACATCAGTCTGAAGAAGGGTCTCGATTCGAAACGTCACCCATTCCTTCTCTCCAGAGATGCTGCCTGACCCGCTGAGTTACTCCAGCATTTCATGTCTACCTAGGGAAACAAAGATCCAGAGAACATAGGTTTAAGTTGAGAGGGAAAGATATAATAGGAACCTGAGGGGCAACTTTTTCATACAAAGGGTGGTGGGTGTATGGAACAAACTGCCAGGGAAGGTAGTTGAGGCAGGTACAATCGCAACATTTAAAAGACGGGTACCTGGACAGGATAGGGATGTTGGCCAAACACAGGCAGGTGGGACAAGTGTAGATAGAGCATCCTGGTCGGTAGGGGCAAGTTGGGCCGAAGGGTCTCTTTCCATGCTGTATGACTCTATGACTAAGCCAAAGAACTGAGGAATTGTGTATTAGTTGGGATTTAATACAGCAGCCAGTTGTCCAGCTTATTTACCGAAACCACTTTGGCATGAATTGATTGCCCATTGAAAAGTCACGTTAATATAGTTTATTGTGGTTGGATTCCACAGATTAAAATTAATTCTTAAATGGCTGCCTTTTATTGCAATTACTTCACATTTATTAGATAAAGATGTTTTTGGAAATTGCATCTACAGGAAAATAGAGATAATAAGAAGTTGGGTATGGACCTCGTGAAAGTGAGAACAGGGATGAAATTGGCTTCAAAATTAATAACATGCTTGAGTTATTTCTGAAAATTTTTAAAGATTTTCCAATTGCTATTTTTTAAAGTAAGTATATTTGTTTTCTTCGGATATGGTAACAAAATTAAAGTCCATCCTTAGCAGCAAAGATTCAGGACTGTTATCAGAGTGAAAAGCAGATTTCACTAACATGTACAAAAACCAGTAATGGGGAACATACAGTGAAACACTGAACGCACTGCACAGAAATTCTAGAACCGAGTCACAGGAACAGGCACTGAATCCATGTTGAAACAAGGAACTGCAGATGCTGGTTTATGCAAAAGGACACAAAATGCTGGAATAACTCAACAGGTCAGGCAGTATCTCTGGAGACCATGGATAGGTGATGTTTCACGTCAGGACCCTTATTCAGACTGATTGTGAGGGGGTGGGGTGAAAAGGGGGGGGGGGGGGGAGGGGGGGGAAGAAAGCTGGGAGGGAGTAAAGGCAGGTCAAATCATGGCAGGTAATAGAACAGACACAGGTGAGGAGGTTTCAATAGGCAGATGATTGGAACAAAGTCATCATAGAGTCATACGGCCTGGAAACAGGTCCTTCAGCCCAACTTGCCCACGCCGACCAACATGCCCCATCTAGTCCCTCTGCCTGCATTTGGCTCATATCCCTTTAAACCTGTCCTATCAATGTACCTGTCTAAATGTTTCTTAAACGTTGTTATAGCATCTGCCTCAACTACATCTCCTGGCAGCTCGTTCCATATACCCACCAACCACCCTTTGTGTAAAAAAAAAAGTTACACCTCGGATTTACGATTAAATTTTTCCCCCTTCACCAAAGGCCAGAGATTAAAACAGAAGGTGAGATATGGAAGGATTGAATAGCTGCAAATTGTGAAGAAAATGTAGGTGGAGGGGGGAGCGGAGAAATAGGTGCGAGTTCATGTGGGGCACAGGGGAAGTGGGAAGAGAAGACAGAAGGGATGTGGGGGGGGGAAACAGAGGGCAAGGAGGGTTACCTAAAAGTGGAAGATTCAATGTTCAGATTCTTTGTTGCTGTGAATCTGAAACAAAAACAGAAATTGGCTGCAATCGTCCAGCAGTTGCGGCAATGATGGAGTGATTAAACTGTGGACCTTGTCGGTTTCTGTTATCACCTCCTCCAGCTCATAGTGTCAGCTGGTTCAGATGACCCAGAATGGAGGGACATGGATCACGTGCAGGCCAAGGTTAGTTTATATTGGAAAAAACAGACACAAAGTGCTGGCATAAATCAGCGAGTCAAGCAGCATCTCTGAAGAACATGGATAGGTGATTTCAGATTCGGATGTCTGAAGAGGAGACCCGACCCAAAACATCACCTATTCATGTTCAATAGAGATGCTGCTTGACCCACTGAGTTATACCAGCTCTTTGTGTCTTTTTTTTGTACACCAACACCTGCAGTTCTTTGTTCCTACTTAGTTTATCTTGGACTCATGTTTGGCACCGACATTGTGGGCTGATGGGCCTGCTCCTGAACTGTATTATTCCATGTCGTATGTCCTAATTTGTGCTTTAATAACACAGAAGCCAAAAAGCAGAGGAATAACGCTATAGTTGTTCTTTTCTGACCTTCTAATATCCCATCACAAAGACCACAGTCCCAACTTTCTATCATTATCCATTCCAATTTACCATAAAGGCGTTGAGATTTTGTTCATGTAATGTGTAAACAATAAACTACAATGAGTAGGCATATATCCTCCATGAAATACATTGGTGACATGAACAGATTTATGAGATAATTAAAAAAAAATTAGAGCTAGGGCGGTACAGTGATGCAGCGCTAGAGCTGCTGCCTTGCAGCGCCAGAGACCCAGGTTCGATCCTGACTACAGGTGCTGTCCCTATGGAGTTTTCAGGTTCTCCCTGTCACTGCGTGGGTTTCCCCAGGTGCTTCGGTTTCCACCCACACTCCAAAGACGTTCAGGTTTGTAGGTCAATTGGCTTGGCCAAAATTGTGAAATGCCTCTAACGTGTGGGATGGTGCTGGTGTGTGGGGATTGCTGAGCTGCACGGACTCGATGGGCCAAAGGGCTTTGCTTTTACGCTGTATCGATAAAGTCTAAAAGTCGAAAGTAAAATCCTCTAATTCCTCTGTAATCCAGTTCCTTCTGAAACCCAGCAAGAGTGTAACCCCAGTTATTGAATTTGATTTTACGACCTCACATTTGTAGGGATTAAAATGGGGATTCTAAGTTGCCGGTTTCCCTGTAGTCAGAGTGATACAGCAAGAAAACAGGCCCTTCGTCCATTTTGTTCATGCTGACCAAAATGCCCCATCTATGTTAGTCCCATTTGCCTGCCTTTGGTCCAAATCCCTCTGACCTCCCCACACCCTCATCTATCACCTGCCAGGCTTTGCGCTGCCCTTCCTCTCTTCCAGGTTTCTCCTACACCCACCCCTCCTACAATCAGTTTGAAGAAGGGCCCTGATCCGAAACGTCACCTATCCATGTTCTCGAGCGATGCTGCCTGGCCCGATGAGTCACTACAGCACTTCTTCTCCCTCTGAACCTTTCTGACCCATGGACCTATCTCAGTGTAGACACAACATCTCCAGAGAGAAGGAATGTATAATGTCAAGACCCTTCATCAGTCTCAACCCAAAATGTCACCCATTCCTTCCCTCCAGAGATGTTGCCTGAATCATTTAGTTACTCCAGCATTTTGTGTCCATTTTCGGTGTAAACCAGCATCTGCAGTTCCTTCCTACACATACCTGTCCAAGTATCTTTAAAATATTGTTTGAGTACCTGCCTCAACCACCTCCTCTGGCAACATGTTCCATCTACCCACCACCCTCTGAGTAAAAAAGGTACCTCTCAAGTTCATAGTAAATTGTTTCCCTCTCACCTTCAACCTATGCCCTCTGGGTCTTGATTCCCTTGCATTGGGTAAAGATACAGGGTCCAACAGGGACATTTATGAAAAAACAAGGAACTGCAGATGGTGGTTTACCAAGGAAAGAAAAAATTCTGGGGTAACTCCAGGGACAGCGCAATGGCACAGCAGGAGAGTTGCAGACTTACAGCGCCAGAGACCTGGGTTGAATCCTGGCAACGGGTGCAGTCTGTGCAGAGATGTACGTTCTCCCTGTGACTGCGTGGGTTTTCTCCTGGTGCTTCGGTTTCCCCCATACCCCAAAGACGTTTGGGTTTGTAGGTTAATTGGCTGGTGTAAAAATTGTAAATTGTCCCTAGTGTGTAGGATAGTGCTAGTGTAAGGGATGATCACTGGTCGTCGTGGACCTGGTGGTTCGAAGGGCCTGTTTCCATTGCTGAATCTCTAAAATCTAAAATCTAAAAAAAACTTAGCGGTCAGGCAGCATCCCTGGAGAACATGAATAGGTGATGTTTTGGGTCGGGACCCTTCTTCAGACCTGACTGGTCCCAACCCAAAACCTCACCTATCCATGTTCTCCAGGGATGCTGCCTGACCCACTGAGTTACTCCAGCATGTTGTGTCTTTCCGGGGACATGTGTGGAATTGCCACATCACCGTTCGTGCTGAGAGACGGGCAGCTCTGTGTTGTGAACCTTTGCCCGACATTATTACTAAAGACCCTTACATTTGGCAGAGTGAAGTCTTTATCACGATTTTAGACAGGAGTGAGATGTGAACCCATCTTCAGTACTTCATCAGCATTGTCCTTTGAGAACAGGAGATCTGAACAATTGCATTTCTTCTGTCTGTCGGTTAACGAGGCGCAGGATGCTTGGAAAGAAAAATGTTAGGCTATTTCCTCCGAGTACTTTGGTGACATTTGTCTCTGATATTACCTTTGATGAAAAGGTATGCGGCGAGGTCAAGAGCCCGACTTGAAATGTCAGTGTATTATCATTGCGACTGGCTCAAAAATCTCCAGGAGCTACATCATACTTCAGCCCATACTCATCATCTTAAGTGCAAATGGAAGGGAGTGAGCAGGTCTGATCTAGTGGCATTTTAACCGTCTGATGGCATGTTATGCCAGGGTGACAGCTCCCGATTTCACAGCTACGTTTTTATATCAGGCTGTTGTGTGAATGATTCTTTTACCAACTTGTGTGGCCATTGTCTCTTTTTGGATTACAACACCAGCAGCTTCATACAGGTCCACCACCGATTATCCGGCAACTGGTGGTCCGGCACGTCCTTTAATCCGGACAAAATTACGTGAGTGCACTTGGAATCCTTCCCGGACCCCCCCCCCATCCCCCCCCCCCCCCCCCCCCCGACCCAAAATGTGGTGCCGAGGCCGGGTGAGGCGGCCGATCTCAACCTCATCAGGACTTCTACGCCGATTGGTGGGTCGAATTTGCCTCCTGTGGCCGGGGCTCTGGAACTGCAGCCCAGCCGGAGCTGACAGATCCGCTCCCATAGCTGACTTCCGTGGCCAACTTTGCAGACTGGTATCTCACCCCCTCTACCCCCCCCCCCCCCCCAGGCCATGACCTCCATTGGCATGGTAAAACGGGTAATCCAGCAAGGCTCTGGAACCAATGGTGCCGGAAATACAGTGGTGGGCCTGAATTAGAAACCATCTTAATACCGTAGAAACAAGGAAATGCAGATGCTGGTTTATACAAAAGCTCAAAGTGCTGAAGTAACTCAGTGGGTCAGGCAGCACCTTTGGAGAATGTGGATAGGTGAGTTTTTTGCTGGACACCCTCATCTTCTGAGTCTGAAGGGTCCCTACTCAAACGATCACCTATCCACGTTCTTTGGAGATGCTACCTGAGCTGCTGAATTTCTCCACCACTTTGCATGGTTGTTTTTTCATCATATTACTGTGACTGCACTCTGAAAATTATTCTTCGAAGAAAGGTATTTGAGATTCTATGTAAAAACATTGTGAGAGGCTTTCAGCATAATTTGTATGCTTGGCATTTAACAGCATGACATATTATCATTTCCAAGTGACTTTCTCATTATGCCTCGTTCCCAAATCACTTTGAAGCCAAGGAAGTGCTTAATTGTATCTCGGTTTGTATTGAACCATAGGATGCAATGTGATCCATTTGTACACAGTAAGTTCCCACAGGCAGCAATGATAATTCCCATGTAATCTCACTTTTAGTGATGTTGATTTGGAAGTTAAATATTGAACTTGATGCTGAGAAAACATTGCTGCTCTTTGACAAAAATCATAAGACCATAAAGCATAGTAGATTAGACCTTTCGGCCCATCGAGTTGATTACACCATTCGATCGTGGCTAATCTGTTTTCCCCCCTCAAATCAGTACTCCCCATAACCTTAGATGCTCTTACTAATCAAGAAACTATCAATCTCCGCTTTAAGAATACCCACTGCCCTGGCCTCCACTGCCGTCTGTGGCAATGAATTGCACAGATTCACCACCTTCTGACGAGAGAAATATCATTTATTTATTTATGTTTCTGGTCAGTACAATACAACAGATTGACCATACAATTGTGAAAGTTAAATAGTACGAAATCATTACATCAAAAATACAACAATATAATCACACATGATATTCTCTGCCCGAAAAAAAAAGGTGAAGGCAGAAGCCAAAGCTTATTGTGCCGACCCTTAATACTTAACAAAGCATTACCCGAACTAGCCAAAATAGCAGTGAAACAAAACAATAAAACAAAATGTAATAAAAAAAACCCACAACATTATAAGTCAGAAGCAGATAAACAAAACATAGAAAGAAACACAAATATAATCAAGAAACATAATTTCTGTCATGTCAGTCATTTCTCAGTGCTGATCACATATTTTGTATCTTTCAAACATAATGTTTTTGAACATTTTCTTGAATTTACACTTATTACTGCACTCTTTTAATTCATTGTTGCAACTATAAGTTCACACTTCTTCCTACTCCTTTTCGCACATGTAAAGACGTTAAGTAATGGATGAAATTCTTTGTATTTCTTCTGTTTTTTTGTTTATTTTGTTTTTTAATTGATGTCTTTTAACATGTACGAAATAAAATGAAATGAAATTCCATAAATTGACCCCTTTAACAGTCACACATCTATTTTTCACATTTGTCCTTATCCTCTTTTTTTCAAACATATAATTTCCCCAGAGTGGATACCTGCTCTCCCTCACTGAAAACAAACCTTGGATACGGTCAGGAAGTGTTCTTTCTTTTGATCTTAACATTATTTGTAGAGTATTAAAGTCTACTAGGTCCATAAAATTTAGGGCATATGATTTCATAAATAATGGGTTGGTTGGGTCATTATTTTGTCTTCCATCACAGTGAGGGTGTGCCTAGAGCAATCACTGTGATGGCTGTTTTATGTAAAAAAAATTGTATCTGTATGTCTTGTGCTCTTTAATGTCTACTGCCGGACCCTGACGTGAGAGGACGCTGGCGTTGAGTATTCGCCGCTTTTCCGTCAGGATAGTTTGTTTCAATGTTAATTGTTTTTGTAAAGCGCTTTGAGCATGTGATAAGGCGCTATATAAAATAAATGGATTATTATTATTATTATTATTATTATAACCAGCCTTATTGACAATTCTTATGGCTCTTTTTTGCAGTATAAAGATTGAATTAGTGCCAGTTTTGCAGGTGTTTCCCCATACTTCCACACAATATGTAATTATGGAACAATGAGTGAGCAATATAAAGTAAATAGTGAATTTTGATTCAAGATGTCTTTAGTTTTGTGCAGTATTGCAATGGATTTAGACAGTTTTGATTTGATATGTTTTATGAGGTTTCCAACAGAGTTTATGATCTATTATCACTCCCAAGAATTTATTTTCACACACTCTTTCAATTTCTACATCATTAATCATCAGTGTTACCTCAGAATTTATTTTACAATTTCCAAACACAATAAATTTTGTTTTACGTAGATTTAATGACAATTTATTAGTATCAAACCACTTCTTTAGGGTTTCCAATTCCCCTTTAACTGTGTCCAAAATTTGCTTCAAGTTTTTCCCTGAACAAAATTAATTTGTGTCATCCGCAAATATAACTAAATAACTAAATGTAACAATTTCGACACCTTACAAATATCATTTATATAGAGCAAAGATTCCTCCTCATCTCCTTTCTAAAGGTATGTCCTTTTATTCTGAGTCTATTATCTCTGAGCCTAGACTCACTAGTGGAAACATCCTCCCCCACATCTACTCTACTTTCACCACTCTAGTCATTAACAATTCCACTCTGTGAGAAAGGTTCTGAAACATCCTCGCCACATCCATTCTCTCTAGCTCTTTAATTATCGGGTCCTGGGAAAGGATAATGAAAGGCCACAAAATCATAGGATCTTAAGTCATGTGAAAGGTTGGAGTTAATGCCTTATAAAAAATAAACTTTCTTCATTAGTGTTGCATTCCCTAACTCAAGCAATGAAGTTCTCCATTCTCAGGAGTATGTGCTGAATTAACAGATACCTATTGTAGCACAATATGATCCATCAGATGAGATGATAAAAGGATGTACCTAGCAAGATGAGGAGGAATTTATTTAGTTAGAGGGTGGTGAATCTGTGGAATTCATTGCCACTGACAGCTGTGGAGGCCAAATCATTGGGTAATGTCAAGGCACGGATTGACAGATTCCTGACTAATAAGGGTGTCAGGGGTTATGGGGAGAAGGCAGGAGAGGGGAGTTGAGAGGGAACGATGGATTTGCCATGATTGAATGGCCGATGGACCAAATGGCCTAAATCTGCTCTTATAATTTATGAACATAAATAGCGGACTTGTTTGCTTTCTCAAGTGGATGAAAAAATTTCCTATGGCCTGACTGCCGATCACAATGGCACAGCGATAAAGCTGTAGCCATTCAGCTCCAGAGACCCAGGTTCAATCCTGACCATGGCTACTCTCTGTATGGAATTTGTACGTTCTGCCCGTAACTTGCATGGGTTTTCTCCGGGTGCTCCAATTTCCTCCCGCACGTGAAAGACGCACTGGTTTGTAGGTTAATTGGCTTTGTAAAATTGTAAATTGTCCCTAGTATGTGTAGGATAGTGTTAGTGTGCTGGGATCACTGGTCGGCATGGACTTGGTGGGCTGAAGGGCCTGTTTGGACTTGTTGGGCCGAAGGGCCTGTTTCCACCCTGCATCTCCAAACTGAACTAGACTGTGAAGAAAGTGGGGTTTCTCCCCAATACCCTAGCCAATATTTTAATGTTGGTCAACAACACTAAAGTAAATGGTCTGATCGAGAGTGTTTAATTGTCATACATGTTGACAACACTACAAACAAATTCATGCATGCAACAGCTTAACAGGCCCACAAATGCAATATATGCAGATAACATTTAATAAACAAACTAATCAATTAATTAATAACTGCAATACAAGTGCAAAAACCAAGTTCCTTGTGTCCTAGTATAATTAAGGACTGTCCATAAAAGTTGAGTTTCGTGTCGAAACAAGGAACTGCAGATGCTGCTTTACGATAAAAGGACACAAAGTGCTGGAATAACTCAATGGGTCGGGCAGCATCTCTGGAGAACTTGGATAGGTCACGTTTCGGGTCAGGTCCCTTCTCCAGACTGAAGGGTCCCGACCCGAAACGCCACTTATTCAATTTCTCCATACATGCTGTCTGAATTTACTCCAGTTGAGGGCGGCACAATGGCGCAATGGTAGAGTTGCTGCCTTGCAGCGCCAGAGACCCGGGTTCAATCCTGACTACGGGTGCTCCAGTTTCCTCCCACATTCCAAAGACGTGCATGTTTGAACGTTAATTGTTTTTTGTAAGTTGTCCCTCGTGTGTAGGATAGTGTTAATATATGAGGTGATTGCGGGTCGGCTCGAGGAAACACATATTTGGAATGTGGGAGAAAACCCACGCGGTTACAGGGAGAACGTACAAACTCTGTAAGGACACCACCCGTAGTCAGGATCGAACCCGGGTCTCTGGCACTGTAAGGCAGCAACCCTACTGCTGCAGCACCGTGCCATCCTCACTGTTTGGTTGATCATACTTCATTATTCATCAAAAACAAACCTCGCCTGGATCAACCTAATATCTGCCAAGCTTTGTTCTGCCTCTTCTCCCTTCCAAATTTCACCCCCCCCTTCCTCCCACTCCACCCCGACAATCAGTCTGAAGAAGTGTCCTGACCTGAAACGTCACTTATCCATGTTCTCCAGGGATATTGCCTGAGCCATTGAGTTACTCCAGCACTTTGTGTCTTTCATTATCCAAGCTTTTGTTCACCTGTCTTGGATGAAATCATCTTGTGTCAATTCACAACATGAACGATGTTGTAAGGATGATTCCTAAGAATACTTTCCCTGAGGTTTTCAGTATGGGGGAGATGGGCCACAATGATTCTTCAACCAAGGGTCTGTTTTGATCCGAGGAACGTCAAGCTCCATGGAGTAAATTTGGAGTCTATTTAATTGGAAGTAGGAACAAAAGTCAAAAGCGGCCAATACAGAATAATTATGAAGTTCAAAGGATTTGATCTGAGTCCATTCTGCTTGAGAAATATTTCCTCTGCTCTGGGTGAGCAAGCATCAGTGGTTTTCAAATAAGATTTCAAATGTTTGACGTTTGACTACAAATAGTGGATGATAAATGAGCACATCATAAAGAACACTTTGTTTTGAGAATCAGATGTGAAACAATTTTAGCTGGTAACAGCTCATGACTCTTTGCTGAAACCTGGTTCACTATTAATTGTTGCCAGAACTTTCAATTTCACAGATGTAGTTTATGTATTGATATTTACTGCTGTGGGAGTGAGTTGAAAATTAAGATAAATGCTTCCTAATGCTTAAAATTCTGAAGTTTAGCACAAAGTTTTCATTGGACTTTAGACTTTAGAGATACAGCACGGAACAGGCCCTTAGGGCCACTAAGTCTGTGCTGACCAACAATCACCCCGCACACTAACTTACACACACTGGGGACAATGTTACAACTTACCAAAGCCAATTAACCTCCAAACCTGTACGTCTTGAATGTTTGTGGATGCGATGCTTTGTCTACTTGTGCTGAACTGCTATTTTGACCATGAAGATATAATCAAGTCCTGTTGACAAGGACCAAATGTGAATGTCAAAGGGATAAAACATCAGGGTGGTTTTGCTTTGGAGGTTTAGTTCAATCTTTAACTTTAACTATTCTAATATCTTGGACTCAGAACATTTATCACCGGTTCCTGAGACATCAGGTTAAAAATAAGCATCCAGATCAGTTTACCACCTTTGAATGTTGGCAGACCTGCTGTTTGGTTGCAGGTGCTGGCCGTATGTATCAGGTATTGGCAGGACACTCTTTTTGCAGAAATATGATGAGAAAGCAGCTCAGTAATGAACTGCAAGGCTGCTCCCCACTTTTAACCATTGTTTAGTTTAGAGAAACAGTATGTCAACAAGCCCTTCGGCCCGCCAAGTCCATGCCAACCAACAATCAGCCATACACTAATTCTATTATACACACGAGGGACAATTTATAAAGGCCAATTAACCTACAAACCTGCATGTTTGTGAAAAACTGGAGCACCTGGAGGAAAACCACGAGGCCACAGGGAGGACGTACAAACACCATAAAGTCAGCACTCAGAGTCAGGATCGAACCCAGGTCTCCGGCGCTGTAAGGCAGCAAATCTACCGCTGCGCCATCATGCCGCCCCTCACTTGCAACAGTGCAGACCAGGGGTGTAGTATTAAAGCATAGAAAGTGATGCAAGGATATTCTCCATAATGCAAGGATATTCTCCAAAATTTACAGATAATGAAAAGGTTTTAATGTAGGTAACGCAACAGCTAACTTTTATGGAGACACATAACACTGCAGATGCTGAAATCTTAAGTAAAACACAAACTGCTATGGACTGCTATACTTTGAACTATCTTTTATTGGACTTTATCGGATTTTATCTTGCACTAAATGTTACATCCTTTATCCTGTATCTACACTGTGGAAGGCTTGATTATAATCATGTATAGTCTTTTCTTTGACTGGTAAATTGCTCCTGGTGTTTGGAGGACTGGTAGAGTCTGGGAGAAGTTGATGGGGTTGATGGAGAATAGAACAAATGGTGTTTGTGGAGGATCATTGTACATAGTGCATGGTGGTCAGTGAAGACTCGATGGTCCAAAGGGCCTATTTTTGTGCAGCTTGAAAGATTAGGGCAGCCCAGTGATGCAGCTGGTCGAGCTGCTGCCTCCCAACACCAGAGACCCTTGTTCGATCCTAACCTCTGGCCCTGTCTATGTGGAGTTTGCACGTTCTCCCTGTGACCCCCATGGGTTTCCTCCAGGTGCTCTGGTTTCCTCCCACATCTCAAAGACGTGGGGGGTTTATAGGTTAATTGGCCTTTTCAAATGACCTGAATGTGTAGGGAGTGGATGCGGACGTGGGATAACATAGAGCTAGTGTGAAAGGATGATTGATGATCTGCATGGAATTGGTGGGGTGAGGGGCCTGTTTCCATGCTGTAGGTATAAACTATAAATTGACTATGTCGCTGCTGTGATCTTATTCAAAAATAGCACCATTACATGTTTGACATTCACCTGTGAAGACAAACTGTCAAGTGGAGTGTGGAAGAATACTCTGTGATGTGCTGGTGTTTCAATGAAACATTAAACCATAGACTTCGCCAGCAGCTCCCTGAGGTATTTAAATCAGTGCACAAGAGTAATGTTTGAGTATATTTGAGAAAAGGAAGAATGAGGAGAAAAACACGCTCATTTGAAGACAATATGTTTGATTTATGAACACTGCAGTCGATATAAACTTTGGTTCATTGCTTTACCTTTTTCTGACAATAAATGTTTTGTTTTTTATCATTGGCAATATCTTAGTCATAGAGTCATATAGGATGGAAACAGCCCTTTGGCCTAACTTGTCCAAGCCGACCAATATGTCCCATCTACACTAGTCTCACCTGCCTGCATTTGGCCCATATCCCTCCAAACCCGTCCTGTAAATTTACCTGTCTAAATGTTTCTTAAACACTGCAATTGTACCTGCCTCAACTACTTCCTCTGGCAGCTCGTTCCATACACCCACCATCTTCTGCATGACAAAGTTACCCCTCAGGTTCCTTTTAAATCATTCTCCCTTCACCTTAAACCTCGATCCTTGGGTTCTCGATTCCCCTATTCTGGGCAAGAGACTCTGTGCGTCTACTCACAAAATGCTGGAGTAACTCAGCAGGTCAGGCAGCATCTCAGGAGAGAAGGAATGGGTGACGTTTCGGGTCGAGACCCTTCTTCAGACTGATAACCTAATCTGTTCCTCTCATGTTAGTTTAGAGATACAGTGTGGAACCAGGCCCTTTAGCCCATTGAGTCCACACTGACCAGTGATTACCAGTACACTAGTTCTATCCTACACACTAGGGTCAATTTATGGAAGCCAATTAACCTACAATCCTGTACGTCTTTAGAGTGTGGGAGAAAACCGGAGCTCCTGGAGAAAAACCACGCGGTCACAGGGAGAACGTACAAGCTTCATACAGACAGCACCCATAGTCAGGATTGAATCCATGTCTCTGGCACTGTAAGGCAGCATTCTACCGCTGCACCACTGTGCTACCCTTCCTTTGTGGCCTGGGATAACACGTTAAGTAACACCAAGCAAACTCTCCAGGGTGAATTCGCGCTGAACTCATTTAAACTATTTTATTCTGATCGTATAAATGCTCTGAGGATGAATTTCTTCATCTTTATGTAGAAAGGAACTGCAAGTGCTAATATACACCGAAGATAGACACAAAGTGTTGGAGTAACTGCGGGTCAGGCAGCATCTCTTGAGAAAAAGGATGGTTGATGCGTCGGGTCAGAACCTTCAGTTCACTCTGCTGTACTTTCAGTCTGAAGAAGGTAAGAAAGGTCCCAACCATAACCGTTACCTATCCTTTTTCTCCAGAGATGCTGCCTGAACCGTTGAGTTACTCCAACACTTTGTTCTTTCAGAATCTTTACTTGACTAGGGCATTTAATGTCTTATTCAACGGCACTTAAGAATCCAGTGTAATCATATTTTCCAAATAGCCTTCATGCTCATCTGTGCAATATTCCAAAATATCATAGGTTTTTATTAAGGAGAATCAGTCACTGTATTGGAAATTTAGCAGTATACATTTAACAAAGTAGTTTGAGGGGTGATATTCAGAAACTGTTTATTTGAAGAGCAGAGGCATGGAAACAATAAAAACTACTCCAAATAATTGCAAAAGATGTTGCAGTGGGTGGGAAATAATTGCACATGATTTATGTGTATAAAGTCAATCTGAGTCACCTGCAGCAGTGCAAGCTTGATTAATAGCAAAATATTTCCCACTCATCATTCAGGGTTTTGAGTGTAGAAGTTAGGACATTATGTTACAGTTGTACAAGATGAGGGTGAGGCCGCGTTTGTCGTACTGTGTTCAGCTTTGGTCAATCTGCTACAGGAAGGATGCTACAAAGGTGGAAAGAGTGCAGAGAAGATTTACGAGGACGTTGCCAGGATTCGAGGGCCTGAGCTGCGGGGAGAGATTGCGCAAGCTAGGACCTTATTCCTTGGAGCACAGGAGGGCGAAGGCTGATTTTTTATAGAGGTGTATAAAATCATAAACAGAATAGAGAGGGTGAATGTACATGGTTTTATGCCCAGGGTAAGGGAATCAATAATGAGACCACATAGGTTTAAGGTGATAGGGACGTGATTTAATAGGAACCTGGGAGACAAGTTTTGGTCGTGGGTACATGGGATATTGCCGCGTCCCCTTACATTCTTGGTGGCCCCCCGCTGGGTCCCACTTTGCTCTCAGCAGTGTGGGTCCCTCCATGATCAGACCATGGTAAGGTTGAGATTCACAATTGCAAATAGTGCCTAAATGGATGCAATGACATTGAGGTTGGTTTTGAGGAGGCAACTTTTGTTTAATTTCAAGATACAGCTTTGGAAACAGGCCCATCAATCCACCGATTCCTTGCCGACCAGCGATCCCCCGTACACTAGTTCTATCCTACACACTATGGACAATTTACAAAAGAAAGTTAACCTACAAGCCTGTACCTCTTTGGAGCGTGGGACCCGGTGAAAACCCATGCGGTCACAGGGATAACGTACAAACTCTGTAAGACAGCACCCTTAGTCAGGATCAAACCTGGGTCTCTGGGGCTGTAAAGCAGCAACTTGACCGCTGCACCACTGTGCCGCCCTATCTTGCCTTGCCTTGTCTTGTCTACCTCGGAACCATTTGCAAACACAGAGAGCTGCAGGAATAGCAACATCCCATCAATCAGGCAAAGTGGGAAACTAACAGCTTTGTAAATTTGCAGACTGATGAACTTTGAGATGTCAATGTTAACAACTTTGCAATTAAAGGACATTGGCAAATTAAGCCACCTTTTTTTCATTGAAGAAATGTACTGTGCGATCTGTGCGTCAACAGTAATTCATTGATGCAGAGCTCACAGACTGTGGAAAGATTCAGTATTTAACCTTGAAAATATTATGAGGACATCTTTGACTTCTTATCCATTCCAAGTCTTTTACACATCACTGGAAAGAGAGAAATGGCTCTGATTAAGTACCACCTGGCCATTTAAAGAAGAGCTGAGAAGTGACAGGAAAGAGAATGATGATAAATCACTATCAAGCATAAACCATGGTCAATGCATAATGAGTTTGCTCAACAAACCGACACTCATTATCCTCTCGTAAAAGACTTTTTTTTCATTACAGAGAGCTGAATAAAGTCATAAAAGTTGCAAATGAGTCTTAGCCATCTTCTTGAATAGAAACCATCAAAGGAAATGTCATGAAGGAGTGCCCTGTAACCATCGAGAGATCACCTACGTCAGAAAATCACAGTAGCTGCCTGCAAATGATTTTGTGTTCAGTAATCTACCAAATGCACTCGTAACCCTTTGCTTACACTTAGAATTTAGCATAGGGATGTGCTCCTTACATTCCACTTCGACGCTATATATAAGTTTGTATCTTTAATGTTCTACATGCTAAAATATTTTCTAGAAAGATAGGAATGCAAAGCATTATGCTTTAAAAAAACACCCTTTTTGTAGACTTTTGGAGATACAGCACGGAAACAGGCCCTTCAGCCCACCGACTCCACGCCCACCTGTGATCACCCCCAAACACAAGCACTATCCTCCTACACACTAGGGATAATTTACAATTTGTCCACAATCTACACCCTGTGCTCTCTGGTATTTTTCTCTTTGCACTCCATGTTGTACTAGTCCTAGGTTTAATTTTAGCTTTAAGTTTAGGTTTAGCTTTAGGTTTTGGTTTAGGTTTAGTTTAGATTACAGATTTAGCATTGAAACAGGCCTTTCGGCCCAACGAGTCCATGCCGATCATCGATCAGCCATACTTTAGTTCTATGTTATCCCACTTTTGCATCCCACTTTACAGAAGCCAATAAACCTGCAGACCTGCACGGCTTTGGGATGTGGGAAGAAACTGGAGTAATTGGAGAAAACCCATGCAGTCACAGGGGAACATACAAACTCCACACAGTCAGCATCCGTTGTCAGGATTGTACCCGGGTCTCTGGCGCTGTGACAGGAAAAAAGTTAAAGAAAAAGTTAAAAGGAAGTTAAGGAGCAACTTTTTCACACAAACCTTAATGCTTGCATGGAGCAAGCTGCCAGATTAAATTATAGAGGCAGGCACAACTATGACTTTTAAAAGGCACTAAGACAGACACATGGATAGAAAATGTTTGGATATGGGCCAAGTGCAGGGAAGTGGAAGTAACTTGGTTGGCTAACTTAGTCAGCATGGAGCAGAGGAGCATGAAGCAGAGGAGCACGCTTCGGTGTTGCACAGTGCTGTACAGCTCTGTGACTCTATGATTCTATCCAGTAACCCCTTCAATTAAAGAGCCTGTTTTGAGTTACTGGGGCAGAGCATATACTTGTAATTTAGGGCCTCAATGGAGGGAATCCTGACCTGTGAGAGTACACAGACTTGATTCATCAAGGAAAGACATAATCCCCTGGGGCGGCACAGATGTGCAGCAGAGGAGCCACTGCCTCACAGCGCCAGAGTTCCATCCTGTCTACGGATGCTGGCGGTACTGAGTTTGCACAATCTCCCCGTGACCGGGTGGGTCTCCTCCGGGTGCTCCGGTTTCCTCCCACATTCCAAAGACGTGCGGGTTTGTAGGTTACTTGGCTTCTGTAGCTTACCCATAGTGTGGAGGATGCGAAAGTGGGGTAACATAGAACAAGTGAACAGCCCGATCAATAGACGACGTGGACACGGTGGAAGTGAGTGCCGAGTGCATGATTCTGTGCTCTATCTCTAAACTCTAGACTAAACTCAACGGGTCAGACAGCATCCCTGGAGAACATGACTCCGTGATATTTCGTTGGGACCTTATTCATTCAGAATATTTATTTCATTCTAATATTTATATATATATATAAAGATCAGTTTCAATTCGGGACCCTTCTGGAGGCAATGTATGTTATGATGTTTACAGAGTACTATGTTTACATATTCTGTTGTGCTGCTGCAAGTAAGAAGTTCATAGTTCCCTTTCAGCACATATGACAATAAAACACTCTTGACTTGACTCTTGAGATAGAAGTGGATTGTTATGCTGACACCGATCATTTCAGACATTGTTGTCGTTCCAGAGAATTGGTGTCTGGCAGTTATTCAGCCAGAGGTCCTGATGTTATCCTGTCACAGTGACGACCCCTGACAGAGTGGAGAGCTATTGGAAAATTACTGAGTTGGCAGAAATCGTAATGTGCCACAGAGGTCACTGCTCACACGTACAGCTTTAGTGAAACTACATCTGGCCTCTTCTACCTTGATGAAACCGGATTTGATGTTTAAAAGCCTTGCCTGACAAGTGTTGCAGACTGATATCACAATGATTAGGCAAAAGTCAATCCACCTCAATGGTTAAATGATCAAAATATTATGATGTACTTAGATGTGACATGGTGGCGCAGAGGTAGAGTTGCCGCCTTGCAGCGCCAGAGACCCAGGTTCAATCCTGACTACGGATGCTGTCTGTACAGAGTTTGTGGGTGGGTTTTCTCTGGGTGTTCCATTTTCCTCCCACACTCCAAAGATGTACAGGTTTGTAGGTTAATTGGTGTCTGTTAATTGTAAATTGTCCATGGTATGTCAGATGATGCTCATGCACGGGGATCACTGGTCGGCATGGAGTCAATGCGCCGAAGGGCCTATTTGTACACTATTTCTAAACTAACCTAAACTAAACTAAACAGTGAAAATGCAATCAATGAAAACGACCATTTAGAATTATAGAATTTAGAATCTCTGTGAATGGCTCGATTGTAATCATGTGTTGTCTTTCCGCTGACTGGTTAGCATGTCACAAAAGTGTTTCATTGTACTTAGGTACATGTGACAATAAACTAAATTATACTAGAGTCAGACAGCGTGAAACAGACCCTTGGGGCCAACTTGTCCATGCAGATGGAAATGCCCCATCTACACTAGCCTCACCTGCCTACATTTGGCCCATATCCCTCAAAACATTTCCTATCCATGTCGCTGTCTAAATATCTTTTAAATGTTACGATAGTACCTGCCTCAACTACCTCTTCCGGCAGCTCGTTCCATTTGCCTACCAGCCTTTGTGTAAAAAAATTGCCCCTTTGATTCCTATTAAATCTTTTACCCTCACCTTAAACGTATGTCCTCTCTGGAATTGTTTGTGATCTTGGATGGAGCTGTTCCCAAACCATGCTGTGAGGCATCTCGATAAAATGTTTTCTATGGCACATCTGTGGAAGTACCACACCCCAAAATCGTGTGCGTTGGTAGATTAATTGGCCACTTTAAATTACCTCGAGCATGTAAGTGAATGGTAGTGGGTCTGTAGGAGTGGGAAGGGATTGTTTAATGAGAATGTGGGGAGAACTTTTAAAACATGGGATGGGTGTAAATGAGTGATTGACAGTCAGCACAGACTCGATGGGCCAAAGGGCCTGCGATTTTTTATCAAACTCACTCAGTTCATGTATTTTATATTTACAAAGCCTGCAAATGTTGACTAATTCTGCATTGACACCTCTTTCGTCAAGCACTGTCCAATTATATACTTCAAAAAGCCACTTAAAACCTGTGCCTTTGATTAGGCGACCCGAGTCATAGTATCATACAGGCTCCTCAGCGCACCTTGTCCACACAGAATTAGATGCCCATCTACACTAGTCCCATTTTCCCGCATTTGGTTCATATGCCTCCAAACCATTCCTATCCATGTAACTGTCCAAGTATCTTTTATGTTGTTATAATAACTGTCTCAACTACCTCCTTTGACAGTTCCATATATCCACCACTATCTTAATGTAAACATTGTCCCTCGAGTTCCTAATAAACCTTTTCTCTCTCATTTTATACCTATGTTCTCTAGTTCTTGATTTCCTTACCCTGGGTAACAGACTCAATGTGCAACTACCCTATCAATTCCTCTCATGATTTTATACACCTGTATAAGATCACCCTTAGCTTTCTGCACTCGATGGAATAAAGTCCTAGCTTGTCCAAACTCTCCCTATAGCTCAGGCTCCCAAGTCCAAGCAACATCATAGTACTTATTTTCAATGGCTCATTTGTTCGATACAACAATTCCATAGAATTACTACAATAAAACCTGTCATCGTGCCTTGTCGAATGGTATCACCAGAGAATTAGTGAGGACATAATTGAATCAGATTTAGGAATGCCTTTCTAATCTGTTGTGTGATATGAATGAATGAATGACATTTTATTATTTCATGAGACATGTCAGAATGAAATTCTTTTTCTGCATACCGTACACAAAGTATGCAAAGTCATCACGTATAGGGCGCCGTCAAAGTTACAAAGTGTTCAATGTAGTCCCCATGGTCCCTAGATAGACATAAAAAGCTGGGGTAACTCAGCGGGACAGGCAGCATCTCTGAAGAGAAGGAATGGGTGACGTTTTGGGTCAAGGCCCTTCTTCAGGCTAGAACCAGGGGAAAGGGAAATGATGAGATATTATCGGTGATGTAGAGAGATATAGAACAAATTAATGAAAGATATGCAAAAGAGTAATGATGATAAAGGAAAGAGGCCATTGTTTGCAAGGTGAGAACGAGAACCTGGTACGACTTGGTGAGGAGGGATGGAGAGAGGGGCTGCAGGGGTTACTTGAAGTTAGAGAATTCAATATTTATACCATTGGGCTGGAAGCTGCCCAAGCAAAATATGAGCTCCTGTTCCTCCAATTTGCATTTAGCCTCACTCTGACAAAGGAGGAGGTCTAGGATAGAAAGGTCACTGTGGGAATGGGAAGGGAAAATGACGTTTTTGGGAACCAGGAGATCAGGTAGGTCCAGGCAGCCTGTAACGTGAAGCGGGTGCGACTTGGGTGGGGGAGGGATGGAGAGAGGGAATGCAGTGGTTTGTTTGGCAACCGGGAGATCGGCAGCATCCCCACACCAGGTCCCACTTTGTCTTTTCGGCGACATGCCCTCAACCGACCGCAGGCCCATCAGACCACCGGCACCCACCGTGGGCTCATCCTCGGCCTACCACTGGCACTCATGTGGGTGACGACTCTCCGACGGCCCTCCACATTCACCAACATCCTTCTAGTTTAGAAGAATGAAGGGGGACATCATCGAAACAGACAGATTAGTGAAAGGCTTGGATAGAGTGGATGTGGAAAGGATGTTTCCACTAGTGGGAGAGTCTAGGACATCGCCTCAGAATTAAAGGAGGCTCTTATAAGAAGGAGATGAGGAGAAATTTCTTCAGTCAGAAGGCAGTGAATCTGTGGAATTCTTTGCTGCAACGGCTGTGGAGGCCGTCAATGGATATTTTTAAGGCAGAGATAGATAGATTCTTGATTAGTACAGGTGTCCGAGGTTATGGGGAGAAGGCAGGAGAATGGGGTTAGGAGGGAGAAATAGATCAGCCATGATTGAATGGCAGAGTAAACTTAATGGGTCGAATGGCCTAATTCTACTATTCCTTATGACCTTGTGACCTTATGACTTTCAGGCACTCCTGTCCTCCTCGCTCACCAGCGGCCCTCCTTGCTCGGTCGTTGGGCCCGTCCTCATCCCTTGTTCCCGGCGGTCACTTCGGCTGCCAGGCTCATCCCCATTCATGGCGGCCAAGTGTCCGAGCCTGGTCTTCATCGGCTCCTCGCCGGCGGCCGGCTGCGCAGCGCTCACCAGCAGCTTAGTACGTTGTAGAAATACCGGCGTCTGTTTACAGTGTTTGTGATGATCTTTAATTTTATGGAAACTGTGCCGAATTTTAACGAGGAACTTCGGCTGTACACGATCATTCGTGTACATCTTCTTTTGTACAAGAACAGCACTGATCCAACCTTTCCTTTAAGCTTAACTATCCAATACAGGCTGCATCACAGTTTGAAGAAGGGTCTCGACACAAAACATAACCTATCCATATTCTACAGAGATGCTGCCTGACCCGCTGAGTTACTCCAGCATTTTGTGTCCTGCTGTGCATCCTAGTAACCCTCCTCTGCCGCCTCACCAAAGCCTCCAAATAATTCTTGCAGTGGGGCGAGCGGAACTGTAGCAATATTCAACATACGCTCTAACCAAAGTCCTATAAAGCTGCATCATAACATCTGCCCTCTTGCACACCAAGCCACAAATCTTTTATTTCTTCAAATCAAGAAAGCATGAACCGAACTGAAAGCTTGCTTTAAATAGAAATTTTGCAATTGAGGGTTTCTGTGGTAACTAAAATACTCTGCTTTGTCTGCAGACCACTTGAAAGAGCAAATCATGCTTTCTGTTAATAGGAGAGTTGGATTTAGCTGTTGCTTGCTTACTGTTAAGTGAGAGTCAAGAGTCAAGAAAATGGAATGAGTTTTGTACTGCGAATTGTGTACCTGGGTTCAGAATTATGCTTCAGATTGGTCTTCCTGTGCAATTGGTTATTGTTCATACAATTTTTCATGGTTTATTTAAAACTACTTTAGAGATACAGCGATAAAACAGGCCTTTCGGCCCACCAAGTCTGCACTGATCAGCAATCACCCATACACTAGTACTATCCTACACACTAGGGACAATTCACAATGCTTAACAAAGCCAATTAACCTACAAACCTACACATCTTTGGAGTGTGGGCAGAAACCAGAGCCTCCAGAGGAAACCCGCAGGGAGAGTGTACAAACTCCGTACAGACAGCACCCGGGTCTCTGGCGCTGCAAGGAAGCAGCTCTACAGCTGGGGCACTGTGCCGCTTCAAAGTTCTCAAAGTTTCATTGGGTTACACCTAGCCTGGTCATGAATCATTCTGCTAACTAAACACCAGTCCTTGCAACCAACTCGGAACAGCACCTCATAGTTTGCTTGGGTCGTTTGCAAGCCAGCGGCATGAACATTGAATTCTCAAAGTTTAAGTAACTTCCAGCTACACTCGCCTCCCCTCTCCTCCTCCCCTTCCCCCTTGCCCCCTTCCTCCCCCTCAGTCATTTAACTAGTTCTTCACTTCTTCACATTGCACCTCTTTTGAGATCACACCTTCCCTAGCCAACAATGGACCTACCAGGGCACCTCCCTGCCTGGGATCATTTGTATCTGACCTGATTTGGTCCTGGTCTTTTTTCACCTCCATTTGTTCACCTCCCCCCCACCACCCCACCCTTACTTTCAAACTGAAGAAAGGTCCTCACCCAAAACGTCATCCATTGTTTTTCTCCAGAGATGCTGCCTGGCTTGCTGAGTTACTCTAGTACTTTGTGTCTATCTATGATCACTAGAGCCAGGATGTTTAGGCGCTAAAAGTCTCTGAAATAGGCAGGCAAATAGGCATAATAAAATTACAAAAAAGGCACGAAAAAAGGCATTTATTGACAGAAAAATGCATAAAAAGGTTATATTTCCACCACCAAAATATGGTTAAAAATGATAATATAAAGGTTTACTACATTAAATGACCAAAGTTGCCTGGTTGCACAAAATTACTAGCATTTTTTTCAAATTATCTGGTGTTAAACTATGCCGTCTGTCAGACAGAATATGCTTCAGTTGTGAAAAACTATCTACCCCAGCTGAGGTCACTGGTGCATACCCGAAACAAGCTACAGACTCTATATTCATGTCGATATCTTGTGCATAACAACTACCTTTGTGAACTTTAGCTATGTTTTGTATTTCTTCAAGATCTTTGTTACCTAAAATCACTCTCTCACATTTTCCTTGTATGTCTTTACCTACATCGCCAGGAACTTTACGAATATCGTCAGTTACTTTGTTGAAAACCTGCAAGTTATTCACTAACGTTTCACCACGTTTCTCAAGGGAAGTGATAGCTTGTGCGAAGTTTGCAAAATTGAAAGCAATAAACACAAGATCGCAGTGGAGGGACTTTTTCTGCATGATTTCAATGACGATCCTGACTGCAGCAGATTCTTCTTCTTCAAAACAGTTGACGATTTCTTTTATTTTTTCAAAATTTGCAGCATAGTAGAGTACAGCAAAGAGCCATGTACCCCACCTAGTCAAAATGGGGTGAGGAGGTAGCGGAATCTCGGAATCAAGTTGTTCCTTGAACAACTGCACACTTGACAGTGCTTTGAGGAAGATTTTCTTGACATAGAAAACTGGGCGATCGACATTTGGAAACAAGCTACATTTGTGCTTGGCAATTCTATGGAGACCGTGAGCTAAGCATGTCATATGCAACATTTTGAGGAATAAAACTTTAAGAGCACGAGCAGCTTTTTCTCATGTACGGAGCTGCATCAGTCACAAACGGAAGAACATTCTCGTGTTTTATACCTTCTGGTCAAAGTACAGCAAGTGTAGATGTAAACAACTGAGCAATAGTTGAGCTATTTGACTTCTCCAATACTTCCGATGTCAACAAATACTCCTTTGATGGTTGACCTGCCTCCAGTGTACCGATGACCACATTGGCAACATATCTCCCCACAACCTATATATCTCCCCACAACATCGGTTGTCTCATATATTAAGATCCATATTTTGTTGCATGCAACTTCATCTCTAATTTTCTGCACAACAATGTTGAAGTTGCTGTCAACATAATTTTTCCGTAATGATAACTCGCTCGATATATGTTCCTCTGTGTATTTCTCTAAAAAACCTCTGAGAGATTTGTTTTCCAATTTCCACAGTGGAATTCCAGCATCAATGAATGCCTTACACAGTTACACAGATCACTCAAAAACTCAGATTTGCGACTGGAGCCAGTAGTAAATATAGAGAGAAGACAAGCTTGCGTATTTCCTGCCTTCTTTTTCTCTACCGCCGACTTATGTTTAGCTGTCTGTACATGCTGGGAGATGAAATATTTCTCTTCATAATTCATTGCTTTTACACATGCTTTGCAAAACAGCACACAGTTGTCTGTAGAGAATATATCACTCCCATACACTCTCACCAAATCGTTCCGTTTTTTACAAGGCGTTGACTTGACTTTAGGCATTTTGACGCTTGCAGGGGTAGATCCTACAGGAGCGGGGATGCAGGCCAAGTACAAGCTGAGAAGAGGAATCAGAACTGCCAAGGAAAGGTACTCTGCAAAGTTGAGGAGCAAGTTCTCAGTTAATGACCCTTCTTCAGTTTGGAAGGACTTGCCACTCCTTGGACAATCGTCAACTGACCAATGACCTGAACGAGTTCTACTGCAGGTTCGATAAACAGAAACTTAACGCTGGTACCCCCTCCCCCCCTCCCCAACCAACACTTCACACCTACTCACAGCCTGACTCCAGCCTGAAAAGACTGGACACTTCCCCACCCATCCCTCTCCAATCACCACTTAACGCCCACTTACAGCCTGACTGCAAAAGACTGGGGCCTTGTCCACTACCCACGAATGAACGACCGACGGTGGTGCCCCCGGTTTTGCCCCAGTGGTGGAAATTTTCTTGTAAGTTATGTTAACACCGCAATAAAAGGCTGATTTAGGCACTTGATCATGTAAAGGGCATTATCTTGCTGAAATCATCAAAAATGGCATGGAAAGGCACCTGGCACATGGCAAAATCCTGGCTCTAATGATCACCTTGCAGTTGTGTCCAGAATGACACAAAGGCGATATTGCTGCAACGTTTGAAGCCTGTGATCTCCCCTGTAGACGACATTTAAGGAATGAATGGATTTGAATTTGCAATTGATTTCACGGTGCCGCATGTAAACTACAATCATACAAGCAAGCCCGTGAAACATAATAAATATAACTCTTTTCTGTGTGGAGCATCAATCACGGTAGCAGTGAGTGATTCTGATAACAATGGAATAACTAGAAAGGGTGAGATTGTTGTAAATTAACTGTGCGAAGTAAAGATAAGATGTCAAAGTTCATTTCAACATAATTTCCTTTTCAAAGACTAGTCACTCAATTACAACATTGAGTATCGCCGAACCAGTGATGGATATAGGTTCCATTTTTTTTTAGTTAGGTTTATTATTGGTATGTGTATCGAGGTACAGGAAAAGCTTTTTCTTTTTTTTTGTTGGCTGCTATCCAGTCAGCGGAAAGATTATACATGATTACAATCAAGCCGTCCACAGTGTACACAGTATACATGGGCCATCATGGGCTCCATCTTTCCTTGGTCATCTGTTGCTGGCCCTGCTTTGTTCTAGCCTTTTCTTACCTCTAATTCCCTCCCCTCTCCTTTCAGTCTGAAGAAGGGTCCAGACCTGAAACATCACCCATCCTTTTTCTCCAGAAAAGCTGCCTGACCTGATGAGTAACTCCAGCACTTTATGTCTAACTTCGGTATAAACCAGCATCTGCAGTTCCTTTCTACACAGTGTACAGATGCAGGATAAAGGGAATAATGTTTAGTGCAAGATAAAATCGAGTACAATCCGATTAAAGATAGTCCGAAGGTCTCCAATGAGGTAGATGGAACGTCAGGACCACACTCTAGTTGGTGAGAGGATGGTTCAGTTGCCTGATAACAGCTGGGAAGAATCTGTCCCTGAATCTGGAGATATACCTTTTCACACTTCTGTGCCTCTTGCCTGATGGAAGAGGGGGGAAGAGTCCAGGGTGAGACTGGTCCTTGAATATTCTGGTGGCCTAGCTGAGGCAGCGTGAAGTGTAGATGGAGTCAATTGAAAGGAGGTTGGTTTGCGTGATGGCCTGGGTAATTCTCTTGCGGTCTTGGATGGAGCTGTTCCCGAAGCATGCAGTTATGCATCCTGACAAAACACTCTCGACGGTACATCCGTAGAAGTTGGTGAGAGTTGTTGGGGACATGCCAAACCTCCTTTTGGAGACTGAATAATGATCTCATTTTGTTCTATAGCCTTTAGCAAATATGAATGCGTGTACGACTGACAACTGTTAAACAATTTAATGATGCAACTCATTCATTCATTCATTCATTCATTCATTCATTCATTCATTCATTCATTCATTCATTCATTCAATCATTCAATCATTCATTCATTGTTGGCCACATCTGATCCATCATTGTAACAGAATCTTCTTATAACTTGCACATTAATTGCCCTTTTTCCTTCTTCCACAATTTTTGCTGGTATTATCTCCAACAGCCCCATTCATGAATGAATGGAGGCCTATGTTTTTTTTTTGAATGGGCTATTTTTCCTGCAATGGGTAAATGATTTATAGTGCCAGAACTCAAAAAAACATTATTGATATCTGAAATGGAAAATTCAAGATGGTCAATTAATATCTGGAATGTGCCTACCGTGAGGTCGAAATTGGCCAATAATTATCTTGGTAATAAAGCAGAATATGTTCAGCACAAACATTGTGGACCATGTTCCTGTCCTGCATTGCTCTACAGTATGTTCTATATAGTGGCTTAGCACATTTTATATTAGAGTGTACAGCTGCAGAGAAGGCACAATATATTAAAAGTGAATGGCTCACAATGAGGTAGACTGGAAGATCAGGAATTCACCTGTTTTTTTTTTTTTGGGGGGCGGGGGGTTAGCACTTATGTCATGTAGAGAGAAATGTTAATTGGGGGCTTGAATGGAGCAGAGATTAATTTGAGGAAATTGGGTTATTCTCTGCATTATTATTGCATATGATGGAATGAAACCATTTAAAAAATGGAACAGGCCATTCAGCCCATTAAGGCTGCTACATATTTAACTAAGTTCACGGCACAGTGGCACAGGGGTAGAGTTGCTGCCTTACAGCGCGAGAGACCCTGGTTCGATCCTGACTACGGGTGTTTGCTTAATGGAGTTTATACGTTCACTCCGTGACCGTATGGGTTTTCTCTGGGTGCTCCTTCCACACTCCTAACATGTACAGGTTTGTAGGTTAATTGTGTTCGGTAAAAATAATAAATTGTCCCTAGTGTGTAGGATAGGTCTAGTGCACGGGGATCAATGGTCGGCGCGGACTCAGTGGGCCGAAAGGCCTGCCTCCGCACTGTATCTCTCAACTAAACTAAACTACTTTACGAAATCCACCTTGCCAGCTTCTCTCCATATCCCCCAAATTCCTTTGCATCCAAAATAATTTTAAAATCATTCACTTTGAAAAAGAAAATTGCTGTGCAAACAGGACCAATCCAAAAATCAATGTGCTCAATTTTATTATTAGCTCCGTGACTCTTAATGATGTAATTTATATGTTAGATACCGGAAGAAGCATTCTACATCTGGCAGCCATGAGCACTATGATCAAATGTCTACAAAATAAAGTATTTCCAATCATAGAAAAAACTATTTCTTGGCAGCAAAAGAAAAAGCTACGAGGAAAAGACTACAAAGAATTCAGTGTCCATAATCAAACATACTGTCTTAAACAGGACATGCCCCATTTCTGCTCATTATCCCTTTTCCTAAATATACTCAAACATTGCTCCTGTGCTTTGATTTAAAAACCTTGGACAGAGCTCTCTGCATTTAATTAACAAAATCCACCGCTGCTATGTACACTAAGGACTCTTTGACGGTTTCATCTAAATATGACCATGATGTGTCGTGATTTTTTTGTTTTGCCTTTACAGCTAGGCTCACTCAATCTGCCACGCCGACCAACATGTCCCGTCTACACTAGTCCCACCTTCTTGTGTTTGGCCTATATCCCTCTAAACATATTCTATATTTGTGCCTGTCCAAATGTTGTGATAGTACCAGCCTCAACTACCTCCTCTGGCAGCTTGTTCCATATATCCACCACCCTTTGTGTAAAAAACGTTGCCCCACGGGTTCCTATTAAATCTTTTCCCCCCTCACCTTAAACCTATTTATCTGGTTCTTGATTCCCCTAGTTTGGATAAAAGGCTCTATCCATTTATCCTAACTATTTCTTTCATGATCTTATACACCTCTATAAGATCCCCGACCGCCCCAACGTGGCAAGTTCAACAGCCTGACCGTGGGAGAAGACAGCAGGGAAGAGACATTCTGGTCTTCCATCACAGTGAGGAGGTGACTGGAGGAGACTCACTGTGATGGATGTTTCTTTTTTTTGTTTTGTGTTGGTTTGTGATTGTGTGTGTTATTGCTTTATTGTTATTGCTTATTATTGTTGGACTGTGGGTAACGGAATTTCATCCAAAAGACTTGGTTTTTTTTGGATGACAATAAAGGTTATTCTGATTCTAAATATTTTCATAGAATATCGGAATAGCAACAGCACACAAGGAGGCTATTTGGCCCATTTTGTTTATGCCAGCTCTCTACCAGCTCAGCCATATTTACTAGTCGGTAACTAGTCACTGTGGGAATGTTGGAAATCAACTGGTAATTTAACACAGAAAGATTTCAGGAACAAATCACGTGTCGAAGGGTGATGGTCTGTTTTCCATTCATTGTTTGTTCAGAGATCGATGGTGACCACAGGACATTTGGGAATATTTATTGTTATATTTATTTTTTGTTATATTTATTTATCTCTAAGAATTTCCATCTTCACCACAGTGCACAGTGGTGCAACTGGTAGAGGAGCTGCCTCACAGCACCAGAAACCTGGGTTCGACCCTGACCTTGGGTGCTGTCTGTGTGGAGTTTGCACATTCTCCCTGTGACTGAGGGTTTCCTCCGGGCGCTTCAGTTTCCACCCACATCTTGTGGGTTTGTAGGTTAATTGGCTTCTGTAAATTTCCCCTAGAGGGTCGGGAGTGGATGTGAAAGTGGGATAACATCGAGCTAGTGTGAGCGGATGATCAATGGTCGGCGCGGACTCTGTAGGCTGAAGGCCTGTTTCTTTGCGGTATCTCTAAACTAAACTAAACTACTGAGTCAGTCTCACTAATTCAGGCCAACCCAACATTCCTTACAGCTTGTGGGATACTTTTGTGCGATTTCTATTTCATCCATCTACGTTTGGTCTCTCTGGCAAGGCCAACATTTATTGCTCATGCTTTAACTGTCTGTGGGGAAAGAATGATGGAAGCTGTGGAGAACATGAAGACATAAATAACTCTCCAAGTTTGAAATCATACTTTGCACAAAGAATGATGGTTGCAGTTTGTTGGTTGTCAATCATCTCAGTCCTAAAATATGATTATGGGAGTAAAACACAAAGTGCTGGAGGAACTCAGTGGGTCAGGCATCATCTGTGGAGTGGAGTGCAATAGACAGGTGATGTTTCAGGTCAGGACCCTTCTTCAGACTGATTAGAGAATGGAGGGGGGGGTGGGGGGAGAAACATCGAAAAGAGAGCTGGGTCGGGACAAAGTGTGGCAAGTGATAGGTGGAGGAAGGAACCACAGATGCTGGTTTACACCAAAGATAGACACAAAATGCTGGAGTAACTCAGTGGGTCAGGCAGCATCTCCCAAGAAAAGGAACAGGCTGAAGTTTTGGATCGAGACCCTTCTTCAGACTGAGAGTCAGGAGGGAGGAAAACTTGAGATTTGAAAAGATACAGAACAAATAGCTGGCACCGATGACTACAGACCCCACAAGGTAGACCCCACAATGGCATATTGGTGGCTCTCGAAGAGGTGATAATCAGGGGATACAAACAATAAAACTCGCAAAATGACTAGGGTGGTGGAGGAATGGAGAGAGACGGAATGGAGTTACTTGAATTTAGGGAAATCAATATTTATACTGCTGGGTTGTAAACTGCCCATGCGAAATATGAGGTGCTGTCCCTCCAATGTGTGTGCAATAGGTGATAGGTGGGGGCTTTTTCTGGTTGGCTGCCGGTTGACTATCGGAGTTCTGCAGGGCTCGGTGCTGGGGCCGCTGCTCTTCCCGTTGTATATTAATGATTTGGATGAAAGGATAGAAGGCTTTGTGGCCAAGTTTGCGGATGATACAAAAATAAGTGGAGGGGCAGGTGGTGTAGAGAAAGCAGGGACTCCGCAGAAGGATTTGGATTGTTTGGGAGAGTGGGCAGAGAAGTGGCAGATGGAATATAGTGTAACAAAGTGTGGACTCATGCATTGTAGAAATAAAGGCGTAGATTAGTTTATTAAAGGGGAAAGAATCCAGAAACCGGAGGTGCAAATGGACTTGGGAGTGCTGGTGCAGCATTCACAAAAAGTTAATCTGCAAGTTGAATCAGTAGTAAAGTAAGCAAACACATTTATTTCGTGAAGGGCTTGTGTACAAAAACAGGGATGTAATGCTGAGGCTCAATAAGGTGCTGGTCAGGCTACATTTGGAATATTGTGAGCAATTTTGGGCAGCATATTTAAGGAAGGATGTGCTGGCTCTGGAGTGGGTCCAGAGGAGATTTACTATAATGATCCCAGGAATGAGTGGGTTAACATATGATGAGCGTTTGACAGCACTGGGCCTGTATTCGCTGGAGTTTAGAAGAATGAGGGGGGACCTCATTGAAACGTACAGAATGGTGTAAGGCTTGGATAGAGTGGATGTGGAGAGGATGTTTCCACTAGTGGGAGAGTCTTGGACAACAGGTCATAGCCTCAGAATTAAAGGACGTTCTTTTAGGAATGAGATGAGGAGGAATTTCTGGTCAGAGGGTGGTGAATCTGTGGCATTCTTTGCCACAGAAGGCGTGGAAGCAGTAAGTCGATATATTTAAGGCAGATAGACAGGCGAGTGTCAGAGGTTTAGGGGAGAAGGCAGTAGAATGGGGTTAGGAGGGAGAGACAGATCAGCCATGATTGAATGACGGAGTAGACCTGATGGGCCGAATGGCCTAATTCTACTCCTATCACTTATGATCTTATGACCTTATGAACTGCTTCATTAATAACCTTCCTTCCATCAGAGGGTCTATCATATGATGTAAATACGTTTATTAACAAAGAAGCAGTTCATGGTTGATTGGTCAGGCAGAGTCTCTGGAGAACATGGATAGGTGAAGTTTTGGTTCGAGAGCCTTCTTCAGATGTCTGGTTCCTTACATTGCTTTATACAACCCACCCAATCCCTCTGCCCACCATTGCTCTCAAGGATTAGGAACAAAGAACCGTAGATAATAAACACAAATTGCTGGGGTAACTCAGCAGGTCAGGCAGCATCTCTGGAGAAAAAGGATGGGTGACGTTTCGGATCGCAGGTCCAGACCCACAACATCACCCATCCATGTTCTCCAGAGATGCTGCCTGACCCGCTGAGTTACCCCCGGCAATTTGTGTTTATCATTGTTCACAAGGTGCATGGCATGTCCCCTGCAGGGAGTTGTGTGTGGATGTTCAGGAATCAATGCTTGAAATGACAGCTAAATCCGTAAGTTGCCAAGAGCAGTGATCTTTGTTAACCATTAATAATTAACAATAATCATTAATGTCACAGTAATTAAAAATCAAAGTCCAGGCATTCCTTCTGATGTGCATTTGACACAAGTGAACCTTGTTATGGCCATTAATTGAATTTGAAGTTCTCTGCTGTTTTCTCACTGCTCAGAGTTTAACCCCTCGCCTCCAACAAGAACTGTGGAGAATGTGGGGGTTTTATTCTTCTTGCACTTTTATTGTCATTTTACCCATAGGGAAAGTGAGCAAGGACAAGTACAGGCATCCTTTCCCATTATTCCATACATCCAGGGAATAATATAAAGATAGAAAATAACTCATTGCTCCTATGTTGGACTATCTTTAATTGGACTTTACTGGACACTATCTTGCGCTAAACGTTATTCCCGTTATCCTGTATCTGTGCACTGTGGATGGCTTGATGTATTAATGTACAGAATTTCCGTTGACTGGATAGCACGCAATAAAAAAGCGTTTCTCTGTCGCTGTACCTCACGACACAGTACAATAGACCAAACTAAACTAATCAACCTCAAAATGGCACCAAACTCTTTACAGACAAAGAGTCACAGAGTCATATGGCATGGAAACAGGCCCTTCACCCCAATTTGCCCACTCCGACAAACATGTCCCACCTACACTAGTCCCACCTACCTGCGCTTGGCCCATAATGCTGTAAACCTACCTATCCATGTGGCAGTCTAAATAACTTTTCAAATCATGAATGTACATGAATCCCTAAAGGTGTAGGTGCAGATGTAACATGCATTTAGGAAAGCAAAGATTGATTGAAAGACACAGGATGGAAACAGGCCCTTCGGCCCACTGAGGCCACATCGATCATTGATCATGCGTTCACGTTAGTTCTGTTATTCCATTTCCTCATTCACTAGGCCGAAGAGATGGTATCTCTATCACTAAACTAAATCCATGGTTTGATTCTTACAAGCTTGTCAAATGATCTGTTCATCTTTGTGCGCTTCCTTCAGCCCGAATGCAAGCATTGTACGTTGTATCCACGCTTATAATCGGACTAAAGGGTAGCTTATGATGCAAACAAGCTTCTGATTAAGCAAGGATCTAGCTAAGTAGCACAGTTACAATCCCTGATGGATTCGGGTTGTTAGCTCCTAAACTGCAAAGGAAGGCAGTCAATAAAATAGCATTAGGGGAGCAGAAAGTAGGACTGCATTCATCCACAACAAAGCCTCACTCCAGAGACTTGAGGATGTATTCATGAACATTTCATAGCTGTGGGAAAGCCGAGAGAGTGAAAAATTATGACGGTTCAGCAATGGAATACTGATGTGAGAAACACCCAGAGAAACACATTCCAGGCTGTGGGTTATTGCCCTTCCTAATGGGCCCAAAATTGAGTGGCATTTCGTAACATCTATTGGAGCAGTTAAATATCGGCCACATTAACTTTAGTTTAGTTTAGAGATACAGTGTGGAAGCTGGACCTTCGGCCATCCGAGTCTATTCCGACCACAACCACTCAAAGCTTAGTTTTATCCTGCACACTAGGTACGATTTACAGAAGACAGCCTATGTTGGCCTTCATAATGAGAGGATTTGAGTATAGGAGCAAAGAGGTCCTTCTGCGGTTGTATAGGGCCCTGGTGAGACCACATCTGGAGTATCGTGTGCAGTTGTGGTCTCCTAATTTGAGCAAGGACATCCTTGCTATTGAGGCAGTGCAGCGTAGTTTCACGAGGATAATCATTGGGATGGTGGGACTGTCATATGAGGAAAGATTGGAAAGACTGGGCTTGTAATCACTGGAGTTTAGAAGAATGAGGGGATCTTGTAGTGACGTATAAAATTATAAAAAGGACTGGACAAGCTAGATGCAGGAAAAATGTTCCCAATGTTGGGAGAGTCCAGAACCAGGGGCCACAGTCTAAGAATAAAGGGGAGGCCATTTAAAACTGAGGTGAGAAGAAACTTTTTCACCCGGAGAGTTGTGAATGTGTGGAATTCTCTGCCACAGAAGGCAGTGGAGGCCAAATCACTCGATGGATTTAAGAGAGAGTTAGATAGAGCTCTAGGGGCAAGCGGAATCAAGGGATATGGGGAGAAGGCAGGCACAGGTTACTGATTGTGGATGATCAGCCATGATCACAATGAATGGCGGTGCTGGCTCAAGGGGCCTAATGGCCTCCTCCTGCACCTATTTTCTATGTTTCTACAAACCTACACAGCTTTGGGATCTTTTAGACAATAGACAATAGACAATAGGTGCAGGAGGAGGCCATATGCAATGTCCTCATCTCCTTTCTAAAGGTACGTCCTTTTATTTTGAGGCAAAGGGCTCTGGTCCTAGACTCTCCCATGAGTAGAAACATCCTCTGCACATCCTTCTAACTTGGCCTTTCACTATTTGGTAAATTTAAATGCGGTCCCCACCCCCCTCCCTCTCCTTAACACCCCTGCACACATTTTTTTTAAAATAAAGGACTTGAATTTTAAATCCTAAAGCCATTTAGAGGATTTGAGGTGAAGCTGGAATGGAAACAAGTCATCCATAACTCCAAAGGGTAGCCAAAGGAGAAAAATCTCAACAAAAAAGTTGAAATTCTGCTAAATGAACATATTATACTCTGCCATGATACTTAAGAGTGACAAAATGCAAGTCAGAATGGTACAAAAGAGAATGTGACTTATATCCAATGGTGACGTATACATTAATTTATTGGTACCATTATGGGCTCAAATTAATTGAACCTGCAGGTAATTCACTGTGATTATACTTTTTAATAACCATTAGTGCAATTTGACCTTCATTGCCTCCACCTGGGGCTCAGTTTCAGAATATATCTCATTGTTTTTTCAACAGAATTTGTCTTTCAAGTCACTTGGAGTGATTATTTAAGTGGCTTCCTTTCTGTTTGTTGAATCAACTCTCCTGCATTTCCATTGCCAGTGAGTGCTGGTGCTGCCAGTATGGAGTTTGTACGAGTTTCTCCAAACCAGAGGCGTAGCTATGGGCACTCGCATGGGCCCTAGCTACGCCTGCCTCTTTGTCGGGTACGTCGAACAATCCCTGTTCCGGGCGTACACCGGCCCCATCCCCGAACTCTACCTACGCTACATCGACGACTGCATTGGTGCTACCTCTTGTACCCATGCAGAACTAACTAACTTCATACACTTCACCTCCAATTTCCATCCTGCCCTTAAATATACCTGGACTATCTCCGACATCTCCCTCCCGTTTCTGGACCTCACCATCTCCATCACAGGAGACAGACTAGTGACAGACATTTACTACAAACCCACCGACTCGCACAGCTATCTGGACTACACTTCTTCCCACCCGGCCCCCTACAAAAGGTCTATCCCCTACTCCCAATCCCTCCGTCTACGCCGCATCTGCGCCCAGGATGAGGCATTTCACACTAGGGCTTCAGAGATGTCCTCGTTCTTCAGGAAACGGGGTTTCCCCTCCTCCATTATAGATGAGGCTCTCACTAGGGTCTCTTCTACATCCCGCAGCTCCGCTCTTGCTCCCCCTCCCCCCACTCGCAACAAGGACAGAATCCCCCTCGTTCTCACCTTCCATCCCACCAGCCAGCGGATCCAACGAATCATCCACCAACATTTCCGTCACCTACAATGGGACCCCACCACTGGTCATATCTTCCCATCCCCTCCCCTCTCTGCGTTCCGCAGAGACCGTTCCCTCCGTAACTCCCTGGTCCACTCGTCCCTTCCTACCCAAACCACCCCAACCCCGGGCACTTTCCCTTGCAACCACACGAGATGCAACACCTGTCCCTTTACCTCCCCCCTCAACTCCATCCAAGGACCCAAACAGTCTTTCCAGGTGAGGCAGTGGTTCACCTGCACCTCCTCCAACCTCATCTATTGCATCCGCTGCTCTAGATGTCAACTTATTTACATCGGCGAAACCAAGCGCAGGCTCGCCGATCGCTTCGCTGAACACCTGCGCTCGGTCCGCATTAATCAAACTGATCTCCTGGTGGCCGAGCACTTCAACTCCCCCTCCCATTCCCAGTCTGACCTTTCTGTCATGGGCCTCCTCCAGTGTCATAGTGAGGCCCACCGGAAATTGGTGGAACAGCACCTCATATTTCGCCTGGGCAGTTTGCAGCACAGTGGTATGAACATCGACTTCTCCAACTTTAGATAGTTCCTCTGTCCCTCCCGTCCCCTCCTCCTTCCCAGATCTCCCTCTATCTTCCTGTCTCCACCTATATCCTTCCTTTGTCCCGCCCCCCTGACATCAGTCTGAAGAAGGGTCTCGACCCGAAACGTCACCCATTCCTTCTCTCCCGAGATGCTGCCTGACCTGCTGAGTTACTCCAGCATTTTGTGAATAAAAACCTTTGATTTGTACCAGCATCTGCAGTTATCTTCTTATACTACTGGAGTTTGTACGTACTCCCTGTGACCTGTGTGGGTTTTACCCGTGTGCTCATGTTTCCTCTCATGTTCCAAAGACGTACAAGTTTGTAGTGTGTCGGATAGTGTTAGTGCACAGGGATTGCTGGTCAGCGTGGACTTGGTGGGCCAAAGGGCCTGTTTCCATGCTGTGTCTGTAAGCTAAACTAAACAACCTTGAGGTCTTGCACAATGTTTCTAATCTGGTGCTGAACTTGTGTGGTCGCTTAAGGTGTTCACATGGCATGGCGTTTCAAACAGCAATGATATGTAAGTAGATATTGGACATCAATTATTGTCCAGGGCCATCAGTAACAAGGGATGTGAAGTTTTTATGGTTAGCAGAGAGGGTTTGATTTACTAAAATAACCATCCACTGTAATCCAATGCTTAGAACATAGAACATAGAACAGTACATCACAGGAACAAGACCTTTGGCACACAATGTTTATGCCAAACATGATGTCAGGTTAAATTAATCTCCTCTGCCTTCATGTGGTTCATATCCCTCCATTCCCTGCATGTACATGCGCCAATCTAAAAGCCTTTTAAACGCCACTAACGTTTCTGTCTCCACCACCATCCCTGACAACACAATCCAGGCACCCAGCACTCTCATGTTTATAAGTCATAGAAGCAGAATTAGACCATTCAGCTCATTGAGTCTACTCTGCCATTCAATGATGGCTGACCTATTTTTACCTCTCAAGGCTTTTCTCCCCATAACCGTTGATACCCTTACTGATCAAGAACCTGTCAATGTCCACTTTAAAAATACCAAATGATTTGGCCTCCACAGCCATCTGTGGCAATGAATTCCACTGATTCACCACCTTATGACTAAATAAATTCATCTTTCTAAAGGTATGTCCTTTTAATCTGAGGCTGTGCCCTCTGGTCCTAGATTCTTCCACAAGTGGAAACATCCACTCTATCCCGGGCTTTCACTATTCGGTAAGTTCCAATGATGTCCCCACTATCATCGTCCTAAACTCCAGCGAGTACAGGCCCAGTGCCATCAAACACTCATATGTTAATCCAGGGTTGTATGACTATGAAAATTGGACTTAAACACACTAGATGCGTTCCTTAGCAGCAGAAGTACTACTAACTGAGTAATAGCACATACCTTTGTAATTTCTCTGACTACATTCCCCTTTCTTAACCCCTATTCAATAGGACAAGTCTCAGTTGAGAGTTCAGATGCCATTGAATGTCACATTGGCAAAGATATTTTACTAAAGTATTTACTTTCTTTAACAGGGGCAATTTTTGATGAAACGGCCAAGAGGGACAATGAAGTATTTCGACTGGCTGTTACTGACCTCAACACCAACGAAGAAATTCTTCAGACAGAAAAAATTACATTTTCCGTCACATTTGTGGACACCAACAATCCTTTCCAAGTTGTGCAGGAAGGTAGGACCCTAATTTTTCTTGTAACTGTGTGAATTTAAGCTGCATTGTTGCAGCCAATTGCCCACAGTACCAATCAAGATGTGATCTTTCACCTTGTTGAAGAAACATTATCATTCCTCCATTGATTTTTGCAAAAACAACCTTTCATTATTTTTCTGTTGAAATGTTTTAGGATAATGTTCTTCAGGTAATCTCTCAATGATTATTATCTTGATGCACCGATTATTTTGGTCCAATGTTACAGCAGAATTGGTGGGAGAAAGGAGAAAGCATTTAACTTCCATCAATAAAATGGGCAAAATGGGCTGCTTGTATTTTGCAATGTAAAATTGGGTCTTGTGTGAATGAAGTGCTTGCCCTGCAGGAGTTGATTTCATGTTTGTTTGGTTAAAATGGTTCCTAACAATCGGCAAATGTTTCGTTCAACAAATGTTTGAATATTTGAGATTTGTAAAGTGAGCAGTGACACAGAATGTCATTGATATGTGTCGGAAAGCTCTTTGAATGAATAAGTACAAAGATGTTTGGGCTGGGAACATGGAAGACTGTAACACTGACACTGTAATCTGTGTATTTTTATTTTTCATTTTTCATCCCCTGACTCCAGTGTACAGTTAATTTATGGTTGAGTGTTGCATTGTGAAAGAAGCTGTCTCAGAATACAATGACTTTTCAACACTGCCATAAGAAACTGATTTTTTTTAACCCATTGGTGTTAGCAATGATTTCAGCAACAGGCAAACAGTGTACAAAACCAGACCTGAGGGGTTTGTTCTATAATCCACCTATATGTCTTGCGGCAGACCCCTCATAGAATGTGATTTGTGTACAGAATATTCCCTTCTACTGTAATTACGAGACAACGCGACTTTTATTAAGAGCGGGTTTATATGATTGGGAGAGTAATTTTGTCTGAATGGTCGGGATTCTGAGTTTACACAAGGGTCCAAACACAATTTAAAGAAATGTATATTGCTGATTCTCTTCTGCACCCTGGGTACTTTCTTCAGAAGTTGCGTATGGGGTAGGAGCCATCATCAATGTTCATATATCAGACTGGACCTCCTCAATGAAGCATAAAACATATTGTCTTGACAGCAGGATTCAAAGACGAGTTGATCTAAAAATCCAAGCTGTCCAATTTTTAATTCCTCAGTTTTAAAACAATCATAGCCAAGAATGGAAGTGACTGTGGGTGAGTATTGGATCTTATTGGATCATTTACTGGTTCAGGGTACCAAATTAAATGGAATTGACAGGGGGAAAGAATCCAGAGGTACAGATTACCTTCAGTTTAATTGAACTGAGTGCAGTGACCTTCTCCCATTGATAATCTCTTATCATTTGCTTAAACCCAATGACAGAATCTGCTGGAACTGATATTGTTTAGGGGCAAGTATGGATTGGGAAGTTATTTTTCCCTCTCTGTAGAGGAACAAGTTCAACCATTATTCCCCTTCCATCCTCACTGCAGGAATTTATTGGTGGAAATCGGTCAAATTTAAAAATGGTTGGATTGGTTCTTTATGATGTATTCAGATAAATTTGACAGAGCAGTCTACTCAGAATAGACCTTTGTTTAATTGGTTGTATGCTGGAAATTTCCCAGGAATGTTAACAATCTGAACAATAATGGTGCACGTTTGAATTCTCTTCAATGCCCAGGAAAAAATGAAATTGCTTGTAACATGGATGTTCAGCGTGATCACGTTGAATTGCAGTGCTGGCTCGAAGGGCCAAATGGCCGACTCCTGCCCCTGTTTTCTATGTCATGTCTTTGTTTAACTTGTCTTGCTCTGCTGCCTGAGTGGGATTCCAATCATGCCATGAATTGGCCTCCGAATGCACTTCAGGTAAAGTTATAGGAGAGGTGAAGACTGCTTATATTATAACTATCCTATTTCTCGTCTTTTTTCTCATTTGTTTTCAACATTTTTTGATTAGTACGCCTGTCAGGGGTTATGGGGAGAAGGCAGGAGAATGGGATTGAGAGGGAAAGATAAATCAGCATGATTGAATGGCGGAGTAGACTTGATGAACTGAATGGTCTAATTCTACTCCTATATTTTAAGATCTTTTCCTGCAGATCCATGTTGCGATCCAAAAACCTTTAAATGCCACTATCATATCTTATGAATTTATGAACATTGGGCATCAAAGTTAGGGCAAATTAACTCTGAGAAGGTGGGAAAGCTGCCATCTTAAGATGTTTAGATATCAAGAGATTCAAAGGATAAGGAAATGTCAAAGACTCGAGGGCATAGCTTTAAGGAGAGGGGCAAGTTTAGTATGGGTGTCAGGGCTTATGGGGAGAAGGCAGGAGAATGGGGATAAGAGGGAGAGATAGATCAGCCGTGATGGATTAGACTTGATGGGGCCAATGGCCAAATGCTGTTCCTAATTCTGGCCTAATAAACTATGAACTTATGAACTTTTACAAGGAGAGTGGTAGGTATCTACAACACACTGCCTTAGGTGGAGGTGGAAGTAGATAGAATAGAGGCATTTAACAGACTTATAGATGGCATCTGGATTTGCAGGTTATGGAGGAACATAGAGCATGTGCAGGAAGAAGAGATTAGTTGAGCTTGGCAACATGTTCAGGATGGATATTGTGGGCCAAAGGGCCTGTCCCTGTGCTCCACTATGTTTTAAGGGTTAGTACAAAGTAGGGCAGAGATCAACCGTGATGTCATGAGTGGTGGTGCAGACATGATATGGCAAATGACCAATTCTACTTCTATTTCTTGTGTATTTATACACATTGAATATGATCTCACCTTGGGAAGCTGTTACAGTGGGCGTGCTGGGGTCTGACAGGGTAGGATTGAATACCAAATTGGGATGGTACATGATGTGAAAGCATTTTTTTTAAAATGATGTTACTAATGCTATCATCTCATCTCAACTCATTACATTATTTCATTATATCAATTATCTCATTACGTTGTCTCATATTATCTCATCATATTATCCCGCTATTATTATCATCATTATAACATTTATTTAAAGGTCATTAGTAAAACAGTTTCAGATCAAAGTGCTAGGAGGCTTTAAAATCCTGCATTAAATATGTACTGAGCAGGCAGTTGAGGTTTTAACTTGACCATCTTGTGTTTGGCTGAACAAGGGTCCTGGCCCGAAACGTCACCATTTATTTTTCTCCAGAGATGCTGCCTGACCTGCTGAGTTACTCCAACAATTTGTGTCTACTGTTGGTATAACCCAGCATCTGCAATTCTTATTCTTACGTCTTGAATGTGTGCCTCGTTTACCCACAACATCAAGCACACGGATTGGTGACATTTCAGGTCGGAACCTGCCTTCGGACTGATTGTAGGGGAGGGAGAAAGGCCACCACATTGAAAAATTACCTCGTTATGGAGTCATGGAGTCATAGAGCATGGAAACAGGCCCTTCTGTGTAGAAGGATCCTGATGCAAAACATCTCCTACCCACATTCTCAAGAGATAGACCTTGAAAATGGCTCCAAAACCTGGTGATTCTAGTATACTGTCAGTGGACTATTTTTATACACTTTGTATCTAATTGGGGTTTATGCTTAGGTATAGTAGTATTTTATTGAACCGTAAGCAAAATATAATTTCACTGTACGTACATGTTATAATAAAGAACCATTGAATGTTGCCTGACCCATTGAGTTATGCCAGCACTTTGTGTCCTTTTGTGTAAACCAGCATCTGCAGTAACTTGTTTCACACATCAAGTGCTGTATGCCACTTCTAATCATTCACAATCGCCAGGCAGTGCCAGAGAAACATTGCTGGAGTACGGTGAATTTGCAAATTGTGCCATTGTGTCTCATTTGCTCTTTCTTTTTTCTTAATAACCAAAAATAATTTTAATCAACTATTTGCAAAAATGATAATGTGCAGTACAAAAATACAAACAAACCCACCACCATAATACAAACTAAAGCAAATATTCTTAAATACTGAATATTGAATGACCACTCTGCCTCAGCAAGACAGGCTGCATAATCAAGGACCAGTCTCACCTGAGTCACTTTCTCTTCTACCCTCTCCCATCAAGCATGAGGTACAGAAGTTTGAAAACACATACCTCCAGATTTGACAGAGTTTTATAGTATGTTACTGCGTCCAGTATAGTGCCCAACCCAGGTGACAATTTGCATGCTAGCCGCAGAAGTAGATCTACAATTGCATATTATAATCGCTCCATACTCATAAATATCTACACACTGTAAATGGCTCGATTGTTAATCATTGTCTTTCTGCTGACTGGATAGCACACATCAAAGCTTTTCACTGTACCTCGTGACAATAAACTAAACAAAAACTGTAAACTGTACTTGCCTCAACTACCTCCACTGGCAGCTCTTTCCATATACCCACCACCCACTCTGTGAAAACATTGTTATGTTTATCATTCTGTTTACTCTGAGCTTCATGTGAATTAGGAATTTTATTGTACCCTTTTGTATATCAAAATAATCTGAATCTGAATGATGTTCCTCCATTTCCGATGAGTTTTTATTTAATCCCCCTCATTATTAGCTGCCTTCAGCTGCTGAGGATCAAATACAAATCCCCTCCCTCAATCTTCCCACTTTCCTTCTTTTCACGAATGAGCTTTTAATCATCGGTTTCACTGTCTCCTGATAGAGCTCAAGGTCACATTTTGTTTGGTAATCTTGCTACACAGCCCTTGGGAATATCTAAAGGGTCTACAATAATATGAGTTATATCCGTGGCAAGGCTCATTAGATCGGGACCACTGAAAAGATTCATTCTCCTCCGCTTGATCTCTTCTAAAGCTTTGAAACAGAAAAAATAGGGATTATCAATGTATTTGCACGCTCTTATTGGATATTAGTACATTTGATGTATGAAAGGTTTCTTTTATTTGTTTCTTCTTGTGTGGTTGACGCACATCCTTGGGACTTACTCATCATGCTGTGATCAACTTAACTGGTGTGATCAAGCAAACAACATTTTGAAAAAGACCTACCAAAAAAAGTGAAAAGAAAATGAACATTTTGCTTGCAAATACTGATTGACACTAAAACCTATTGCAATTGAAATTCCATTCTATAATTGGAAATTAATGCTTTGCATTCATAAGCATGCAATTTGCGTGAAGGATTTTTGCAAGAAGTTTCTTTGAAAAACACTGAACTCTTCCTTAGTGCTGTAATAATTGGGTTTGTGCCAAAATGGGCAATTAGTGCTAATTGAATCTTGCTTATTGATCACATTTACAATTTCACTCCACTCAACTTTAAAGGTCAACCAAAACTCTCTTGACAGGTGAAGAGAAGCTAAAACCTTATTCTATATTATCTATAAGTTGCATTTGGAAAGTGCATTAAATCTGAACTCCATTAAGAAGCGGCAAACCCCGTGTTGACAAGAAGCTTTCTCCAGCACTTAAACTATCTCCGCCCACCTGCAGTGGGCTTCTCTGCCCACTCTCCCAACTGTCCAAGTCCTTCTGCAGAGTTGCTGCTTTCTCTACACGACCTGCCTTCCACCTATTTTTGTATCATCCGCAAACCTTGCCACAAAGCCTTCAATCGCCTCGTCCAAATCATTAATATGCAACGGGAAGGATAGTGGCCCCAGCACTGACCCCTGCTAGTCACAGGCAGCCAACCCCCAAAAAAACCCTGTATTGCCACTCTTTGCCTTCTGCCATCCAGCCAACCTGTTATCCATGCTGGTATCTGTCCTTTGATACCACGGGCTCTCGTCTTCCTTAGCAGCCTCATGTGTGCGACCGTATCAAAGGTTTTCTGAAAATCAGGGTAAGGAACATCCACTGACTCTCCTTTGTCTGTTCTGCCATTTACTTCTTCAAAGAATTCCAGCAAATTCGTCAGGCAAGATCTTCCCTTCACAAAACTGTGCTGACTTTGGCCTATTTTATCATGAACTTCTAAATATTTTGTAACCTCATCCTTTATAATGGACTCTAATCTCTGATCAGTTCAAAGTTATCATAGAGTTATAAAGTCATACAGACTGGAAACATAATTTTTAGTTTTAGTTTTAGAGATACAGCTTGGACAAAGACCCTTCTGCCCACAGAGTCCGCACTGAGCAACAATCACCCTTGCGCTCGTTCTATGTTTTTCGAGCTTCATATCCTACACACCAGGAACAATTTACAGAAGCCAATTAACCTGCAAACCTGTACGCCTTTGGAATGTGGGAGGAAGCCCATGCGGTCAAGGGGAGAACGTACAAACTCCATGTAGGCAGCAGCCGTAGTCAGGATCGAACCCGGGTTTCTGGTGCTGTGAGGCAGCAACTCTACAGCTGTGCCACCAAGCTGCCTTGTGTGCTTGAGGGTGCTGGAATGTATAACTTCCCTCCTCTTGATAGTCAACAGGCAATGGAGAGATCTAGTGCAGAGAAAGGCCCTTCGGCCCAACAAGAGACACTGATCCAGATCTCTTGCCAAATGGATAGGTGAGGTCACCAATCCATTTCTCTAGAGATACTGCCTGACCCACTGAGTTACTCCAGCATTTTGTGCCTATGTTTGGTATAAAGCAGCATTTGCAGTTGCTTTTATTACTTACATCCATACTGTTGCCATAAGAAGTCTTGGCCTCCACAGATCTCTTGGATGGAGAATTCCAAAGGCACTGTTGGTCACACAGATGCCACCTCAATAGAAATGTTGGCTTCCAACTGAGATTTGTCCAAAACTGGCTGTCAGACATAGTGCTAAAGCAACACGTTGAGAATATTTAAATTATTTCATTTCATGTCTTTATATTAATCAAGTTCCCTTCCTCAGTTCCAAATGCCGTGAAGTAAAACTTATTAATATCGTTAAGGTACAGAATTAGACCAGTGCTAATTTTGGATCAGGGACAGAGAATATTTTTACACGGCTTGGAAGGAGAGGTCGTGTTTTGCATGTCTCAGTTCTAAGGAGATGTTTTTAGTTTTAGTTTTGGGGATACTCCACAGAAACAGGCCCTTTGTCTGCGCTGACCAGTGATCCCCACACACTAACACGATACTGCGCACACTAGGGACAATTTATAATTTTACCAAGCCAATTAGCCTACGTCTTTGGAGTGTGGGAGGATCCCGGAATACCTGGAGAAAACCCATGCGGCCGCTGGGAGAACGTACAAACTTTGTACGGACAGCTCCCATGGTCAGGATCGACCCCGAGTCTCTGGCACTGTAAGGCTGCAACTCTACCGCTGTGCCACCGTGCCACCTTGTTTAAACTAATGTGAACAGTTTAAACTGAATTTGACGATGTTTAAACTTAATTTGAGTATTTTCCAATATTCTTTTGGGTGAGTGAACCTTTCAAGAAAAGTAATGGCAGCATCTTCATCATAATTGTACTAGCTGGTTATTATGTTGTCATGAACTGTATTGGAGATTTTTTACCTGGGTGATAGTTTAGACTTTAGACTTCAGGGATACAGTGTGGAAGCAGGCCCCATGGCCCACTGAGTCCTCATCGACCAGCGATCTCACCATACACTAACACCATCCTACACTCTAGGGACAAGTTTACCAAACCAATTAATCTTCAAACCTGCACGTCTTTGGAGTGTGGAAGGAAACCGGAGCACCCAGAGAAAACCCACGGGAACACAGGAAGAACGTACAAACTCCATATAGACAGCTCCTGTAGTCAGGATCAAACCTGGGACTCTGACCCTGTGAGGCAACATCTCTACTGCTGCGCCACAGTGCCGCACTAAGTTGGTCTTTTTTTTTGATAATGAGACTGCCCGTCTTTTCCTATCTCTGTCATCTCCTCTAGCCCCACAACCATCTGTGCTGCTACAGTGCACTCCTAGTAAGCATCCCAGATATTGATCACTTCACCACCAGCTCAGCCACCTGAACCTTGAACTCCCTCCCGGAAGCTCTATACCTCTCGATCCTATTCTCTGCCAAAATAAAACTTCCTTAAAACCTTCATCTTTGACTGAGCTTTTGGCTGCTTGTCCTTGAAAGTTCTCGAGGGGATCCAGTGTCAGATTTTGTTCGATAATCATTCCTGTGGTTATCAAATTCCTTGTGTGTTTTACCATCTTCAAGGTGGTATGCACTTAGATGATGTTGTTGAATGGAAGTAAAATGGACGGATGAGAGGCAAACTATATCTTGTGGACTTACGGTTGAACTGTAAAGAGCAATCGATGAAATTCCACTTTGCTGATGTAGATTTTTCATCCTCCATTTGATCTGCTGCAAGAATACAGATAATGCTGTAAATACTTTGTGGGTATGCCATCTAGGGAGAGAGGACTGGAGTTAGTGTTTAAGGTTAATAACAGAGTACTTTGCTGTTGGATCTGATCCTTTGTGACAAGTTTATGCGCAAACTACGAACACTGAGGACTGATGAAAATTGCTTCTCTGATCTTATCGCTTGACTCTGCTCACACTTAAATGGACAGTTGAACCCCGCATGGACCTCAATGCAACCAAATTCACCAACATTGATCCTCACTTAGGTCTTTGCAGAGGGAAAGAAACAAATTTTGTTTTGTTTTAGATTAGTTTTGAGATCCAGCATGGAAAACAGGCCCTTTGGCCCACCGAGTCCATGCCAGCCAGCAATCACCTGTACACTAGTTCAATCCAGCTCACTAGGGACAATTTACAGAAGTAAATTAACCTACAAACCTGCATGTCTTTGGAATGCGGGAGGAAACCAGAGCACCAGGGAGAACGTGCAATCCCCGTACAGACAGCGCCTGCAGTCTGAAGAAGGGTCTCGACCCGAAATGTCACCCATTCCTTCTCGCCAGAGATGCTGCCTGACCCGCTGAGTTACTCCAGCATTTTGTGTCAACCTGTAGTCAGGATTGATCCCGGGTCTCTGGTGCTGTAAGGCAGCAACTCTATCGCTGTGCCCTTGTGCCACACCTTGTGGCACTATGCTGCCTCCTAATTCTTATTTTCCTTTCATGGCCTCCTGAAATACTTTTGCTTATCTTCCTTCTGTCTTCCTCCATTTTCTAGCTTCCCTCCCTTCCTTCTGGAGGCATAAGTACATAGAACTATACAGTATAGGAACAGGTCCTTTGGCCCACAATATCTGTGTAGAACAGGTTATCAGGGTAAACTTATGTCATTGTCTGCTTGTGATCCATACCCCTCCATACCCCACATATCCATGTGCTTATCTAAAAGTCTCTGAAATGCAACTATATGCCTCCACCACCACCCCTGGCAGTGCGTTCCAGGCGCTACCACCCTCTGATACTGGTTTGAACTTGGTGGGCTGAATGGCCTGTTTCCACACTGTATCTCTAAAGTGTCTAAATACTGCGAGTGCAGAAATAGTTCTGAGCAGACTTCAAGTGAGTGATTCCTATTGACATTCCTTGCCCTCCCACTCTCCTTCTGGGAGGTCACGTGGTATTGTGTTTGGTGTCAGCAGCGATTCATGCAGTGAATAAGTTGTTGTACAGTGGATTACAGTTTAGACTTTAGGGCGGTGGCACAGTGGCACACCAGTAGAGTTGCTGCCTTAAAGTGCTTGCAGCACCGGAGACCCGGGTTCGATCCTGACTACAGGTGCAGTCTGTGCCGAGTTTATACGCTTTTCCCCATGACCACGTGGATTTCTCTGCGATCTTCAGTTTCCTCCCACAAAGACGTACAGGTATGTAGGTTAATTGGCTTGGTGTATGTGTAAATTGCCCCTAAGTGTGTGTAGGATAGTCTTAATATGTGGGGATCGTTGGTCGGCACGGGCTTGATGGGCCGAAGTGGCCTTTTCTACACTGTGTCTCTAAAATTAAAACTTTAGTGTTTAGAGATATAGCATGGAAGCAGGCCCTTCAGCCCACTGAGTCCATGCTGACCAGCGGTCCCCTTACACTAACATTATCCTGCAGACTAGGGACAATGTATAATATTTACCAAAACCAATTAACCTACAATCCTTCACGTCTTTGGAGTGTGGGAGGAAACTGGAGCACCCGGAGAAAACCCACGTGGTCACACAGAGAATGTACAAACTCCGTACAGACAGCACCCTTAGTCAGGATTGAACCTGGGTCTCTGGCGCTGTATGACAGCAGCTCTACCGCTGTTCCACGGTGCCGCCCACAGTTGTCATCAAATCAGCACTAATAAAACTGCCACATCATGACTGAAGTCAAATCCGTTCATCCAAACATCGGCATGACAATTGGATCAGATTTGCCACATGTAAAGCTAGCTCTTTCCTATTACGACACCAAGCGTCCTCTCAACAGCAAAAGAATGACGTTTACATCTTCATTGTTTAGATCAGCCATTTTTTGGCCCTCAATTCTATTCATAGAGATTTTTTTCAAAAGTAGTGGAATTATTCTGTTCTTTTTATCTCTGTCCTGTCCAGCTTTTCAAACCTGGATAGATCGCTACCCTTTGAAAGGTTCAGTTTAGAGATATACCATGGAAACAGGCTCTTCGGCCCATCGAATTCACACTGCCCAGCAATTACCTGTACACTAGTTCTATCGTTGACAATAGAGACAATTTACAGAAGCCAGTAAACCCACAAAGCTGTACATTTTTGGAATGCGGGAGGAAACCAGAGCACCCATGAAAACCCACGCGGTCACAGGGAAGAAAGAAAGTCTAAAGGTAGGTGTCGACCCAAAACGTAACCTATCCAGGTTCCCGAGAGATACTGCATGACCTGCTGATTTACTTCAGCACTTTGTGTCCTTTTTTAAAAGTTCCTGGAAGTTGGATGATTACAGAGAGATTTGACTGAAGTTCATGGATATAGAGGAGAATTGATGGAGAGAGAAACATTTTGTTCCCAGTAATTATTTGAGGAATCTGGGACTTGTGGGCCGAGTCCAAAAATTAAAGCCAGTTCTTTCAAAAGGGAAGTGTGTAAACACTTCTGCATGCCAAGTGTTCTGGAAATTTGGAACAGATTTTCTCAAACAGTAGTTGATGTTGGGTGATATTGTGCAGCCTTAAATTTAAGGCTGAGATTAATGTCTCAAAGTTTAGTTTTAGTTTTAGTGATGCAGAGTGGAAAGAGGCCCACCGAGTCCACACTGACCATCAATCATCCATACACTAGTTCTATGTTATCCCACTTTTGCATCCTACACACTGGGAGAAATTTACAAGAAGCCAATTAACCTAAAGGTTTTAAGGGAAATGGTGTATGGTTTCACTTTTCAACAACACACTCCTAAACCTGGCAGTCAATAGACAATAGGTGCAGGAGTAGGCCATTCGGCCCTTCGAGCCAGCACCACCATTCAATGTGATCATGGCTGATCATTCTCAATCAGTACCCCGTTCCTGCGTTCCCCCCATACTCCCCGACTCCGCTATCCTTAAGAGCTCTATCTAGCTCTCTCTTAAAAGCATTCAGAGAATTGGCCTCCACCACCTTCTGAGGCAGAGAATTCCACAGATGTACAACTCTCTGACTGAAAAGGTTTTTCCTCATCTCCGTTCTAAATGGCCTACCCCTTATTCTTAAACTGTGGCACCTGGTTCTGGACTCCCCAAACATGTGGAAAAAAAGTTTCCTGCCTCTAACGTGTCCAACCCCTTAATAATCTTATATGTTTCAATAAGATCCCCTCTCATCCTTCTAAATTCCAGTGTATACAAGCCTAGTCACTCCAGTCTTTCAACATACGACAGTCCCGCCATTCCGGGAATTAACCTAGTGAACCTACGCTGCACGCCCTCTATAGCAAGAATAGCCTTCCTCAAATTTGGAGACCAAAACTGCACACAGTATTCCAGGTGCGGTCTCACTAGGGCCCTGTACAACTGCAGAAGGACCTCTTTGCTCCTATACTCAACTCCTCTTGTTATGAAGGCCAACATTCCATTGGCTTTCTTCACTTCCTGCTGTACCTGCATGCTTCCTTTCAGTGACTGATGCACTAGGACACCCAGATCTCGTTGTACGTCCCCTTTTCCTAACTTGACACCATTCACATTCCAAACTTGTTGAAGGTAGAAGATTGCCAGGAGAGAGAAAGTACTTCATTGACGTTCACATAGCTCCTTGGGGGTGGGGAAATATGTAATATCTCTATCAACTTCTTAAGTCATTGTGCAATTTCCATTCAAAATGGAGAATCATCCAGTAAGTTATTTAAACCTTCAGTGTCTTCAATAGGAGTCCAACAAAAACACCTCCCAAAATACTCATCCAATGTCCTCACTGGACATTATCCCACCAATGGCAGAATGGTCAGATATTGTATCGAACTTCACAACCACATAGGAAGGGAGGTATGTCGTCCTCGATCCTGCCTTAGAAGAGGATACACGTTAATTTGTCATAGGAGCAGAATTAGGCTATTAGGCCCATTGAGTCTACTCCGCCATTCAATTTTGGCTGATCTATCTTTCTCTCTCAACCTAATTCTTCTGCCTTCTCCCCATAACCTTTTATATCCTTACTAATCAAAAATCTCCACTTTAAATATACCCTATAACTTGGCCTCCACAGCTGTCTATGGCAATGAATTCCACAGATTCACCACGCCTTGACTAAAGGAATTCCTACTCATCTCTTTTCTAAAGGTACATCCTTTTATTCTGATGCTGTGCCCTCTGATCCTAGACTCTCCCACTTGTGGAAACATCCTCTCCACATCCACTCTGTCCAGGCCTTTCACTCTTCAGTACGATGTGACCAATGGGATATATTGCCTGACCCTCTTACCCTACCTTTTCTGTTGGCAGAAATACAGAGATCTGTATGTTCTTGGCAGGCAAGCAGTTGTAGACTTTGCCAGTATCATGGACGCTGTCGTTTATCACTCACTGATTGCTCAGAGAATTGGAAGCACACTGGGTTCGTCAGTGGGATGTTTCACTTGTTAATCACTGTAATGTTCTGCTCTCCAGAACATCTTCCAGAAGACAATCAGGAGTTTAATTTCACCCATTTGTTCAGGTTAATGCATAGCTTTAAAATGGTGCACTTGGGGAATTTTGCACAATCCCATTAACCAGTCGGCTACCTTAGAAATTAAAGTCTTTGGGTCACCAGAGCAGGATTTAAAATACAAATTGGAATCTTGGCTTTAACCCACATTTCAATCTGGATTAAGCTGAGTTCAGACTATAAATGAATGAGAAAGCAACAAAGCCCTGATAGAAAATTGTGTAATTGCTGCTGTACATGCAATATCCTTTTCTCTGTTACTTCCACTTTCCCTCCCTAGTCCATTGCTAAACTCCCCGCTATCGTTTGTAGCATTCTGATAATACTAATGAGCAGTCTGCAAAATTAATGGCTAAATTTCACCATCCATGGACCATTTTTAACATCAACTATTTATCACTACATAAACCCTCAACACTTTCGGAAAATAAGTAAGATTTTTAATGAAATTATGTCAGACGATTTTTGATATTTAATGAAGCCCTTCATGTAGTATGTAGATGTGACTTCTTAGGCCCCCTCGGTCATGGCTAACCATGGGTGATGCATCCTGGTTGGCTGCTTGCTCCACACCTCGGCTAGAGCAGCGTCGCTTGTGGCTGAAGAGACCAATGCGGTAGTGACAGTCTCTTTCGCAAAGGTCACATTTATGTGTGGCCTTTGGTCTGTTGAAGTTGCTGCGCTACTTTCTGCGTGCCCGCTTTCCTGCCGCTACGTTCTTCAGTTTCTCTTCCCCCGTTTTTAGATGTTGGTTCAGGGTACCTCTCCACCTGGTAGGGTCAGCTGCAAGGCTCCCCCAGGACTCCACATCGATGTCGATGGCGGCCGATGGTTCTCCTCCCAGATGTTAGCTCTCCATAGAGGATGTCTTTTGGAATACGGCCATCCTCCATGCGGTGGACATGGCCCAGCCACTGCAGCCTGCGCTGCCTGAGTAGGGTGTACGTACTAGGAAGGCCAGCGCGAGACAGAATCTTGGCGTTGGGCACTCTGTCTTGCTAGGATATACCCAGGATACGGCAGATGCTTCTAAGGTGGAAGGTGTTGAGTCTTCTCTCCAGTCTGGCATATGTAGTCCTTGTCAACTGCAGCGTGCTGTTGACACAGGCGTTGTGCATGTAGACTGCTATCTTTGTCTTCACTGTCAGCTTTGGATTGGTCCACACTCGAGTTGTGGGGCGAGCGAGAGTTGTAGCTGCCTTCCCGATCCTCTTGTCAATCTCTGTGTCCAAGGAGAGGTTGTCGGTGATGGTGGAGCCGAGGTACGTGACCTGATGGACGGCATCGAGTTCGTAGTCGTCGATGGTGATGACAGGCGGTGCCTCTGTATCCTGTCCCAGGATGTTCGTCTTCCTCAGGCTGATGGTCAACCCAAAGTCCTTGCAAGCCCGATAGAAGCGGTCCATCAGTGACTGTAGTTCCTGCTGGGTGTGGGACACAACACTGCTGCGTCATCGGTGAACAACGTCTCTGATGAGAGCTTCACGTACTTTTGTAGGTGGGTGAGGTCGTAGAGCTTGCCGTCTGATCTAGTACGCAGGTAGATCCCTTCTGTTGCGGTGCCGAAGGCATGTTTCAGGAGCAGAGCGAAGAAAATCCCAAAGAGTGGGAGCGAGGACGCAGCCTTGTTTGACGCCACTGCGGATGTCGAAGGGCTCCAAGAAACTGCCATTGAACTGCACTGTCCCCTTCGTGTTGATGTGGAAGGATTCTATCATGCTCTGCAGTTTTGGTGGGCAGACAATCTTTGGGAGAGCCTTGAATACGCCATCTCTGCTGACGAAGTCAAACGCCTTGGTGAGGTCAATGAAAGCCATATACAGGGGCATCCGCTGTTCTCTACACTTCTCCTGGAGCTTGCGAAGGGAGAAGACCATGTCTACTGTTGACCTTCCAGCTCGGAAACTGCACTGTGACCCTGGCGTTCTGCCAGTTTCTGAAGGCGGATCAAGATGACCCGAGCAAAGACCTTGCCCACGATGTTGAGGGAGATGCCTCTGTAGTTGTTGTAGTTGCTTCTCTCGCCCTTGTTCTAGTAGAGGGTAATGATCGTGGCATCCCTCATATCCTGCGGTACAGCTCCTTCTTGCCAGCACTGGTAGAGGACTTCATGCAAAGGAAGTAGTAAGGTAGTCTTGCAGTGCTAGATCAGGTCAGGGGGAATCCTGTCGCTGCCTGGGGCCTTGCCTGAGGCCAGGCTGTTAATGGCCCCTGCTGAGCTCTTCTACCGTCGGCTCTCCATCTAACTCATCCATGGTCGGCAGGCACTCGATGGCGTCAAGGGCTGAGGAGGACACAGTGTTCTCCCTCGAGTAGAGGTCGGAGTAGTGTTCCACCCATCTCTCCATCTGCTGCCATTTGTCTGTGATTACTTTCCCAGTGGAGGATTTGAGGGGGGCTGTCTTGCTCTGGACTGGGCCTACTGCCTTCTTAATGCCATTGTACATTCCCCTGATGTTCCCTGTTATGGCGGCCGTCTGGATGTCCTTACTAAGCTGTGTCCAGTACTCATTGGCGCAATGCCTGGCAGTCTGCTGAGCCTTGCTCCTGGCAGCCCTGAGGATCTGCAGGTTCTTCTCATTAGCTGACTGCTTGTACTCGGCTAGGGCGGCGCGCTTGGCTTCGATGATGGGAGTCATCTCGGTCGACTTGGCCTCAAACCAGTCGTGTGTCTGAGATCTTCTTCCCAAAGCTAGCCGAGGCTGTGCAATGCATGGTGCCCTGCAGAGTTTCCCACTTCTCTGTTGCAGAGTCTCCAGGAAGTGAGGTGCCAAGTTCTCTCTCAAAAGCCTCTGCAAACTGTTGCACGAGGTCTGGATGGGGCATCTTGCTGACATCGATGCGGGGTTTCCCCTGCTTCTTGGTACGGTAGAACCTCTTTGGTTGCAGCCTGATCTTGCAACACACCAAGGAGTGGTCTATGTCACAGTCCGCACTGTGGTAGGAGCGTGTGTGGAGAATGTTCTTTAGGGCGGCACGTCTGACCAGGATCAGATCCAGTTGATGCCAGTGCTTTGAGCGTGGATGCCTCCAGGATACCTTGTGCTGGGGCTTTGTCTGGAAGTACGAGTTGGCAATGCACAGGTCATGGTAAGTGCACAGCTCGAGCAGTCGCTGTCCGTTCTCATTCATTTTGCCCACACCAAACTGCCCAAGGCAGGAAGACCACGATTCGTGGTCTGCGCCCACTCTGGCGTTGAAGTCGCCCAAGAGAACAAGTTCTTCCTTGCTGGGGATGCTGCTGATGATGGATGTGAGGTGCTCGTAGAACTCGTCCTTTGTGTATGATGTGGAGGACAGTGTCGGGGCATACACGCTGACAAGGGTGACTGGGCCTGCGGTGGTGTTGAGGCGGAGAGTCAGGAGTCGCTCTGAGCCATTTCTGCCTGGTTCCACTATGTTCAGCAGGCTGTTCCTTACTGCGAAGCCTACTCCGTGCTCTCTGGGCACATCAGAGTCCTTCCCCTGCCAGTAGAACGTGTAGACCTTCTCCTTCAATGTGCCCGAGTCTGCCAGCCTTGTTTCCTGAAGGGTGGATATGTCTACGTTGAGTCTCTTGAGCGCGTTGTTTATGTCAGCTGTTTTCCTGGAATCGCTGATGTCCTTTGGGTTTCCAGAGAGGCCGGTCATCATTGTCCGGACATTCCAAGTTTCCAGTTTAAGAGCTGGTCTCTTTTGATGTGTTCTTTTGTTGGCAGGTGCGATGGTTACGATCTGCTGTTCGGATGGTTCCTAACCCCCCTGCACCCAGTGAGGATAGCAGACCGTGGCGGGACAGCACCTTATTGGCTGGGGGCTGCCCAGCTTGAGGGGGGTGGTAGCTGTCCAATGAGATCCGAAAAACCCTCCCACCAAAGGGAGCAACCCCTGGCGCCTCGCTTTACGCCAATCTAGCGATGACTTATAACCGGTAACTGTTGCTCCCCGTGTTGTGTCGACGCCGCAGGCGAAGCTGGAGTGTCCTCTCCAGGTTGTAGGTGTAGGTTTGATGTAGATAGACAATAGACAATAGGTGCAGGAGTAGGCCATTCAGCCCTTCGAGCCAGCACCACCATTCAATGCGATCATGGCTGATCACTCTCAATCAGTACCCCATTCCTGCCTTCTCCCCATACCCCCTCACTCCTCTATCCTTAAGAGCTCTATCCAGCTCTCTCTTGAAAGCATCCAACGAACTGGCCTCCACTGCCTTCCGAGGCAGAGAATTCCACACCTTCACCACTCTCTGACTGAAAAAGTTCTTCCTCATCTCCGTTCTAAATGGCCTACCCCTTATTCTTAAACTGTGGCCCCTTGTTCTGGACTCCCCCAACATTGGGAACATGTTTCCTGCCTCTAATGTGTCCAATCCCCTAATTATCTTATATGTTTCAATAAGATCCCCCCTCATCCTTCTAAATTCCAGTGTATACAAGCCTAATTGCTCCAGCCTTTCAACATACGACAGTCCCGCCATTCCGGGAATTAACCTAGTGAACCTACGCGGCACGCCCTCAATAGCAAGAATATCCTTCCTCAAATTTGGAGACCAAAACTGCTCACAGTACTCCAGGTGCGGTCTCATTAATTGCCACTTAATTAATGCCTATTCGACCATAACCAGGTGCAACACAATCATGGTGAAAGTGACCTTGGCTTTTAGGATGTTGTTGCATATAAAGAATAAGTTTTGAGTATGATCAGGAAGTTTCCCCAGTATCTAGTCCTTACACAGTTCAATAATGAATGATGAATTTGACCCACAAGTCAATGTTTGTTTTCTTCAGAGAATTAGCTTGCTTTCCAAAATAGCACACAAGTGCAAGGTAACTTGAACTGGTATAGTTTATCTATCTTATTATCTTGCTTGTTCAGCAACCCCATGGTAATGAGCTTTACTAGTTGAGGAACTTTCAGTTTTCGAATGGCACAGCTGAAAAGAGCTGTTGCCTCACAGCGCCAGAGACCCAGGTTCGATCCTGACCTCGGGTGCTGTCTGCGGAGTTGGCACCTTCTCCAGGTTCTCCAGCTTTCTCCCCGTATCCCAAAGACGGGCAGGTTGGTAGGTTAATTGGTTTCTGTAAATTGTCCCTTGCATGTAGGATAGAACTAGTGTACGAGTGATTGTTGGTCGGCATGAACCTGGTAAGCCGAAGGACCTCTATCTCTAAACTAAACTAAGCTGTTGCCTCACAGAGCCAGTGTCCTGGGTTGGTGCTGACCTTGGGTGCTGTCTGTGCAGATTTTGCATGTTCTCCCTGACACCTCTTGGGTTTCCTTCGGGTTCTCTAGTTCCCTCCCTTATCCCAAAGAAGTGGGGGTTTGAATATTGGATGGCCTCTGTAAAATTGCCCAAAGTGTGTAGGACGTGGGATAGCATCTAACGTGTTGTGAACGGTTGATCAATGGGCAAATTGGACTTGATAGGCCAAAGCCCTATTTCAATGGTTTATCTTCCACAGTCAAATAATTCTCATTTGCAGGAGAGGATTCCATAATGTTTTAATGGAAGTGGACTCCTTCTCTGCTGATAACACCCCCCCTCCCCCCTCCACCAACCACTACCCCTCCACCAACCATCCCTTCTGCTGATAAGCCCCCCACCCCCTCTCCACCGACCATCCCCACTCCACCGACCATCCCCCTCTCCACCGACCATCCCCCTCTCCACCGACCATCCCCCTCTCCACCGACCATCCCCCTCTCCACCGACCATCCCCCTCTCCACCGACCATCCCCCTCTCCACCGACCATCCCCCTCTCCACCGACCATCCCCCTCTCCATCGACCACCCCCCTCTCCACCGACCACCCCCCTCTCCACCGACCACCCCCCTCTCCACCGACCATCCCCCTCTCCACCGACCATCCCCCTCTCCACCGACCATCCCCCTCTCCACCGACCATCCCCCTCTCCACCGACCATCCCCCTCGCCACCAACCACCCCCTCTCCTCCAACCATCCCCCTCTCCACGGACCATCCCCCTCTCCACCGACCACCCCCCTCTCCACCGACCATCCCCCTCTCCACCGACCACCCCCCTCTCCACCGACCATCCCCCTCTCCACCGACCATCCCCCTCTCCACCGAACATCCCCCTCTCCTCCAACCATCCCCCTCTCCACCGACCATCCCCCTCTCCACCGACCATCCCCCTCTCCACCGACCATCCCCCTCTCCACCGACCATCCCCCTCTCCACCGACCATCCCCCTCTCCACCGACCATCCCCCTCTCCACCGACCATCCCCCTCGCCACCAACCACCCCCTCTCCTCCAACCATCCCCCTCTCCACGGACCATCCCCCTCTCCACCGACCATCCCCCTCTCCACCGACCATCCCCCTCTCCACCGACCATCCCCCTCTCCACCGACCATCCCCCTCTCCACCGACCATCCCCCTCGCCACCAACCACCCCCTCTCCTCCAACCATCCCATCTCTGCTGAGTCCCTTCCACTCAATGATTGTCAAAGACTAAGAATAGCCAAGTGAAGGTGTGAGACTGGAAGACAACTATGAAACTTCAGAAATATTGCTTTTTTTTTTCTGTGACTACTTGTTTCTCTGACCTGTTCATTTCACTGATCCCCACCTAAGCACTTAATTCCCAACCTTATGTGTACAACCAACTTTCTGCCCATACCGTTAATACTTTTGGCTTTTCTCGTGGTTAATCATCCCCATATTTACCCCCCACAGGTTAGTGAAGAACCTGTGCAATTCTCCTTAAACACAACATCATTGTTTGTTGCTGCTGTGTGAAATGGAGTGGGTTAGACCTAACAGTAAGGTGGCAAGTGGAGTGGGTTGAATCTGTGAAAACACTTTGGTGCGTTTATTAATTTATTATTTTATTGGTGTCAGGATGTAGTTGGCAGTATTTATTGCCCATCTCCAATTGCCCTTGCCCTTATAAAGGTTGGTGTCAATGTTTACGGGGAGATACAATAGACAATAGGTGCAGGAGTAGGCCATTTGGCCCTTCGAGCCACCACTGCCATTCAATGTGATCATGGCTGATCATTCATAATCAGTACCTCGTTCCTGCCTTCTCCCCACATCCCCTGACTCCGCTATCTTTAAGAGCTCTATCTAGCTCTCTCTTGAAAGCATCCAGGGAATTGACCTCCACTGCCTTCTGAGGCAGAGAATTCCACAGATGGCAGGAGAGTGGTAGTGAGATGGAAACATAGATCAGCCATGATTGAATGGTGGAGTAGACTCGATTAGCTGAATGGCCTAATTCTGCTCCCATTTCTGAAGAAGGGTCTCGACCCGAAACGCCACCCATTCCTTCTCTCCAGAGATGTTGTCTGTCCCGTTGAGTTACTCCAGCTTTTTGTGTCTATCTTCAGTTTAAACCAGCATCTGCAGTTCCTTCCTACCCATGTCTTATGGTTTTTATAGTTTTATCCCAGACGTGACGCATCATCAGGAACGAACCCAGATCTCTGGCGCTGTGAGGCAGCAAATATACCACTGCGCCAATGTGCCACTCTAGGCAACGGTCTTGAAATTTTAATTCAGAAAATATAAACTCTTGATGGTGGAGGCAACATCATCGTGGAAGGCTGATCAAGAATTAATGGGTCTTTTTTCTAGTTGACAAGATGCAATACATTGCTTGCCAAAGGATCAGTACAGAGGCCCCAACTTCTTGCAATTTTATCACAATGATTTGGATGAATGCATCATTGAGTTTAGTTTATTATCATGTGTACCGAGGTACAGTGAAAAGCTTTTGTCGTGTGCTAACAACTATACACGATTACAATTGAGCCATCCATAGTGTACAGATACATAATAAAGGGAATAACATATAATGCAAGGTAAAGCCCAGTAAAGTTCATTTAACGATAGTCCGAGGGTCTCCAATGGGGTAGATGCTAGCTCAGGACTGCTTACTCGTTGTTGATAGGATTATTCAGTTGCCAGATAACAGCTTATCAGGCAACACAACCATCCTATCAGCCACCAGAGAATCGTAAGTGCGATTGCAAAATTCTATAATGACATAATGGTGGGGAGGAACTAACATTGTGAAGAGGTGAGGAGGAGGTTGCAACAGTATCTGGACAGGTAGAGCGAATGGACAAAAATCAGTTGACGGTGCACATGCACGAAATGGTCTATTTTGACAGAAGTTGAAAAGGAGCACGTTATATAATTGGTGAGAGATTACAGAACCGAGAACTCTGAGGAATTTATGAATTGCAACAGGCTAATATTTGAGTAGTGCAAGTAATTAGGAGAGTCAACAGAATGTGCTGGGGGAATTGAATCCAAATGTTGGTAGGGAGGTTACGCTTCATCTGTAAAGGCCATTAGTGTGACGATGTTCGGAGTACAGTGCACATCTTGGGTTTCTTTAATTAAGGAAGGATCTAAATGCATTGGAAGCTGCAGAGAATTTGTGCTTTGTTTTGAGGAAAGGTTGAAGAGGGCTTGGCTTATATTTGCAGGTTTAGAAGAACAAGTGGGACGGATGACACAAGATTGTGTGGGAAACACAAGGAACTGCAGGTGATCGAAACTGGTAGCAAAAAAAAACACAACGTGCTGGAGCAACTCAATGGGTCAAGCAGCATCTCTGGAGGACATGGACATACACTGTTTTGGGATGGGACCCTTATTCATATGGATTCTAGTAGAGGGGAGAAAGGTGGAAGAGAGGTGGGGGTGGGACAATCCTGGTAAGTGATTGTTTAGTTTAGTTTACTTTACTCTATTATCGCGTGTACCAAGGTTTTGTTGCGTGTCCACCAGTCAGTGGAAAGGCCATCCATCTACAGTGCACCGACACATGATAGAGTGAATAACATTTAGTGGAAGATAAAGTCTAGCAAAGTCTGATTACAGATAGTTCAGGGGTCACCAATGAGGTGGATAGTACCTCAGGACCACTCTCTAGTTGTTGGTTGGACGGTTCAGTTGGCTGATAACAGCTGGGAATAGGTAGATACAAGTGAGGAGAGAGTGCGGTTTGATTGGCAAATGGGGAGACGAAAAGTGATGAAATGTGACTAAAGGCTGACTAAGGAGAAAAGAGGCGTGAATTGTGAGGCCAGAAGATGTGGATGGAGGCAGGATCGTGGGAGAAAAGTGTGTGTGTACATCCAAATGGGACACAGGGAAGAGAGAGCATATAAAAATAGACGGGGGGGGGGGGGGGGGGGGGGGGTTGGGGGGTTTGTTACCTAAAATTGGAGAACGTTATGTTCACACGTTGAGTTGGAAACTATCCGTGGAATATGAAGTTGTGAGGGATTTTGACAAGCTGATTGGGGGAAAGGGTGTTTCTGCTAAATTGTGGGACAAACCAGAACAAGGGATCACTATTTAAAAGTAAGGTATTATTCATTTAAGACAGAGATGAGGCAAAATGTTCTGGCTGTGCTCTTTGGAACGCTCTTTCTTCAAGAGTGATGAAAGCAGAACTTTTGAATACATTTAAAATCAGATAGAGTCATACAGCATGGAAAGAGGCCCATCGACCCAACTTATCCACACCGACCAACATGTCCCATCTACACTGGTCCCACCTGCCCCTGTTTGGCCCATATCCCTCTAAACCTATCCAATCCATGTACCTGTCTAAATGTTTCTTAAGTTGCGATTGTTCCTGCCTCAACTACCTCCTCTGGCAGCTCATTTCATACACCCACCACCTTTTGTGTAAAAATGCTGCCCTTCAGTTTCCCATTAAAATGATAGAACAAGAGTGAAATGTTACCGTGGGCAGGCAGTGATATAATATTGAGTTGCAGTCAGATCAGCCGTATGTTATTAAATGGTGGAGCAGGCTTGATCTGCCAAGTGGTCTACTCTTGTTTCTAATCTGTATGCATGTTCATGAAATAATTTCAATTTAACTGTCAATGAGTCCATATTTCTACCTTCCTCTACAATTCTCTGCATTCACATCTCATTTGTCTGATTTTTTTTTCCTGGATTTTTGCACAAGAGAAAATAGGTTCCTTTTTATTTAACTTATCGAGTGTTTTCACAATCTTAAAGAAACCAATTAAATCAACGTTTATTCTACATTTCTCATTTCCTTTAGTACATCTGATGACATTAGCATTCCCGCTAAATTGCTTAACATAAAAATAACAGCAATTACACACTTAAACATTTAATCCATCATACTGACCCAGGCTCAAACTACTCTGGAGATAAGGTGAAAGGTCAACTGACAGCTAATTTATAATATATGCCTTGGCTCAGTGGATAGTCTTCAACATTAAATCCAGATTATGCTCCATCTAAGACCCCAAGAAAATGCAGAGAATCGTAGACGCAGCCCGGACCATCAGCCAAACCAACCTCCCTTCCATTGACTCCTTTTACACTTCAGGCTGCCTTGGCAAGGCCACCAGCATAATCAAGAATGAGTCTCACCCAAGTCACTCCCACTTCTCACTTCCAGAAAACACCAACCTCCTGATTCATGGACAGTTTCTTCCCAGCTGTTATCAGAAAACTGAACCATCCTATCACCAACTAGAGAGCGGTCCTGAGCTACCATCTAACTTATTGGAGACCCTTGGGCTATCATTAATCGGACTTTACTGGACTTCATCTTGCACTAAACATTATTCCCTTGTATCTGTACACTGTGGATGGCTTGATTGTAATCATGGAGAGTCTTTGAAAGGTTGGCACACAATATAAGCTTTTCTCTGTAGAAAAGAACTGCAGATGCTGGTTTAAATCAAAGGTAGACACAAAATGCTGGAGTAACTCAGTGGGACAGGCAGCTTCTCTGGAGAGAAGGAATGGTGACGTTTCAGGTCGAGACCGTTCTTCAGAGTTGCAGGCAGAAGAGTTTCATTTTGCTTGCCATCAAGTTTGGCATAGACATTGTAGGCCGATGGGCAGGTTCCTGTGTGTACTGTTTTATGTTCTATGTTTACGGTGAGAGGGGAAAGATTTATCAAGAGCCTGAGGGGCAACATTTTCATGCAAAGGGTGGTGGATGTATGGAACGAGCTACCAGAGGAGATAGTTGAGGCAGGTACTATCACATTGTTTAAAATACATTTTGACAGGTACACGGATAGGAAAGGTTTAGAGGGATATAGGTCAAATGCAGGCAGGTGGGACTAGTGTAATCAGGGCATGTTAGTCAGCGTTGTCACATGGGCCAAAGGACCTGTTTCCATGCTGTATGACTGTGACTAGATACTTTCTGAGCTCAAAGGCTTTGCTTGTTCTGGACTCACAAAAGGTCTAATAAATAAATGTCAGTTTTCAAGTTTTTACATTAAAACAAAATTTCATGATACCTTCTTGATTTGGAAAATGAAAGATATGTTTAATTAGAACTTTGCAAATGATTGCACATGGATAACAATAAGCTAGCTTATTACTGATAAATTCTCCGTCACAAAGACCATCAACTGAATATCATCAGCGATGATTATGTTATCTTAACATTTTCATTAAGGCATCTTCATATGAACCCTTTCACCTGTTCCAAAGCTCCCCTTCCAACCTTTATATATCACAAATTTTTGATGTCTCTATCTCGGTCCACAACTTTGCATGCCTCCATTTGGCAATTAATTTCCTTTCCTCCTTCTTGCCTTTGATTTACGATATGGTATGATACGATACAATAGAACTTTATTTATCCCAGGAGGGAAATTGACTTGCCAACAGTCATAAAACACATGATACATGAAACATGAAATTAAAGTGACGATTGGATCGGGTTGGGGATGTGCAAATATTTGGATGGGGGGGGATTGGGTGGGGGGGAGGGGAGTCAGTCTATCCCATGACAGAAGGGGGAGGAGTTGCACAGTTTGATTGCCACAGGGAAGAAGGATCTCCTGTGGAGTTCTGTGCTGCATCTTGGTGGAACCAGTCTGAGAGGGATTTGAGAGGGAGAAAGGAAAATCGGAAGTGTCAGTATTGCAGTTGAGCAAGGGGGACCATGGAGGCATGAGGGAGGAGCTGGCCAGAGTTAACTGAAAAGGGACCCTAGCAGGGAAGACGGTGGAACAACAATGGCAGATATTTCTGGGAATAAGACAGAAGGTGCAGGATCAGTTCATTCCAAAGAGGAGGAAAGATTCTAAGGGGAGTAAGAAGTGACTGTGGCTGACAAGGGATGTCATGGACAGTATAAAAATAAAAGTGAAGAAGTATAACATAGCAAAGATGAGCGGGAAGCCAGATTGGGACTCTTTTAAAGAGCAACAAAAGATAACTGAAAAGGCAATAAGGTGAAAAAGATAAGGTACAAAGGTAAGCTAGCCAAGAATATAAAGGAGGATAGTAAAAGCTTCTTTAGGTATGTGAAGAGGAAAAAAATTGTTAAGACAAATGTGGGTCCCTTGAAGACAGAAGCAGGTGAATTTATTATGGGGATCAAGGAAATGGCAGATGAGTTGAACAGGTACTTTGGATTTGTCTTCACTAAGGAAGACACCAACAATCTCCCAGATGTACTAGTGGACAGAGGTCCTAGGGTGACGGAGGAACTGAAGGAAATTAGAAGGATGAGAGGGGATCTTATTGAAACATATAAGATTATTAAGGGATTGGACACGCTAGAGGCAGGAAACATGTTCCCAATGTTGGCGGTGTCCAGAACCAGGGGCCACAGTTTAAGAATAAGGTGTAGGCCATTTAGAACAGAGATGAGGAAAAACCTTTTTCACTCGGAGAGTTGTAAATCTCTGGAATTCTCTGCCTCAGAAGGCAGTGGAGGCCAATTCTCTGGATGCTTTCAAGAGAGAGTTAGATAGCGCTCTTAATGATAGCGGAGTCAAGGGGTATTGGGAGAGGGCAAGAACAGGGTACTGATTGTGAATGATCAGCCATGATCACTTTGAATGGCTCGAAGGGCCAAATGGCCTACTCGTGCACCTATTGTCTATTATCTATTGTTGCTGAAGGTACTCCTCAGGTTGAGCAGTGTGTCATGGAGGGAGTGAGCTTTGCAGTTTGAGGAGCATCCTCCCCTCCAAGACCACCTCCCATGAAACCAACTCTGCCCCCAGGACAGAACCAACCATCATGATGAGTTTGTTGATCCTATTGGCGTCCGTGGCCATCGCTCTGCTGCCCCAGCACACAACAGTGAAGAAGATGGCACTGGCTACCACCGATTGGTAGAAAGTCTGCCGCATCTTACTGCAGATGTTGAAGGAGCGGAGCCTTCTCAAAAAGTACAGCTGGCCCCGTTCCTTCTTGTACAGCGCCTCAGCGTTCATGGACCAGTCCAGTTTACTGTCCAGGTACACTCCAAGATATTTGTACTCCTTTATTCCTGTCTTCTGCATTTTCTTGCTCAAATTGTTCTTTTGCAGTATCTCTTTCCTCGTTTTAATCACCCTTCTTCAGTTTAGGAGCTTTAGTTTAGTTCAGAGATATGGTGAGGAACCAGCCCCTTTGGCCCATCATGTCCGCACTGACCATGATCATCTACACATTGGGGACAACTTTACCGAAGCCAATTAACCTACAAACTTGCTTGTCTTTGGATTGTGAGTGGTAACCAGAGCACGTGGGGAAAAAACACATGCAGTCACAGGGCGAACGTACAAACTTCACACAGATAGCACCTGCAGTCACGATCGCACCAGGGTCTCTGGCATTGTAAGGCAGCAAATCTACCACTACGCCACTGTGTCGCCAATTACTGTTGAATGCGTCTCTGATTTATTTTTTGCATCAATCAAGAAATGCATTGGATTTATTGTGCTATTTGGAGGGACATATGCAAATTGCCAGCTGTAGGAAGGATGTAATTGAGCTGAAAAGGATGCAACAAAAAAGTCCCACAAAATCTTAGTGGGACTGAAGGACTTGAATGACAAGTGGAGACCTCCTGGGGGTATTTTCTCTGGAGTTTCGGAGACTGAGGGCTGATGTTACAGAGGTGTATAAAATCCCAAGGTAGCAGAATCTAAATAAAGATGGCATGGATTTAAGGTGAGAGAGGAAATATTTAATGGGACCTGAGGGCAACATTTTCATACAGTGGTTGGTGGGTATGTAGAACAAGCTAGTAGAGGTGGGTATAATGCAATGATTAAAATACATTTAGATGGGTACATGGACATGAAAGCTGAGGAAAATAGAGTCATACAGTGGAAACAGGCCCTTCAGCCCAATCTGTCCACACTGACCAACATGTCCCATCTACACTAATCCCATCTGCCTGTGTTTGGCCCATATCCATCTAAACCTACCCTATCCATACATCTGTCTAATGTTTCTTAAAAGTTGCCTATATACTTGCCTCAACTACCTCCTCTGGCAGCTCATTCCATACACCCACTACTCTTTTATTAAAAAGAGTAACCCCTTGGGTTCCTATTAAATCTTTCCCCCTCACCTTAAACCTATGTCCTCTGGTTCTCGATTCCCCTACTCTGGGCAAGAGACTCTATGCGTTTACCCAATCTATTCCTCTCATGATTCTGTACACTACTATAAGACCACCCCTCATCTTCCTGTGTTCCAAGGAATAGAGTCCTAGCCTGCTCAACCTCTCCCTACAGCTCAGGCCCTCGAGCCCAAGCAACATCTTTGTAAATCTTCTCTGCACCCTTTCCTGCTTGACAACATCTTTCCTGTAACATGGTGCCCAATACTGAACACAGTCTACAGAGCAGCATGGTGACGCAGCGGTAGAGATGCTACCTTACAGCGCCAGAGACCAACCCTGAGTGTGGGTGCTTGTTTGTATAGAGTTTTGAACATTCTCCCCGTGACCTGCGTAGGTTTTCTCCGGTTTCCCTCCTCAATCCAAAGACATACAGGTTTGTAGGCTTGTACCAATTGGTTTGGTATAACTGTAAATTGTCCCTCGTGTGTGTAGGGTAGTGTTAGTGTGCAGGGATCGCTGGTCGGCAGGGACTCAGTGGGCCAAAGGGCTTGTTTCCACGCTTTATCTCGAAACTAAACTAAATGTGATGCCACCAACATCTTAAATAACTGCAACATGACCTCCCAACTACTGTACTCAACACTCTGATGAAGGCCAATGAAGGCCAATGTGCCAAAAGCACATGATCCTCTTGTTCTCGATTCCCCTACTCTGGGCAAGAGACTCTATGCATTTACCCAATCTATTCCTCTCATGATTCTGTACACTACTATAAGACTACCCCTCATCTTCCTGAGTTCCAAGGAACACAGGAAGATGGAAATGCAGGTGGCTTGGTAAGCACTCTGATGAAGGCCAAAAGCCTTTTTGACTAAATGAGCCAAACACAGGAAAATTGAACGTGTGCAGGTAGACTACTTTGAGTTGGTCTGAAGGGCCTGTTTTCCGTGCTGTACAATTCCACCACCCAATGTGCCCATGTGGTTAAATATTTCACGTTTCATTAACTTGATAGTTTACATGTTTTTTTCATGATAGCATGCAGGATAGCAGCTGTTCTTTGCTCCCTCTTCATCTCTTCATTTCTTGCGTATACCCATATGCATTAAAGATATACTCTGAGGGCATTGTTATTATTGTCCATGAATGCAAACATTGCATGAAGTTATTTTTCATTAATGCACACTCATCTATTACAATAGACAGAATCAATACAGTGGAGGAGAATTCAATATTTTTTTTAAATCATGTTTTTTTTGCTAGAAAAAAACAACATTTCTTAGTGAAAAGGTTCAAGGTCCAGTGATCAAATACTGTTGCTGTAATTTTAACTTGGGTACAATTTGACTTCGATACAATGTTTTTGTTCATTGTTTTTCCAAGTAATGATAAAAATTTCCTCAATTTGCACTTTCACTCCTAGTTAGAATTATTTGTTCTCAATTTGGACTTTCAATCATAGGTATAATTATTTGACTGTTGTCAAATCAACCTTGAGGAGTATCAGGGATGTAGGAGTACACCTAAGAAATAAATTGGAAGGGCAAATAAAGCCATGGGATATCCCCAGAACACATAGCCAGGTGACACAGTGGCTTGAGTGGCACAGTGGGACAACTGGCAAAGAACAGGGTTGGATCCTGACATTGGGTGATGTCTATGTGAAATTTTCACGTTTTCTCATGGCAGGCTTGTCTGGAAAGTTAAAACAATGGGATCTAGAGTGAAGAATTAGAAACACAGATGTAAAAATGGTTGTAGGAGGCACAGGATATTAGTTTTCATTTTTAGAGGTATAGCATGGAAACGGGCTCTTCGGCCCACATTTTGCATCCATTGTCAACACATGAGGGGCAATTTAGAGAGGCCAATCAACCCACAAACTCAGCACGTTTTTGGGATGTGGGAGGAAACCGGAGCACCCGGAGGAAACCCACGCAGTCAGAAGGAGAATGTGCAAAATCCACACAGACAGCACCTGAGATCAGGATCAAATGTGGGTCTCTGGCGCTGTGAGGCAACATCTCTGTAGCTGCGCCACTGTGCAACCTGTAGCGGGGGGTTGTTTTTCAAACAAGGCCTGTGAGCTGCAGGGATCAGCCATGAGTCCTCTGATTGTCATTATATTGCAATAATTTAGATGGAAATGCAGGTGGCTTGATAAGTAAGTTTGCATAAAACATCAAAATTGGCGAGGTAGTGGAAGGTGGGGAAGGTTGGTTTATCGTTACAAGCAGAGCTTAAGTCCAAGAAATTAGAAATTATGCATTTTGGTAAGTTAAAATCTCGGGCAGGAGATAAACAGAGAATAACAGAACCCAGGGGAGTACTGTTTAATGGAGATCTCGGGACACGTACAAAGCTCCATAGCTCCCTGAAAGTGATGAAACAGGTAGACAAGGTGATGATGAAGATGTACAACATGCATGCTTTCATCCATAAGGGCATAAAGTACAAGAATTATACGCTATGTGCTGGAGTAACTCAGCGGGTCAGGTAGCATCTCTAGACATCATGGATAGGTGGCGTTTCGGGTCGGGGCCCTTCTTCAGACCGTTCACCAGTCCATAGAAGGGTCCAGACCAGAAACATCATCAATCCATGTTCTCCATGAGATGCTGCCTGACCAGCTTGAGTTACTCCAGCACTTTGTGTCTTTTTTTTGTAAACCAGCATCTGTTGTTCCTTGTTTCTGCACGAATTGGCATGTCATGTTGCTTATGTACAAAATGTTGGTTAGACTGCACTTTGATCACCAATCAAAAGGAAGGTTGTAATCACGATAGAGTGGGTAAAGTAAAGATTCCTAAGGATGTTTGGCTCGAGCAAGAGAGGTCGGCCAGGCTGTATGATTTCAGTGGAATGAAGGAGGCTGTGAAGTAACATTATAAATTTATATGAAATTCTAAGAGATTGGATAGGGTCGATAGTCAGTGCCTGTGTCTAAAAGGCAAGGGCAAAAGTTTAAGTTGAGAGAGAGGAGGATTAAAGGGGATCTGAGCAGTACATTTTTCACACCAAATAGCAGGTATTTGGGCAGCACAGTGGCCCAACGGTAGAGTTGCTGCCTTACAGCACCAGAGACCTGAATTTGATCCTGACGATGGGTGCTGTCTGTTTGTAGTGTGTACGTTCTCCCTGTGACCGTATGGGTTTCCTTTGGGTGCTCTGGTCTCCTGCCCCATTCCAAAGATGTACACGTTTGTAGGTTAATTTGGCTTCGGTAAAAAAAATTGTCAATTGTCCGATGTGGGTTTAGGATAGTATTAGTAAGTGGGGATTGCTGGTCGGCGCAGACTCAATGGGCCGAAGGACTGTTTCCACACAATATCTTTAAACTAAACTAAAATCCCAAAGATGTGCAAATTTGTAGGTAAATTGGCTTCTATACATTGTCCCTCGATTATAGGATAGAACTAGTGTACGGGTGATCACTGGTCACCATGGACTTGGTGGGCCGAAGGTCCAGCTTCCACGCTGTATCTCTAAACTAAACTGAAGTTAATGTGGCCAATATTTAACTGCTCCATTAGATGACCTGATAAGCAACTCATTTTTGGGCCCATTAGGATGGGTGATAGCCCACAGCCTGGAATGTGTTTCTCTGGGTGTTTCTCACGTCAGTATACCATTGTTGAACCGTAATAAATTTTCACTCTCTCGGCTTTCCCACAGCTATGAAATGTTCATGAATACATCCTCAAGTCTCTGGAGTGAGGCTTTGTTGTGGATGAATGCAATCCTACTTTCTGCTCTCCTAATGCTATTTTATTGACTGCCTTCTTTTGCAGTTTAGGAGCTAACAACCCGAATCCAACAGGGATTGTAACTGTGCTACTTAGCTAGATCCTTGCTTAATCAGAAGCTTCTTTGCATCATAAGCTACCCTTTAGTCCGATTATAAGCATGGATACAACGTACAATGCTTGCATTCGGGCTGAAGGAAGCGCATAAAGATGAACAGATCATTTGACAGGCTTGTAAGAATCAAACCATGGGTTTTGTTTGGAAACATAGACAATAGGTGCAGGAGTAGGACATTTGGCCCTTCGAGCCAGCACGGCCGTTCAATATGATCATGGCTGATCATCCACAATCAGTACTCCGTTCCTGCCTTCTCCCCATATCCGTTGATTCCACTAGCCCCAAGAGCTCTATCTAACTCTCTTTTGAATGCATCCAGTGAATCAGCCTCCACTGCCTTCTGGGGCAGAGAATTCCACAAATTCACAATTCTCTGGGTGAAAAAGTTTTTCCTCATCTCAGTTCTAAATGGCCTTCCGCTTATTCTTAAACTGTGGCCACTGGTTCTGGACTCCCCCAACACCGGGAACATGTTTCCTGCATCTAGCTTGTCCAATCCCTTAATAATTTTATATGTTTCCATAAGATCCCCTCTCATCCTTCTAAATTCCAGTGAATACAAGCCCAGTTGTTGCATTCTTTCGTCATATGACAGTCCAGCCATCCCAGGAAATAACCTTGTAAACCTACGCTGCACTCCCTCAAAAGCAAGAATGTCCTTCCTCAAATTAGGAGACCAAATCTGCACACAATACTCCAGGTGTGGTCTCACCAGGGCCCTGTACAACTGCAGAAGGACTTTTTGCTCCATCACTCAAATCCTCTCGTTATGAAGGCCAATATGCCATTAGCTTTCTTCACTGCCTGCTGTATCTGCATGCTTACTTTCAGTGACCAATGTACAAGGACACCCAGGTCTCGTTGCACCTCCCCTTTTCTAATCTGACACCATTCAGATAATAATCTGCCTTCTGTTCTTGCCACCAAAGTGGATAACCTCACATTTATCCACAGCAGTTTAATCTGGAGTTTAGTTTAATGATACAGTGTGAAGACAGGCCCTTCGGTCCACCAAGTTCTTGCCAACCAGCAATCCCTGTGCACTAGCACTATTCTACACAGTAGAGACAATTTACAACCTTTACAGAAGCCAATTAACCTACAAACCTGATCGTCTTTGGAATGTGGGAGGGAATCCGGAGCACACGGAAGAAACCAACGTAGACACGGTGAGCATGTACAAACTCCGTACAGACAGCACCTGTAGTCAGGATCAAACACGGGTTTCTGGTGCTGGAGTTTGTACGTTCTCCCTCTGACTGCCTGGGTTTTCTCCTGGTGCTCTGGTTTCCACCCATACTCCAAAAGAAATACAGGTTTGTAGGTTAATTGGCTGTGATAAAATTGTAAATTGTCCTTAGTGTGCAAAATAGTGCTAGTGTACGGGTTGATTGCTGGTTGGCACGGACCGGGTGGGTCAAAGAGCCCATTTCCGCCATGGATCTCTAAAGTGTAAATGGCTAAAAGCACAATGTGGAGTAACTCAGCAGGTCAGGCTGCATTTCTGGAGAATATGGATAGGTGACATTTTAGGTCGAGACTATTTTGCAGACTGATCCACCTATCCATGTTCTCTAGAGATGCTGCCTGACCCGCTGAATTACTCCTGAACTTTGTGTCCTATTGTGTATTAACCAGCATCTGCAATTGTTTGTTTCTAGCTGGTATCTGGGATGAGCTGCCAGAGGAGATGGTAGAGGCAGGACCTTTAGCAACATTTAAGAGGTATCTTAACTTGAATGTGCAGGATATAGAGAGATATGGACTTAATGGGGGCTGATGGGATTTGTATGAATAGACAAGTTGGTCAGCATAGACACGATGGGCTGAAGGCCCTTCTACGCTGAACAACCACATGACTCTACAATCTTATTGTGTACATTGATGTGTCTTTCAAACTTAATTTTCTTTCCTTTTGCAATTAAAAATCCCCAGTGTTGCTTTTTAAGTTTGAGATAAGCAGAGTTAATATATTGTAACCATAACTGGCTTTTTGCGAAGTTGCATCCTATTAGTGCATTTTACATTCCAATTCCCCAGCTTCTGTAATTATAAAGGCCATCAGTGGTGACTAAGAGGATTAAACGCTTCATTGTGTCTTGTGGTGAGTGACACAGGCGTATGACATTACTTACTGATATTGTGGATTGTTAATGAGAAGAATGCAAAGCTTTAAGCATTTTTTAATGCAAATTGTTGCTGATTTGTGTTCATATGTTGGTAGCATGTGTTACTCAGCATAGAAAGTTCCCTCCAATGTGCAAAGACGGGGGAGCTAACTATACCCAAGTCACTGAACCGAATGCAAAAAAAAATCTGTTCTTCATAAGATCATAAATGACAGAAGCAGAATTAGGCCATTCGGCCTATCAAGTCTACTCCGCCATTCAATCATGGCTGATCTATCTCTCCTTCCTAACCCCATTCTCCTGCCCATAATGTCTGACACCCGTACTAATCAATAATCTATCATTATCCACTGACTTTGCTTCCACGGTATTCTGTTGCAATGAATTCCACAGATTCACCACCCTTAGACTAAAGAAATTCCTCCTCATCTTCCTAAAAGAGCGTCCTTTAATTCTGAGGTTATGACCTCTAGTCCTAGACTCTCCCACTGGTGGAAACATCCTCTCCACATCCACGCTATCCAAACATTTCACTATTCTGTACGTTTCAATGAGGTCCTCTCCCTCATTTTCGCTGACTGGATAGGGTGCAACAAAAAGCTTGGTACTGTACCTCGGTACATGTGACAATAAGGAACAAAACTAAACAAAGCTTGGTTCATGTCCAGCATAGATGTGATGGGCTGAAGGGCATATTTTCGTGCTGTACAACTCCTTGACCGAAATGTCAACTGTCCATCCTCTCCACAGATGCCGCCTGACCCGTCGAGTTCTTCCAGCAGTTTGTGTTGTGCACTGTTCACTGGATTAAAGCTTGCAATGATCAACAGCTTCTCAGTTTACATATCTCTCATTCTGGATATACAATCATTGAAACTGCATTACCATGCTGAAGAGAATTCAAAGAAAAGAGCCAGCATGACTTTATAACAGGACTTGTGGCTTTACATTGTGATAAGGGGATCAGAAAACTAAACCTAAATGCATTAATAAATCTCGAGAGACTTTAGATAAGGCTTCATTCTCCATACTAAGCCGTGTGTATATGCCGCAGACAGTAAACCAGTTGCCAGTGCTCCACCTTACCTGAGATCATCTGTTGCTGGTCCTGATTTGTTCTGGTCTTTTCTTGCCTCCAATTTGCTCCCCCCCCTCTCCTCTTTCTCCCCAACACCTCTTTTTTTTTTGTTGCCCCCTTCTCCTCCCCATGTCCCACCTGGGCCCGCACCTATTTCTTTCCTCCCCATCCCCCTCCACCCACTTTCCTTCCTCTGGCTTCACAACTCTTCAATCCTTCTGTCTTACACTTTTCTGTTTTAAACTCTGGTGTTTGTCTAACCATCTACCGATCATCCCCCCCCCCCCCCCCTCACCTGTGTTCACCTATTACCTGCCATGCTTGGTCTTATCCCCCTCTCTCTCATCTTTTTACCCCCCCTCCCCCAACAATCAATCTAAAGAAGGGGTCCATACCGAAACGTCACCTATCTATATTTTCAAGAGAAGCTGCCTGACCTGTTGAGTTACTCAACCGGAGACAAATGTAGGTTACAATCAGAGACAGGTGAATTTATAATGGGAAACAAGGAAATGGCAGAACAGTTAAACAAGTATTTTGGTTCTGTCTTCACTCAGGAAGACACAAACAATCTCCCAGAAATACTAGGGGACCGAGGATCTAGTGGGAGGGAGGAACTGAAGGAAATGCACATTGGTCAAGAAATGGTGTTAGATAAACTGTTGGGACTGAAGGCAGCCTGATGGTCTGCATCCCAGAGTAGTCAAGGTGGTGGCCCTAGAAATCATGGATGCATTGGTGGTCATTTTCCATTGTTCTCTCAAGTGTGAATCAGTTCCTGTGTACTGGAAGGTAGCCAATGTAACTCCACTTTTTAAGAAAGGAGAGAGAGAGAAAACAAGATGCTTGAGTCGATTGTTAAAGATGTTGTAGCAGCGCATTTGAAAAGCAGTGACAGGATCGGACAGAGTCAGCATGGATTTATGAAGGGGAAATCATGCTTGACTAATCTTCTGGAATATTTTGAGGATGTAACAAGTAGAATGGAGAAGGGAGAGCCAGTGGATGTGGTGTATCTGGACTTTCAAAAAGCCTTTGACAAGGTCCCACACAAGAGAATAGTTTGCAAAATTAGAGCACATGGTATTGGGGGTAGGGTATTGGCATGGATAGAGAACTGGTTGGCAGACAGGAAGCAAAGAATAGGAATTAACGGGTCCTTTTCAGAATGGCAGGCAGTGACTAGTGAGGTGCCGCAAGGCTCGTTGCTGGGACCCCAGTTATTTACTGTCTGTACGGAGTTTGTACGTTTTCCCTGTGACCACATTGGTGTTCTCTGGCTGCTCTGGTTTCCACCCACACTCCAAAGACGTACAGGTTTGTAGGTTAATTGGCTTTGGTAAGTTGTAAAATTGTCTCAAGTGTGCGTAGGCTAGTGTAGGGGGCAATTACTGGTTTGCACTGACTCGGTGGGCTGTATCCCCAAAGTAAAATTCATTGAAATCAAGATTTTAAGCTGATGTGCAGATGCAAAGGTCAATCACTAACAATCATAGTGTTGTTTAGTTCTTGGGCATCTGCACTCGAAGATACACTGTTGAAGACGGATTATATATTGGACTTATTAAGGCAACTGTGTTCAAGAGATTGAATGGTGTCCAAACCAATTCACTAAACTGATGTGTCCTCAGGCAATGATGGGGAGCTTTGTCATGGGAAAATAGATTAGTTTAGTTTATTGTCAGGTGTACTGAGGTACAGTGAAAAGTGTTTTTGTTTACTGCTATCCCATCAGTGGAAAGACTATACATGATTAGAATCAAGCTGTGCACAGTGCGAAGGCACAGGATAAAATGAATAATGTTGAGTTCAAGATAAAGTCCAGTAAAATCCAATTAAAGATAGCTCAAAGATCTCCAATGAGGTGGATGGGAGGTCAGGACCGCTCTCTCGTTGGTGATAGGATGGTTCAGTTGCCTGATAACAGCTGGGAAGAAACTACCCCTGAGTCTGGAGGTGTGTGTTTTTACACTTCTGTGCCTCTTGCCTGATGGGAGAGGGGCGAAGAGGGAGTGGGCGGTCCTTGATTATGCTGGCGGCCTTGCTGAGGCAGCGTGAAGTATAGATGGAGTCAATGGAAGGAAGGTTGGCTTGCCTGATAGTTTGGGCTGCATTCACAATTCTCTGCAATTTCTTATGGATGGAGAAGTTCCCAAACTGCACATGTGATAATAATGTGACTAATGAACGACTGACTTTCTGAATGCTGGTCCTATCTCTTCATTCCCACTGACCATTCCACTACAGAGAAGATAATTCCCGGAACCTCTCTCTGCCTCCAAGACTTTCCCCACGAGTGGATTGAACGTTTCAGCGGTCTAAATGGCTCGGCAGCCCAAAGCCATTAAGCCACTGCCATACATCTTGGTGATTGATAACTTGGCCACCCATTAGCTTTCACAATATACAGCCTTATTATTTCCTCGGGCTCGCAAATAAATTGTCACTGTCACTGGAGGATAGGGTTACTACATAGGTGGAAGCAGACAGTTGGTAATGAAGAACAATGGATGTTGGGAAGCCTGAGAAACCACAGCACAACGGTTGGGAGGTGTGAGAGGAAGAAACTGTGTAGTGTTCAGTTATGATCCACATTAGTTTAGTTTAGTTTAGAGATATAGCCCGGAAACAGCTCACCGAGGCCGCGTCGACCAGCGATACCTGTGCACTAGCACGGTCCTCAACACACTAGGGACAATTTGCAATTGTACCAAGCCAATTAATCTATAAACCTGTATGTCTTTGGAATGAGGGAGGAAACAGGAGCTCCCGGAGAAAACCCACGCAGGTCACAGGGAGAATGTACAAACTCCGTACAGTCAAACACCCGTAGTCAGGATCAAACCCGGGCCTCTGGCACTGTAAGACAGCAACACTACTGCTGCCGCACTGTGCCACCTTCAGCATCACCGTTACAGCTACAGGAGATGGTATCCACTGGTATATCTTTAAAAGAGATTAACAAACACTGGAAATGGGATCACATGTGTAGGATGGAACAGCAGATGCTGGTTTATACTGAAGATAGACACACAATGCTGGAGTAACTCAGAAGGTCAGGCAGCATCTCTGGAGAATAGGAATAAGTGATGTTTCGGGTCGGAACCCTTCATCAGATGCGTGATCATATTATGGGCCTATTTCCACTTCTAAAAAGTGGTACTTTCATGAAAACAGAAGAAATCCTTCTGGGCAAAAGATTGAAGCTGGAGGATGTCAGTGAGTCAGGCCGCATAAGATCTTAAGCCTTAGGAGCAGAATTAGGCTATTTAACCCATCGAGTCTGCTCCACCATACAATCTATTTTTCAACCCCATTTTTCTGTCTTCTCCCCATAACCTTTAGCACCCTTACTAGTCACAATTCAGGGACAATTTATTCCTAGCCATTATCAGACAACTGAACCATCCTCTCACCAGCTGGAGAGCGGTCCTAACCTCCCATCAACCTCATTGGAGACCTTTAAACAATCTGTAATCAGACTTTATTGGATGTGACCTTGCTCTAAATGTCATACCTTTATCCTGCTTTTGTCCACGGTAGACGGCTCTATTGTAATCACGTATAGTCTTTCCGCTGACTGAATAGCACGCAACTAAAAAAATTTCATTGTATCTCGGTACATGTGAGGATAATAAATGGAACTGAACGAAACTAAATGGGCAGATGACGTTTTGGGTTAAGACCCTTCAGACTGATCAGCAATATTTCTGGGTCTTGGCAGGGCAGATGCAGGAGAAATGTGGGGTTTGAAGAACTAAAGGTCACAGATTCAACAAAGCTGGAGATTCAGAACATAGTTGAGAAGAAATGTGTTCACACAGAAGGTAGTGACCCAAGGTGTAACCAAATCTGTAACAAATCTGCATTTAACGCTGATTAAATTGATATTGAGGGAATGTTGATGAAAGATTCTATTCCAATAAACTGGCAGGCATAGACCAGTCGAATTTCACTGTACCTTAATTGGTACACGTGACAATAAAATACCTTTGAACCTTTTTGAAAGTGGTGCTTATGTAAATAACCGAGCAGGCACAAAGGGCAGCATGTCCTCTCTCACTTCTACTCCAGTGTTAATCCTGATGGTGTGATATTGTGTCCCAAGAGTCTGCAAAATAACATCTGCAAAATAACAAACTACTGGAGGACCTCAGTTAGTCAAGCAGCATCTGTGGGCCAGCACAGTGGCGCAGCGGTAGAGTTGCTGCATTACAGCACCAGAGACCCGAGTTTGATACTGACCAAGGGTGTTGTCTGTATGGAATTTGTACGTTCTCCCTGTAACCATGCTGTTTTTTTCCGGGTTTCCTTCCGCATTCCAAAGATATGCTTATTTGTACACTGGACACAAAAATCTGGAGTAACTCAGCAGGTCAGGCAGCATCTCTGGAGAACGGCCTATCTGTTCTGTTGTGCTGTGGCAGGTAAGAATTTCATTATCCCATCTGGGACATATGACAATAAAACACTCTTGATTCTGACTCTCCTCAACAGAGGCCTCACCTTTGCTTCCCTATGACCCCACCTCAGTGATATCCAGAGATGCTGCCTGAACCACTGAGTTACTCCAGCATTTTGTATCAACCTTCAGTTTAAACCAACATCTGCAGTTCCTTCCTGCAGGTTTGTAGGTTAATTTGCTTCTGTAAATTGTTCTTGATGTGTAGGATAGAACTTGTGTATGGGTGATCTCTGGTCAGCATGGACTCAGTTGGCTGAAGAGCCTGTTTCCACATTGTATCACTAAACTAAATTAAATTAAATTAAATTAAACTGTGCAGTTAATGGAGAGATGGCTTTTCAGGTTGGGACACTTCTTCACCAGTCTGAATAAGGGACCCGACCCAAAAATGTCATCTGTCCATTCACTCCCCAGATCCCGTGACTACCGATCGGTGGCCCTCACCTCGGTTGTCATGAAATGCTTTGAGAGGCTAGTCAAGAAGCACATCTGCGCCCTCCTTCCTCGCAACATGGACCCACTACAGCTCGCATACCGTCCGAACAGGTCCACGGATGATGCGGTCTCCCAGGTTCTACACACCGCTCTCTCTCATCTCGACAGCCAGGGGGGCTATGTGAGGATGCTGTTCATTGACTTTAGTTCAGCATTCAACACAATAGTCCCCAGCAGACTGGTTGAGAAGTGCTGGAACTGGGGCTTAGCACCCCTCTGTGTGCCTGGGTCCTGGACTTTCTCACTGCCAGGCCCCAAGTGGTCAGGATGGGGGAACACACATCTAGCTCCCTCATCCTGAACATAGGATCCCCCCAGGGCTGCGTCCTTAGCCCCCTACTGTACTCCCTGTACACACATGACTGTGGGGTCAGGTTCAGCTCAAACTCCATCATCAAGTTTGCTGATGACACTGTGGTGGTGGGCCGGATCTCCAACAACGATGAGAAGGCCTACCGGGAGGAGGTGGCTGATCTGGCACTCTGGTGTCAGGACAATAGCCTCCTCTTGAATGTCACTAAAACAAAGGAGCTGATTGTGGACTTCAGAAGGGCTAAACATCCAAGGACGTACACGCCACTGGAGATAGATGGGTCTACTGTGGACAGGGTGAGCAGTTTTAAATACTTGGGAGTCCGCATCACAGAGGATCAGACGTGGGCAACGCACATTGCCGCACTGGAGGGTAAGGCTAAGCAGCGCCTTTACCACCTTAGACAATTGAGGAAATTCAGTGTGTCTCTGAGGATCCTTCATTGCTTCTACTCTGGGGCTGTAGAGAGCATCCTGTCCGGCAACATTACAGTCTGGTTTGGGAACAGCTCTGCCCAGGACAGGATGGCCCTGCAGAGAGTAATGCGTTCGGCAGAACGCACCATGGGAACTACACTCATCCCCCTGCAGGACCTATACATCAGGAGGTGCAGATCCAGAGCAAGCAAGATCATGAGGGACCCCTGCCACCCCAGTAACGGACTGTTCCAGATGCTACGATCAGGCAAACGCCTCAGCTGTCACGCTGCGAAAACGGAGAGGATGAGACGGAGCTTCTTCCCACAGGCCATCAGGACTGTCAACTTTTATAACCCCAGAGACTAAATTTTTGTCGACACTAATAGTAACTTATTAACTTTATTTATATGCTGTAACTGTAATTCTTTTTTGTGCACAACCCGCAGGCATTGCCACTTTCATTTCACTGCACATCATGTATGTGTATGTGACAAATAAATTTGACTTGACTTGACTGTGATATTGTGTATCCAGAATGAGAGATAGTGATCTCCTAACTCGGATCATGTATCTCCTGATATACAGTATAATTTGCTCATTTCTTTTAACTTCAAGAGGCTGCTGATTTCTTGTCAACTCTCTCGCTCTGAAACAGGGGCCTTCCCTGCTGAATGATCAAGAGAATCTATGAAGTCAATCAAACTCGGTGCACATCCACAGATAATTGGATATGATAGTGTGTATGATCCCCTAGGGGATTAATTACAGCGACTGAGAAACGTTGAACAGTGGAGAGTCTGTCGTGGAGAAAATGCCACAAAAATCTAATTGTGGGGAAGACAAGGTGGTGCAGCGGTAGAGTTGCTGCCTTACAGCGCCAGTGACCCGGTTTCAATCCTGCCTATGTACGGTGCTGTATGTACGAAGTTTGTACCTTCTCCCAGTGACCGTGTGGGTTTTCTCTGGGTGCTCCAGTTTCCTTCACATCTCAAAGACATGCGGGTTGTTGATTAATTAGCTTCTGTAATTTATCCCTAGTGTGTAGGAGAGACCGTGTACAGGGACTGCTGATCAGCACAGTCTCACTGGGCTGAAGGCCCTGATTCCAAGCTGCATCTCTAAAGCTTACAGCCTAAAGTCCTCCCCATGCAGGAAATGAGTCTACATGAAAGTCTTTTGCTTTGATGCACTTCTAAATTGTTGCAGCACAGATATATATGCCACAGAAATTAATGGCTGCATAGAGAACATATTTTGAGCACTGATTTAGAAATATTGTGTGCATTTCCGGTCACCTCATAACAGGAAAGATGTGGAAAGTTTGGAGAGGGTGCTGCGGAGATTTACCAGAATGCTGCCTGGATTGGAGGATATCCGCTACGTGGAGAGGTTGGATAGACTTGGATTGGTTTCTCTGGAACGTCGGAGGTTGAAGGGAGATTTGATAGAAGTATATAAACTTAAGAGAGCCATGGATCAATCGACCAGGATCAATTATGCAAAAGAAAGGCCAATAAATGTAATGAAATTCTACTGCAACTACAAATTTGATTCTGTTGCAAGACATTTTCTTGATGCTCCTACCATTCAATTTGACCAAAGGATTTCTAGTTAATTTCTATTTCAGTTTTTATTTCTAATCTAGCGAGTAGGTCAGTTTAGTTTAGCATTTTCTCCACCTCTCATCTGTATCCACCTATTCATGTTACAGTTGTAGACAATAGACAATAGCTGCAGGAGTAGGCCATTCGGCCCTTCGAGCCAGCACCACCATTCAATGTGATCTTGGCTGATCATTCTCAATCAGTACCCCGTTCCTGCCTTCTCCCCATACCCCCTGACTCCGCTATCCTTAAGAGCTCTATCTAGCTCTCTCTTGAATGCATTCAGAGAATTGGCCTCCACTGCCCTCTGAGGCAGAGAATTCCACAGATTTACAACTCTCTGACTGAAAAGGTACAAGAGTGATGTACAAGACATCGGTGAAGTGACATTTAGAGTATTGTGTTGAAATCTGGTCACCTTGTTATGTTGTTAAGCTGGAAAGGGTGCAGAGAAGATTTACATGGATGTTGCCAGGTCTCGAGGGCCTGAGTTAAAGGGAGAGTTTGAGCAGGCAAGAGCTTTATTCCTTGGAGCACAAGATGAGATGAGATGAGGGGTGATTTTAGAGAGGTGTACAAGATCATGAGAGGAATAGGGTAAATGCACAGTCACTTACCCAGAGTAGGGGAATCAAAAACCGAGGACACAATTTTTTAAAGGTGAAGAGGGAAAGATTTAAAAGGAAACTGAGGGACAACCTTTTTACACAAAGGGTGGTCGATGTATGGAATGAGCTGCCAGAGGAGGTAGTTGAGGCAGGCACTATTGCAATGTTTAAAAAAACATTTGGACGGGTACATGGATAGGATAGGTTTAGAGGAATAAGGGCCAAACGCAGGCAGATGGAACGAGTGTAGTTTCGGCATGTTGATTGGTTTGAGCAAGTTGGGGTGAAGGGACTGTTTCCAGCCTCTATGACTATGACTATCACTTGCCAGGCCTTGCCCATCTCCCTTTTCAAGGTTGGCCATCACTATTTTATCAGCCTGATGAAGGCCAGTACAGTGGCACAGTTGATAGAGCTACTGCCTGACAGTCAGAGATCCAGATCCGATGCTGACCTTGGGCACTGTCTGTGTGAATTTTGCAAGTTCTCACTGTGACCGTGTGGGTTTCCTCCAAGTGCTCCGGATTCCTCCTAAATCCCAAACACGGTCCGTGTTTGTAGGTTAATCGTCCATCTGTAAATTGCCCTCAGAAAGTAGGGAGTGGATGTAAAAGTGTGATAATGTAGAGTTAGTTTGAACGGGTGACCGATGGTCGGCGTGGACTTAGCAGGGCGAAAGGCTTCTTTTCTTGCTGCAGCTCGAAACTAAACCCAGGGTTTAGACTTGGATTGTTGTCTGTCCATCCCCTCCAGATTCTGCCTGACCAGCTGACTTATTCCAGCATCTTGTGTTTTGCTGAAGATTCCAGCATCTGTAATCTACTTTCGTGTTTGACATCCACCTGTGGAGGAGCTGAGGAGTTTCATTATCTCAACCCCATTTCTCACCCCAGACTTAAAGGCAGCACAGATCTCTGGCCTCTTGTCTAATAATGCTGCCAAGCCAAAAACGTTCTTGGCTTCTTTTTGCGATTGCTATAAATATTTGAAGCAAGATGATGCAAAGCACCTCACAGAAAGTAATAAAAGTTTAATCAGGTGATAAATTCCTAATAGTATTGCAGGATCCTAGGACAGCACGGTAGCGCAGCGGTAGAGTTGCTGCTTTACAGCGAATGCAGCGCCGGAGACTCAGGTTCGATCCTGACTACGGGTGCTGCACTGTAAGGAGTTTGTACGTTCTCCCCGTGACCTGCGTGGGTTTTCTCCGAGATCTTCGGTTTCCTCCCACACTCCAAAGACGTACAGGTATGTAGGTTAATTGGCTGGGTAAATGTAAAAATTGTCCCTAGTGGATGTAGGATAGTGTTAGTGTGCGGGGATCGCTGGGCGGCACGGACTTGGAGGGCCGAAAAGGCCTGTTTCCGGCTGTATATATATGATATGATATGATCTTGAGCAAAATACAATGTGCTGGAGTAATGAAGTGGGTCAGCACAATATTGGGAAGGAATGGACAGATGAGGCTTTAGGTCGAGGCACCGGGGTTCAGATCCAAGGTTTAGTTAAATTTAGTTTAGAGATACAGCTTGGAAATAGGCCCTTCAGCCCACCGCCTATGCCAACCAGTGATCCCCCCACACTAATAGTGTCACCCACACACAACGGACAAATTACAATTTTCCCAAGCCAATTAGCCGACAAACATAGAAACATAGAAAATAGGTGCAGGAGGAGGTCATTTGGCCCTTCAAGCCAGCACCGCGATTCAATGTGATCATGGCTGATCATCCACAATCAATACCCCGTGCCTGGCTTCTCCCCATATCCCTTGATTCCATTAGCCCCAAGAGCTCTATCTAACTCTCTTTTAAATTAATCCAGTGAATTGGCCTCCACTGCCTTCTGTGGCAGAGAATTCCACAAATTCATAACTCTCTGGGAGAAAAAGTTTCTTCTCACCTCAGTTTTAAATGGCCTCCCCATTATTCTTAGACTGTGGCCCCTGGTACTGGACTCCCCCAACATTGGGAACATTTTTCCTCCATCTAGCTTGTCCAGTCCTTTTATAATTTTATACGTCTCTATAAGATCCCCTCTCGTCCTTCAAAACTCCAGTGAATACAAGCCCAGTCTTTTCAATCCTTCCTCACATGACGGTCCCTCCATCCTGGGATTAACCTCGTGAACCTACGCTGCACTGCCTCAATAGCAAGGACGTCTTTCCTCAAATTAGGAGACCAAAACTGCACACAATACTCCAGATGTGGTCTCACCAGGGCCCTATACAACTGCAGAAGGACCTCTTTGCTCCTATACTCAAATCCTCTCGTTATGAAGGCCAACACGACATTAGCTTTCTTCACTGCCTTGCGTACCTGCACGCTTACTTTCAGTGACCCAGGTCTCGTTGCACTTCCCCATTACCTAATCTGACACCATTGAGATAATAATCTGCCTCCTTATTATTGCCACCAAAGTGGTTAAACTCACATTTACCTACATTATACTGCATCTGCCATGCATCTGCCCACTCACTCAACCTGTCCAAGTCACCCTGCAACCTCCTAACATCCTTGTCGCAGTTCACACTGCCACCCAGCTCTGAGTCATCTACAAACTTGCTGGTGTTATTTCTAATTCAATCATCCAAATCATTAATACATATTGTAAATAGTTGCGGCCCCAGCACCAAGACCTTGCGGCACTCCACTCACCACTGCCTGCCATTCTGAAAAGGACCCGTTTATTCCTCCTCTTTGCTTCCTGTCTGCCAACCAATTCTGTATCCATGTCAATACCCTACCCCAAATACCATGTACTCTAATTTTGCTCACCAACCTCCCATGTGGTACCTTATCAAAGGCTTTCTGAAAGTCTTGATTCACTACATCCACTGGCTCTCCTTCATCCATTTTACTTGTCACATCCTCAAAAATTCCAGAAGATTAGTCAAGCAGGATTTCCCCTTCATAAATCCATGCTGCCTTGGAAGAATCATTTTACTGCTATCCAAATGCACCATTATTACCTCTTTAATAATTGACTCCAGCATCTTCCCCACCACCGATGTCAGGATAACTGGTCTATATCATCATATCATATCATATATATACAGCCGGAAACAGGCCTTTTTGGCCCTCCAAGTCCGTGCCGCCCAGCGATCCCCGTACATTAACACTATCCTACACCCACTAGGGACAATTTTTACATTTACCCAGCCAATTAACCTACATACCTGTACGTCTTTGGAGTGTGGGAGGAAACCGAAGATCTCGGAGAAAACCCACGCAGGTCACGGGGAGAACGTACAAACTCCTTACAGTGCAGCACCCGTAGTCAGGATCGAACCTGAGTCTCCGGCACTGCATTCGCTGTAAAGCAGCAACTCTACCGTTGCGCTCCCTGTTTTCTCTCTTGCTCCTTTCTTCAAAAGTGGGATAACATTAGCTACCCTCCAATTCACAGGAACTGATCCTGAATCTATTGAACATTGGAAAATTATCACTAATGCATCCACGATTTCTAGTGCCACCTCCTTGAGTACCCTGGGATGCAGACCATCAGGCCCTGGTGATTTATCAGCCTTCAGTCCGATCAGTCCACCCAATACTATTTATCACCTAATGAAAATTTCTATCAGTTCCTTTGTCTCCCTAGATCCTCTGTCCTCTAGTATATCTGGGAGATCGTTTGTGTTTTCCTTAGTGAAGACAGATCCGTCCCTGTTCAACTCTTCTGCCATTTCCTTGTTACCCATAATAAATTCACTTGTTTCTGCTTCCAAGGGACCCATTTTTGTTTTTACTAATCTTTTTCTCTTAACATCCCTAAATAAGCTTTTACTGTCCTTCTTTATATTATTGGCCACCTTCCCTTCGTACTTCATCTTTTCAGCCCGTATTGCCATTTTTGCTACATTCTGTTGTCCTTTAAAAGCTGCCCAATCCTCTGGCTTCCCGCTACGCTTTGCTATGTTATACATCTTTTCTTTTAGTTTTATTCCATCGCTAACTTCCCTTGTCAGCCACGGTTGCCTCTTGCTCCCCTTAGAATCTTTCTTCCTCTTTGGAATTAAATGATCCTGCAGCTTCTGGATTATGCCCAGACATTTCTGCCATTGCTGTTCCACCGTCATTCCTGCTATGATCCTTTTCCATTTGACCTCAGCCAGCTCCTCTCTCATGCCTTCATAGTCACCTTTGTTCAACTGCATTTCTGATTTAACCTTCTCCCTCCCAAATTGCAGATTAAAACTAATAATATTATGGTCACTACCTCCAGGCGGTTCCTTTACCTTGAGTTCCCTTATTAAATCTGCTTCATTGGACAACATTAAATCCAGAATTGCCTTCTCTCTGGTAGGCTCCAGTACAAGCTGCTCTAAGAATCCATCACGGAGGCACTCTACAAACTCCCTTGCTTGGGGTCCAGAACCAGCCTGATTTTCCCAGTCTACCTGCATATTGAAATCCCCATAACCGCAGTGGCATTATTTTTGTTACATGCCAGTATTAACTCCTGCTGCAACTTACACCCTACATCCAGGCTACGTTTTGGGAGCATGTAGATAACTCCCATTCGTGTCTTCTTACCTTAACAATTCCTCAATTCTATCCACTGTGACTCTACATCGTCAGTCCCTATGTCACCCCTCGCAAGGGACTGAATTTCATCCCTCACCAACAGAGCTACCCCACCTCCTCTGCCCACCTGCCTGTCCTTTCTATAGGACGTATAACCCTGAATATTCAGTTCCCAGTCCCGAACCTCCTGCAGCCACGTCTCTGTAATCCCCACAATGTCATATCGACCAATCTCTAACTGAGCCTCAAGCTCATCCACTTTACTTCTTATACTTCGCGCATTCATATATAATACTTTCAATCCATTACTCATCTTTGCTCACCTTTCACATCGATTCCTGTTACTTGGCCATACTCCTATCCCTTCGTGAGCTTTCTGTCCCGTTAATTCTAGGGTCTTTCTTCACTTTTCCTGTACGTCTTTGGAATGTGGGATGAAACCGAAGCACCTGGACAAAACGCACACAGGTCACGGGGAGAATGTACAATCTCGGAGTCAGGGTGGATCCCGGTCTTGGGCTTTATAAGGCAGCAATTCTACTGCTGCGCCACTGTGCCACCCTAAGATGTCTGAAAAATTCCTAATGTTAGGTAAGACATCAGGTTGTTTATTATGGGTCCACAGCAGAATTATAATTTACGTAACAACATTTTCAAATAATTTTTTGTAAGGAAATAAATACACCGATGAGCCAAAACATTATGACCACTGACAGGTGAAGTGAATAACATTGATTATCTTGTTACAATGGCACCTGTCAAGGGGTGGGATATATTAGGCAGCAAGTGAACAGTCAGTTCTTGAAGTTGATGTGTTGGATATAGGAGAAATGGGCAGGAGTAAAGACCTGAGCAACTTTGACAGAGGCCAAATTGTTATGGCCAGATGACTGGGTCAGAGCATCTCTGAAACGGCAAGGCTTGTGGGGTGCTCCCAGTCAGCAGTGGTGAGTCCCTACCGACAGTGGTCCGAGGAGGAACAAACCACAAACCATCGACAGGGGGTCGGGCGCCCAAGGCTCATCGATGCGTGAATGCAACGAAGGCTATCCCGTCTGGTCCGAACCGACAGAAGGTCTACTGTGGCACAAGTCACAGACAATGTTAATGGTGGTCACGGGAGGAATAGGTCACATGACACAGTGCATCGCATCCTGCTGTGTATGGGGCTCTGTTGCCATAGACTGGTCAGAGTGCCCGTGATGACCTCTGTCCACTGTCGAAAGCACCTACATTGGGCATGCGAGCGTTGGAACTGGACCTTGGAGCAGTGGAAGAAGGTCGCCCGGTCCGATGAGTCCCGTTTTCTTTTCGATCGCATGGATGGCCATGTACATGTGCGCCGTTTACCTGGGGATGTGATGGCACCAGGATGCACTGTGGGAAGATGACCAGCCGGTGGAGAGAGTGTGATGCTCTGGGCAATGTTCTGCTGCGAAACCCTGGGTCCGGCCATTCATGTGGACGTCAATTTGACACGTGTCACCTGCCTGAACATCGTTGCAGACCAGGTACAACCCTTCATGGCAATGGTATTCCCTGATGGCAGTGTCCTCTTTCAGCAGGATAATGCGCCCTGCCACAATGCACACATTGTTCTGGAATGGTTTGAGGAACATGATGAAGTGGTCATGGTGTTGCCCTGGCCTCCAAATTCTCCAGATCTCAATCCGATTGAGCATCTGTGAGATGTGCTGGATCGACAAGTCCAATCCATGGTGGCTCCACCTCGCAACTAACAGGACTTGAAGGATCTGCTGCTAATGTTTTGGTGCCAGATACCACAGGACACCTTCAGGGGTCTTGTAGAGTCCATGTCTTGGCGGGTCGGCACTGTTTTGGCAGTACATGGAGGACCAACAGCATATTAGGTAGATGGTCATGATGTTTTGGCTCATCAGTGTATTATAATCCAAATTTTGAAACATTGATCTGGTAAAATAAAAATTAACTTTAATATTGTATTAAGATAAAGTTTTCCTTTACTCAATATTTAGAATGAAAGAGGGAGCGAGAGCATTCTTTGATGCTAACTTTTAATCTAAAATTCCATATGCTAATGTATCTCTGTCTGGATGTCTCCTGCATATTAGTTGCAGAACATTGGTGCAATTGGTAGAACTGTTGCCTCACAGTGCCAGAGACCCGGGTTCGATCCTGACCTCAGGAGTTCTTCCTGTGACCGCATGGGTTTCTCCTGGGTGCTCCGGTTTTCTCCCACATCCCAAAGCTGTGCAGGCTTGTAGGTTAAGTGGCCTCTTTAAAATTAAAAAAATTAAAATCGATAACTTGCATCTAGTATGAATAAGTGATCAATGGTCAGCGTGGACTCAGTGGGCCAAAGGGCCTGTTTTCATGCTGTATCTTTAAACTAAATCGTCTACTCCTGCTTGTTCTCTCTCTGTCTCACTCCTCTCACTGACATTGAGTATGGATGTCCTGGTCATTTTCCAATATACTAGTTGTTAACTTCCTAAGCAAAGTGATTTTAGATCTTATTGGAACATTTTTCAGTGGTCAGTTACATGCTGAATTGAAAAATAAAACTATTTTAATTTGTGAAAATACACAAGTCAATTAGCAGTTTTGCACAAAAATTAGCTGACATAGGTATTCTGGACAAATTAAACTCTGAATTATTAACAGTTACTCAATCTGAGACTGAAACGATGCTGCTCTGATTTCTTCCAGTACAATTTCTATTCCACAAGCAAATGTATTTGGGTTTTGGGTTCTGCCTAGAGTTTATATTTTGCTGCCCAAACTCATTTGCTCAGCGGCCTTTGATTACTGTAAAATTATTTATCTGCGCTATATACCTTCCCTTTTCCCAATGTCAGCTGTCATTAGATGTAATTTCATAGGTCCCAGGGGCAGAATTAAGCCATTTAGCCCATTGTGCCTATTAAGCCATTTAGCCTATACTCTGCCATTCAATCATGGCTGATCTATCTTTCCCTCTCAACCCCTTTCTCTTGCCTTCTCCCCATAAGCCTTGAGACCCTTACTAATCAAGAATCTGTCAATCTCTGCCTTAAAAATATCCATTGACCTGACCTCCACTGCTGCATGTGGCAATGAATTCCACAGATTCACCACCCCCTGACTGAAGAAATCCCTCCTCATCTCCTTTCTTAAGGTACATCCTTTTATTCTGAGGTTACGGCTAATCATTTCTGCATGACCCTTGAAATGATCCAGCTCACTAAGCAGGGAGGACAACCGAGCAGGAAGCAAAAAGATGCAGCTTTTATCTTGTTTTTTTTTAACAGTTCATGGAGCATGAAGGATAGAAAAATACATGTGTGGTGAAGAGAGGAGCAGAAATATCAGGAACATTTTGATAGCTAATTTTTATTTATTCTATTTATCTGAGGGAATAAAAAAATATACTTAAAATGCATCATTATAATGGAAAGATCATAGTATGCAACTTAAAGGACCATTTACAACATAATGTTACAACACTGTGCCACAGTGTCAGAGTAGTAGAGTTACATCCTCCCTGTGACTGCATGGGTTTTCTCTCGGTGCTTCCTCTTTCTCCTGCATTCCAAAGGCATTTGGGATTGCAGGTTAATTTGCTTCTGTAAATTGTCCTGAGAGTGCAGGATAGATCTAATGTACAGGGTGATCACTGGTCAACGTGGACCATGTGGACAAAGGGTCTATTTCCATGCTGTATCTCTAAGCTTAACTACAACTCTTGCAGAAAAGAATCATGTCATATTCTCATAAACTGAGGATGTCTTCCTGATCTCCCAATCTACCATGAAGAAGCCCTTGCACTTTTTTTAAATCTGCACTTTCTCTGTGGAACTATATTCCACACCATGTTTCCTTTCTCTTATTGCACTCCCTATTGTACTTTTGTACTTGTGTATGGTTTGATTGTACTCGCGTATGGCATGATTTTCATAGATAGCACGCAAAACATAGTTCTTTGCTGTGTCTCGGTGTACACGACAAGAATAGACCAATACCAATATTTCCAGGGTAATTTATCGCAAATAACTTCAATTCTTATCAAATCAATAATGTATATTAATTATAACTGAAAAGGTTTCAAGGCAACATTGCAATGCCCAATCTTTAGATACCTTCGTGGCCTAACGATGACAAGTATTGACAATTTTGCCACTATTGCAATGCAAAATCCAGACTGATTCTGAACCACAAATATGCATCTCAGCTCAAAACGTCACCTACTCTTGTCCTCCAGAGATGCTGCCTGAGCCTCTGAGTTACTCCAGCACTTTGTATTTTTTTTGGTTGCAAACCCGCATCTGCAGTTCCTTGTGGCTCCAATCAACTTCTAACTGGTTATCTTTGTTTAATACTTTACTTTGGAGATACAGGGCGGAAACGGCCCCTTCGGCCCACCGAATCTGCACTGACCAGCGATAACCCCCCCCCCACCCACCCCATACACTAACACCGTCCAACACACTGGGGACAATTTTCCTGCTACTCACCTACACCAAGAGCTAACTTTGCAGTGATCGATCAACCAATTTTAGGGAAGTGAGAAAGTCTCCATGTGGTCACGGGAAGAACGTTAAACTCTCCACAGACAGCAGCTGAGATCAAGAGTGAAGACACAAGAGACTGCAGATGCTGGAATCTAGAAAATGTTCCAGCATTTTGTATATTTTTTTGTAAGCCAGCATCTTAAGTTCCTTGTGTCCAAAGGTTTGTGTATAGCTGAAAGAATATTAGACCTTAATTATTCCTGTGGAGATAGTTAGAAACTGAAAATATTATGATTATACTTGTTGACCTTAGCTCTATATATAGTTTCACTGCAACTATTTTGTCGTTATCTTCAATTAAGCCTGAGTTAGAAAAAGGTCTACTGATATTAATTAGCATTGACCAAACTGCTTCCTCTTAAAACCTTCATTAATTCATATTAAATTTAAACCCTGAGTAAATTTAATTATATAACTGCCTGCCGATGGTTTACTTAAATTCCAGGGAAAAAAATGAGAGCCGTATCCAGGCTGACAAAAGTCATCAGAGAACTGTGTGGGTTTTACTAAAGGGTTTGGCTGCTATAATGAGAAATATTTAACCTGTGTAACACAGATGAAAGCAGCAGAAATAATTTCATTAATTAAATTATTATCACGGTCTTGATTTTTCCATCTTCTTATTTTTCTGACTTGGCATTCACAGCTGCAATAATTACTGGAAGGAAGTAAAGCTTGACGATGTTGTATTGATTAGCTCCACCATTGTAGCAGGTTATAAATCTACCAGACCTCTGAACAGTGTGCAGGTGGTTCTGCAATAAGTCAATAGTTGCAATCCTAAGAAACTTTGTGCTAGAATCATTGGGTCAGACAGCACAGAAACAGGCCCTTTGGCCCAACCTGTTCATGCTGACCAATATGCCCCAATCTAAGGGCGGCACCGTACCGCAGTGGTCGAGTTGCTGACTTTCGGCACCAGAGACCCAGGTTTGATCCTGACTTAAGGGTCCGTTGTGTTTACGGACATTGTACGTTCTCCCGGGTTTTCTCTGGGTGCTCCGGTTTCCACCCACACACTAAAGACATACAGGTTTTTCGGTTAATTGGCTTCTGGAAATTGTAAATTGTCCCTAGCATGTAGGATAGTGCTAGTGTACGAGGTAATCACTAGTCAGCATGTACTCGGTGGCCCAAAGGGCCTGTTTCCCTGCTGTATCTATAAAGTCTAAAGTTAGTCCCACTTGCCCACGTTTGGCCCATATCCTTCTAAACCTGCACCTCCTCCAACCTAATCCACTACTGTTCCAGGTTCCAGGTTCCAGGTTCCCACTACTGGCCACATCTTCCCATCTCCACCCCTTTCTGCTTTCCGCAGAGACTGTTCCCTCCGAAACTCCCTGGTGCACTCTTCCCTTCCCATCCAAACTACCCCCTCCCCAGGTACTTTCCTCTGCAACCACAGGAGATGCAACACCTGTCCCTTTACCTCCCCCCTCGACTCCATCCAAAGCCCTAAACAGTCTTTCCAGATGAGGCAGAGGTTCACCTGCACCTCCTCGAAACCTCATCTACTGTATCCGCTGTTCCAGGTGTCAACTTCTGTACATCGGTGAGACCAAGCGCAGGCTCGGCATTCGTTTCACTGAACAGCTCCGCTCAGTCCGTCATAACCAACCTGATCTCCTGGTGGCTCAGTACTTCAACTCCCCCTCCCATTCCCAATCTGACCTTTCTGTCCTGAACCTCCTCCATTGTCAGAGTGAGGCCCAGCACAAATTGGAGGACAGCACCTCATATTTCACTTGGGTAGTTTACACCCCAGCAGTATGAACATTGACATCTCTAACTTCAGATAGTCCCTGCTTTCCCTCTCTAGATAGTCCCTGCTTTCCCCCTTGCCAGTTCTCCCACTGGTCTTCCTGTCTCTGACTACATCCTATCTTTGTCCCGCCCCCTCCCTTGACATCACTCGGAGGAAGGGTCTCGACCCGAAAAGTCATGCATTCCTTCTCTCCCGAGATGCTACCTGACCTACTGTTACTCCAGCATTTTGTGTCTTCCTTCTAAACCTTTCCTATTCATACACCAGTTCAGTTGTATTTTTAATGTTATTACTGTACCTGGCTCAATCCCTTCTCTGGCAACTCATTTCATATACCCACCACCCTGCGGATGAAAACTATTTCCCTTCGGGTTCCTATTAAATTCTTTCCCTCTCACCTAAAACCTATGTCCTCTGGTTCTTATTTTCCCTACTCTGGGTAAAAGACTGTGCATTGGTGACTTCTTACATTTAAGCAGTGATCCTTCGTTCCAGATTCTTCACCCTGTTTTGACACCTAAGGATCTTCTATTATTCAACCCATCTCTCATTCTCTTAAAGATAGAAGGCTAGTTTTTCCAACCCCATCATAAGGCAACCTACCCATTCCAGGCAACAGTCTAGTTTATTGTCTCCAAAACACTACCAATGCATTGCCATGCTCCATTAAATAAAGGTACAAATACTGTGTACAGACCAGATGTGGTCTCACTGATACTTAGTTTTTAGTTTTAGTGATACAGCATGGAATCAGGTCCTTCGACCCACTTAGTTCATGCCGACCATCAATCACCCGTTCACACTAGTTCTATGTTATCCTCCTTTCGCATCCACTCCCACACTAGTGGGCAATTTACAGAGGCCAATTAACCGACAGACCCGCATGTATTTGGGATGTGGAAGGAAACTGGTGATCCCAGAAGAAACTGGTGCACCCAGAGGAAACTGGTGCACCCAGACCCATGTGGTCATTGGGATGAAAAGTGCAAACGTCGCACAGGCAGTCACCGTGATCAGGATCAAACATGGGTCTCTGACATTGAGAGACACCAGCTCTACCAGTTTCATTGCTTCGCCTGTCTATAGCAAAAACGTGACTTCCCTATTAAATGTCCTCTTGCCACAAAGAATAACATTCTGTTAGCTTACCTAATTACACGCTGCATCTGCATGCTAGCGTTTTGTGAATCATATTCTAGGAGGCTCAGATCCCTCTGCAATCTTTCACTATTTGCAGATCATCCCTCTTTGTGACGGATGCAGATATTTTCCCATCGCTTCAAATTTGGATTTTGTCCAAATTTACTTGCCAAGTGAGCAAGAAATGGCCTTTCTATGCAGCAATAATGTGTGGTCTATCTGAGCAGTAGAGTCATACAGTGTGGAAACAGGCCCTTCGGCCCAACAGTGGAAGTCTGATTGAATTGGGTATTTTGTTGGAATGTTGGATACACACAAGATAAATAATTTAATAATAAAAGAAATAATTGTGGGGCATGAGAGGTGTGTGAGATTCGGTTGGATGAATCATGTTCTTATATTTCCCCACAAAGGCAGCTCAAGAGTCCATTCAGACACTTGAACCAGTCCTGCTATTTATGTAATTGTGGCCTTTCTCCATACATTAACCTATGCTATGTTTTCCCCAACACTTATAATTAACAAAAGAAATATGGGTCTCAGTTACAAAATTAGCATCATATCTCTAAATAATTAGCTTGGCAAAATTGTAAATTGGCCCCAGTGTGTGTAGGATACCGGTAGTGTATGGGGATTGCTGGTCGGTGCGGACTCAATGAGCCAAAGGGCCTGTAAACTAAACCAAACTAGATTAAACTAAACAATAATATTAAACGCCAGTTTTAAGAAGGAAGATACACTGAGAGTGGTGCTTGGTATTTGAGATGAGTTAATCAGCAAGAATTCCATTTGGTGCATTTGGAGTTAATGAACTCCCAGCCTGTCACATTTCTATGGCGTAAATTCTCAATGATCAATGGTCTGGTACACTTGTATAATGCCCCTGGGTTTTTACTTGACAAATGCCTTTTCAAGTTTCTGTGACAGTCGCATCTAACACTCCATTCCACTTTGTGTGGCCCCTATCTTAGTCTGTGGTGATCATTATGGCAGCCGGGAGAATGGTATTTGTTTACATTTTTTTCGCCAAAGGGACACCTTATTAAATGTTACCTGAGAAAACAGCAAAACTGCACATTAATTAAACCTTTTGCTTTGATCCATTACCAACCTATTCAGTGTGCCTGAGTGCTCTGCCTTGCAAGGTCAGAAGGTTCATAATAACGGTGAATGGACATTCCTACTGTGTGTGGCAAACACCTGAAAACGAGGAGAAACGTCTTTATTCGTAGAATCACAAATGTTTGGATATTTCTGGAGATTGTGGAGTCGCAGGTGTTGTGTATATTCAAAATGTAGAAATGAGGAACTGCAGATACTGGTTAACACACAAAAGGACAGAGTGCTGGAGTAACTCTGCAGCACCTCGGGAGAACATGGCTAGGTGACATTTTGGGTCAAGACCTTTCTTCAGACTGATTGTAGGGTCATGCCTCTCCCTTTTTCCAGCTTTATTTTCTCTGCCTCCCCCTTCTCCTCCCTACAATCTGCCAGAAGAAGGGTCTCAACCCAAAGCGGCACCTATCCATGTTCTCCAGAGATGCTGCCTGACCGGCTGAGTTACTCCAGCACTTTGTATCCAAGGCTTGGATTACAAGATGTTTTGGAATTGTTTATGGGGATTGGAACACAAATGTAGACATGATTATGTATCTATTTGCTTTGATTCAGTGAATGTAGGCATAAGGAACTGCAGATGTTGGTCTACAAAATAAGATACAAATTGCTGCGGTAACTCTGTGGGTCACACAGACTGAAGAAGGGTCCCGACCTGTAACGTCACCTATCCATGTTCTCCAGTACATAATGTGTAAAAATAACAGGTTTTGTGTGTTATTGCAAGTGACTTTTACAGATGATGAAGAGAAAAACAAAATATCTCGAGAGAACAAATGCAGATAATACCAAAATGAAAAGAATGGTAAATGATGAATTGCTGATTCTTTTGAATGTTACAGGTTATTATTCACTGTATGTGATACCATTCATGCATGAATCAACAGGAATGCCTCATCTAACTGGAAATGGATATTGAGGTGATGATGTAGCGATACATATGATGAAATCATTCAGGAAGCTTGGTACTGAGAATATAATATGCTGATTTAAAAAGACACAAAGTCTTGGTCAGTGTGTGAATGTGTGTGTGTGTATATATATATATATATGTATGTATATGTGTGTATATGCATGTATATGTGTGTGTGTATATATGTGTATATGTATATATATATGTGTGTATGTATGTATATATATATACACATGTATATATGTGTATATATATATGTATCTATGTATATGTATATATATGTGTGTGTGTATATACACATACACACATATATATGCACATATATAAATATATATATATATATACACACACATATATATACATACACACACTGTTGAGCACTTTGTGTCTTTTTAAATCAGCATATTATATATGTATATGTGTGTGTGTGTGTATTGATGTATTTGTAGAGAGAGACCTGCAATAGCAAACTAGTACACATTAACATTACTAGCAGGGGATTATATGCACTTCATTTGAATCTTAGATTCAACTATGAATGTATACTTTGAACATATATATGTTGCTAGTAACCATGGATGTGTACTAGTTTGCTATTTTTAGTCTACTTGTTGTCGGAAGACCAAGATTTAGGCATGGGCTGATGTGGTAAGTAAAATGCATGCCACAGGGGTGCTAGACAGTAACCATCTCCAACAGAAGAGAGGCCAGTCACCTTTCCTTGACATTCAATTACATTACCATCACCAAGTCTCCCACCATCCACATCCTGGGTGTTACCATTGACTAGAAATGGTAACATAGATTAACTGTAAATACGGTGTCTCGTCTACATGAGTTTCTTGTTAGTGGTAACAAGACCAAGTTAGTACTAGGTATCCTGTGGTCAGTAATTCACCTTCTGATATTCCAAAGCCTTTCCACCATCTCATGTTAGGAATGCGATGGAATCGTCTTCATCTGCTAGAGGAGTGAAGCTTTAAAAATGCTCAACAAACTCAACACAAGGATAGCACAGTGGCACAGCAGTAGAGTTGCTGCCTTGCAACGTCAGAGACCCAGGTCCGATCCTGCCCACAGGGGCTGTCTGTATGGAATTTGTAAGTTCTCCCCGTGACCATGTAGGTTTTCTCCAGGTGCTCAGGTTTCCTCCCACATTGTAAAGACTTGTGGGGTTGTCGGTTAATTGGCTTCTGTAAATTGTCCCCAGTGTGTCGGGCAGAACCACAGAACCAGGTGATCGCTGGTCTACGAGTATGCCCTAGGCCGAAGGGTCGGTTTCCGAGCTGTGTCTCTGAAACTAAAACCAAAATCATATCAATAGTAGATGAAATAGAAGGACACAGATTTAGGCTAAGGTGCAAGAGATTTAGAGTGGATCTGAGGAGGACCATTTTTATCCCGAGAGCGGTGACTGCCTGGAATACTTTGCCTGAGAGAGTGGTGGAAGCAGGGTCATTGAATGGATTAAAGAAATATCTGGATGGATATCCACATCACGAGGCATAGAATACTTTTGACCAAATGTTGGAAGATATGATTAATACAGTTGGGTGTCCAGTGCTCACCACGGATGTGGTGGGCCAAAAGGCCTGCTTCACGGTGGCGCAGCGGTAGAGTTGCTGCCTTACAGCGAATGCAGCACCGGAGACTCAGGTTCGATCCTGACTATGGGTGCTGTACTGTACGGAGTTTGTACGTTCTCCCCGTGACCTGCGTGGGTTTTCTCCGAGATCTTCGGTTTCCTCCCACACTCCAAAGACATATAGGTTTGTAGGTTAATTGGCTGGGCAAATGTAAAAATTGTCCCTAGTGGGTGCAGGATAGTATTAATGTGTGGGGATCGCTGGGCGGCAAGGACCCGGTGGGCCGAAGGGCCTGTTTCTGCGCTGTATCTCTAAACCTAAAAACAATCTAAAATGCTGCCTATCGTCCCAAAGGGTGCAGAGAAGTTCATAACTGCTGACATTAGTGTCATGTAGTGTTCAAGAGCCTAATTGTTGCTAGGAATAAGCTATTATTTAACCTGGTGCACACAGTATTCAGACTCCTGTACCTGCTTACCAATGGTGATAGCAAAATTTGAGTTTAGCCAGGGTAGTGGGTCTTTGATAATATTGGCTGCCTTTTTGAGGCAGCGCTGCAGATCCCTTCAATGGTAGGGAGATCAGTACCTGGAATGGACTGGGCAGTGTCTACCACTCTATGATACGATGACTCAACGATCATCAGGGACAATGCAACTCGGTTGACAACAGACAATAGACCAGGGGTGTCAAATTCATTTTAGGTCCTGGGCGGGAATGGGCAAAATGCGACTTCATGCAGGCCGGATCAGTTGTGAACGCACGCCCGCACGAGTGCTCCCACAGCTTTCGTTGCCTTCGTTTTTCCAACCTGCTCTCATGTGTCTCAGCCTCTGCTATAACTACAAAGTGTTTCACTTTACAAATTTCGTTTCTTAATTGCCCAGCAAGCATTACTTTTATGATTGGTATTAACTTACAGTCGTAGGCTACAAGAATTTTGTGATGAGAGAGAGAATTTTTTTTGTTATTTTGGCAGCAACACACTTTCCATTAATAAACCATTTGAAATCGAACATTAGCAGACACAAATGTAGACCTAATGAAACAAATTGTAAATGTAGGCTACACAACTGCACCTAATTTTTATTAGCCTGCATCCAGCAATCAAACTCAGACAATGAACACAGTTAGCCTCTAATTTTTATAGAAGTGAACAAATTTACAATAATAGAATAGTCAGAAAATGAATGAATCACTCATTTTTCACTTGGTGCTTCCAGACACCTGACATCTCTTGGCTTTAACCAGCCTGTCAACATCAGGGACCAGTTTCTGGGCAGTTGTGATTTTCATATTGTCATTTAGATGTCTGTGTCAGCTGTGAGTGCAGTTTGGTATTTGTTAATGTTCATTATGGAGAATGCCTGCTTATGTTGTTCTGAACATGCAAAGAATCTTTGAGGCAAAGTCTGTCATCTTGGGGTACATCGGTCCCAGGTATTGATAGAATGAGTCCAGACCCACAGTCTCAAATTTATATTTCAAAGCTGAGTTACACTGAACTTTAATTAGTTCCATTTGGAGTTCCTCCGACACATCTGATGCTGCGTTGACGGAAAACGGTGAGAATTCCTTCTTGAGCTGAGTGAAGACTTGGAAACTATTCTGAAACTCACTTTTCAGCCATGATCTTTTGTCCTTGTACCTGTCCATGTTGTCATTATTCCCATGAGCAACACGCACAGACTGCCGAGAGGGGAAATGGGGTTGCTCTGGGATAGTTGCATCTCCCACAGGCCTAATTTAATTTGAAAGGCACGAATGCTGTCGTAGTATTCCGTAGCAAGTTTGTTGCAGCCTTGCCTGTTAACATTAAGCAGATTTAAATGCTCTGTCATATCCACCAAAAATGCAAGATCGTGAAGCCAGTCTGGGTCATCCAACTCCGCCACTGGCTTCCCTTTCCCGTTCATGAATAGTCCAATTCCGGTACGTAATTGAAAAAAACGTTTGAGCACAACCCCTCTATTCAACCAGCGGACTTCAGGGTGGGCCGTGTCCAATATTACTTTTGGACAAAGGAGTGTCAAATTGCCGATGGTTGAGTCCCTTGGCTCTAATAAAATTAACCGTTTTGATTACCACATCCATGACTCTGTCCATTTTCAGGCTCCTGCTACATAACGACACTTGGTGTATAATACAATGAAAATTCCAGAATTCCTGCTCTGGATTCTCTGAACTTTCTCTCTGAGTTTCGCAACAACACCTGCCTTTTTCCCGACCATGGACGGTGCGCCATCTGTGCGCCAGCTGACTGCGTGACTCCAGTCAACGCCCAGTCTGTCCAAGGCCTCGACGAAGCTGGAGAAAACGTTGTTCACCGTTGTGTTGTTTGTCATTGGCACCATCTCCACAAACCCCTCGGTGACGGTCAAAGAAGCATCAACACCACGAATAAATATTCCCAAATGAGCTACATCAGTCACGTCAGTGCTCTCATCAATTGGAAAAGAGAAGTCAATAAAGGACTTCACTTTGTCCTTTAGTTGACTGTTCAAATCTTTCTGCAAGGTCCCCGATTCTCTCTGCCACAGTATTTCTTGACAAGCTGATTTTACAAAAAGCCTGTCTCTTCTTAGGGCACACCAGCTCAGCCGCCGACAGCATGCATGCTTTGATGAATTCCCCCTCTGAGTGTGGCTTCGATGCCGCAGCTATTTTGTTGGTAATAATATAGCTGGCCTTGACAGCTCCATCATGAGTCTCTCGACTTTTCGTGAACACTGATTGCTGTTTTTTCAGAGCTGCTTCAAGTTCGTTTACCTTTTGGGTCCTGAGTCGTCCTGTGCACTTGTCATATTTTTCTCCGTGTGGCGTCTCGTTGTGTCGTTTGATATTGTACTCTTTTACCACAGCCACTTGTTGCGACCATATCAGACATACAGGTTTGCTGTTGACCTCATCTGAAGATCTTTACAATTTTTGTTGAATATCCGACCTTCCATGTCAACTTTTCTTTTCTTGGAAAGCATTTTGAACCACAGCAGCAAACAGCACGTGGCCGCTGGCTGGAGAAGTCACGTGGGGCACGAGGCGTTGATGTCACCTTGTCCCGTATTTGGGAGTTAACTAGTTGGCACTCCTAGCGGTGGGAGAGAGCACGGCGGAAGAGAGAGCGCATCGTGAATATACTTTTTTTCCCCCAAATCATCCCGCGGGCCGGATTGGACCCCTTTGCGGGCTGGATGCAGCCCGCGGGCCGGTAGTTTGACACCCCTGAAATAGACAATAGGTGCAGGAGTAGGCCATTCACCCCTTCGAGCCAGTACTGCCATTCACTGTGATCATGGCTGATCATCTACAATCAGTACCCCGTTCCTGCCTTCTCCCCATATCCCTTGACTCTGCTATTTATCTCTCCCTTGAAAACATCCAGATAATCGATCTCCACTGCCTTCTGTGGCAGAGAATTCCACAGATTCTCAACTCTTTGGGTGAAAGTGTTTTTCCTCACCTCAGTTCTAAATGGCCTAGCCCTCATTCTTAAACTGTGGCCCCTGGTTCTGGACTCCGCCAGCATTGGGAACATGTTTCCTGCCTCTAGCGTGACCAATCCCTTAATAATCTTATGTTTCCATAACATCCCCTCTCAACCTTCTAAATCCCAGTGTATACAAGCCCAGTCGCTCCATTCTTTCAACATATGACAGTCCAGCCACTACGGGAATTAACCTAGTGAACCTATGCTGCACTCCCTCAATAGCAAGAATGTCCATCCTCAAATTTGGAGACCAAAACTGCACACAATGCTCCAGGTGTGGTCTCACGAGGGCCCTGTATAACTGTAGAAGGACCTCTTTGTTCCTATACTCAACTCCTCTTTTTATGAAGGCCAACATGCCATGAGCTTTCTTCACTGCCTGCTGTACCTGCATGCTTACTTTCGGTGACTGATGTACAAGGACACCCAGATCTCATTGTACTTCCCCTTTTCCTAACCTGACACCATTCAGATAATAATCTGCCTTCCCGTTCTTGCCACCGAAGTGGATAATCTCACATTTATCCACATTAAACTGCATCTGCCATGCATCCGCCCACTCACGCAACCTGTCCAAGTAACCCTGCATCCTCACAGCATCCTCCTCACAGTTCACACTACTTCCCAGCTTTGTGTCATCTGCAAATTTGCTAATGTTACTTTTAATCCTATCATCTAAATCATTAATATATATTCTAAATACCTGTGGTCCCAGCACCGAGCCTTGCGGTACCCCAATAGTCACTGCCTGCCATTCTGAAAGGGACCCGTTAATCCCTACTCTTTATTTCCCGTCTGCCAACCAATTTTTTTATCCATGTCAGCCCTACCCCCAATACCATGTGCTTTAATTTTGCCCACTAATATCCTACGTCGGACCTTATCAAAGGCTTTCTGAAAGTCCAGGTACACTACATCCACTGGCTCTCCCTTGTCCATTTTCCTTGTTACATCCTCAACAAATTCCAGAAGGTTAGTCAAGCATGATTTGCCCTTTGTAAATCCATGCAGACTCGGAACGATCCTGTTATAGCTATCCAAATGTGCCGCAATTTCATCTTTTATAATTGACTCCAGCATCTTCCCCGCCACCGATGTCAGGCTAACTGGTCGATAATTCCCTGTTTTCTCTCTCCCTCCTTTTGTAAGAAGTGGGATAACGTTAGCCTCCCTCCAATCCCCAGGAACTGGGCCTGAATCTGTAGAACATTGGAAAATGATCACCAATGCATGCACAATTTCTAGAGCCACCTCCTTAAGTACCCTGGGATGCAGACCATCAGGCCTTGGGGATTTATCAACCTTCAGTCCTACCAGTCTACCCAACACATTTTCCTGCTAACGTGAATTTCCTTCAGTTCCTCCATCACCCTAGGACCTCTGTCCACCAGTACATCTGGGAGATTGGTTGTGTCTTCCTTAGTGAAGACAGATCCAAAATACCTGTTCAACCTCTCTGCCATTTCCTTGTTCCCCATAATAAATTCACCTGTTTCTGTCTTCAAGGGACCCACATTTGTCTTAACTATTTTTTTCCTCTTTACATACCTAAAGAAGCTTTTACTATCCTCCTTTATATTATTGGCTAGGTTACCTTCGTACCTCATCTTTTCTCCTCGTATTGCCATTTTAGTTATCTTCTGTTGCTCTTTAAAAGTTTCCCAATCCTCTGGTTTCCCACTCATCTTTGCTATGTTATACTTCTCTTTTATTTTACTACTGTCCTTGACTTCCCTTGTCATCCACAGTCGCCTCTTACTCCCCTTAGAATCTTTCTTCCTCTTTGGAATGAACTGATCCTGTACCTTCTGTATTATTTCCAGAAATACCTGCCATTGTTGTTCCACCATCTTCCCTGCTAGGGGCTCTTTCCAGTCAACTCTGGCCAGCTCCTCCTCCTAGCATGGGTACTAGCATGGATAGCAGGTTGGGTGGATGGCAGCAGACAAAGAATGGCAATAAAGGGTATTTTTTCTGCCAGTGACCAGCGGAGTTCTGCAGGGGTCGGTGCTGGGGCCGCTACTCTTCACTTTGTATATTACTGATTTGGATGAGGGGATTGAAGACTTTGTGGCCAAGTTTGCAGACGATACAAAAATAGGTGGAGGGGCAGGCAGTGTAGAGAAAGCAGGGACTCTGCAGAAGGATTTGGACAGGTTGGGAGAGTGGGCAGAGAAGTGGCAGATGGAATATACTGTAGCAAAGTGTGGAGTCATGCATTTTGGAAGGAGGAATAAAGGCGTAGATTAATTTCGAAATAGGGAAAAAATCCAGAAATCGGAGGTGCAAAGGAACTTGGAAGTGCTGGTGCAGGATTCCCAAAAAGTTAATCTGCAAGTCAAATCGGTAGTAAAGAAAGCAAACTCAATGCTAGCATTTATTTCAAGAGGGCTTGTATACAAAAACAGGGATGTAATGTTGATGCTCTATAAGGCACTGGTAAGGCCGCATTTGGAATATTGTGAGCAATTTTGGGCACCATATCTGAGGAAGGATGTGCTGGCACTGGAGAGGGTCCAGAGGAGGTTTACAAGAATGATCCCAGGAATGAGTAGGTTAACCATGAGCGTATGTCGGCACTGGGCCTGTACTCGCTGGAGTTTGGAAGAATAAGTGGGGGTGGGGGTCCTCATTGAAACATACAGAATAGTGAAAGGCTTGGATAGAGTGGATGGGGAGAGGATGTTTCCACTAGTGGGAGAACCTAGGACTAGAGGTCATAGCCTCAGAATTAAACAACGTTATTTTAGGAAGGAGATGAGGAGAAATTGTTTTAGCCAGAGGGTGGTGAATCTGTGGAATTCTTTGTCACAGAAGGCTGTGGAGCCCAAGTAAGTGGATATTTTTAAGGCAGAGATAGATAGATTTTTGATTAGTACAGGTGTCAGAGGTTATTGGGAGAAGTGGGGTTTGGAGCGAGCGATAGATCAGCCATGATTGAATGACGGAGTAGACTTTATGGGCTGAAAGGCCTAATTCTACTCTTATCACTTATGACCTTTTGACCTGCAACATGGATCTCCTACAAGATGCACTGCGCTATCTTGCCGAGGTTACTGCAACCGCACCTCCCAATCCTGAACGCTACCACCTTGGAGGACAAGTGCCAGTCACCTGGGTTCATCTTGACAATGGGCGCTGTCTGTACAGTTTGTATGTTCTCCCCATGACTGTGGGTTTTCTTCGGGTGCTCCGGTTTCCTCCCGTTTTACCAAAGACGTACAAATTTGTATGTTAATTGTCTTTGGTAAAAATTGTAAAAATTGTCCCGAATGTGTAGGATAGTGCTAGTATACGGGATCGTTGTTTGGCGAGGACTCGGTGGGCCGATGGGCCTGTGTTCATGCTCTTTCTGTAAACGAAACTAAACAAATATGTGCATGGGGGCATCGCCCTTGCAGGTTCTCCTCCAAGTAGCTCACCAACCTAACTTGGAGATTTGTCGTTCTTTCATCATTGCTGGTTCAAGGTTTCAAAATATTCTCTCTAAGGGCACTGTGAGAGAACTATCAAGAAGTTGTGGGTGGCACAGTGGTGTAGCGGTAGAGTTGCTGACTTAAAGCATCAGAGACTAGGGTTTGATCCTGACAATGGGTGTTGTCTGTAAGGAATTTGCTCATTCTCCCTGTGACCACGTGGGTTTTCTCCGGGCACTCCGGTTTCTCCCACATTCCAAAGACATGCAGGTTTGTAGGTTAATTAGCTTCTGTAATTGGTCCCAAGTGTGCTGGATGCGAAAATGGGATAACACAAAGCTACAGTACGAGTGATCGTTGGTCAGCATGGACTCTCGGTGGGCCGAAGGGCCTGTTTCCACGCTGTATCTCTAAACTAAACTAAGTTGCTCACCGCTAACCTCTCCAGGGCAATAAGGGCTGGGTAATAAATGTTGGCCTTGTTAGAATTGCCAATATCATGCAAAAATACTATAAATTGAAAATGTTATTAGGAGCATGTTTCTGACTGCTGGCCATAAAACCTAAGCATTATCTGATTCCCAACACCCTCTTTGTGCCTATGAGCTTTATTTTATTTCTGCTAAACATGAAAACTCTATATCAAAAGTTCTGAGCCGCATCTGGATTAAGTTTAACTGCTGCCTCTATATCCTCCGAGACCAGTATAATATTTAGATGTGGGCATGTCCCACATAAATTGGACTGCATTTAGATCCATTGCCTGTACTCTTCAAGGTGCCCTTGAATTGGTTTCCTATTGGTATTGTTATCAAGCTTAACAGGTCCATAACTCCCATGGTTTTGTCACTGGCCTGTAGTAGAATACTGATCAATATCCATTGAACATCACAAATCATAATGCAGATCAAAGACTTGGTTGTTATTCAATAGACACAATAATGGTGTTATGCACTTGGAAGAACAGACTGTCAGATCAAAGCTTCTATGCAGCCTGCTTTTTTCTGTTTGTTGAAAGCATTAGATTTGCAAAATGCTTTGTTTTTCATAGCTTAATGCAAATGCAGATCAATATAGCAATGTAATAATTAGCACTAACTGTATAATTATTGTTTGTGGGCATTACTGGGTGGAAATGGGCAGGGATAATGGTGCAGCTGTAAGGGGTTTCTGCGCCAAGCTTTCGCCCGACCTAAGGTCCCCGTGCCTTGCTCTGATCCCTTGACCAGGCCGTGCACACTGGTTCCCCGTGAGTGGTTCGACCCACTCACCCCTTACGGTTCTAGACACTGGGCTTAGATGCAGGAGCTCTTTTTGTGCAGAAAAATTCAACCAGACCAGATTTTAAAACCAGGGTTTAAATGAAAAGGCTTTTATTCAGCACTTGGGACTATTGTCCATGAATACTTATACAGTTCTATAATACATGTCTATGAAACACATACCGAATCACACGAATACTTATAACTATGAATCATAAAACACACACAGTTCTATAAGACATATACACGAATACCTTTTACTTATGAATTCTTAAAACACACAGTTCTACAAGACATATACACGACTGTAAGATGGGGAACGTACGACGCATCGCAACCTTGACCAACACATATTTTAGTACACACCCAACGTTTATTCACAACCACCCTCCCCTCTACACTAAACTATGTCCAGGATATGTAGGATTTGGAATGCATGCTCACCATGGGGCTATTACTGGGGTTACTGGCTGTTCGTTTTGCAGTATTTCTCCTCGTGTTGCGTGCCTGTTCCTCTCTCTTGCATCCGTTCTTCTTGCCTGTCGTTTCTTCCTCCTGCATTCGTTTGACTTCCTTCTGACTTGCCTGCTTGCGTTCCCTGCAGGTTTTCTTCTCGAGTCTTGACTTCAGCTTCTTCTTCCAGTATTTCTTCTTCCGTTTAAAACCCAAAAGTAGTGGCCAGTTATACTGTTTCTGACCCGTCCTATCTCCCGCCAGATCTTGGAATCTCTTTGTTCAGAAAGATATGTATGAGGTTTTCTTCTGATCTGCCTTATGTTCGGGGATACCGGGGATGGCCAGACGGTGTAAATTGGGATTTCATTGTGAGGTGATGGGTGTTAACTGGTTTCCCATCACCTACCAGGTAGTTTTCTATGGGCTATTGTGCCCCCTCACTGAGATGAACTGTTTAGGTCGGCTTGGGGCATTGTGAGTATGCTGATGTCAGCGCCCCAGTGTCTGGACTCCGACCTGGTTTCGTAGGTTTCTGCATGGCCAATACCCATCCTTTGTTCTGGCCGTAGCTTTGCAGAAACCTAGAGACTGGGTTGTAAGGTTTTTACTTTTTTTTGTGGCTGGTCACGAGGTCCTGCGGCCATTTTAGGACCCACGGATTGTGACATCCTTTGTTAATCTGACCGCAGCCTTTCTCCGCTATCAGCCCCAGTCTCTCGTTTAAAATGTCCAAACTGCAGCTCTTTGGTATTGTGTTGCTTTCCAAATGAGGGAAAACTTCTCAAATCTTACAGTCCCTCCTGTTGATTTGCATAACCCCAGCTTATCGAATCAATTAAATAATGTGGTTGAGCAATGTTTTCCCGATTCTCCATATCCAGACCCCTGAGGTTTTAACTAAACTAGTGTTTCATTGCGAACGTACAGTCCCCATCTTAGGCTGACATTTACTGCCCGTGTCCCGGGCAAAACTATATTACAAGTATGTACATTTTCATGTCGGACACATACACCTACACCTTGTCCCAGGCCGATGCCTCCGCCATCCTCCTACTGGTGTCAGCTGTAATGTAGGACATGAAAACAATACAACAGTAAAACGATACATTTTTTTACATTCCTTCACAATCACTCTTGATACAAATTCGAATACAAAAACCTAGTTTATACAAATTTTAAAAGGGGACAATATAAAACACAGTCTACTCGGTGTGGAGGGGGGGCACGTCCTCCTAGCAGCTTGCGGCTGGGTCCTGCTTGCCCACCCGCACGTAACGGTCTCTCCATTCCCCTTGATGTACTCGGTTATTGAGGTGCTGCCCTCTTTTACATTTTCCCCTTAGTGGTTTTTGGGCACTCACCCTCCTGTGCTACTGCCAGTGGAACTGTGGGAGGTGTCATGCGTGGTCGTGTGATGAGTTCAGTGGCGTTTACCGGGATCGGGGAAAGGGGGACCCCACAAGCCCGCGAGCTAACATCCCACCTCATCCCCTTACCGTCATCCTGCCACTGTCTCTGGAAAAATATGCTGTTGCCCGTGGGGCAACGATACCTCGAACCCCACATACACATATAAATCCCCTCATCCGGTTCCCACCATTTGTCCCAACACACACTCAACTGTTCTTTAGTCCCAGAAATAGTCCTGTGAGTGTTGTTGTTAAGTCTCTCCCACTCAACAGTGGAGTTGGCCATTGTCCTGCTCGTTTTCCTCAGCCACCACCGCCTGCTCGCGGGGACCTTCCCCGTGCATACCAGGCAGATCCTTTTGCCAACGGTGGCGCTGATCTTTTGGGCGATGATCTTGACTCTCGGGCACAATAATGAGGTGTCCCGATAAGCAAAACCTGGGGCGCTGGAATACTCTGAAGAGTTCGATCCCAGCCACCCCGGCCACCGGCCTTCATGGAAGTAAACTGCGGTCTCCTCCGCTTCTCTCCTTCCAGTCCCATCGGTCGTGATGGGAGCCGTGTCCCCGGAGCAGCCGTAGACGATGATGTCCTTGGTGTGGCCCCGATAGGTCCACCCACATCCGATCGCCGTGGCAAAGATCCACCATACGAGTGCCTCCTTCCACTCCAGAAAACAGATAAAGAAGAATGGTATAGCCAGCCTCTTGGGGAGCGCTTGGCTTTGTTAAACGCCTCTGCGGGCGGGTCTCTTGACCCCCAGCCTGCACCCCACACCCACACATCCTGGACGCATCAACTTTATTTAAACGCTAACTATCCCCACAAAACTTATACAAAAATAGCTTATCCTTATCTAAAATAGCTTATCCTTATCTAAAATACCTATCCACCCCTTATTTATATTACCTAAAATATAATACAGTGCCGCCTTCCCAGGGCGGCTCAGCTAATCCCTGTCAGGGCTGCAGCGGGTCGTCTCCTGCGGCTGCACCACGCTGTCTCCCACCTTTGATCCTCCGCAGCCTGTCGCTGCCTGGCGGGGGCTAGGTCCCCTCCGGGACGTAAGCTCCCTCCTCCCTACTTGGCTCCCGTACCTCGGGGCGTGATTGACCTCTGGCCAAAACTTCCTAAGTTGGGGTTTCCTGCTGGACCTACGGAGGATCACCTTAGACACTGCCTCCTGGACAGCCTGGCTGAGGACCGGTTCCTGCCGTGCCGCAGCTCGGGTACCCCCCGCAGCTGCCGACCCTGGCCCCGCCTCATCCAGCTCTGCCCCCTTGGTGCTGGGTATACCCGCGGCATCCGGCCTCACTCTACCTGTATCTACAGGTGGTGAGCCTTCGCTTGCTACCCCCGCCTTCCTGGTGCTTGAGTCGGGGACGTTACTGTCGTCCCCCTCCGACTCCTCTTCCTCCGTAATGGGATCCAGCCCCTGGTCGAGCTGATCAGGCTCTTCCTCACCTGAATCCCACCCAAAACGGGAGACCCTCCATTCCTGGAGAATGTCCTCCCCCCTCACACAGGCAACCTTGCCTGTCTGCGTGACCTGCCTCATCCTTGGCTGTGAATGCGCGCCAGCCTGTTCCTTCCCTGTGAACCCTGCCAGTGCGAAAGGGACCCCCGTGGACAGGGGAGAGTCAAAGGGTTCCTCGGTGTGGACCACGGTGCATGAAGCCCCCGTGTCCAACAGATAACTGCCCCTTTGCCTCTCCACTACCATCTCCACAAGCGGTCTCTTCCACGCATCGTAGCGGAGAGGATACAGATAGGCAGGCTGCGTGGGCTGATGTCATTGGGGAATGTCCAGTGCCCCCCTCGCACCCGGGGAGCCGGTAGCGACTGCCACCTTCCCCTGGGCGGCCATGAGGGACTGCATCACCTTGATCATCGTTTCGATGATCTCGGGCTTAACTGGGACCTCGGTGCGCTGGGTGGTGCCAACCCTATCTTCCTTGGTGTGGGCCCTGCAATCCTTCTGCCAGTGTCCCATCTTACCGCATCTGAAACACTTTGACTGTGTGGTAGGGTTACCCTCCTGTCGCCACTCCTTTTGGGCCAGTGCAGTAGCCTCCGCTACGTACACCTTCTCTTTTTCGAGTCGGGTCGACGTACTCCGGGTGTTTCTATACCCTACCGTGAGATGGTCCAAAACCGCCTCCTCCGTGCTATTTGTGGGATCAAACCAGGCTTTCGCCTGTTCCCTGACGGCTGCTAGGCTGTTTGACACCAAGCAACGGAGCCACTGGGCTCTCCCATTCCCGGCCAGGACATCCCGCGCGGGGACGTGCGGGCAACTGCTCTGATATACTGACCAGTCGCGCCGCAAAAACCCTTGGGGGTTCTCCCTCCATCTGGAGGGTCCTCTCTAATCGGGCAAATGGACCCTCATCGCCCACCCCCAAGACTTCCAGGACCTCGTCCCGCAGGAGATCGTAGGTCCTGGTCCCTCTTTTACTCTCATCTGAGAGGCATTGGAGGATCGAGCTGTCCAGGGAGAACAGCAACAATTTTGCCTGTTCTCCTTCGTCGCAACCGTTGATTGCGGCGGTTTGCTCGATCTCCCTGAAATGTAGTGAGGGGTCCCCTGATCCGGACAATTTTGTTACATGCCCGATCATAGCTCTTAAATGCTGAGAGTTGTGGGGCACCATGATCTCGCTCTGAATGGGTCCGGCGTCCCCATTCAGCGCGGTGGGTCCCCGTCTGGTTTCCAGGACCGGGCACATGGGTGCCGGTGCAGAGTTTTCTACCGGGAGCCCCTCTCTCTCTCTTTCCCCTACACTACCCCTTTTCCAGGATGCCTCGTAGCTAGGGGAATTGTGGAGTCTGGGGGCTGGAGCCACCATGGTCTTTCTAGGGATCGGAACCGGGACCTTCGCACCCGCTAGTGACTGGCCCGCGGGGGGGTTCATCAAACAGACCAGCCCGCTTGCTTTATTTAAAGCACCCCGCAGACCCTCTATCTCCTGCAGGCAGGCCCCGTGGTCGGCCCCTTCCGACCTGTCCTCCAAAACCATTTTATAGGCTGCCCTAACTCCCTTAAGTTTCTCTTCCTGGGTCTCCAGCTGGTGGCTCAGGAAAGCGCACTGCTCCCTGAGCTTGCCCTTACTGCGCATAGCCTCAGTGATCTAACACTCCATCAGCTCTACCCTGGCTTCGTGGCGGTTGGTCACGACCCGGCGCTCCTTGTTTAAAGAGTCCAGAGCCTCAATCAACTGGTTCCCACCCGCAGCCTTCTCCTCTACCTCCTCCTGAAGGTCCCTGATCTGGGCTGCCTGTGCCACAACCACACGGTCCAAAAGCTGGACCTGCTTTTTATAGCAGGTCAGCCAGACCGCCTTCTCTACAGATTTCTTATGGGCTTTACTGGCCGTCCACCGGATTGCTGCATCCAGTGGGCGCTTGTCATCTAGTAACGCACACATCCATTGTTTGGTGATATTCACCTTACTAAACACATAGTCCGCAATGCGCTCGTCCATTATGTCCCTAGTTTTAAAATCTTTTTCTGGTACACTATCATCCTGCTGCCAGCGTCCCTTCGTGGTCGCCATTATCTGTAAGGGGTTTCTGCGCCGAGCTTTCGCCCGACCTAAGGTCCCCGTGCCTTGCTCTGATCCCTTGACCAGGCCGTGCACACTGGTTCCCGTGAGTGGTTCGACCCACTCACCCCTTACGGTTCTAGACACTGGGCTTAGATGCAGGAGCTCTTTTTGTGCAGAAAAATTCAACCAGACCAGATTTTAAAACCATGGTTTAAATGAAAAGGCTTTTATTCAGCACTTGGGACTATTGTCCATGAATACTTATACAGTTCTATAATACATGTCTATGAAACACATACCGAATCACACGAATACTTATAACTATGAATCATAAAACACACACAGTTCTATAAGACATATACACGAATACCTTTTACTTATGAATTCTTAAAACACACAGTTCTACAAGACATATACACGACTGTAAGATGGGGAACGTACGACGCATCGCAACCTTGACCAACACATATTTTAGTACACACCCAACGTTTATTCACAACCACCCTCCCCTCTACACTAAACTATGTCCAGGATATGTGAGGATTTGGAATGCATGCTCACCATGGGGCTATTACTGGGGTTACTGGCTGTTCGTCTTGCAGTATTTCTCCTCGTGTTGCGTGCCTGTTCCTCTCTCTTGCATCCGTTCTTCTTGCCTGTCGTTTCTTCCTCCTGCATTCGTTTGACTTCCTTCTGACTTGCCTGCTTGCGTTCCCTGCAGGTTTTCTTCTCGAGTCTTGACTTCAGCTTCTTCTTCCAGTATTTCTTCTTCCGTTTAAAACCCAAAAGTAGTGGCCAGTTATACTGTTTCTGACCCGTCCTATCTCCCGCCAGATCTTGGAATCTCTTTGTTCAAAAAGATATGTATGAGGTTTTCTTCTGATCTGCCTTATGTTCGGGGATACCGGGGATGGCCAGACGGTGTAAATTGGGATTTCATTGTGAGGTGATGGGTGTTAACTGGTTTCCCATCACCTATTGTGCCCCCTCACTGAGATGAACTGTTTAGGTCGGCTTGGGGCATTGTGAGTATGCAGATGTCAGCGCCCCAGTGTCTGGACTCCGACCTGGTTTCGTAGGTTTCTGCATGGCCAATACCCATCCTTTGTTCTGGCCGTAGCTTTGCAGAAACCTAGAGACTGGGTTGTAAGGTTTTTACTTTTTTTGTGGCTGGTCACGAGGTCCTGCGGCCATTTTAGGACCCACGGATTGTGACATCCTTTGTTAATCTGACCGCAGCCTTTCTCCGCTATCAGCCCCAGTCTCTCGTTTAAAATGTCCAAACTGCAGCTCTTTGGTATTGTGTTGCTTTCCAAATGAGGGAAAACTTCTCAAATCTTACAAGCAGAAAGTTGCTGCCTCCCAGCCACAGAGACCCAGGTTTGATCCTGACTATAGGTGCTGTCGGTGCAGAGTTTGTATTTTCTCCCTGTGACCACATGGGTTTCCTCTGGGTGCTCCGGTTTCCTCCCACACCCCAAGGATGTGCAGATTTGTAGGTTAATTGGCTTCTGTAAATTGCCCCTTGTACGTTGGACTTGGAATTAGTGTGGGATCAATGGTTGGCATGGACTCGGTCGGCCGAAGGGCCTGTTTCCACAATCTCTAAACCAAAACAGCAGAGAAGCAAAGGGAAGTGCAAGATATGCTTCATTTTTGAAAACAAATTAGTAACGATGGTTTTAATGGTCATTGAATATAGTTCATGTGTTCTTGAATGGAGATGGATATTTACAGTATCCAAACTTGAGACGATGATGGTGTATTTTAAGAGTCAAGAATGTTTAATGGTCATACATACCAATAATAGATTCTTATTAAACCTTTCCCCTCTCAACTTAAACTCATGTCTCTGGTTCTCGCTCCCCTTATTCTGGGTAAAAGACCGTGCATTTAATCTATCTAATCCCCTCATGACCTTATACACCTTTATAAGATCGCCACTCTTCCTCCCATGATCCAAGGAATAAAGTCCTAGCTAACCCAACCTCTCCCGACAGCTCAGGTCCTCGAGTCCTGGCAACTTCAACGTAAATCTTCTCTGCACCTTTTCTAGTTTAGACATCTTACTTCAGCAGGGTGACCAAACTGAAGCTAATACTCCAAAATCGGCCTCACCAACGTGTTGGACAATTCCTTTTGGAAAGTCCTGATTGATTTTGTTGCCAGTATGTTCCTGATCATGAGTGCTCTTGGAGAAAAATAGATTTTTCTCACACCCCCCTTGAATCTTTAGCACAAAATGTTAAATCTGTGCCCCTAGCTCCTTGAACCATCTGCTAATGGAAACAACCTCTCTTTACTTAAACCAGCCACATTCTTGTACACCCTTGTGAATCTCTCCTCATTCTCCTTTGGTTCTTCAATAGCAACCTCAGCTTCCGCTGTCTAACCTTGTAGCTGAAATCCCTTTTCCCGAGGTTCGTTGTGTTAGTACTGAAGTTGATGAATTGCCCGCTTGGTGTCACGGGTAGATCGGATGGTGAAAAAGGCTTTCATCAATCAAAGTACTGAGTATAGAAGTTGGGAGGTCATGATGGAGTTATATAAGACGTTGGTGAGGCCACATTTGGAGTATTGTGTTCAGTTTTGGTCACCATGTTATAGGAAAGATGGTGTCAAGCTGGAACTCGAGAACCTGAGGACATAGGTTTAAGGTGACGGGGGAAAGATTTAATAGGATCCAGAGGGTAACTTTTTTACACGAAGGGTGGTGGGTGTGTGGAACAAGCTTCCAGAGGAGGTAGTTGAGGCGGGTAATATTGAGACATTTAAGAAACCTTTTGACAGGTACATGGACAGGATAGGTTTAGAGGGATATGATCCAAATGCAGGCAGATAGGACTTGTGTAGATGGGGCTTGGGCAAGTTGGGCCGGAGACTCTATGACTCTGAGACTATTTTTACAGCAAGTTTTCATCTGTCCCTTAACCGGCTTTTGACTATCCACACTTCACTGTGAATAATATACATAATCGTTTCTGCTCTTGAGAACATTCATTCATCTATTTATTTGCCATTTTTGTGGTTTTCTGTACAAGAGCTTTGCTTCAAATAAATTAATGGCTCTCTTAAACTACCTGATGGAAGTCATTAAGATGAAAATGTTAGAATGGCGAGAGTAATTCTGAGGCTGTGATTTTTTTCATCATCTGGGGATGACTAACCAATAAAGATATTATTGCAGCCCATAAGAAAACGATTACATTATTCTCCACAGCCATCAGTACATTGGGCCTTGCTTTTAACAGATGTATCGTTATGAAAACCTGAGAGATGAGATACACAGTCTCGGTCTGTGAAGAATGAGATTTGTGATGTAAAATCAACAAACACAATACGAGACAGGCCATTGTTTCTATAAAATTAATTTTGAAAGAAATCGAACGAGAATGATAATGTTGAGTGATCAAATAAAGCGGCGAGAAGGAATTTGAGTCATCTGCCTGATACAGCGGCTAACCAAAGTAATGATAATGAGTGCTGCTGCAAGGATAAGCTACAGTAGAAGGATGAAGAAACTAAATCACTCAGTGCCGCAGCCTTGACCTCTGAAAGTCCTAAATCCCTTTACAGTCGATTGAAGTAGCTTTGAAGTGCAGTCACAAATGTAATTTAGGGAACTCTATAGCCAATTTTGCAGACAGTAAAAGTCGACAAACAGTAAGGTGATAATGATCAGATTATCCACATTAGGTGATGTGGAATGAGAAAAAAATACTGGACTGGGCACCTGGAATATCTTCCTCTGCTTTGCTCTGAAGTAGTGCCATTGGGTAAGGGTGTCGAAGGTTACAGGGAAAAGGCAGGAGAATGGGGTTGAGGTAAAAATATTTCAGCCACAATCGAATGGTGGAGCAGAGTTGATGGGCCAAATGGATTAATACTGCTCCTATTTCTTATGGTCTTTGGGGTGCGAATCCATAGCTTCCTGAAAGTGGCAATACAAATACATTGAGTGGTAAAGAAGGCGTATGGTATGCTTACCTTCATTGGTCGGCACATTGAGTCTAAGGTTCAGGAAGTCATGTTACAGGTTGTTGGGACATTGGTTTGGCTGCTTTTGAAGTATTGTGTGGTGTTCTGGTGCTACACCACAGGAAGAATGTGAAAGGTTTGGAGATGGTGCAGAAGAGGTGTTACATGGAGGACATGGGGAGGGTTTGGACAAACTTGGATTGGTTTCTCTGGAGTGTCTGAAGCTGAGTGGAGGCCTGAAATAAATATATCAATGTATGAGATGCATAGACAGGGTAGACAATCAAAGCCTTTTTTTCCCCAGGGTGGAAATGTCAAAGACTAGAGAGCAGAGCTATAAGGTGAGGTGGGCAACATTTGAAGGAGATATATGGGGCGAGTTTTTACATAGAGGCTTGAGGGGGCTTGGAACATAGTCCCAGGGGTGTTGTGGAGGTAGATACCATATTGGCATTTAAGAGACTTTTAGATGGGCACATGGATATGCAGGGAATGGAGTGATATGGATCATGTGCAGGCAGAGGAGATTGTTTTAACCTGTCATCATGTTCGGGACTGACATTCATAAATTCATGTCATAGCTGCAGAATTAGGCCATTCAGCCCATCAAGTCTACTCCACCATTCAATCATTGCTGATCTATCTTTCCCTCTTAACCCCTTTCACCTGCCTTCTCCCCATAACCTCTGACACCCTTACTAATCAAGAATCTGTCAATCACTGCCTTAAAAATATCCATTGACTTGGCCTCCACAGCCGCCTGTGGCAATGAATTCCACAGATTCATTACTCTCTGACTAAATAAATTCCTCCTTATCTTTCTAAAGGTACGAACTTTTATTCTGCGGCTGTGGCCTCTGGTCCTAAACTCTCCCACCAGTGGAAACATTCTAGTGTGCTGATGAGCCTGTTCCTGTGTTGAAGAAGGGTCTCGACCCGAAACATCACCCATTCCTTCTCTCCTGAGATGCTGCCTGCCCTGCTGAGTTACTCCAGCATTTTGTGAATAAATACCTTCGATTTGTACCAGCATCTGCAGTTATTTTCTTATACTACCTGTTCCTGTGTTGTATCATTCTATGTTCTACATCCTCTCTATCCCCCCGAGAGAGTAGTTTGGGGCCCAATTTAATTCTCCATCCACAAAGCAGTGCTCCATTAGGTCCCTGAAATCCTGTGCAAAAGAAAGCACAGACAAAATCCATGGATGGTAAAATTGTTTTTAAATCTCACTTCGTAAATCGTTACGTGTGCTTTCACAAATAGCGAACCACAGCTGGAAAGCAAAGCAAACTCTCACTAGAATTATTAGATTACAACGTTCAAGCAAAATTTCTACCTATAAAACTATTTGCTCAAAATCACTCTCTCAGTGGCGCAGCAGTAGACTTTCTCCCTTAAAGCGCCAGAGGCCCTGGTTCGATTCAGACTACGGGTGCTGTCTAAAGTTTGTTCGTTCCCCTGTGACCGTGTGGGTTTTCGCCGGGTGCTCCAGTTTCCTCCCACACTCCAAAGACAGACAGGTTTGTAGGTTAATTGGCTTTGGTAAAATTGTAAATTGTCCCTAGTGTATACGATAGTACTAGTGTATGGGTATCGCTGGCCTGTGCGGACTCGGTGCGCCAAAGCACCTGTTTCTCTACACTAAATTAAACTAAATGTTGCCATAGTACCTGCTGATCATTGAAGGGTTACATTGAGCTGAAAATGAGCTATTTATCTCATGCTGGCTTCTCAATTGACAATTTCCCTTGAAGTGAGATTGCAGATAAAGACATTCCATATAAACTCAAAGTAAAATTATAAAAATAGTTTTAAAAAATGTGAGATATTGTCAGAGGCGGAAGGAGGTTTCATTAATTCAAGTGAAAATGGTTTGGGTATTTCTATGAGCAGGCTACCGTTGTTGGAAAAATTATATAATAAAAGCAGAACTGCTGATATATTGACATACAATTCAATAAGGATGTTTCCCTGAGGACCAGAATCCACTAGAATTAAATGAAGAGCAAATAGTTTTGTAGGCGGAAGATTTTACTTGGAAGTTGTTATCTAATCATTGTATTGAAAGTTTGCTTTGCTTTCCAGCTGTGGTTAGCTATTGGTAAAGGTATGTGCATTGATTCATAATGTGGGATTTAAAGAGAATTTTGCCATGCAATGATTTTGCCTGTGCTTTCTTCTGTATGGGATTTCAAGTTCAAGGAGTTTGGAAGAAAAAAAAAGACGTATGTTCAAACCTTTCAAAAATCCAATTTACCTCTACCCCATTGGACTTTGTCTCTGGATCTTATGCGCTTCAATGCTGAGAACTATATTCAGTACTCTGCATCTTCCCTTTGGCTCTATCTATTGTACTATCTTTGAAATGATTGTAATTATGTATTGATATCTGAGCTGTTAAGATAGCACCCAAAACAAAGCTTTTCACACTACCTCAGTGACAATAAACCTAAACCTTTTGCTTTTGTATTCAAGATATTCCAAAGCAGCCGCAGAAGTCAAATCATTTCAAAACATTGCCTGTATTGCATGGTAGAAAATGTGGTGTCTCCTTGTGTACAGCAAGCTCCCCAAAATATCAGTGATAATGGCCAGATAGCCAGACAGCCAGACAACACCTCTATAAGCTATCAATTCCAAAGATCACCCCTCCTACTGTGCTCAAGTGAATAACATTGTGCATCTAGCCTGCCCAACCTCTTCCTATAGCTTAATGTCTCAAATCCTGACTTGACAGTGTTCCAGGACTCATTGTCAGAATAATGGGGCACGGTGGCACGGCGGTAGAGTTGCTGCCTTACAGCGCCAGAGGCACGGTTTCAATTTGAACTACAGGCGTTATCTGTACAGAGTTTGTAGGTTCTCCCCATGACCGCATGGGTTTTTCCCAGGTACTCCGGTTTCCTCCCACACCCCAAATACGTATAGGTTTGTAGGTTAATTGGCTTCGGTAAATTGTAAATTGTCCCAAGTGTGTAGGGTCGGGCTAGTGTATGGGTCGGTGCGGACTCAGTTAGCCAAAGAGCCTGTTTCTGCACTGTATCTCTAAACTAAACTGAACTAAACTAAAGAAGGCAAACCCCTTATCACTTTTGCAAGCTTGATTTTTCATAACCTATGTGCTGTGGATTGAGAATTGGGAAATGAGGTTGGTGTGTACAGCTCTTCACGGGCACAGACATTGGATAAATAACTCCTCGGCCTTAACGTTCTGCAGTTATCAAGGTATACAGCAGGGAAACAGGCCCTTCTGACAAACTCTTCCATGCTGACCAAGGTGCCCCATCTAAGCTTGTCCCATTTGCCCGCATTCAGTCCATATCCCTCAATGACATTTTAATGATCCAAGCGGGGCTATGTATTGCACTGACTGGATTCTCCTTGAAAATCAACATTCAAGGTCCTTAGGAAGAAGTGCGGCCTACTCAGTCCTTGAACCTGCTCAAAATCTAGATGGATCACTGTTGATCTGTACTAACTCAATCTACCTGCCGTGGCTCCATTAACCTTAATGTTTTTTTCTTGACAAAAGCTATCAATTCCAAATTACTCTCAGGTTTGATAGAGATTTGAAGGAAGTGATTTATTTCCATGTGAACATCTGCTTCCTGACATCATCTGTATTCTTCAGTATTATGATACTAAATGTAAGCCGCGCTATCTTTCATGACGTTGTTGAAGATTTACTGTGTAACAGGAAGCCATTTGGCCCATTGTGTCTGTGCTGGTTGAAAAACGAAACTGCCCATCCAGGAGGTTTAGCCTTCAGTTCACAATGATGTATCCCTCTTGGGATCGCACCATCCCGAGCCAACAATTGGGCTTTCAGGGAGCCACACTGCCTGAGGTCATCTGTTCACCCTGATTTGTCCTGGTCTTTTCTTGCTTCCCCCCCCTCCACACTCAATCAGTTGGAAGAAGGGTCCCAACTTGAAATGTTACCTATTTCAGGGATGCTGCCTTAGAAGGATGAGGGGGGATCTTATTGAAACGTATAAGATAATTAGGGGATTGGACACATTAGAGGCAGATAACATGTTCCCAATGTTGGGGGAGTCCAGAACAAGGGGCCACAGTTTAAGAATAAGGGGTAGGCCATTTAGAACGGAGATGAGGAAGAACTTTTTCAGTCAGAGGGTGGTGAAGGTGTGGAATTCTCTGCCTCAGAAGGCAGTGGAGGCCAGTTCGTTGGATGCTTTCAAGAGAGAGCTGGATAGAGCTCTTAAGGATAGCGGAGTGAGGGGGTATGGGGAGAAGGCAGGAACGGGGTACTGATTGAGAGTGATCAGCCATGATCGCATTGAATGGCGGTGCTGGCTCGAAGGGCTGAATGGCCTACTCCTGCACCTATTGTCTATTGTCTATTGTCTATTGTCTATTGTCTATTGTCTATTGTCTATTGTCTATTGTTGCACATTGCCACCTTGGGGGGAAAAAAATCTGACTATCTACCTTCTAACCCTCTCCCATCAGGCAAAGGTACAGAAGTGTGAAAATGCATACCTCCAGATTCAGGGACAGTTTCTTTCCAGCTGTTATCAGGCAACTGAACCACCCTATCACCAATTAGAGAGTAGTCCTAAACTGCTAACTACCTCATAACTGCTTAAGGATAGCGGAGTCAGGGGGTATGGGGAGAAGGCAGGAACGGGGTACTTATTGAGAATGATCAGCCATGATCACATTGAATGGCGGTGCTGGCTTGAAGGGCCGAATGGCCTCCTCCTGCACCTATTGTCTATTGTCTATCTATTGTCTACCTCATTGGCGACACTCGGACTATCTTTGATCGGACTTTACTGGACTTTATCTTGCACTAAACGCTTTTCCTATTATCATGTATCTGTACATTGTGGATGGCTTGATGGTAATCATGTATCATCTTTCTGCTGACTGATTAGCATGCAACAAAAGCTTTTCACTGTACCTCTGTACAGCTGAAAATAAATAAAACTAAACTAAAGCAATCAAATTTGCTCAACATTTGCTCCTCTGCACATAGCCTTGCTGAGTATTCCTAATAAGTTATCTTTTCTCCACCTGTAAGTAAATCCTGACCCCGAGAGCATTGCCCAAAACTTTCCCTACAACTGATGTAAGGTTCACAAGTTTTAAATTGTTGTAGTTTGTCCCTTTTGGCCCACTTAAGCAAAGAAACAAGACTGGCTGTTCTCCAGTCTTCCAGGACCTTGCCTGTGGCTAAAAAGGATACAAAGATCTCTGTCAAGGCCACAGCAATCTCCTTTCTTTTTTCGCACATTAATTTGTACTATTTTGTAGTAAATGGGAGCGCAGCCAGAGAGAAAGCCTTGAAACTGAATTCCATTCACTTCCCGTACCTCTGAAAGGAGGAAGCACTTACACCTGAAGAGAGCTTTTCAAAACCTAGTGATTCCAAAGAATGTTCTGACCCCTTCGAAGTCTGATCAGTCCAATGTAGGAAGCACAGAAGCACATTGGTACAAAACCGTCTCGCACAAACAGCAACACAATCATAACCAGAATGGGGTTTTTTAGTGTAGGAAGGAACTGTAGATGGGTAGGAAAGAACAGCAGATGCTGGTTTGAATCAGCATCCATTACCCTCTGTGTTTAAAAAAAAACTTGGCCTGCACAGTTTCTTTAAACTTTGCCCCCTCTCACCTTAAAGCTATGTCCTCTAGTCTTTGAAGGTTCTGATTGTTTACCCCATCTGTGCCTTTCAGAATTTTATATTCTTCTATCAGGTCTCCCAGCAACCCCTGATGCTCTGGAGAAAACAATTCAAGATTAGCCAAACTCTCCATATAACTAATAAAACGGGGCAAATGTTGACCAGAACACCATGGATGACTCAGATCTTCCTCAGTGTTTGGTGATCTTTTATTCCCACTTGAAACAGCAGATGTGGATTCAGTTTAATGTCTCGATCAAAAGGTGGGAAGCCACCTACATTTAAGAAGGTTTGTCTCACTGTGGGACTTGAACCCACAACCTTCAGAGATAGTTTTTTTTTCCCCCAGTTGAGTCTCACAACCCTAATCTTAACCCGAAGCCATTAGTTATCAATGTAGACAGTACCTCTGCCAAACAACTCCATTTTATATCCTATTGTATTGAAATCCCCTCATTGCCCTTCCAATGGTTTTTAGTTCCAAGTGCTTGTTTTGTGAAGATATTTCTGCAATGCGTCTTAGCATTTTATATTTATCTGCATGTTTTCTTAGACAATGTCTGTTTATGACTGCTGGCAAGTTATTTGAAATTAATCCAATGCTTTCAACAAAATATTTCACTTGCAGGAGTGGAGACTGCAAATTTGGTCTTGCTTGTAAGTCTTAAATGTGCAATATAGTTTTGTTTCGTTTAGAAATACAGCATGGAAACAGGCTCACCGAGTCCACACCGATCAGCGATCCTCTCACACTAACACTATCCTACACACACCAAGGACAATTTACAATTGACAATTATACCAAACCAATTAACCTACAAACCTGTATGTCTTTGGAATGGGGGAGCAAACTAGAGATCCCAGAAAGAAAACGTGCAGGTCACAGGGAGAACGTACAAAGTCTGAACAGACAGCACCCGTAGTCAAGATTGAACCCGGGAATCTGGTGCTGTAAGGCAGCAACTCTACTGCTGCGCCACCATGCTGCCCCTTGGAGTTACTCAAACACTTTGTGTTTTGTGCAAGATTCCAGCATCTGCAGTTACTTGTGTCTCCACTATCACAGGTTGTTATTGTTGATCCAAATGGGCACAAACACTTAAATACATGCACAAAATAACACTTTCATTGTGTGATTCACACATTTTTTAAAAAAAAGTTTTTTTCTCTCTAAACCATTTTCTAAGCAGCCGCCTTGTGAAAGTTGGCTTATTCATCCAAAAATGCGCCACTGTGCCGCCCAACAACTTTAGTTCCTTGCGTCTGTATATCCATCATCTTACACAGGTGAAAAGATGCCAATACTGTTGGTTTAGTAATGTTCCTCATAACAAAAGTGATTGTTGTTTCAGGGTATGTGATCAAGTGTAACATAATTTTGGATGTCCTGCAAGGGTGCGATATACATCCAATAGAAACAAGGAACTGCAGATGCTGGTTTACACAAAAGGACACAAAGTGCTGGAGTAACAACGGATCAGGCAGCATCTCTGAAGAACATGGATAGATGATGTTTTGTGTCGGGACCCTTCAGCCTGATTGTAGGAGTGTGGGATGGAAGAAAGCTGAGAGAGAGGAGGTGGGACAAAGCCTGGCAGTTAAGAGGTGGACCAAATCCAGTGCCTTTGAAGTGAATTATTGTTGACTTTGGCAGAGAAATTGAGTGAAAAAAAATCGCATAGCTTTATGGTGAAGTGTGATTTGTCTTCGAGGTGATCTGCTGCATTCGTAACTTCCCAACAGGCTATTACTGTCATCATGATCTTGATAACTGCCATTATTGTCATGCCACAGGATTATAACATGATGATGTTGAATGAAATATCTCTCATCACATCTACTTCAACACAAAGTTAATCAGTTGCTGGCTTGTTAATTTTTTCCTGCGGGATGTACAGAGTAGAAGCCTAGAATCCTTACTAACCATAGTTTATATAATCAGTCGTACAAGACAAAAACAGGCCCTTTGGCCCAACTCGTCCATGCCAACCAAAATAACTATCCCATTTGCCTGCATTTGATCCACATCCACTTAAGCCTTAGTAGAAACAAAGAAATGCAGATGCGTCCTTATACCAAAGATAGACATAAAGTGCTGGAGTAACTCAGCAGGTCAGGCAGCATCCCTGGAGAAAAAGAATGGGTGACATTTTGGGTCAGGAGTCTTCTTCAGATTGGTCTGAAGAAGGGTCCTGACCCGAAATTGCACCCATCCATTTTCTCCATAGATGCTGCCCAATCTGCTGAGTTACTCCAGCACTTCGCGTCTATCCTTCTAAACCTATCCTGCCCATGTACCAAATTTATGTATATATATATTACTTGTGGGTTTGTGGATATATTTGTTCCCGAAATTCAGCCAAAGCGGTACATGATAGCGCAACAATTTTAGGCCCATCCTATTCACCATTCCCCTGCAGTCTCGATTGATCAAGTTTTCTTACATTTTAAAAGCAATTAACTTAATAAACTTTAATAAATGCACTCCCACCCCCCCCCTGCCGGTAGGACCAGTGCCCGTCCCGGCGTGCCCCGCACCTGACCTTCCTCCCGTGGTGCAGCACGGCGGCAGAGGGTGAAAGAAGATGGCCGTCGCTGTCGAGCTGCCGCTGCAGGAGAGGTTTGCACCCAAAGGGTCCACGGCTCGCTCTGGCCACCACGATGGCTGCCTGGGGCCAGGGAGAATGACTCCCTCTCCCCTTTCCCCCTCCCCTTTCCCCTCCCCTTTCCCCCTCCCCTTTCCCCCTCCCCTTTCCCCTCCCCTTTCCCCCTCCCCTTTCCCCCTCCCCTTTCCCCCTCCCCTTTCCCCCTCCCCTTTCCCCCTCCACTTTCCCCCTCCCCTTTCTCCCTCCCCTTTCCCCCTCCCCTTTCCCCCTCCCCTTTCCCCCTCCCCTTTCCCCCTCCCCTTTCACCCTCCCCTTTCCCCCTCCCCTTTCCCCCTCCCCTTTCCCCCTCCCCTTTTCCCCTCCCCTTTCCCCCTCCCCTTTCCCCCTCCCCTTTCCCCTCCCCTTTCCCCCTCCCCTTTCCCACCCCCTTTCCCACCCCCTTTCCCCTCCCCTTTCCCCTCCCCTTTCCCCTCCCCTTTCCCCCTCCCCTTTCCCCCTCCCCTTTCCCCCTCCCCTTTCCCCCTCCCCTTTCCCCCTCCCCTTTCCCCCCTCCCCTTTCCCCCCTCCCCTTTCCCCCCTCCCCTTTCCCCCTCCCCTTTCCCCCTCCCCTTTCCCCCTCCCCTTTCCCCCTCCCCTTTCCCCCTCCCCTTTCCCCCCTCCCCTTTCCCCCTCCCCATTCCCCCCTCCCCTTTCCCCCTCCCCCTTTCCCCCCTCCCCCTTTCCCCCCTCCCCTTTTCCCCCTTCCACCCTTGGCCCCAGGGGAGACTCCCCGGTCGGCAATGGGTCCTCGGGTGGTCAGTTGGGGGAGGGTTGCACTCAATGGGGGTTGCCGGGCCCGCCAGAGAGGTTTGGACCCAACGGATCCACGCCCGTCTAATGTCTGTTAAATGTTGAAATAAGGAACTGCAGATGCTGGTTACCGTGGAAAGGTACAAAATGCTGGAGTGACTCAACAGGTCAGGTAGTATCCCTGGAGAACATTGATAGGTAACGTTACCGATCCACCTTCACGAGGGATGTTGCCTGACCCGCTGAGCATTCCAGCATGTTGTGTCTTTCCTTGTCTGTTAGATATTGCTTCTGTACCTGCCTTAATCACTTGTGTAAGAAAATAACTGCAGATGCTGGTACAAATCGAAGGTATTTATTTCACAAAATGCTGGAGTAACTCAGCAGCATCTCAGGAGAGAAGGAATGGGTGGCCTTTCGGGTCGAGACCTTTCTTTAGACTGAAGAAGGGTCTCGACCCGAAAGGTCACCCATTCCTTCTCTCCTGAGATGCTGCCTGACCTGCCTTAATCACTTCCTCTGTCAGCTCTTTCTATGTACATGCCACCGTCTGTGTGAAAAAATTAACCTGTGAAAACCTAATTATCAATGCTTGTAACATTACATTTTTAACATCTGGTCATAGAGCCATACAGCACGGAACCAGGCCCTTCAGCCCAACTTGCCTATGCGGACTAAGATGCCCCTTATACACAATTCCCACCTGCCCATGTTTGACCCATATCCCTTTAAACCTTTCCGATCCATGTACCTGTCCAAATGTCTTTTAAATGACTCAATTACCTCCTCTGGCAGCTTGTTTCAGACACCTCCCAATCTCTGTGTGAAAAAACTGCCCCTCAGGTTCCTATTAAATCATAAAGTTATTCCAGCACAATAGGAGGCCAATCAGCCCATCAGAACTATGGTAACTCCTAGTAGGGCAATCCTGTCAGTCCCATACACCTCCCCGTTTGTGACCAATCAGATTAACTTCCCTTGAGTTCCAGTTCATTTACCCTTTGAAGGCAAAGATTGATTCCGTCTCCAACACTTCTACTGCTATGAGGTCCATGTTGTAACCAATATTATTCGATCCTGACCCCTGGTGTTGTGTGTGATTGCATGGTTTAGTTTAGTTTAGTTTAGAGATACAGCACGGAAACAGGCCGAGTCTGCGCCGACCAGCGATCCCTGCACACTTACACTATCCCATACACACTAGGGACAATTTTTACAATTATTCCAAAGGCAATTAGCCTTCAAACCTGTATGTCTTTGGAGTGTGGGAGGAAACTGTAGCACCCGGTAAAAACCCACGCAGATCATGAGGAAAACATACAAACTCCGTACAGACAGCACCTGTGGTTAGAATCAAACCCAGGTCTCTGGTGCTGTAAAGCAGCATCTCTACTGCTTTGCCACAATGCCTCCCTGTCAATGTTAGAAAGATCTAATTTCTAGACCCGTCATTTTAACCACTGTGCAAATGAACCACAAGATATTTCCTCTTTATATTGTCTCTCTCCTCTCTACACTCAGTCCTGATGCACGGTTTTAGGTCAAAATCGACTTTCTATCCACAGATCGATAGATCCACTGTGTGGGTGGAAGGGGATGGTTGGGAGAAGAATGGGGGGGGGGGAGGGGGGGAAAGGAAATGGGGGACTTGGGGATGGGAGATGAGTGCCCGGGTTATTGAAGTGTGCTAACTTTGGTGCCACTTTCACCCCTCACCCAGTTTCTCCATCCATGCTTGGTTATTGATGCCAAAACTCCTCACAATCCACGTTAGTTGCAAAGAAACATCTCTCAAAACCTACACATTAACCTTGAGCTTATTGCACAGTGATATAGCGATGATACCTCATTGACAAGCCACTTCTAATTAAGCACGCAATAGTTCGTGAGAGGCAATGTTGGAATTTCAGTGAAAAGCCTTTCTAATGCTAATGCTATCCTCTCCACCAGTCTTTTAATCTTCTCCCAACACCCTCGACTCTTGAAAGCAGTGGAACCTAAAGGTAGCTTTGTTATAGATGAAGGCATCAGTGGGAAGCAACATTTTTTTCAAAGCCAAATGGTTCACAAAGAGAAAAGAAATCGACACAAGACAGTTTAATTGGAAGAAAAATCTGTTCCTTCTGTAGCACTGAAATAAATAATAATCATGTCCAATAAATCATTCATTGTTGTCAATGTTCTTGGCTACTTTGTACTTGGGTTGTTGCCTGAATTCAAGATGGTTGTTAGCATTTTAATACTCTGCCACAAGCAGATCAATTCTGGATTAGCTAGAGGAGCAAACTTTTCAGATTTTTATTCCACACTTTATTCCACAGTTGCAAATGAAATGGAATTTATTTGGTCAACATTTCAAAAGCATTGAAGGAAGAGAATATTCATTCTCTCAGTCTTGTCCTGTGTTACTGAGATGCCATTTAAATACAAACGTGGTAATACCAAGTGCTTAAAAAGACAACAGTCTTTGAGGGGCCTGGCTTATTACCAGAGGTGGTGGCGGAGGCAGATACAATAGTGGTCTTTAAGGTGCTTTTAGGTAGTCACATGGAAGTGTAAGGAACAGAAGGATATGGATCATGTCCAGGCAGATGAGATAATAGACAATAGACAATAGGTGCAGGAGTAGGCCATTCGGCTCTTCGAGCCAGCACCGCCATTCAATGTGATCATGGCTGATCATTCTCAATCAGTACCCCGTTCCTGCCTTCTCCCCATACCCCCTGACTCCGCTATCCTTAAGAGCTCTATCCAGCTCTCTCTTGAATGCATTTCAGAGAATTGGCCTCCACTGCCTTCTGAGGCAGAGAATTCCACAGATTCACAACTCTCTGACTGAAAAAGTTTTTCCTCATCTCAGTTCTAAATGGCCTACCCCTTATTCTTAAACTGTGGCCCCTTGTTCTGGACTCCCCCAACATTGGGAACATGTTTCCTGCCTCTAACGTGTCCAACCCCTTAATAATCTTATACGTTTCGATAAGATCCCCTCTCATCCTTCTAACTGATCAGTTTAACTGGTTATCATTTTCATCAAAAAACATTGTAGGCTGAAGGGACCGTTGCTGTGAAATATTGTTTTATGTTCTATGTTGATTGATATGGATCCTTCTCAAGAGTATAAAATAATTTAATTTAGTTTATTATTCTCTTGTGTACCGCGATACAGTGAAAAGTTCTAGTTTGCCTGCTGTTCAGTCAAAGAAAGACTACATGAATGCCATCAAGCCGAACACAGTGCAAAGATAAAAGATAAAGGATACAAGATTTATTGCAAAGATTTAACATTGAAACATAGAAAATAGGTGCAGGAGGAGGCCATTTGGCCCTTCGAGCCAGCACCGCCATTCATTGTGATCATGGTTGATCGTCCACAATCAATAACCTGTGCCTGCCTTCTGTCCATATCCCTTTATTCCACTAGCCCCGAGAACTCTATCTAACTCTCTCTTAAATCCATCCAGCGATTTGGCTTCCACTGCCCTCCACAAATTCACAACTGTCTGGGTGAAAAAGTTCCTTCTCAATAGACAATAGACAATAGGTGCAGGGGTAGACCATTCGGCCCTTCGAGCCAGCACCACCATTCAATGTGATCATGCATGATCATTCTCAATCACTCCGGTCCTGCCTTCTCCCCATACCCACTGACTCCGCTATCCTTAAGAGCTCTATCTAGCTCTCTCTTAAATGCATTCAGAGAATTGGCCTCCACTGCCTTCTGAGGCAGTGAATTCCACAGATTTACAACTCTCTGACTGAAAAAGTTTTTCCTCATTGAAAAGGTTTTTCCTCAGTTTCTTCACCTCAATTTTAAATGGCCTCCCCTTTATTCTAAGACTGTGGCCCCTCGTTCTGGACTCGTCCAACATTGGGAACATTTTTCCTGCATCTAGCTTGTCCAGTCCTTTTATAATTTTATATGTTTCTATAAGGTCCCCTCTCATCCTTCTGAACTCCAGTGAATACAAACATTGAAAGGGACCATGGGAAAATATACCTACAGGTTTAAAGTCAGAGTATTGAGTATAGAAGTTGGGAGGTCATATTGCAGTTATATAAGATGTTGGGGAGTGGCATTTGGAGTATTATGTTCAGTTCTGGCACCATATTATAAGAAGGATGTTGTCACGGTGGAAAGGGTGCAGAGAAGATTTACGAGGATGTTGCCAGGATTCATGGGTCTGAGCTATAGGGAGAGGCTGAGCAGGCTAGGCCTCTATTCCTTGGAGGGCATGAGGATGAGGAGTGATTTTATGGAGGTGTATAAAATAAAGAGAGGAATTGATCAGGTAAATGCACAGCTTGCCCAGAGTGGGGAAATCGAAAATTAGAGGACTTAGATTTACAGAATACAGAATAGCTTTATTGTCATTCGTTTTACCGAACATAATTAATTTGCCAGCAGTCAAAACAAAAAAACACAAGACACACAACCCCAACACAAACATCCATCACAGTGACTCCAAACACCCCCTCACTGTGATGGAGGCAAAAAAACTTCCTCTCTCTTCCCCCATGCCCCTCCCACGGACAGACAGCTCGACCCCTACCGAGGCGACCGACCCGCACAGCCCCCGCAAGGAAATGGAAAGTCCCGCGGTCGAGCCGCACCGGCGCTGTTAATTCCCGTGGCCGTACCGGGCGATGGAAGGCCCCGCGGCCGAGCCGTACCGGGCAATGGAAATGATTTAATCGTAATCTGAGGGGTAACATAAAGGGTGGTGGGTGTAAGGAATGAGTTGCCTGAAGAGGTGGTTGAGGCAGAGGCTATCGGAAAGTTTAAGAAACAATTAGACAGGTACATGGATAGGATAAGTTTAGAGGGATATGGGGCAAACACAGGCAGGTTGGACTAGTGTAGATGGAACATGTTAGTCGGTCTGGGCAAGTTGGGCTGAAGGGTCTGTTTTCACAGATGTATGACTCTAAGTCTGTACACACATATGAGCCAGTCAACTGAAAGTTTAGACCGAAGGTCCTTTTCCCAGAAAACCATAGGTTGAGCAAGAACCCATTCTCAATTGAACAAGACAAAAACACAGACATGTGATGAACTGCAGATGTTAGTTTATACAAAAATAGACAAAGTGTTGGAGTAACTCAGCCAGTCAGGCAGCATCTCTAGAGAACATGGATGGGTGATGTTTCAGAGCGGGACAATTCTTCAGACTCTGAGAAGGAGAACCTCTTCAAAGTTTGCATACCTTGAGGAGATTTTGCAGTGGAGCATGAAAAAGATGACACAAGGAACTGCAGATGCTGGTTTAAAAATAACAAAACAGGAAAAGCTACAGTAATACAACATGTTAAGCAGCAGCTCTGGAGAATATAGAACATGCTGCCAGAGGAGGTTGTTGAGGCACGGACTATCGCAACATTTAAGAAACATTTAGATAGGTGCATAGATAGGACAGGTTTTGAGGGATATGGGGCAAATGCAGGCAGGTGGCACTAGCTTAGATTGGGTGGGTTGACCGACGTGGGCAAGTGGAGCCGAAGGGCCTGTTTCCACACTATGACTTTATAACTCTACGGATGGGTGACGTTTCGATTCGGATTCCTTCTTCAGATTGCCTCACCACTCCGGGGGGAAATGGGTTTGTACCTTGTAAAGGTATTAGCCACGTTAATGTATGAAGCAATTCTGTATTTTAATTATCATTTCCATTGAGGTGGTGTGTGGAAGAAATGTTCTGTCAAAAATACAGTTTAATTTCACTCTGAATAATCAAACCTTTCTTCCAAATTAATTTGTTTCTGGTTCTCTAAATTAATTAATTTTAGAAATTCTTCTCGATTTGGTCTTCGTGGACTTTTGCTATCAGGTGAATTGAGCACTGTGAGAATACTTTTACTAGAAGGACGGCAGTGGTTTGAGTGGATTACAATGATAGGGCCAGGACTCGAGGGTCTGAGCTCGAGGGAGAGGTGGAGCAGACTGGGACTCTATTCCTTGGCGTTCAGAAGGACGAGCGAGGGTCATCTTATAGAGGTGTACAAAACCATGAGAAGAATAGATCGGCTAAATGCACAGTCTCTTGTCCAGAGTAGGGCAATCGAGAACCTGAGGACATTGGTTTAAGGTGAAGGGGTCAAGATTTAAAACGAACCTGAGTGGTAACTTTTTCGTACAAAGGGTAATGGATGCATGGAACGTGCTGACAGAATAAGTAGTTGAGGCAGGAATTATTGCAATGTTTAAGAAACAATTAGACAGGATAGGCCTGGTTTAGAGGGATATTGGCCTAACACAGGCAGATGGCACTAGTGCAGATGCGATACTTTGGTTGGTGTGGGCAGGTTGGGCCTAAAGGGCCTGTTTCCATGCGAAATGACCCTATGAGTAGGTGGTCCACACCCACCTTCTTGACATTGACTGGAGATGGACCTTATTATCATCTTGTTGGTGAGGGTGTCAAGATACGATCCTAAATTAATAAATAAAAATGGAATACAATGAAATCTTCATGTGCCACATTCGCCCAATGGTCATGGCAGGTTCATGGTCCCATTATTTTCTTCTAGAGGCAATAAGGCAGAGACGTGATAGAACAGAGATCTCTGAAATGATGGAGGGATCTCAGTGTAACTTACCGAACAGTGAAAGGCCTGAATAGAGTGGATGTTGAGAGGATGTTTCCACAAGTGGGAGAGTCTACGACCAGAGGGCACAGCCTTAGAATAAAATGGTATTCCTGTAGAAAGGAGATGTGGAGGAATTTCTTTCGTCAGAGTGTGGTGAATCTGTGGAATTCATTGCCACAGATGGCTGTGGATGCCATTATTGGGATCTTTTCATAGAAAAATAGGTACAGGAGTAGGCCATTTGGCCCTTCGAGCCAGCTGATCATGCCTGATCATCTAAAATCAGTACTCTATTCCTGCTTTCTCCCCGTATCCCTTGATTCCCTTAGCCCTAAGAGCTAAATCTAACTCCCTCTTGAAAACACCCAGTGAATTGGCCTCCACTGCCTTCTGTGGCAGAGAATTCCACAGATTCACAACTCTCTGGGTGAAAAAGTTTTTCGTCATCTCAGTCTGAAATGGCCTACCCCTTATTCTTAAACTGTGACCCCTGGTTCTGGACTCCCCCAACATCGGGAACATTTTTTCCTGCATCTAGCCTGTCCAATCCTTTAAGAATTTTACATGTTTCTATGAGATCTTCTCTCATCCGTCTAAATTCCAGTGAATGCAAGCCCAATTGACCCATTATTTCATCATATGTCAGTCCCGCCATCCCGGGAATTAACCTGGTGAACCTGCGCTGCACTCAGTATAGACAGCGCCCATAGTCAGGATCGATCCCGTGTCTCTGGCGCTGTGAGGCAGCAACTCCACCGTGCCAACTCCCAACCTCTCTGTGAAAAGGCTGCCCCTCAGATTTCTTAAATCTTTCTCCTCACCTTAAACCTATGTCCTCTGGTTCTTGATTCCCTTACTCTGGGTAAAATATATTGTGCATTCACCCTGTCAATTCCCCTCATGATTTTATACTCTATAAGACGTTAATCTGCCCAACCTCTCCCAAAAGCTCAAGCCCTCAATATCCATGTAAATCTTCTCTCCACTCTTTCCCACTTAATTCTTTCCCCAATTCCGCAGCTCAACTCCTCAGTTTAGTTTATTGTCACATGTACCTTGGTACAGTAAAAGCTTTTGTTGCGTGCTATCCTGCCAGCGGATAGACAATACATGATTAGAATTGAGCCATTTGCAGATACATGATAAGGGAATAACATTTAGTGCAAGGTAAAGTTAGCAAAGTCCAATCAAGGATAGTCCAAGGGTCACTAATGAGGCAGATAGTGGTTCAGCACTGCTCTCTTTTAAGACAGAGGTTCTTGATTAGTAAGGGTGTCAAGGGATATGGGGAGAAGGCAGGGGAATGGGGTTGAGAGGTGCAAATAGATCAGCCATGATTGAATGGCGGAGTAGACTCGATGGGCCGAATGACCTCAATCCACTCCAATGCCATATGAACATGAATTTATGATGAAAGGTTTATATATATTGGGCGTGGAGTTGGCATGTTTGCATTTAAGGGGAAGGTTGTAACTAAAGGTTGTCGATGTAAGATTGTTCCCCAATAAGAAGAATCCAGTAGAATTCAGAAGGATTGATTAACCAAAAAGCGATGGGAATATGAAACTCTGGAAACTCTGCATTTAAAGGTAAGCCAGACTAATATGTGGAGAAAGGAGCAGAGAGTGATGCTCGTGTTCACAGGTTCCAGGAGCAGAATTAGGCCATTCGGCCCATCAAGCCTACTCCGTCATTCAATCATTGCTGATCTATCCACCTTAGAAATATCCATTGACTTGGCCTTCACCACCGTCTGTTGCAATGAATTCCACAGATTCACCACCCTCTGACTAAAGCTGATAGATTTTGGGAGGGAAGGCAGGAAGAGGCTCATGCCATTCATAAGCACTGGTATGGAATTGTGTGGCTGTTTCGGTACCATATACTTGTGACATCCAATGTATAGAACATGGTGAATTACATTAAGGGTAACATGCATTCTATGCAAAATCACGGTTTGCTCCTGGGTAAGGCAGATTGAAAGCCTAGACTATCCTACACATGGGACACAATTTACAATTTTTACTGAAGCCCATTAACCAACAAACTTGCACACCTTTGGATTGTGGGAGGAAACCGGAGGACCCGAGGAAAACCCATGTGGTCACAGGGAGAAGGTGAAAACTCCATGGAGACAGCACCTGGAGTTAGGATCGGACCCGGGTGTCTGGCACTGAATGGTAGCAACTGTCCCTTTTTGCCACAGTACCACCCTTTAACAGGCCTTTTACACCAAAAGAGTTTGCATTTTTCCCACTTGGGATGGTTATATAAATAGTGAGAGCAAGGAGAAACTAATTGTGTTGATCAATAACTTCAGTTAAAGAAAAGTTAATTTCTTCACCAAAGAACTATTTTTCTGTTGAGTTCATGAGGTTAGTGTAACTCTTGAGCTTGTAAGCATGTATTTCCCTGGTGTTACATGTAATTGTTATTTCAACAAATTAATCTTGTAATTGTAAGTCCATCTTGACTCTGCTCTACTTAGTGCCATCCACTTCTTGTATTTTGCCGTGATTGTAATTGAAGGAGATTATTCCTTCCTTCGCAGAAGCTGTTTTCTGGTTACTTTGATAATTAGATAATTAGACCACTGCTATCCACAATACATCAACAATTGAGAAATCGCACCTCGGCTTCTAAGAAAGGCCAAAAGCTAATGATATTGTCACAAAAACAAACTTTTAAGATGGGTGTTCCCATCCATAAATTCCTCTGTGAAAGGCGGGTTGGTGGCACTATTGGAAGAGTTGCTGCCTCACAGCGCCAGAGACCCAGGTTCGATCCTGACCACGGGTGCTGTCTGTGTGGACCTTCCACGTTCTCCCTGTGACTGCGTGGGTTTTCTCCGGGTTTCCTCCCACATTCCAAAGACGTTCGTTTGTAGGTTATTTGGCCTCTGTAAACTGGTGTGATCGGGTGATTGACGGGTCGGCAAGGACTCATCATCAGTTCATAAGTTCACATCATCGGAATTGAATTAGGCCATTCGTCCCATCGAATCTACTCCGCCATTCAATCATGGCTGTTCTATCTCTCCCTCTCAACCAGTGGGCCGAAGGGCCTATTTTCAGACCCTATCTCCAAAACTAAATATAAATTATTTGACGGGTGCGGTTGGGAGCCTGAAATTTGCAATGTGAATGGATGGCATGCTATAAACACTGAAATGTCAATGTGACAACGATGTACATATAAGATCTATCACTGTGTTGAAACTGAGAAGGAGCAGAGAACAATAATATAAGGGAGGCATGATTTAAAGCACAGTTCAATATTAAACAGGTCACTGAAAGTGCCTATTACTTGGTTGCAGCCTCAGCAGGTTGCCAGGAAGATTGTCAGTGGAGTGGAGTTTCTTACCAATGACGAACAGCATGGCTTTGATTTTACCAGTAACAAGCTGTTGAACGATACGTGTTCTTTCAGGACTTGCTGGCAGTCAGAAAATTTAAAAGCCAAACAAAATAATGCCAATTAACAAGTAATGCTGAAGGGGTGGCACAGTGGCGCAGCGGTAGAGTTGCTGCCTTACAGCCCCAGAGACCCGGGTTCGATCCTGACCACGGGTGCTATCTGTATGGAGTTTGTTCATTCTCCCCGTGTTCTGCGTGGGTTTTCTTTGGGATCTCCAGTATCCTCCCACACTCTAAAAACGTACAGGTTTGCAGGTATGTAGCTCATTGGCTTGGTATAATTGTAAATTGTCCCTAGTGTGTGTAGGATAGGGTTAGTGGGCGGAGATGGCTGATCAGCACGGAATTGGTGGGTCGAGGGGCCTGTTTCCACGCGGTATCTCAAAACTAAACCTAACCGAAGATCTCCCTTCAACCTCCACACGTGATCTCACGCTGGATGAGCCATATTACATACTCCTCCTGTTCTTTATTCATGCGTTGTTGTGGGAGAGTGATTTCCAGACTTGCGAGTAAAAATGTTTTATGAATTCACCCTTAAACAGCTTAGCTCCAATTTTATGAGTTATGGAATTTTGCCGGCGGCACTAGGACTTCTATGTATGATCTTCCAGGTGCTTGTTGCTGCACTGCAATCTGTTTTCTCTAAGGTCATTCGGGTAATTTGGAGCTTGGCAATTTTGCACAGCGATCCATTAGTTCTGCAGTCGTGGCTAAGTCCATTCCAGCATGTTACCAGACAGAATCTCCTTTGTATTATTTGTAAGAATCATAGAGTCAGCACGTAAATGGGCCCTTTGGATCCACTTGCCCATGCCGACCAAATTGCCCCATCTATGCTCGTCTCACCTGCCCGTCTTTGGCCCATAACTCTCTAACCATATCAGCCAACCTCCCTTCCATTGACTCCATCTGCACTTCACACTGCCTCAGCAAGGCCACCAGCATTGTCAATATTTCATTGCAAATCCAATTGGCTCCATCTAGTAAACTTAGTTTAGTTTAGAGATAGAGCATGGAAACAGGCCCTTTGGCTCACTAGGTCTGCTCTGACCAATAACCACCCATATATTTGTTCTATCCTGCACAGTAGGGGCAAGTTACAGAAGCCAATTAATCAACAAACCTGCAGGTCTTTGGAGTGTGGGAGGAAACCGGAGCACTCGGATGAATCTCACGCGGTCATAGGGAGAACGTACAAACTCCTAACGGACAGTAACCGTAGTCAGGATTAATCCAGGGGCTCTGGCGTGGTAAGGCAGCAACTCTGCCACTGTGCCGCCCGTTTTGCTAATTTGCTCTCTGAGTTAACAAAAGTGGAAACTGCATTGAATGTAAACTCAGAACAGACGGCAGTAAGTTTTCCATCAGAGGCCAGTGATATGAACAGGACATGTTGACTCACCACCTCCCATTCCAGTCAAGGTTGATATTTGGAAAGTAATCAGCAACAATGGATAGTAAAGGTTTAGAGACATATAGACCAAATCCAGGCAAATAGGATTAGCTTAGATGGGGCATCTTGGTTGGCACGGACGAGTTGGGCCAAAGGGTTTGTTTCCATGTTGGATGACTCTATAACTCTAAGGTCATCCTCACTGAGGATCTTCATTGAAGACTGTAGACCAAACGGGACACATGAAACTACAGATGCTGGAATCTTGAGTAAAATGCTGGAGGAACTCAGCGGGTCGGGCAGCATCTGTGGAGGAAATGGGTGATGTTTAGGATCAAAAGGGTCCCAAACCGAAACGTCATCTGCCCATTCCGTCCACAGATGCTGCCCGACCCACTGAGTACCTCCAGCAGTGTGTGTTTTAAAGTGAACTAAATGGTATTGATGGTTACAATAATCAAAATCCTTCCAGAGGGTACATAAAATATATCGTTGTACCCTATCCATGGCATGCAATAATGTGAATGAACAATGGTGATCATAGGTTGTGATCTTTAAATCAATGTTTATTGGAAAGTCAGAAACATGTACAGTACACATTGATATAATCGGGCGCATGACATACAATGTGGAATTGACAAGAGTGTAGGTGCAAATCCGGACAGGAAATGCTTAGTCAGGATCTGAAAGTTAATTTTGGTTTAATTTATTGTCACGTGTACTGAGGTACAGTGAAATGCATTTTTTTTTGCGTGCTGTCCAGTCAGTGACAAAACTATGCATGATGCACCACGGGAGAAGAATGAGGAGGAGATAAGACTTTTCTTTGCCTTCCATCACAGTGAGGGTATGCCTAGAGCAATCACTGTGATGGCTGTTTGTGTAAAAATTGTATCTGTGTGTCCTGTGCTTTTTGTTGTCTACTGCCGGACCCTGACGTGAGAGGACGCTGGCGCTGTTTATTCGCCGCTTCTCCGTTAGGATAGTTTGTCTGTTTGTTTTTATGTTATGATTGTTTTTGTAAAGCGCTTTGAGCTTCTGGTAAGGCGCTATATAAAATAAATGCTTATTATTATTATTATTATGATTACAATCATGCCGTCCACAGTGAATAGCTTCTGGATAAAGTGAATAATGTTTAGTCCAAGATAAAGTCCAGTATCATCTGAGAAAATATAGTTTTAAATTAGGTCTCCAATGAGGTAGATAGAAGTTCAGGAGAGGCCCAGAGAGAATGTGTGGTTCAATCCTGACCTCAGGTGCTGTGTGTGCACATTCTACCTATGACCCTGTGGGTTTTCTGTAGATGCTGCAGTTTTCTTCCTCATCCCATTTAATTAGAGAACTCTGTAAAGTTGCCTGTAGTGTGTAGGAAGTGGGTACAAAAGTGGGATAATGCAGAACTATGGTGAATGGTTGAATAGGAAAATAACTGCAGATGCTGGTACAAATCGAAGGTATCACAAAATGCTGGAGTAACTCAGCAGGTCAGGCAACATCTAGGAGAAAGGGAATGGGAAATGGTTGACCGATGGTCAGCAACAACTCCGTGGGCTGAAGGGCCTGTTTCCATGCTGTATCTTTAAAATTTAAGGATTGTTGATTCAGAGTTCCACCCAGGTCAGGACTAAACTGCTGTGAAAGAGTGATAATGTCATACAGCATGGAAAAAGGCCCTTCGGCCCAACTTGCCCATGCTGACCAAAATGGCTCATCTGCACTACTCCCACCTGCCATGTTTGGCCCATATACCTCTAAAGCTTTCCTATCCACGTACCAACTGTCAGTCAGTTTATTGACTTTTCAATCCTTCAGTAGTTTTGACATATATTTTTTAAATAATCTTTTCACACACTGGCATGCTTTAGAACAAAGATGTACTTTTAAAGATTAGCCTCAATAACATTCAATGTTCAACTTATCTCAGAAATCTAAATACCACCACAACACGTAATAGGATTTAGCATTTCTATTTTGGAATTTAATTCTTTTTTAATGTCTGAACTTTCTGAGTTTTGTGTTTACATCTTATCTCTTCCTGCTGGTGACAAGAGAGAGATGATAACTTGAATCTTAAAAGATATGATGAAAAAGAGATATGGGGATTTCATATATGTTTCTTCAAGAATGGCAGGACAAGTTAAATGACATTTACATTCCTTAACTTTAAAGATGCATTAAGTACAAAGGCAACAAAGGCAAATTTTGAAAGAGTTTTGTCAACAATATATTGATGGATTTTGAAAGGCAAATAGATGGAAATATTCCCAAAAGGTGGGTGGTCCAATGAGCAGGGTGGGCACAGATGTTTATACTTGGGCAGTACAGTGGTGCAGAGGTCGACTTACTACCTTACAGCAGCAGAGACACGGCTTCAATCCAGACTACGGGTGACATCTGTACGGAGTTTGTACCTTCTCTCCGTGACCTTGTAGTATTTCTCTAGGCACTCCGGCTGCCTCCCACACCCCAAAGACGTGCAGGTTTGTAGGTTAATTGCCTTAGTAAAATTGTAAATGGTCCCTGTTGTGTGTAGGACAGTGTTTAGTGTACGAGGATCGCTGGTCAGTACGGACACGGTGAGCTGAAGGGCCTGTTTCCGTGCTGTAACTCCAAACTAAACTAAACTAAAAAATGCTTCTTTTCACCTTCCCGTATGCAGAATAGGAATATAGCATGCGGGAAGGTGAAAAGGAGTCACTGAGGGCTTGCAAGAGGATATTGGACAAGTGTTCAATATTGGTGTAGGCTTATTATTGCTATATGTTCTTAGATACAGAAAAATATTGTTTGGGAGGGTCCCAATCTGAAACGTCTTCTGCCCCATCTAAAAAGCTAACTTTGGCCCATATTTTTTAAATGCTTATATTTGTTTGCCTGTGGCAAAAGTGTCTGGGAATAGGTCTGATGGGATTGCTGTGAAGAACACCGAGCGGACCACGCGGGCAGAAGAATTCCCGACGAGCCGCTCCTGTACACAGGCAGGCAGCAGGCCTGGCTCACCCGCCAGGAAACTGGGGAACCCGCCTGGAGTGGGAGACTTGTCCAAAGCTCGTCTCCTGCTCAACCCAGAGGACCGTGAACCGGAGAGGAGGGTGGAGGGAGTCGGCAACGGCAGCGGACGCTGGTCGGTAAAAAGGAACCGGTGGTCTTGCCTTCCGCTCCCTCAAGGTCACTGCGGGAGCCACCCCTCCGGTACAAAGGTCTGGGCCGGGCGAGGAGAGGGACGACGGGCCGCTGGCGATCCGAACGGAGGTGACGGTCGCAATGTGGCTTTATGGCCAGCTGCAGCCTCGACTTCGGAAATGGCTTCCAAATCTGGCGCCTCTTGCGTATGGACTCAGTGGGGTGTTTCTATGCATCATGTACTGAACCTGGAATTGAACTTATGGCAATAATCTTACTGATCTGTATGCAAAAAAATAATTTCTTTGTACCTTGGTACACGTGGTAATAAAAGAACTGTCGAACCATTGAATCATTAAGCGCGGAACAGTGGCGCAGTGTAGAGTTGCTGCTTTACAGCGCCAGAGAACTGCATTGTGTCTGTACGCAATTTATACGTTCCCCCTGTGAACACGTTGATTTCCTCCAGGTGCTCCCGTTTCCTTCCACATCCCAAAGACGTGCAGGTCTGTAGGTTAATTGGCTTCGGTAAAATTTAAATTGCCCCAAGTGTGTAGGATAGTGCTAATGTACGGGGTGATTGATGGTCGGCATGGACTTGGTGGGCCAAGGAGCCTGTTTCCACTCTCTAAAGTCTTAAAGGAGCAAACATAAGCCTGATGGGCTGCATGTCCTCTATTTGTCTGACTCTAACCCTTTATATACTGATTGGGGCAGAGCCATTGCCTTTGGCACGATGCAGTTCAGAAAAGGTATGTACAGAGGAACTAATTTCTTCTCGTTATGTGGTTATGGCAAAATGAGTGTGTTCTTGTTCGGATAGGCAGGTCTATTTAAAGGAGATGTTCAAAGTTTTGAGTGGCTTTGATAAAATAATGACAGAGAAATCTTCCTCCACCCAACAGGTGGGTCAGTGACTAGAGAAGGATTTAAGATAATTGGCGCACAAACCTAATGCGCTGAGACACCACAGTATGGATCTGACTACCTGAGAGGATAATGAAAACTCCAATGTTTAGATTAGTTTATTGTCACATGTACCGAGGTACAGTGAAAAGCCTTTGTGTGTGCCAACCAGTCAGCAGAAAGATAATACATGATTTCAATCGAACCATTTGCAGTATATAGATATGTGACAATTGAATAATATTTAGTGCAAGGTAAAGCAAGAAAAGTCTGATCAAGGCATAGTTAAGGTAAGAAATGTTACTGTAAGAATAGAGATTTAAGAGCGTGGAACGATTGTAAAATGTGTTTGTAGATCTGTTTCTGTGGCTAGCACGCAAATAGTCGCCTGTGTTGGGCGCCATCTCGGAAGCATTGTTGACTCTCAGTTTAGACTTGAAAAATAAATATTTGAGCATTCACTACAGGGAGTCAATGCAAAGAAAGATAAATGTAAATTATATCTCTCGGTTGTCAGAATAATGTTTGATGCACCAAAAAGAGATTTAAATGTCCTTAATCATCGCGTTCCAAACATTTTCAGCTATCAATTTTGTTTTGTTTATTCTCGGGTCCAATGAAAAGTTTTTATTGTTGCGTGTTATCCAGTCAGCAGAAAGAATTTACATGATTACAATCAAGCCATCCACAGTGTACAGATACAAGATAAATGGAAGAACATTTAGTGCAAGACAAAGTCCAGTAAAGTCCGATTAAAGAGAGTTTGAGGGTCTCCAATGAGATAGATGGTAGGTCAGGATCACTCTCTAGGTGGATTCTTCAGTTGCCTGATAACAGCTGGGAAGAAGCTGTCCCTGAATCTGGAGGTGTGGGTTTTCATAATTAGCTGACTGTGGTCAATATTCATGTCCAATACATTGACAATTTGGTCTTCAACATCAAAATTAGTTTGGTTTAGTTTAGATTATTGTTGTCATCTGTGCTGAGGTACGGTGAAAAGCTTTTGCTTGTGTGCTAACCAGTCAGAGAAAATACTATACATGAATAATGTGCAGGTAAAGGATAAACAGTAGAACACTAGTGCAAGATATAATGTTGACGTCTAATAATGTCTGATTAAAGATCTCAAAGGTCTCCAGTGAGGTAGATGGGAGGTCAGGAACACTCTCTAGCTGATTAGAGGACCATTCAATTGCCTGATAGCCACTGGGAAGAAACTGTTCCTGAATCTGGAGGTACATATTTTCAAAGTTCTGTACCTCTTGCCTGATGGAGGAGGGGAGAGGAGGGAGTGACTGGAGTGAGATCAGTCCTTGATTATGCTGGTGGCCTTACCAAGGCACCGTGAAGGGTAGATGGATTGAATGGAAGGCAGGCTGATTTGTGTGATGGCCTGAGAACGTCCACAACTCTCTACAATTTCTTGCAGTCTTGGATGGAGCTGTCCCCAAACCAGGCTGTGATGCATCCCAATAAGATGCTTTCTATTGCACAACTGTAGACGTTGGTGAGGATTATTGGGGACATGCTAAACTTCCTAAGCCTTCTAAGGAAGTAGAGGTGTTGATGTATTTTCTTGCCCATAGCTTTGATGTGACTAATCCAGGACAAATTGCTGGTGATCTTTATTCCTTGGAACTTGAAGTTTTTGACCATCACTGTAGACTTGGGTGTGTGTACTTCCTGAACTCAATCACAATCTCCTTTGTCTTGCTAAAATTGATCGAGAGATTGTTGTCTTGCCACCAAGTAACAAATGTTCTCAATCTCCTTCCTGTACTGTACTCCATTTCGTCACTATTCGTTATCCAACTTTAAATGTATTGAAACGTGGATTCCAAGGAAATCATTTGCAATGGGAATGAGACTGGCACTTAGAAAATCACTTAAATTGAGTGAGAGAATATCAGAAGCTGCTGAAGGAATCTCAAGGATAAACTATGTAATCCACCTCAAATCTTATCAACCGACTTGACAATAAGAAGGCACTTAATGGAAAATGGGTACTTTTCCATTTACTGGACGACTTGGTTCAAGGGATAATTCATAAATATTTCAAAGTGCTTGTGGTTGAAGAATAGCCACTGTAGAAATGTTATCTGTTTCATTTCAATTGGTCTGAATAGAATTGCTGATCAAGTGATTCGTATTATAGGATAATGAGCCATGAAGAAGTTTTGGACCATGGTGGATAATTAGCCTGAATAGTCAAGTCTAGGTCCAGTTCGATTGTAATCACGTGTTGTCTTTCTACGAACTGGATAGCACGCAACAAAAGCTTTTCACTGTACCTCGGTACACGTGATAATAAACTAGACTGTAACTGTCCAGTGTATTGTCGTATGCACAGTGGGGTGGCACAGCAGTAGAGATGCTGCCTTGCAGTGCCAGAGACCCGGGTTTAATCCTGACTAGGGTAATGTGTCGCTTCTCCCAGTGACCACATGGGTTTTCCCTGGTTGCTCCCACACTCCAAAGACTTACAGGTTTGTGGGTTGAGTTCTCTGGAGAACGTAGTTAAGTTTCATTTTGGGTGCATGGTTCGTTGTGTTCTGGTGCTGAGATAGGATTAGGGTTGTGCAGGTTGTTTCAAAAAGCTGATAGTAGCTATTCCTGAGCCGGGTTGGTGTGGGACATCAAACCTCCTGTCGGTGATGGCAGTGAGAAGACGGCATGGCCTGGATGGTGGGAGTTCTTGATGCCACCTTCCTGAGGCAAGCTTTATGAAACTGCTTTTAATGGTGGGGAGGGCTGTACCTGTGATGGGAGACACAGGGAGTCCGTCTCGCACTCACAGCAGCCTCTTGTATTCCCATGCATTGGAATTGCTGTACCAGGCAATGATGCAACCAATCAGGATATTTTCTACATTGCATCTGCAGACGTTTATGAGAGTATTTGGTGACATAGAGTCATTCAGCGTGGAAACGCGCCCTTCAGCTCAACTTGTCCATGCCGATCAAAAGAGACCATCTATGCTAGTCCCACCTGCCTGTGTTTGGGCCATATCCCTCCAATCTCTTTAAACGTCTATGTAGAAGGGCTGGCTGACAACTTCGCCAGAGACCCGGGTTCATTCCTGACTACGTGTGCTCTGTACATTCTCCCTGTGACTGCATAATAATAATAATAATAATCCATTTATTTTATATAGCGCCTTATCACATGCTCAAAGCGCTTTACAAAAACAATTAACATAGAAACAAACAGACAAACTATCCTGACGGAAAAGCGGCGAATACACAACGCCAGCGTCCTCTCACGTCAGGGTCCGGCAGTAGACATTAAAAAGCACAAGACACACAGATATAATTTTTTACACAAAACAGCCATCACAGTGATTGCTCTAGGCACACCCTCACTGTGATGGAAGGCAAAGTCTTATCTCCTCCTCATTCTTCTCCCGTGGTGCCACGAGGATGATCGAGGCTCCAAACTTTTTGAAGCCCCCACCGGGCGATGGAAAGTCCCAGGGCCGAGCCGAGCAGGCCGATGAAGGTCCTGAGCCCCCACCGGGCGATGGAAAGTCCCAGGGCCGAGCCGAGCAGGCCGATGAAAGTCCTGAGCCCCCACCGGGCGATGGAAAGTGCTGCGGCCGAGCCACGCAGGGTGATGAAGGGCCTGCGGGCGGGTTGATCGTACCTCGCGCTTCGGGGCGGTCGAAGCTGCTACGGCTGGAGCTCCCAAAAGCCGGTCGCCAGCCAGGGACCTGCGAACTCCCGATGTTGCGGTCTGCAGGGCCCACGGCCGAAGCCTCCGAGATGGTAAGTCCAGGCCCTGCGACCGGAGTCTTTGAGGTCGATCCCAGCTGGAGGCCGCCGACTCCACGATGTTAGGCCATAGCGCGAACGGAGATACGACACGGTAAAGGTCGCATCTCCGTTGAGGAGGAGATTTGAAAAAAGGTTTCCCCCAACCCCCCCACCACCCCCCTACATACACAGAATTAAAAATAAAACAAAACGTACATTTAACAACGACAATGACAAAAAAAACAACAAAAAAAACAGAGAGACTGCCGGTGAGCCGCAGCTGCAGAACACAGCCACGCCCCCTTTTTCATAGATTTTTCTCTGGGTGTTCCGGTTTCCTCCCACACTCTAAAGATGTACGGGTTTGCGGGTTAATTGGCTTTGGTAAAATGGTAAATTGGTCCTAGTGTGCAGTTCTGGCGTGGACCCGATGGGCCAAAGGGCCTGTTTCTGCACTATATATATCCATTAAAAGATCAGCAATGATCATATTGAATGACAGAGCAGGTTTGAGAGGCCTACTCTTGTTCTTATGATCTTGTATTCTTCACCTTGTCTACTCTTGTTTGCCTCAAGGGAAATTCCACAAATAAACATCAGTGAGTTTGCATTTTTGTGAACATCAGGATAAATAATGTTCACATTTGCAGAACACTTTGTTGTCTTGTCAATGAGTGTCAGAGTGTTTCATTAATCTACTCTTGTGGTTTGGTGCAGATAACATCCTGTAAATAATCTCCGGATAAACAGTAAATTAGTTTGTTTTTCATTCAGGAGCGGTAACTAAGGGAGAGGATTTGTCTACAAGTCTTTCCTTGATCTTCTTCAAATAACTTCATCTGTTCTTCGTGTCTGTCGTAAATCAAAAAAGGTTTGCCCAACAATTATCATCGAGCTAAATTAGCTTTTCCTTGCACATCAAATAATGGGAGGGCCATTTTAATTTTGAACAACGGATAAAATTGCATGTAACAAAATAATTAACTACTCTGCATCCCAGTAAAATTTCCTATTAAAATGCATAGATTCATAGAACGTGGAATGGTATAGCACTGGAATGAGCCCTTCAGCCCACAATATTTGTGCCACGTTAAACTGATCCCATCTGCCTGTACGTGATCCATATCCCTCTAGTCCATGCATTTCCATGTGCCTATCTAAAAGCCCCTTAAACACTACTCATATCGTATCTGCCCTCAGCACCACCCCTAACAATGTGTTCCAGGCCCCACCACTCTCTGTGTAATAAAAGCATGCCCCACTCATCTCCATTAAACTTTTTCCCTCTCATCTTTTAACAATGCCCTCTAGTGTTGGTCATTTCCCCCCTGAGAAAAATGTTCTGACTCTCTACCCTATCTCTGCCACTCAATTTTATAGTTTTCTGTCAAGTTTCCCTTCAACATCTGACTTTCCAGAGAAAACCAATGATAAAAGGCATGAATAGTTTCAGTCAGAATTCAAATTAAATCCAAATACTACTTTTTAAAAAAGAAATTGGGCTAAAAGTTCCCTTTTTGACCAAGGTTAAAGATGTTTATAAATTATAGGTGGCAACAGCTATCACAGTACAGAGCCTCTGTAAAGTATTGCTTAGAATACCACATTCCTATCTTTCATTTAATTTCCTATCCTTGTTCTTCATCGTTCTCTTTAATAAGACCATCAGACGTAGGAGTAGAATTATGCCACTCGACCCATCGAATCTGCTCTGCCATTCAATCATGGCTGATCTATTTTTCCCTCTCAACCCCATTCTCCTGCCTTCTCCCCGTAACCTTTGACACCCTCACTAATCAAGAACCTATCAATCTATGCATTAAACATACCCAATGGCAGCCTCCATAGCTGTCTGTGGTATTGAATTCCACAGATTCACTACCCTCCGGCTAAAGAAATTCCTCCTCATCTCCTTTTCAAAGGTATGTCATTGTATTCTGAGCTTGTGCCCTCTGGTCCTAGACCCTCCCACTAGTGGAAACATCCTCTCCACATCTACTCTATCGAGGCCTTTTATTATCCAGTAAGTTACAATGAGATCCCCTCCCCTCATCCTGCTAAACCAGCAAGCAGAGGCCGAGAACCTTCAAATACTTATGATGTCAACCCAATTATTCAAGGTCATTATCTTTTGTATAGCATCACTCCACATCACTCAATTCACTTTTCCATAACATATGGAAACATTTGTGGGTGACACAGTGGCACAGCGGGACAGCACAGTGGTGCAACAGTTGAGTTGTTGCCTTGAGACGTAACCTATCTATGTTCTCCAGAGATGCTGCCTGACCTGCTGAGTTACTCCAGCACTCGGTGTCATTTTGTTTGTTGATAAAAGATGGCCTTATCAGGAATAACTGGATCCTTAAAATTAAATAAACATTGACCATCCTGAGAGTGTCTGAACTATATGTGCTGCTGACATGTTGGCGAAATATACTATAGATTATGGTTTCTCTCTGTAAACTGAATACACAACTTGCCTTCCATCTGCCCAAATGTAATATTATTATTTCTGCTACAAAGATCTCCAGTACCTGCTGGGAGCTGAGATGGAGTGGGGATAGCCTGTTGCGACTCATTTTATTTAGGCACAGTATAAACACAAAGGTCACAGACCAACGACAATTCAATGAGGGGGTCTTCCACATGGAGGGAGCACTGCAAACTAAACAAAAAATCCTTTCATTATCCTGCATGTCTGAGTGAGTTAAACAAATGCGCACAGTAAACGCAACATGAAAACGGATGATGTCTGTCTTCTAGTTGTGCGACATCCCCATTATACTTTTATACTTGAGAGATACAGCGTGGAAACAGGCCCTTCACTGAGTCCATGCCGACCAGCGATCCATGTACACTGGCACTATCCTACCCCCAGAGACAATTTACAATTTTACTGAAGCCAATGAACCCACAAACCTGTATGTCTTTTGAATATGGGAAGAAAACGGATATGGGAGCACCAGAAGAAAACACACATAGTTACAAACTCCGAACGGACAGAGGCCATAATCATAGAGTGAGCCAGTGTGGAAACACTGGCCCAACTCGCCCACACTGGCCAACAATGTCCCGGCTACATTGGTCCTACTTGCCTGCGCTTGGTCCATATCCCACGAAACCTGTCCTGTCCATGTACCTGTGTAACTGTTTCTTAAACCATGGGATAGTCCCAGCCTCAACTACCTCATCTGGCAATATTCCATATTCCCAACACCCTTTGTGTGAAAAAGTTACCCCTCGGTAATCGAACCTGGGTCTCTGGTGCTGTAAGGCAGAAGCTCTACCATTGTGCCACCTCAAACACAATCAGAATGATGATGAAATGCAGCAGAAAGTTATTGAAATGATTTTTTTTACATGAGAGAGAGAGAGAGAGAGAGAGAGAAATACTCGGTAGTGAGCTAAGAAAGTCAAATTTTGCTTTAAGCCATAGACTCATACAGAACCGAAAGAAGGCTCTTCGGCCCAACTCGTCCATGCTGACCGAGATGCCCCATTTGCCTGCATTTGGCCCATATTCCTCTAACCATCAGGCTATCAGATCCCAGCAAGATCCTCATGAAGTGTGAAAAGACTGTATTAATTTTATATATTTTTTAAAAATATTGTATTCCAACCAAATAAATATATTTAATTTATTTTATAATGGACCTGAAAATGTATGCCACAGGACAGTTGGGATCTCAGCAGAAAGAAGCAGAGCTAACTTTTCTTTCTCATGAACTTCCATTCATTCCAAAAGCTTATCAATGAAGTCGCTAACTCTATTTATCTCTCCATAGATGCTGTCTGACCTGCTGAGAATTCCCTGCCTTTATTTCAGATTTCCATCAGATCATCAGATATTTGAGCAGAATCACCTATAGGAGTACCTTTAGGCTATTCAGCCCATCAAGTCCACTCTGCCATTTGATCATGGCTGAATTATCTTTCCCTCTCAGCCACATTCTCCTGCCTTCTTCCCAAGACAATTGATGCCCTTACTAATCAAGATCCTTTTCAATCTCCGCTTTAAAATATACCAATGACTTGGTCTCCACAACTGTCTGTGGCAATTAATTCCACACCCTTTGGGCAAATTTTGGTGATCACACTAAAGCACAGTACAATTTATCTTCTTCATACGCACAACCATCACTGGTGCTTGAAACAGGGTGACTTCATCTCTGCAAAAGTACTTGTGCCGTTGCTTTGCACGAACGCTGGATGAAGGTTAGCGCACGTTAAATTAGATTTTCCTTGGCAGAGAAATTTCAGGCATGGCCTTAAAACTTCATAAAGGCTCAGTCAGACTCTGTGTATCGATGGGGTTGTTGCTGTTCATTAATTGGAGCAGTCAGTCCTTGCTTTGTGTTGGATCGGTGTATTGACAAGAGTTTGTAATGTTTACTGCCAAGAATTGATGTTGAAGCTCTCTAGATTCATTTTCTTCTGATGGAGTAAATGTCAAATACAATGAGCTCTGCCCATGTAATAAGACGTATATGGCACTTATTACATGGGTAGAGGCACTTGAGTTTCTCAATATCATGGGTTTGATACTTTGAAATCTTTTGAGTTCAAAGTATATCATAATCTTTTTCCTTGTCATTGGTGGCCTCCGAGGGTGCCGAATGGCTTGCTTTAGCTCCAATTATGGGTTCAACATGGTTGAAGAGCTGAAGAAGACACTGCTCAGACTGCATTTGGAGAATTGGGAACAGTTTTGGAACCCATATCCAAGGAGGATGTGCTGGTGTTGGAGAGGGTCCAGGGGAGGCTTGTGAGAATGATCCCAGAAACAATTGGGTTAACATATGATGAGCGTTTGAAGGCACTGGGCCTGTACTCACTGGGGTTTAGAAGGATGAGGGGGAATCTCATTAAAACTTACCAAATAGCGAAAGACCTGGATAGAGTAGATGTGAAGAGAGTGTTTCCACTAGTGGGAGCATCTTTGACTAGAGGCCATAGAGTCAGAACAAAAGGACATCAGTGGATATTTTTAAGGTGGAGATTGACAGATTCTTGATTAGTAAGGGTGTCAAGGGTTATGGGTAGAAGGCCGGAGAATGAGGTTGAGAGGGAAAGATAGATCAGCCATGATTGAATGACGGAATAGACTAGATGGGCCAAGTGGCCTAATTCTGCTCCTAGAACTCATAAACTTATAAAGAAAGGTTCTGATCCAAAACGTAATTTGTCTATTTCCCACCACAGATGCTGCCTGTCCTAGAATATGGAAAATAGAACAACTTAACCAAAGATGTACAAAGCAGTGCTTTCAGTGTGTGATTTTCCACATTAATCTATTTAATCTGGAAATGTTTGATTCTGTAACATACTCATTAATGCTAATGCATCAATTATACAACCTACAATTCGAGCATGAGGCATCGCCACTGTTTAGTCAACATTGCTCAACCATCTGCTCAGACAACTTCAGGAAATTGGAAGACATAGCATTCCTCTCACTTTCTTTAATTGACACTTGTAGAACTGACTTTGACTTGAAACTTACTTTAAAACTCTGTTAAAAAGGATAGGAGAAAAGGTCTAACTGGTGGAGTTATAGCAAGTGGACATTTTAGAATGACTATATAAATCAGCAAAGGGTGGCACAGTGGTAGAGTTGCTGCCTTCAGCACCAGAGACCCAGGTTCAATCCTGACTGCGGGTACTGTCTGTACCGAGTTTGTACGTTCTCCCTCTGATCGTGTGGGTTTTCTTTGGGTTCTCCAGTGTCCTCCCACATTCCCAACACATACACGTTTATAGGTTAATTGGCTTCGGTAAAATTGTCCCTCGTGTGTAGGGTAGTGTTAGCGTTAGCGTACAGGGATCACTGATTGGCACGGACTCGGTGGGTCAAAGGGCTTGTTTCTCTGAACTAAATTAAACTAAAGGGCAGTACTGTGGTGTTGCTATTAGAGCTGCTGCCTCACAGCGCCAGAGACCTGGGTTCGATCCAGATCTCAGGTGCTGTCAAATTTCAATAGCTCTTTATGGCCCTATGCAGGTTGAACTTGAAATAAACACCATGTGCTTTATGGCTTGATCTCAAGCTGATTTTGACATGGTTTTGATCGATCTTGGAGTAGTTATGGTATGGATCAGTAGGTTTGTGTGATTATGGATAATTCTAGGCTACCAAGTCAAGTCAAGTTTATTTGTCACATACATATACAAGATGTGCAGTGTATATGTATGTGACAAATAAACTTGACTTGGTTGCCTAGAATTATCCATAACCACACAACCTGCATAGGGCCAGAAAGAGCTATTGAAATTTAACAAATTTAACCATTTAACAAAAGAAGAGATGTGTGTATGTGTGTGTGCATGAGTGAAGTCAGGATAGTACTCTGGTTGAGAGAGATCATTAATCCTGTAGATTAGCTCCACTTTAGTCCTCCATGTGACCTTGTGGGTTTCCTCTGGCTGCCCTGGTTTCTCTCCACATCCCAAAGACGTACGGGTTTGTAGGTTAATTGGCTTCTGGAAATTAACCCTAATGTGTAGGGAGTGTGTGGAACGAGTGTGTGAAAGGAGGATAGATGGTGGGAGTGGACCCGGTGGGCCAAAGAGCCTGTTTCCATGCCGTATGTCAATTAGGCTAAACTAAACTAAACTAAGTTCTGGGGCTTAGACAGACCATCCATCCATCCATCAACATTTATTCAGCAGCATTTTCTTTGTTTATTACTGTGGTAAAAATCAAGTTACTTGGTACCTGCCAAATGTCAGCTGCAGGATAATCAAGAATACCAGTTAACACCATGTTGATTCCATTTCTCCCTCAGCATTGCCCACAGGTTAGTCTATCAGTTCCCTGTAAACTGCCAGTTACTGGAGTATGCAGGTTAATGAGTTGCCACGGATGAAGCTTTAAAACTAAGAATCTTCAGAAAGCTTATATATCTGTAGCAAAGAAGCCAAATGCAAAGTTAGCATTCAATTCAAGAGGACTAGAATAGAAAAAACTGGGATGTATTGCTGAGGCTTTAAAAAGGCACAGGTCGGATCGCATTTGGAATATTGTGAGCGGCGCAGTGGTAGAGTTGCTGTCTTGCAGCGCCAGAGATCTGGCTTTGATCCTAACTATGGATGTTGTCTGTTTAGAGTTTGTACATTCTCCCTGTACTTGCCCAAATGTCTCTTAAATGTTATGATAGTATCTGCTGCAACTACCCCCTGCGGCAGCTTGTTCGACATATCCACCACCCTTTCTGTAAAAAAAGTTGCCCCTCGGGTTCCTATTAAATCTTTTCCCCCTCACCTATCCGGGTGTTGGAAAGGGTCCAGAGGAGGTTTGCATCAATGATCCCAGAAATGACTGAGTTAACGTACGATGAGTGTTTGATGGCTCTGGGCCTATACTCCCTGGAGTTTATAAGGATGAGCGGGGACCTTATTGAAACCTAACAAATAGTGAAAGGCCTGAATAAAGTAGATGTCCAGAGGATGCTTCCACTAGTGAGAGAGTGCAGGACCAGAGGCCATAGCCTCATAATAAAACCACATACCTTTAGAAAGTAGATGAGGAGCAATTTCTTTAGTCTGAGGATGGTGAACCTGTGGAATTCATTGTCACTGACGGTTGTGGAGGCCACGTCCATGGGTATTTTTAAAGTGGAGTAGCCTTGACGGGTCAATTGGCCTAATTCTGCTCCTATAATTATGAACTGCAGATGCTGGTTTACAAAAATGACATCGTGCTGGAGTATCTCAGCGGGTCAGGCAGCATCTCTGGAGAACATGGATAGGTGACGTTTCGGGTTGGGACCCCTCTTCAAACCTTCAGTAATAGTTTGGTAGAAGATAGTCTGGTGTTTGTCTGTTGGGTCATGGTCAAGGTGTAGATATGAGGAGAAGTCCGAGAGCAGGAAACTGGCCTCAGCATGGCAGAGGTCATCTGCCAGATTATAACAGCACCTCCTGTCGCTGGGTTTAATAACCATGTTGTGATTGTTGCTAAGTGAGCGGGGGGCTGTGCATTCAGAGGGGGTAACATTGGAGTGGGCAAGTGGAGTGAAGAAGTTGAGATGGTTAATATTTCACTGGCAGTTCATGTTATAAAGCAGAATTAGGTCATTTGGCTCAACAAGCCTGCTCTGCCATTCAATCATATCTGATCTATCCTTCCCTCTCAACCCCATTCTCCTGCATTCTCCCCATAACCCCTGACACCCATACTCATCAAGAATCTGTCAATATCCGCCTTAAAAATATCTACCGACTTGGCCTCCACAGCCTTCTGTGGCAATGAATTCCAAAGATTCACCACCCTCTAACTAAAGAAACTCTTCCTCATTTCCTTTCTAAAGTTGCATCCTTTTATCCTGAGCTTATCGCCTCTGGTGCTGGACTATCCCGCTAGTGGAAACATCCTCTGCACTTCCACTCTATCTAGGCCTTTCACTATTCGGTAAATTTCAATGAGGTCTCCCCTCATGGTTGAAAATTTTAAAAAACTTGTGACAGCTTATGCAGAGCACCTCGGCTTGGTCAGCAGGAATGGTCCCAAGCTTCTGTTTGTCTGCCACCTCAATTACCTATCACACTCCCACTCTGACCTGTGGCCTCCTGCACCGTTACACCAAGAAGACCCAACACAAAATTGACGGACGACACCTCATTTACCATCCAAGCACGTTTCAGCCTTCCAGGGTCAGTATTGAATTCTCCAACTTTTGGTAAACCTATTCTTTCTGTCTGTATCGGAGCTTGTTATCACTGTGGTTCAGTTTCATCTGGTCTGTCAGACATACACCACAGCCTTGCTATCAACAACACATTATAGACAAAAGTAAAATGTGTTTGGAACAGCTCCAGTCACCCAGTTAGTCTCAGCCTGTCAGAGATACTTTCTTTATTCTATCCATCCCAGACTACAGGCGCTGTCTGCATGGAGTTTGTACGTTCTCCCCATGACTGCGTGAGTTTTCTATGGGTGCTATGGGTTTCTATGGGTTTCCCTCACACTCTAAAGATACACAGGTTTGTAGATTAATTGGCTTTGGTAAAATTGTCAATTGTCCCTCGTGTGTGTAGGATAGTATTAATGCAGGAACGATTGCTGATTGGCATGGACTCATTTGGCCAAAGGGCCTTTTTCCATGCTGTGACTCGAAAGTCTAAATTCCAAAGGATACAATTTGATAAATTGAAGAAGCCAAACTAGGCTGCAGCTGTAACGTGGATGAATGTTTGGTTAGGATCGAGAGATAAGCTGACTCTGTTGCCAAAGGGCTGGATTTTGGATTGAGGCTCGGCTCACTTGGAGCACTTGTTTTTAATACTGTCAAGCTTAGGCTAAGTGAGCAGTACACAAGGAAATGGAATTAGTCCTGGAGATATTTCCAGCTGGAACCACATACAATGGCATCAATGACGGAGTCTGAAGAAGGGTCCTGACCCGAAACATCATACATCCTTTTTCTCCTGAGATGCTGCCTGACCAGTTGAGTTACTCCAGCATTTGGTGTCTAACTATTACAGCATTAACATTGGCCAAAGTAGGCCCAAATCATTCTAGCTGCTTATGTTGTAGCCACTCACCACCTACTTTAGACTTTGGAGAAACTGCATAGAAACAGGACCTTTGGCACAGCGGGTCCACGCCAACTGGCGATCACCCTATACACTAGTTCTATCCTATACATTCGGGACAATTTACAGAGGCCAATTAATCTAAAAACCTGCACCTCTGGAATGTGGGAGGAAATAAGTAGAGGCATGAGTAGAGGGACCTCCATAACTTCACGCAATACTGTAAATGCAACCTAACCAAGGTCCTACAAAGCTGCATCATGACACCTTGCCTCTTATACTCAGTTACCAGACCAGTCAAGGCAAGCATACAATATGATTTTTTTGTGATTGCCCAGATAATATTGACCAAGTTATGATGAAGGGTTGCCAATCTATGTTTCACTGTTTCCAATAATTCACTGTTTCCAATAATTCACTGTTTCTCTTTCCACACGTGCTGCTTGACCTTTACTTTATTTTAGACTTTAGAGATACAGCGTGGAAACAGGACCTTCGGCCCACCGAGTCCACATCCATTGGTGATCACCCTATACACTAGTTCTATCGTACACATTAGGGACAATTTACAGAGGCCAATTAACCTACAAACTATAGATTAGTTATTTTCTACTCACCAATTGTAGCGCTTGTTAGTAGTTGCTCCGCCTAATATGCGATATATATTACCAAGAGCTTGCTTACGTAGGCCAGTTGGAGTAGCTGTTAGTCACTGTGAAGTCTTGCAGATCTATGCTGTAGTGGACTGTAATAAATGTGTGTTGCATTACGACGTGTGTACGACTCCACTCATTACATGGTGTCAGAAGTGGGATACGAACCCACGCCTCCAGTTGGAGACCAGAACTTGAGTCTGATGCGGATTTGTACCGCACACGCGCCGGTCGGGTCAGCAGGCCACCCATTAGATACGGCGATTTTGTGTAACCATTTATACTTCCCCATATGCGATATTAACGTTTCAGCTACTATAGTGTTTAGCCACCATGTTTCCACGTATCTATGCTTATTTGTTTCTACAAGGAAAGATGTAGATTGGTTATTTCCTACTAACCAATTATAGCGTTTGTTAGTAGTTGCTCCGCCTAATATGCGATATATATTACATAGAAACATAGAAACATAGAAAATAGGTGCAGGAGTAGGCCATTCGGCCCTTCGAGCCTGCACCGCCATTCAATATGATCATGGCTGATCATTCAGCTCAGTAGCCTGTACCTGCCTTCTCTCCATACCCCCTGATCCCTTTAGCAAAAAGGGCCACATCTAACTCCCTCTTAAATATAGCCAATGAACTGGCCTCAACTACCTTCTGTGGCAGAGAATTCCACAGACTCACCACTCTCTGTGTGAAGAAATGTTTTCTCATCTCGGTCCTAAAAGACTTCCCCCTTATCCTTAAGCTGTGACCCCTGGTTCTGGACTCCCCCAACATCGGGAACAATCTTCCCGCATCTAGCCTCTCCAACCCCTTAAGAATTTTATATGTAATTACCAAGAGCTTGATTACGTAGGGCAGTTGGAGTAGCTGTTAGTCACTGTGAAGTCTTGCAGATCTATGCCGTAGTGGACTTAATAAATGTGTGTTGCATTACGACGTGTGTACGACTCCACTCATTACACAAACCAGCACCTCTTTGGCGTGTGGGAGGAAACCAGAGCACCCAGAGTTAACCCACGTTGTCACAGGAAGAATATATACAAAGAGCGCCCATGGTCAGGATCGAACCTGGGTCTCTGGCGCCGTAAGGCCGCAACATTACCATTGTGCCATTGTGCAACTCTGTAAGTGTTTCTAGCTTGATCAGTTTTTATAATGTTGACTGCAGGCAGCATTAAAGCGATCCAATACAATCAAAGAGGATGACAAGCAGATAGCATAAATAAGAGGAAAGGACAAAATATGGATCTTTGGGACAAATTTAGGGACACTCTGCAATTCTGGAAGCAGTTGTGACAACAAAAATATCAAAGAACATTAAGAAATCTAATCATATGAATGCCCCTGTCTGTGAAAATGGATCTTAACGTTTTGCAGCAATATTGGGGATACATTATAATAACATATTATAAACCTGAATTGTAAACCTCTTTGCAATTTCATTATCCAAGGAAATCTCAAATTATTACAAATTCTCTGAAGGCAAAAGCAAATAACTATTGCGATATTGAGAGTTTTTATTTTAATTTTTATTTTTAAAGATCTAGCATGGAAACATGCCCTTCAGCACATCGAGTCCACGCTGCCCATTGATCACCCATTCACACTAAATCTATGTTATCCTCCTTTTGCATCCATCCCCTAGGGGCAATATACACAAGCCAATTAACTGACAAACCCACATATCGTTGGGATGTGGAGGACACTGGGGCAGCCGGCGGAAACCCACGCATTCACAGGGAAAACGTGTAAACTGCATACGGTCAGCACCCGAGGTCAGGATCGAACCCAGGTCATGGGCGTTGTGAGGCAGCAGCTCTTCCAGATGCCTCACTTTTGTGCTGCCCTTTTGGTTTTAAGTCTTAATGTTTCAAAATAAATTGCTGGAATCTAGTCAAAGTGCCAACAGAGAGAGATCATGAAAAATGAAAATAATTTGTTGTAAGGTTTATTATCTCTTTAGTGCCATTATCCTGCAGTAAGGCTGTTATATAAGGAGATTTCTTACCATGTAAGAGTTGCGTGACTCAGTTGCAGTTTTCTTTTGATTTCATTCATGAGATGTGGGCGTCGCTGCAAAACAAGTGTTTATTGCTCACCATTAAACCCTCCTGAGAAGGTGTTGCAGGCCGCCTACTTGAAGTGCTTGAATCTACATGGTAAAAGAACGCCCACATGCTGTTTGGGAGCTCCTGCCTTTGGTCATTGCAAGAAGAGAGGATGAATGACTGAAACATTGATTTGGAGAGGTAGTTTAGTTTAGAGCTACAGTGTGGAAACAGGCCCTTTGGCCCCGCCGAGTCCACGCCAACCAATGACATACACCACAGCCTTGCTATCAACAACACATTATATCGACAAAAGAATAATGTGTTTGGAACAGCTCCATTCACCCAGTTGGTCTCAGCCTGTCAGAGATACTTTCTTTATTCCATCCAACGCAGACTACGAGTGCTGTCTGTATGGAGTTTGTATGTTCTCCCCGTGACTGCGTGAGTTCTCTATGGGTGCTCTGGTTTCCTCCAACACTCTAAAGACGTACAGGTTTGTGGATTAATTGGCTTTGGTAAGATTGTTAATTGTCCCTAGTGTGTGTAGGATAATATTGGTGTAGGAGTGATAGTTCATCGGCGTGGACTCACTTGGCCGAAGGGCCTTTTTCCATGCTCTCTCCAAAGTCTAACAGAGCTATAGTGTGGAAACAGGCCCTTCAGCCCGCCGAGTCCACGCCAACCAACGATCACCCATACACTAGATCTATCCTACACACTAGGGACAATTTACAGAAGCCGATTAACCTACAAACCCGAGGTAGACACAAAGTGCTGGAGTAACTCAATGGGACAGGCTGCATTAAGAATGCCCGATACGCCACCCATCCTTAATGGAGATTAAAGACGGGTGGCATATCGGGTTGGGACCCTTCTTCTGACTGGACCCTTCTCCTCCCCTCTTTTCTGTATCGTCACAAATGTAGTTACAAATGTTAAAGCTATTTGCTTTTTGCATTATTCCCACCCTTCCTTGTTACTTCTGGGCAATCTATGAAACTGCTGCAAAACAATCCTGAGAACTATATTCTAACTCTCTATCATCCCCTTTGCTCTACCTATTGAATTTGAGTTTGACTTGATTATATTTATGTTTAGTATTAGACAGAGTCATGCAGCATGTGAACAGGCCCCTCACCCCAATTTGCCCATGACAACCAAGCTACCCCATCTACACTAGCACCACCTGCCCGTGTTTGGCCCATATCCTTCTGAACCTTTCTGTCCATGTATCTGTCCAAATGTCTGTTAAACCTTTCCCCTCATACCTTAAACCTATGTCCTCTGGTTCTTAATTCCTCTATTCAGGGTAAAAGGCGATGTGCATCTACTCTATCTATTCCTCTCATGATCTTGCATACCATTATAAGATCACCCCTAATCCTTCAGGGAATAACGTCCTAGCCTATTCAACCTTCCCTGTCGTTCAGGACCTCAGGTCCTGGCAACATCCTTGTAAATCTTCTCTGTACTCTTTCCAGCTTAACACATCCTTCCTATTGCAGGGTGACCAAAATGCAATACTCCATATGTGGCCTTACCAACATCTAGCGCAACATCAACAATAATGTCCGCAACTCTATATAGTTCGGAGTCTGTTTGGAGGTTGTAGTTTTTAATAGCCTGATGGTTGTAGGGAAGAAGTTGCTGCTGAACCTGGACTTTTGCAGTTTTCAAGCTCCTATTACCAATGTCGTACAATTGTAACACAACATCCCAACTTCTATATTCCTATGTGATCTCTTTGGATAGCATGCAAAACAAAAACATTTCATTGTACCTCGGCAGGTGAACAACTGCCAGAGGAGGTAGTTGAGGGAGGTACGATAACACCATTTAAAATACATCTGGACAGGTACATAGATAGGAAAGGTTTGAATGGATATGAGCCACACACAGGCACATGGGACAAGTTTAGATGAGGTATCTTGGTCGGCATGAACAAGTAGGGCCATAGTGTCTTTTTTTCTATACTGTATGGCTCTCTGACTCTGTTCCTGCCACAATGTTTAAATGAGTTTATAAGGGGGTGACACAGCTGATAGAACTGCTACCTCATAGCGCTAGAGACCTGGGTTCGAACCAGAACAGGTGCTGTCTGTGTGGAGTTTGCTCATTCTCCCACGTGGATTTCTCCCACATCGTAACGTAATTAACCCAATTTGTAGGTTTATTGTCCTCTAAGTTGTCCTCGGCGTGTTGGAAGTGTATGCAACAGTGGGATAACATGTAACTAGTGTGAATGGATGATCGATGGTCGACGTGGATTTGGTAGGCTGAAGGGCCTGTTTCAAAGGACAGAAAAAGCTTCAAACAGAATAGAATGACAGAGAAAATATTTATCATTTGCTCACTGGGCCTCAACTCGGTGGAGTTTAGAAGGATGTAGGAGGATCTCATTGAAACTTACCGAATAGTGAAAGGCCAAACAGTGAAAGGCCTGGATTGAGTGGATGTGGAGCGGAAGTTTCCACTGGTGGGAGAGCCTCAGAATTAAAGGACACTCCTTTAGGAAGATGAGGAGGAATTCCTTTAGTCAGAGGGCGGTGTTTCCTTTCTGCTTCTTTTAGTCAAAAACAAGGAGCAGAAGTGAAATATTTAGCTCTCGAGTTGGTTTCACTGTTCATTCAGATTGTGGCTCTTATTCCATTTCCATAACTGATTCCCTTATTTCCATGATGTTCAAAAATATAGTTGTTCATTACCTCAAATGTGAATGAATGACTGGATATACGCATCATCTAGAGTAGATTATTCCAGTACAGGGAAGGATCCACCCTTCAATCCTATGGGATCGAGCTCTTAGTCCAAGAGTTTGCTCAGGAGTTCTAGAAATGCCAATCTGAAGAAGCAGCCTTTAGTCTATTGTTTAGTTTAGAGACATAGCATGGAAACAGGCCCCAATGGCAGTCACGAGGAGCAAGGCCCGGTAGGAAAGTGAAATGGGGTCTTGCCTTCCGCGCCCTCGAGGTTGTCTGCGGGAGATGTCTCCAGGGCATATGTGGGCCAGGCGAGGAGAGGGACGACGGTTTACTGAACGATCCAGATGAAGGTGACAGCTGGAAGCCCTCCAGCAGCCTGGGCCTACCTGGATTGGGCGCCGCTCCAGGAGACCAAGAGCACGGACCAGACTTTTCAGCTTTTGAGCATTTGACCACTCTGGATCTGTACTCGCTGGAGTTTAGAAGAATGAGGGGGTACCTCATTGAAACGTACCGAATAGTGAAAGGCTTGGATAGTGGGATGTGGAGAAGATGTTTCCACTCGTGGGAGAGTCTAGGACTTGAGGTCACAGCCTCAGAATTAAATTACATTCCTTTACGAAAGAGATGAGGAGGAATTTCTTTAGTCAGAGTTTGGTAAATCTGTGAAATGTTTGACATACAAGGCTGTGGAGGCCAAGTCAATCAATATTTTTAAGATGGCGATAGATAGATTTTTGATTATTCCGGGGGGCAGGGGTTGTGGGGAGAAGGCAGGAGAATGGGGTTAGGAGGGAGAGATAGATCAGCCATGATTGAATGGCCGAGTATTCTTGATGGACCGAATGGCCTAATTGTGTTTATAATTGTGTTTAATTTGTGTTTATATGTGTTATGTGGTTCTTGTGCAGTTGTATAGGGCCCTGGTAAGACCACATCTGGAGTATTGTGTACAGTTTTGGTCTCCTAATTTGAGGAAGGACATCCTTGTAATTGAGGCAGTGGAGTGTAGGTTTACGAAATTGTTCCCTGGGATGGTGGGACTGTCATATGAGGAAAGATTGAAAAGACTAGGCTTGTATTCATTGGAGTTTAGAAGGATGAGAGGGGATCTTATAGAGACATATAAAATTATAAAAGGACTGGACAAGCTAGATGCAGGAAAAATATTCCCAATGTTGAGCTAGTCCAGAATCAGGGGCCACAGTCTTAGAATAAAGGGGAGGCCATTTAAAACTGAGTTGTGAATTTGTGGAATTCTCTGCCACAGAGGGCAGTGGAGGCCAAATCACTGGATGGATTTAAGAGAGAGTTAGATGGAGTTCTAGGGGCTAGTGGAATCAAGGGATATGGGGAGAAGGCAGGCACAGGTTATTGATTGTGGATGATCAGCCATATATATATTCCTTTATTCGTTCCACACCGGGGAAATTTACAATGATCACAATGAATGGTGGTGCTGGCTCGAAGGGCCGAATGGCCTCCTCCTGCACTTATTTTCTATGTTTCTGTGTTTCTATCCTTAAATGGCGCCACATCCGGTGATTCAAGAAACAATTTTACTGTTTTGTACATTGTGACAATAAAGCACAATTGAACCATGAAACCATTGAACATTTGATCTACAGAGTTCACACCAATCATTGATCACTGTTCACACTAGTTCTATGTTATCCCACTTTCGCATCCACTCCGTACACACTAAGGGCAATTAAAGAGGTCAATTAATCTACAAACTTGCATATCTTTGGGATGTGGGAAATGCATTCGGTCACAGGGAGAATATACAAACTCCGTACAGATAGACCCATAATTAGGATTGAACCTGAGTGTAGGGCATCGTAAGGCAGCAAATCTACCGCTGTTCCGCAGTGCCACCCAACCATGTTGTCTTCCATCATTGGCTTTGCTTATGATGTAGTATTAATCTGACTTCAATATCAAAAGGACCATATTGACCCATAGTGAAAAACTGCCATTATTTAAGAAAATTGAATCATGGCACTGAGGTACACGTGTCAGATGGCTGAGTGAATTATTAGTCAATAATTCCGTGGAGTCATAAACCATGACTGTAATCACTGAATGGTTTATGAACATTAGCAGACTTTAAAGCTGAATTACATCTTTGAGCACTCCAATTATTTGCTGCACTTCATAACACTGATTTAATATATTCACCCATTTTTAAATGCCTGTATTATTATCTGACAGCATCTGCTTGAAAATGCCGAGAGGAATTGGAAGATAGATGTTGAGTGCCTGGGATGGCACAGTGGTGCAGCTGGTCGAGCCGCTGCCTCATGCCACCAACTTTTTAGTTTTTAGAGGGACACCATGGAAACAGGCCCTTCGAACCACCTAGTCCACGCTGACCATTGATCACCCGTTCACACTAGTTGTGTTATCCCACTTTCACATCCTGCACACCGGGGACAATTTACAGAGGGCCAATTAACCTACAAGCCACACATCCTTGGAATGTGGGAGGAAACCCGAGCACCCGGAGGAAACCCACGTGGTCACAGGGAGAATGCGCAAACTCCACACAGACAGCACTCGAGGTCAGGATCTCCGATGCTGTGTGGCAGTGGCTGTTCCTCTGCATTACTGTGCCACCCAATTTGTCCAACCATCTGCCGATTAACAAATCCCCCTACTTGTATCTAGCTATCATCTGCCGGGCTTTGTCCTGGCCCTCCTCTCTTCCCGCCCATCCCCCCTCACCACATTGTCTGAAGAAAGGTCCCGACCCGAAATCTCTCCTATCCATGTTCTCTAGAGCTGCTGCCTGACCCGCTGAGTTACTCCAACACTTTGTTTCTGCCACGTATCCATTTTCTCCAGAGATGCTGCATGACATAATGTCAAAATTAGAGCCAAATATTTAGGAGGGAGGTCAGGAAGCAGGTTTCAGACACTGGGAAATCTGAACCGAAAAGAGTGAGATAGACAAAAATGCTGGAGTAACTCAGCGGGTCAGGCAGCATCTCTGGAGAAAATGAACGTGTGATGTTTCGAGTCGGAACCCTTCCTCAAGCTGAAGACAACATTGGGGTTGCTGGATCACTGCGTCATTGCCAGAGATGGGTTTGATATGTTAGTTAAGGATGTCAAGCAAAATTGAACAAAGATGGAAAAGCAGAACTGTAATCTAGATCAGACAAGCTCTAATTGAATGATGGAGAACAACTGAAGACCTGACTGTCTCCCTCCTGCTTCTAATATCATAATATCACAAGTGAAGACTGCGTCTCATGCACTGCTGCGTCATGGGCAGCACGGTGTTGCAGCAGTCGAGTTGCTGCCTTACAGCACCAGAGACCCAGGTACAATCCTGACTACGGGTGCTGTCTATACAGAGCTTGTACATTCTCCCAGTGGCTGCGTGAGTTTTTTCCGGGTGCTGTGGTTTCCTCCCACATTCCAAGGATGCACAGGTTTGTAGGTTATTTGGCTTCTGTAAATAGTAAATTGTCCCTAGTGTGTAGGATAGAACCAGTGTACAGGTGATCATTGGTCAGTGCAGACTCATGGGCCAAATGACCTATTTCTGTGCTGTATTTCTAAACTCTAAAGTTAGTACTTATAGAAGATTAGGTGATAGGAGCAGGAAACAAGTCCATGAATTAGCATTCCTCAACTTCCAATAACGATTGTGGCCGATCATCTCAAAGACTGCTTGTACTGTTCCGTGCTGTCTCTGTGGCACTTATGCATGTAATATTTTTTCTACATTGGACTTTTTCAAAAATGATATATAAACACGTCAATCTATTTACCAAAAGCTGCAATTAAAATGCTTTGCAGATGTTTGTACTGTTTGTGAACATGTTGCTTCACTGCCTTTCAATTATCTCAGAGAGTGAAATCTGTCTTGGTACATTAAATTACATGCAATGATGATAAACAGCATAGTAATTGGGTTCACGGTGTTCTTTTCTGCACGTTTGTCCCCAATATCATTGAATGTTCTTCTCATAATACAGCTCCTGACAATGTCCTTGAATGTGGCAGGTGGATAGGGTGGTCAACACGGCTCCTGGCACATTGGCCTGACCCATTGAGATACTCCAGCACCTTGAGTCCACCTCTTATCTGCCTGCATATAATCCACACCTCCCCTTTCCCTGCATATAAAAATTGATCACAATATGCCAAATATGCCCCCACCAACATTTTATATAACTGCAACATGCCCTCACAACTTCCACATCTGAGTATATTGACTTTTTACACTGACCCATGTAGAATCCTGTTTGCAGTTCTGGTCAACCAGCTATAGAATGAATGTCATGAAGTTGGAAAGGGCGCAGATGAAATTCACCAGGATGGTGTGTGTAGGAAGGAACTGCAGATGCTGGTGTAAACCGAAGATAGACACAAAATGCTGGAGTAACTCAGAGGCTAATCGTAAATTGGAGGAACAGCATCTCATATTTCGCATGGGCAGCTTACAGCCAGTGGGGTATGAATATTGATTTCTCTAACTTCAAGTAACCCCTGCATTCCCTCTTTCTCCATCCGTCCCCCACCCAGGTCACACCAGGTTCCCGTTCTCACCTTGCAAACAGCTGACAAAGGCCTGTTTCCTTTATCATTGTTATTTTTTTGCATTTCTCATTCATTTGTTCCATATCTCTCCACATTATGTCTATATCTCTCCTTTCCCTTTCCCCTGACTAGTCTGAAGAAGCATCTCGACCCGCAACGTCACCCATTCCTTCTTTTCAGAGATGCTGCCTGTCCCGCTGTGACCCCAGCATTTTGTGTCTATCTTCACCAGGATGGTACCTGGGCTTGCTAACTTCAGTTATAATGAGAGGTTGGATAGGCTGAGCCTTTCTTCTTTGGAGAGTACAAGGGTGAAGAGTGGTTTTTACTGAGATCAATGATCACCTCAACCCTAATTACCTGTTTTGCTCCACATTTTGATATTTTGCCTGACAGAAATCTAAATGGAGAAGGCTTGATTCCCTGGAAACTAACATAGGTAGTAAGTTGTTTTTGGCGTACAAAGGGAAATTATTATCACATATGACTTCTGTAAAAATAGAATAAGAGACTTTAGAATAAGAGACTTTATACTTTAGAGATACAGAGTGGGAACGGGCACATCGGTCAACTGAGTGCGTGCAGACCAGCGGTCACCCCGTACACTAGTTCTATCCTACACACTAGGAACAATTTACAATTTGTACCATAATGTACATGACGTCTCCCTGTATTAATGGAAGGAAGAGAAGGTTTAATCCCTGTCCTGGCCCAATTTATCCTCAGCCAACATCTTCTGAGAGCATAGTAAGCTTGCTTTCATAGGTTGTGGCATTGTGTTTAAGAGTCAAGATGTCACGATGCATCTTTATTAGGACTTTGGTTGGGCCACATTTGGAGTATTGCGTGATATTCTTTAATTTAGTTTAGAGATATAGTGCAGAAACAGGCTCTTCGGCCCACCATGTCCGTGCCGACCAGCGATCTCCCCATGCACTAACACTATGCTTCATACTATGGACAATTCACAATTTTTACCAAAGTCAATTCACCTACAAACCTGTACGTCTTTGGAGTGTGAGTGGAATCCGGAGCACCCGGAGAAAACCCACACTGTCACGGGGAGAATGAGCAAACTCCGTACAGGCAGCATCCGTAATCAGGATGGAACCCGAATCTCTGGCGCTGCTCTACCACTGCACCACCTACAGGAAGGATGTGAAGGCTTCGGAAAGGGGGCAGAGGAGGTTTACCAGAAAGATGCCTGGATTAGGGGGTAGTAGCTATAGGAAGCAGTTGGACAGATTGGACTGTTTTCTCTGGAACAATGGAGGTTGAGGGGAGATCTAATAGAAATAAAATTACGACAGGGATGGACAGTCAGAACCTTTCCCAGGATAGAAAAATCAAATACAAGGGGCCATATCTTTAAGATGAAAGGGGCAAAGTTTAAAGAAGACTAGAACAGGGTGGACCGGTTGGGCCCAAAGCTCTCCTGCATTGGTGTAGCACTCTCCCCTCCCCCATTCCCCCCCCCCCACTCACCCACTCACCCACTCCATCCCCCCTCAACCCCTCTATTCCCCTCCTCCTCCCCTCCCCCCCTTACCCACCATCCCCCCTCAAATCCCCTTATCCCCCTCCACCCCTCACTTTTGGATAGGCACACGGATTTGCAGGGAAGATGGATATGGATTATGTGCAGACAGATAAGAGTTGGTCTTGGCATCATGTTCGGCACAGACATTGTGGGCCGAAGAGTCTGTTCTTGTGTTTTACTGTTCTATGTTCTAAAGTGCAGGAAGCGTGATGATTGAATTGAAGGCTAATTACGAGATCGCCCACAACTCTCACAAAACTTTCCGTACTTTCTCAGCAATCTTTATTTTTCTACAAACATTAAGAACTGGACTACACCTGTAGACTTACACTGCATGTATTTTGACTCATATGAGACTCCAAAATTTCAGGAGGTGAACTAATAGGAATTTATTTTGTCACTCCAGCCTTTAATCACTTTATTATTACATTAAAAATTAAAAATTAAAATGAATATATCTGCCTTTGGAAATTAAACTCGGAAATGCCCCCAACTTAAATTATCAAAGGCATTAAAAGTTGCCTGCCTGTGAATAATTTTCACGGTCAATTAGCAGTGATGAGATTACAAGCGATCTTTAAATGGCCAAATATTCCTACGCATTACACTGAAATATTCTTTGAGACCAAAAGCATTGTAAACATCAATAGTTCCCTTGGGTGTTTTTTTAAAATTAATTAATGGGATGTGGGAGTTACTGACAAGCCCAACCTTTATTGATCATCTTTGGCTATCAAAGAGAAATATTATAGAAATATACAGCACAAAAATTGTTCCTTCCATATACTGCATCTGTGCCATGTTAAGACTCCAATATGTTTAACCTGGTGGGTCGAAGGGCCTGTTGCCACACTGTTTTTCTACACTCTGAACTTGAAGGATGCAAGATGGCACTGGAAACATGGCAACTCTTAATCCAACCTCAGTGTAATCTATGAGCATACACTCTTTTACTTAAGTATGGTTGTGCCTATATATTATGGCTTTGGGGATGATGCCGGGTTTGGCAGTGACCACACAACACTTATAGTAGAGTTATACAGTGTGTAAACGGGCCCTTTAGCCCAACTTGTCCACATCGACCAACATGTCCCATCTACACTAGTCCCACTTGCCTGCATTTGGCTCATATCCCTCTAAACCTATTCTAACCATGTACTTGTCTAATTGCTCGTTAAACGTTGCGTTAGTCCCTACCAGAGCTACCTCCTCTAGCAGTGTGTGAAAAAGTTACCTGTGTGAGTAAGTTACCTTTCAGATTCCTATAAAATCTTAAAACCTATGTCCTCTGGGTCTCGATTTCCCCTACTCTGGACAAGAGACTCTGTGTATCTACCCGATCTATTCCTCTCAGTAGGGTGAGCTCACATGAAATATTTTATTTACAGGTAAGAAAGTCCAGCACCTCATGGGGAATCTGACCCTTGTTGTCAGGGCGCATGTGCAGTGGCCCTGGCGGACTTGAGCTTGTCCTGGAAGCTCAGTACTGGTCTTTGAAGGAGGAGTCATAGAGTGAAACAGTGTGGAAACAGGCCGTTTGGCCCAACTTGCCCACACCGGCCAACATGTCCCAAGTACACTAGTCCCACCTGCTACACTAGTCCCACCTGGCGCTTGGTCCATATCTCACCAAACATGTCCTATCCATGTACCTGTCTACCTGTTTCTTAAACGTTGGGATGTCCCAGTCTTAACTACCTCGTCTGTATTTTCCTTTTGCTGTATTCTGCCTCTGCCTGTCCACAAGTTCTTGACCTGAAAAATCATGTTCGACAGAGATGCTGCCTGATCCGTTGAGGTAGTCACTTTATGTCTTTTTAATGGTACTATTATTAGGGGTGGCACAGTCGTGCAATGGTAGAGGTGCTGCTATACAGTGCCAGAGACGCAGGTTCGATCTTGACTAGAGGCGCTGTCTGTATGGAGTTGGACATTCTCCCTGTGATTGTGTGAATTTTCTCTGGGACCTCCTTTTGCCTCCCATTCTCCAAAGACGTACAGGTTTTGTAGGTTAATTGCCTTCAGTAAAAATTGTAAATTGGCCTTAGTGTGTAGGATAGAACTAGTGTACAGGGTGATCGCTAGTCAGCATGCACTCAGTGGGCCAAAGGGCCCGTTTCCACTCTGTATCGCTAAAGTTTAGTCTCTTCATTTAAAGTCTAATATTTTTACACAAGTCATATGTGATAATTATTTCCTTTTATACGCCAAAAACAGCTCACTTCCTGGAATCGAGTCTTCTAGATTTAGATTTCTGTCAGACAAAATATCAAAGGATGTGGAGCTTTCTCAGCCTAGTCAGGTCTCGACCCGAAACGTCACCCATTCCTTCTCTCCAGAGATGCTGCCTGTCCCGCTGAGTTACTCCAGCTTTTTGTATCTATCTTCGGTTTAAACCAGCATCTGCAGTTCCTTCTGACACACGAAGTCCAATTAAAGATAGTCCGAGGGTCTCCAATAAGGTAGATGGTACAGTAAGTCAGAACCGCTCACCATTTGTAGATAGGATGGTTCAGTTGCCTAATAACATCTGGGAAGAAATTGTCCTTGAATCTGGAGGTATGCGTTTTCACACTTCTGTACTTTTTACCCAATGGGAGAGAGGAGAAGAGGGAGAGGCCGGGGTGAGACTGGTCCTTGATTATGCTAGTGGCCTTGCCAAGGCAGCGTGGTGTAAATCGAGTAAATGGAATGGAGGTTGGTTTGTGTGATGGTTTGCGCTGCGTCCTACAATTCTCTGCAATTTCTTGTGGTCTTGGATGGAGCTGATCCCAAAGCTGAGAGGTTATGCATCCTGATAAAATGCTTTCCACGACGCATCTGTAGAAGTAGGTGATAGGTGTTGGGGACATGCCGAACTTCCAAAGCCTTTGAAAGAAGTAGAGGCATTGGTGTGCTTTCTTGGCCATTGCTTTGATATGGCTGGTCCAGGACAAGTTGCTGCTGCTGATAATTCTCCTTGGAACTAGGAACTGAACAGTGCATTGGAGATCAGCCCCAAAAGAGGCATGCACTGAAGAGTCATCACAGCCGCCGACGAGTGGTCCCTGCGTCTAGATGTGGGATTTGGGGTTGAGACGATGGGACCTACCACAGTTCCAATCCTTGATTTAATCTTTGAAATAATTGCACAGTTCAGCAAGTGTGATGTAAATTACAATTTCAGGGGTTAGTAAATCTTATTAACAGAATTGCTGCGTAATTTTATAAAGTGATAAAAGTTAACGAAGCAGCGATTTCTGTCATATCATATAATTCTGTTCTCACATTAATGTATTTTGCTTGAGCAACACGATCTCAGGTTTTACACCAAAGGATCCGAGACAAGTGGTCGGCGCGTTTGCATTGCGGTAAAGCTGCTGACTCACAGCGCCGGAGACCCATGTTTGATCCTGACTATGGGTGCTGTCTGTATGGAGTTTGCACGTTCTCCCTGTGACCGCGAGGGTTTTCTGAGGGTGCTCGCGTTTCCTCCCACACTCCAAAGACGTCCAGGTTTGTAGGTTAATTGGCTTTGGTAAAAGTGTAAACATCTGTGGTAGCGAGTCCGGATCGGAATATGATGAAGTCCAGGTATTATCGCAACTTTTAAGAAACATTCAGGCAGGTGCATGGATAGGACATGTTTAGAGGGATATGGGCCAAATGCGTGCAGGTGGTACTTGTATAGATGAGACATGAAGAATGAGGAGAACCTCATTCCTCATTCATTTTTAAAAGAATTAGGGGGATCTCATTAAAACTTATTGAATAATGAAAGGTCTGGTTAGAGTGGATATGGAGAGGATGTTTCCACTCGTGGGATGTTCTTTTAGGAAGGACATGAGGAAGAATTTCTTTAGTCAGTGGGTGGTGAATCTTGGAATTCATTATCACAGAAGTGGCCGTCAATGGATATTTTTAAGGCAGGGATATATAGATTCTTGATTAGTACAGGTGTCAGAGATTATGGGGAGAAGGCAGGAGAATGGGGTCAGGAGGGAGAGATAGATCAGCCTTGATTGAATGTCATAGTAGACCTGAGGTGCTGAATGGCTAAATTCTGCCTCTATCACTTATGAATTTATGAAAACAGTCAATCTTGAAACCATTTGATGACTTCTCAACTTTTATTTAATCTTCAGTCAGCTAGAAGCCTCTGTGTAGGTCACTATCATATCTGTCTCAATTACCAACCCTGGAAACACATTCCAGGCACTCATCACCCTTTGTATAAAAAACTTGTTGTGCACAATCCTTTAAACTTTGCCCCTCTCAACTTAAACCTATGCCCTCTAGTATTTGAAATTCCCTGGGGCAAAAGGTTCTGACTGTCTACCCTATCTATGCTTCTCATAATTCTATATACTTCTATCACATCTTCCCTCAATCTCTGATGTTCCTTTGAATTAACCTTCCCTAAAAAGAGATGACGGAAACATAAATTAATGTAATAATGCTTTCTCAAACTAGTTATATTAATAGCATTAGATGTGTTTTACAGTCTGAATAAAGATCACGACCTAAACCACACCTATCCATGTTGTCCAGAGATGCTGCCTGAGTTACACCAGCATTTTGTATCTTTATTTCTTGTTTTGCATTAAGATCATTTTTTGAGACTTCAAATTGAGGATGTTTTGTTGGACTAAATTCCTTTACCACAGGGACTTTTCTAGATTCTGAAATCTTTTAAAGTTGCTATTTTTTTTATTTGTTTAGTTAGTTTAGTTTACACAGAGCATGATGCATGAAGCAAATGAAAATATTTTCACAGTGTTTATGTTTATGAACCGGCACGAACTAGATCGGGAAAAAAAACTATTTTAAAAGGACACAAATGATTTATTCACTGATTCCATTAACTGTTTAGAAAGTACTTGTGATTGGAGGTAGTCAACTGGAACCTGTAGGAATTTCTGTTCCAAATGGCAAAATCTTAGCGAGTCTGGACCAGTAGAAACCTGTTTAATCAATTCCATGATTTGGACGTGTGTTGTGAGATTAATTGGCTTAATCTAGCAATGAGAAAAAACAAGTGCAAAATTCCAAGGTGCTTTATGGTAATGTAATCAGGTTAAAAATTGAGACTGAGCCAAAAGAACAGATGGAATATGTGAGAAGTGGCTAGGTCAGATAGGTGAATTGTAAAGAGAGCAATAACTGACTAATGCATGGGATTAGACTTTGGACTTTAGAGATAGTGTAGAAATAGGGCCTTCGGCCCACGGAGTCTGTGCTAACCAGCGATCACCCCGTACACCAGCACAATCCTACACAATAGGGCAAAGTTACAACTTTTACCAAAGCCAATTAACCTACAAACCCATACAGTCATAGAGAGAATGTACACACTCCCTACGGACAGCACCTGTAGTCAGAATCAAACCCGGGTCACTGGCACTGTAAGGCTGCAGCTCTATTGCTGCACCACTGTGCTGCCTCTAATGATGCTGCCTGACCCGCTGAATTACCCCAGCACTTTGCATCATTTTTTGGTTAGTGTGTAATGTGGTTGGGATGTCAACATAGAAACAATAGGGCAGGAATGGTGGGTGAGATCTGGAGAAGATCATCATCATTCAAGTGAGAGATATTTGGATATGTGGTTATGGTTCAGGTTTATTATTGTGACGTGTACCAAAGTACAGTGAAAAGCATGGCTTCGCATGCAATAAAATCAAATCGGATACTACTATACATAACTGGAATAGGTGATGTTTCGGGTCGTGACCCTTCATCAGACTGAGAGTGAGAATCACTCAGTCTGCAGAAGGGTCTCGACCCAAAACGTCACCTATTCCTTTTCTCTAGAGATACTGTCTGACCCGCTGAGTTACTCCAGCTTTTTGTGTCTATCTTCGGTGTAAACCAGCAGTTGCTTCCTGCACAATATAATACACAAATACAATCAAGCCAAACTCAAGTAAAGGGAAAGATAAGAGTGCAGAATACCATTCTCAGCATTATAGTGCACCAACTCCAGAAACAAAGTCCAATGTCCACACTGATGTAGAGGAGATTCAGACTGTTATGGAAGGATCATCTCTGGTCATCCAGAAGTCTTGTAACAGAGGGGAAGAAGCTGTTCCTGAGTCTGGTGGTGCACGCTTTCAAGCTTCCGTATCTTCTGCCTGACGGCATTGTGGTGAAAAAAAGGAATGACCGGAGAGGAACAAGTCTGATGAAGTTGGCTGCTGGGTGTAGATGGAGTCAGTGGTGGGGAATCTGGTCTGTGTGATGGACTGGGCTACATCTATAACTCTCTGTAATTTTTTGTGGTCTTGAGTAGAACTGTTCCCAAACCAAGTTGTGATGCTTTTAATGGTGCATCTGTAGAAGTCTGAAAGCGTGATTGGGGGCATGCCGAACTTCCTCAGTCTCCTGAGGAAGTAGCAATGTTGGTGTGCCTTCTTGGTTGTCACTTCAATGTGGCTGATTTACAACAATTTGTTGGTACTATTTGCACCAAGGGAAGTTGAAGATCTCAACCATTTCCACTTTGGCAGCATTGATGCTGATTGGGCCATGTACTCCACCAGGCTTCATGAAGTCGATAACTAGCTCCTTCATCTTGCTACAAGCTCCTTCCTCTTCATCGTGGGACAGAGATTAAAGACACATCATGCTTGTGAAGCAAAGATATCGGGTTATTTATAAATTATTCAGCAAACTGGTGGATCAGGATATTTTCTGCCTTAATGACAGAGGAGATTAAGTTTGAAATGTGGCATCATTGAGTGGAATCCAACACATCATATAATCATAGAGTCATCTCAACTTGCCTACCAACATGTCACATCTACATTAGTCCCACCTGCCTGTGTTTGGCCCATATCCCTCTTATCCATATACCTGTCCAAATGTTTTTTGAACATGGCGATAATTCCTGCATTAACTGTCTCCTCCATGCACCCACCACCCTTTGTGTGAAAAAGTTACCCCTCAGGTTCCTATTAAACCTACCCTCCCTCACCTTAAACCTGTGTCCTCTGGTTCTTGATTCCCCTACTCTGGGCAAGAGACTCTTTGTGTTTACCCGATCAATTCATCTCATGATTTTGTACACCTCTATAAGATCACCCCTCATCCTTCTGCGCTCCAAGGAATAGACACCTAGCCTGCTCAACCACTCCTTATAGCTTAAGGGCCTTTTGGCGATTTTAAGGCGACTGCCGGTGACTAGGCTGTCACCAACAGTTCGCCTGAGTGTCGCGGGCATGATCGCGAGGAGTCTTCAAAGAATCGTAGTGGATCTCGGCACGTCGCTGAGAAATGTTCCGGATAGAAATTTCTCGGCGACAGCTGGCTTGTTGCCAGGTATCGTACCTTATTGCGGGCACTGTCGCATGCTGTCCCTAGGTTTGTTAGGTTGTCACAGATGCATTTAGAAGCACGTAATATTAAATTAAGTAAAGTCATTTGAAGATACCATAAATTACTTGTGTTTAACCAATTTATTTACTGTCAGGACATTTGACAGGTAGATTGGAGGCGACAGTTTGACGGTCAGATAAGTGTGGGAATTTTGCGATGTTTATGGCCATCAGCGATTACTTTTAAAATAGGCTCCCAACCCAGATATACAACCCAGAAACCAGATATGCATCTCCCATACATTTTCATAGAATGCCCACACTCCGCACAAAAATCCATTTAACCACGTTTAAAATTAAATTTCTTAATACTGCTATTAGTAAACTGGAAGTCAATCCAGTTTATGCCTTGTTACCATGAAGCTTGGTTTTCAAGTAACCCGGGCAAGATGTTATATTTCAAAACTCTCAAGTAATTACAGACTTGTCAGTGATTTCAGCGAAAAATAGGATGCCGGAGAAGCAGTGATAAGCGTGGGAATTTTGCGATGTTTCCGAAGATGGTGTGATCTCTTAGCCAGGTGCTAGTTTCACAAAAAAAGTAACTTGTATCGACCTGACTTGGCATTGTCATGGTCATGTCATAGGGTAAAAGAAAAGTTCGGCGATCTGCTACGACTTTGACAGTCGCCGGCAGTCGTCTAAAAAATCATGGGTGGGACAGGCCCTTTAAGCTCTCGGGTCCTGGCAACATCCTTGGAAAAGGAAAGAAATAAAAACGATAATAATTTTCAAAGTCTGATGTCTTTTTCAATTAAGGGCCTGTCCCACTTTAGGCGATTTTAAGGCGACTGCCGGCGACTAGGCTGCGGAATCGACGCCTGAAATCTGAAGAAGGGTCTCGACCCGAAACGTCATCCATTCCTTCTCTCCTGAGATGCTGCCAGACCTGCTGAGTTACTCCAGCATTTTGTGAATAAATGCCGGTGACTAGGCTGTCGCCGACAGTTCGCCGGGTGTCACGGGCATGATCGTGAGGAGTCTTCCAAGAATCTTCCAAGATTTTGTCGCTGAGAAATCATCCGGTTTGAAGTTTCTCGGCGACAGCTGGCTTGTCGCCAGGTATCGTTGCTTATTGTGGGCGCTGTCGCATGCTGTCCCCAGGTTTGCTAGGTTCTCTTAGATGCATTTAGAAGCACATAATATTAAAATAAGTAAAGTCATTTCAAAACACCATAAAATGCTTGTGTTTAACCAATTTATTTACCGTCAGGACATTTGACAGGTAGATTGGAGGCGACAGTTTGACGGTCAGGTAAGCGTGGGAATTTCGCGATGTCAAGTCAATGGCCATCAGCCATTACATTTAAACTGGGCTCCCAACCCAGATATGCAACCCAGAAACCAGATATGCATCTTCCGTACATTTTCAAAGAATGCCCACATACTGTTCACAAAAATCCACAACCACTTAAAAAAAAAAAAATTTTAATACAGCTATTAGTAAACTGGAAATAAATCCAGTTTATGCCCTGTTACAGTGATGCTTGGCTTTTAAGTAACCCATACAAGATGTTATAGTTCAAAACTCTCAAGTACTTACCGACAGATGATACTAAGTTGGGGGGTAGTGTGAATTGTGAGGAAGATGCAATAAGGATGCAGGGTGACTTGGACAGGTTGTGTGAGTGGGCGGATACATGGCAGATGCAGTTTAATGTAGATAAGTGTGAGGTTATTCACTTTGGAAGCAAGAATAGAAAGGCAGATTATTATCTGAATGGTGTCAAGTTAGGAGGAGGGGGAGTTCAACGAGATCTGGGTGTCCTAGTGCATCAGTCAATGAAAGGAAGCATGCAGGTACAGCAGGCAGTGAAGAAAGCCAATGGAATGTTGGCCTTCGTAACAAGAGGAGTTGAGTATAGGAGCAAAGAGGTCCTTCTACAGTTGTACCGGGCCCTGGTGAGACCGCACCTGGAGTACTGTGTGCAGTTTTGGTCTCCAAATTTGAGGAAGGATATTCTTGCTATGGAGGGGTTGCAGTGTAGGTTCACTAGGTTAATTCCCGGAATGGCGGGACTGTCGTATGTTGAAAGGCTGGAGCGATTGGGCTTGTATACACTGGAATTTAGAAGGATGAGGGGGGATCTTATTGAAACATATAAGATAATTAGGGGATTGGACACATTAGAGGCAGATAACATGTTCCCAATGTTGGGGGAGTCCAGAACAAGGGGCCACAGTTTAAGAATAAGGGGTAGGCCATTTAGAACGGAGATGAGGAAGAACTTTTTCAGTCAGAGGGTGGTGAAGGTGTGGAATTCTCTGCCTCAGAAGGCAGTGGAGGCCAGTTCGTTGGATGCTTTCAAGAGAGAGCTGGATAGAGCTCTTAAGGATAGCGGAGTTAGGGGGTATGGGGAGAAGGCAGGAACGGGGTACTGATTGAGAGTGATCAGCCATGATCGCATTGAATGGCGGTGCTGGCTCGAAGGGCTGAATGGCCTACTCCTGCACCTATTGTCTATTGTCTATTGTCTATTGTCAGTGATTTCAGCGAAAATTAGGACGCCGGAGAAACATTGACAGCGTGGGAATTTTGCGATGTTTCCGAAGACGCTGTAATCTCGACCTGACTTGGCATTGTCGTGGTTATTGTCGTCGGGTAAAACAAAGTTTGTCGATCTGCTACGACTTTGACAGTCGCCGGCAGTCGCCTTAAAATCGCCTAAAGTGGGACAGGCCCTTTAGTACTTGATATATCTTGTACAACAGTGAAATAGTTCTCTATCTCAATAATGTTCATCACAAAAATTGTGTGGTAACTGGAGCCTAGTTATAAATCCCTTTGCTCCAAGGTGTTTGAAGTGAGAGATGCAGAGAGAGATTAATTGTAGCCAATTTTTGTATCTAGACAGAATGAAACAATTGTTTTATTTCAATATATTCTCCGCTCTCAACCACAGGGGACCGATCTGATGGATTTAACCTGGTTTGTCTTGTCACCTGCTTCATTTAGCAGGGCAAGTATGGACAAGTGGAGCTTGGAACAACTCCAAGCAATGTGTTTCCTTTGCAAGGTAGTAGAGAGAGAGATAGTTTTGAAATCTTTATCTTTGGGGCCGGGTCTGCCTTTTACTCTTCCTCGACCTCTCCCTTCAACTATCAGGCATACTTATCATCAGACTATTTTAACCATGGCCCTGCACAATCTATGAGAGCATTACATGTCATGCAGCATGGAAACAGACCCTTCGGACCACTGCCTGTGTGATGGTCACGACGCACCTGGAACGTCGGAGGTTGAGGGGAGACCTGATAGACGTATAAAATTATGAGGGGCAGAGATTGGATAGACAGTCAGAATCTTTGTCCCAGGGTGGAAATGTCCAACACTAGAGGGCATAGCCATAAGGTGACAGGGGGGAAATCTAATGGGGATGTGCGGGGCAAATTTTTTACCCAGAGAGAAATGGGGGCCTGGAGCACAGTGCCAGAGATACAACAGTGGTGTTTAAGCTTTTAGATCGGCACATGGAAGTGCAGGGAATAGAGGGATATGGATCGTGTACAGGCAGATGAGAGTCTTCGGAGTCTGAAGAAGGGTCTTGACCCGAAATGTTACCTGTTCCTTTTCTCCAGAGATGCTGTCTGGCCCACTGAGTTACTCCAGCATTTTGTGTCTAACTTTGTATCATGTGCGGCACAAACATTGTGGACCGAAGGGTCCCTTCCTGTGCTGTACCGTTCTATGTTCTATGTACCTGTCTATACTTATCTCAATTTCTAATAATTCCCATCTCATGTCAGTTTAAGTGTTCATTCATATACGTTAAATATTATCAGAATTCCTGACTCCACCATCCCTAGTAGCAGTGTGTTCCAGATATGAGTCATAGAATCATACAGCATGGAAACAGGCCCTTCGGCCCAACCCGTCCAAATCAACCAAGATACTCCATCAAAGTTGGACCCATTTGCCAGCATCTGGTCCATATCCCTGGAAACCTTTCATCCTCTAAGTGCAAAACATCTTTCTTGAATCCCCTTTAAATCTCCTACTCTTTTCTTAATCCTGCATTCTCTGGTTATAGATACCTCTGCTGTGGAGAAATAGGTCCTCATTAGGTACCCCTGTATGCTCCTCAAAATTTTATATTCCTCAATCGTATTCCCCTCCCTAGCCATCTCCACTCAAAGAATCTATATATTAAAACTCTCGTTTGTTTGTTTGTTTGTTCCTGAACTACAGCCAAAATGGTCCACAATAGCGCAACAATTTTAGGCCCACCTTACTCACCGTCGTCCCTTTGGTGTTAATGGAAGAAGTTTCATTGAAATCGGTGTTATATTTTTTAAGTTATTCACATTTTAAGGTTTAAATCTATATCCTAGGGAGGGGGAAGGGGAGGGGGGGAGGATGAAGGACAGGGAGGGGGAGGGGGCTGTTAAAGATTAACGAAAATCGGAGAATACAATGTTCGTAACATGGGGTTTTATTATATATTATTGAGGTGAATAACATTTTAAAAAGTTAGGTCACAGGTGCAATATTGTGTGATACAACCAATATTTTATGTAGTTGTATCAAAATACCATGCCCTCACATTCTATGTCCCTTCAAAAGGTCCCTCTGTTCATCAGTACACCCCCCCCCCCCCCCCACCCCACCCCCCTGAGTAATAGCATTCTTTGCTTTTTCACCTTGCCTTTGTTGGTCCTCCCAAAATGAACAAACTCACTATTTCATTCATTATGTCAAATATTTTTGGCCTTTGAAATTTGGCTCTTCCCTGACAATGGAAAACAATGCTAAAGATTGTTGTAGGAAGGAACTGCCAAAGCTGATTTGTACCAAAGATAGACACAAAGTGCTGGAGTAACTCAGTGGTTAAGGCAGCATCTCTGGAGAAAGGGAATATGTGACGTTTTGTGGCGGAACCCATCCCCAGACTGAAAGTCGCACAAATTGGAGGGACAGCACCTGACATATTGCTTGGGCAGCTTAGAACCCAGCAGTGTGACCATTAATTTCTCTAATTTCAAGGAACCCCTGCATTCCCTCCCCATCCAAGTTGTCTACTAATTCCACTGTTCACATCCTTGTATCCCTTCGTTACTCCGTTATCACCTCTTCCCCAGCCAACAGTGGGCCATCATGGGCTCCACCCTTTCTTGGTCATCTGTTGCCGGCCCTGTTTTGCTCTGGACTTTTCCAGTTCCCCCCTCCCCCTACTTTCAGTCTGAAGAATGGCTCTGACTCGAAACATCCTTTTATTTCTTTCCTCCAGAAATTCTGCCTGACCCACTGAGTTACTCCAGCACTTTGTGTCTATCTTTGGCTACAAAGTGTTGGTTGTACTCCTGAGATTGTCAGAAGGTTGCAAGTTCAAATTCCAATTCAGGATATCATCGGCAACTTTGAGACACAAGGATCTGCAGATGCTGGAATCTTGAGCAAAACATAAAGTGCTGGAGTAACTCAACTGACCAGGAAGCATTTGTGGAGGGAATGGACCCATCTGAAGAAGGGTCCCGACCCGAAATGTCACCCGATCAGTCTGAAAAATTGTCTCAACTCGTCTAAACGTCGTCGATCCATTTGCTCCACAGATGCTGCCTGGCCCATTGAGTCCCTCCAGCATGCTGGGTTTCACCACAAAAACATTGTTTACTTCTCTGAAGGTTTGCTTCTGAAGAAGGATTCCGACCGGAAACATCACCTATTCTTTTTGTCCATCGATGCTGCGTAACCCCCTTAGTTACTCCGACATTTTGTGTCTACCCAGTGTAAACCAGCATCTGCAGTTCTTTCCGATACATATGTTTCTTTGTTTTGTTATTTTTCAAATGGGGCATTAAATTTTGCCCCCACCTGTCATCAAATGTGCTCTCCAAACAAAGGCAACAAAATAGATTATCCGGCTATGTATCTCACAGGTTGTGAGATCGTGCTCAGTGTAAATTAATAACCAGCTTGCCAATGTAACAATAATTTGATAATAATCCATTTTTTTGTGTGGCACTTTGGAGAGTTTTGATTAATTGAAAGCAGCTATATAATTACAGACTGTGTTCTGCTTTTGCTAACATTATGAAGTGATCTGTCTTTGGCAAGAAGGTTTGATTGTACAGAAAAAAATAAAAGCAAAGTAATAATGGACCGAATCTAAGAACAGTGTTTACTTTGCACGTTCTTCACTGGAGCTGGAAAGGGTGCAGAGAAGATTTACGTGGATGTTGCCAGCATTCTCGGGCCTGAGCTCCAGGGAGAAGATGGCAGGCTAGGACACTCTTCCTTGGAGTGCAGGAGGATGAGGGGGTGATCTTATAAATGTGTACAAAATCATGAGAAGAATAGATCGCGTAGACGCACATAATATTTTGCCCAGAGTAGGGGAAGCAAGAACCAGAGGACATAGGTTTAAGGTGAGGGGGAAGGATTTAACTGGAATCTGAGGGTTAACTTTTTCCACACAGAGGGTGGTGGGTATATGGAACAAGCTTCCGGAGGAGGTAGTTGATAGATCATTCCATCGTTCTTACCCGGTGTTCATATTTCGTGGAGGTCCTCAAAGACTGAGGAAGATTGCAATAAAATTTGCACATCCCCACATAAAGAATTTTGCCTTGTTCGGCTGCAAATGGTCACTTAACGGCTAATTAAGAGGATTTGCTCCCAGATGGAAGCAGCTTCTTGGAATCTACTGTTTTAGTTTTGGAGATACAGCGTGGAAGTAGGCCCTTCGGCCCACTGAGTCCATGCCGACTACAATCACTCATACGCTGGGTCTATCCTACACATTACGGGCAGACGGAGAAACTGATAGAGTCAGCTTCTTCTCCATCTGAAGTGAAGTCCCCTGTAGTGCAGGTGTACCTTTCTTCATCAGAAAGAAGCTGTCTGCCCGACCTCAGGCTTTTATTAATTTCCCTTTCCTATGGGATGTCAAGGAAATAGAATCTTGTAGCTTGGTAGATGGCCCATTAATTTTGCTGATAGGAATTGTTTGTTTAAACTATTTGCACTCCAAGTCATCCCTTGCTGTGTAAATCTTCTATCAGAGTTGAATGTTTAAGCTTTGCAAATCAATTAAAGTTTACACATGGGTCTTCTGTGCACAAAGCAGGGTAAAGCTAGAGGGAGAATAGGTCATGGTTAGTCGACTATCATATCTTACAGTAGCCTCTGCTGAATATTTGATATTTAGCTGCGTTCATATTTATTGAAGGTTGCTGTGATTTTTTTTTAATGCATCCTAATTTGTGATTGTGTAAATGTCTTGATTGTAATCATATATTGTCTTTCCGCTGACTGGATAACATGTAACAAAAGCTTTTCACTGTACCTCTGTACACGTGATAATAAAATAAAATAAAATAAAATAAAATAAAATAAAATAAAATAAAATAAAATAAAATAAAATAAAATAAAATAAAATAATCAAAAACAGGACTTTTACTTGCTTAATAACAGAAAAATAGCTTAATTTGAATTAAGCCATTTGTATTGCTGAATTTCTCCCAATGAGACCATTTGAAAATATTGATACACTAAATCTGGGCCAGTCGAAGACATTTTTAAATTGATAGCATACATGTCTTGATGTTCCTGAACACATCATCAGTGATGTAACCTGGGGTCATTGGGTGTTTTGGGTCTTTCAACATCAGACACCCTTGCCTGGGCGACCCTTGCCTGGGCGACCCAGCCGTAGTTGATCAGACCATGACTTGTGTTCAGGTGGCATTCGCTCCTCCCATGGACCTCCTCTCCTGATCCAGAGCCAGCTCGAGGCTTTCTCCACTGCCTCTGTGGTGTTCTTGACGGCTCTTCTCCTCTCCATTCTGGTGATGCCCAGTGCACTCAAGGCCTTGTAGAATGATTGCCCTGCAAAAACCTCTACAGCCAACCTCGATGGGCACACACCTTGCCTTCCAGCCCTGCTCACGGCAGTCTATGACCAGCTCTTCGTACTTGGTCTCCTTTCACTCATGGGCCTCCTCCAGATGGTCCTCCCACGACACTACCAGTTCCAATGAGACGATGTTTTTGGTCGCCTCTGAGACCATGAAGATGTCTGGCCTCAGGGTGGTCATGGCGAAGTGCTGTGGGAACTTCAGCTGGTTCACCAGGTCTGCAGAAAGCTGCCAGTCCTGTGTAGTCACCAGGATTCCTGACGGATTATTGGCAGCTGAACTCCAGCCTTCACAAAGGTGATCATCTGGGTGGTGGGGCGTGCTTGTCTGCAGCTGCTGATTCCCATGCAGATGGCTTCTGCAATGGTTTCAGAACCTGGTCGTGGTGCCAGGTGTACCGGGCCTGCCCAAGAGCCTTTGGGCAGCAGCTCAGGATGTGTTCCAACGTCCCCTTGCCTGAGCATTGCGGGCAATCCGGAGATTCCGCTTTGCCCCAGATGAAGAGGTTTGATGGGCTGGGCAGGACATCGTACACTGCCTGGACTAGGAAAGATACGCTGTGGTTCTGCCTGCCAGAGCTCAGTCCATGTGTCTTTTTGGTTCATGGCCTGCTGCCACCTGGTCCAGGCCCCCTGCTGCCTCAAGCCAACCGCACTGCTGGACCTCTCCCCCTCCACCGCTGCTCTCACTTCCTCCTGGACCAGCCTGCACCTCTCCTTCTGAGACTGAGACTGAGACTGCGCATAAACAGACTTGAATCCAGCCTTTGAGATATGCCCAGCTCCCAAATGGAATTAAATAGGCACTTGAGAGAAAATCACTTCAAGGTTTCAAGGTCAGTTTATTGTCACATGTACCAATTAAGGTACAGTGAAATTCGAATTACCATACAGCCATAAAGCAACAAGACACACAACTACATAAAAATTACCATAATCATCCACCACAGCGGATTCCACATTCCTCACTGTGATGGAAAGCAATAAAGTCCAACCTTCTTCCTCTTTTATTCTCCCGCAGTCGGGGCGATCGAAGTTCCCGCGTCGGGGCAATCGAAGCTCCTACGTTGGGGCAGTCGAAGCTCCTGCGGCTTGGAGCTCCCAAAGGACGTTCTCTAACCAGAGACCGCGAGCTCTGTGATGTTAAGGTCCGCAGGCACCCACAGTTACAGCTCCATATTCGACCCCCGACAGGGTCGCGAGCTCCGCGATGGTAAGTCCGCAGGCACCCGCGATGGAGCTTCTCGAAGCCGGTCTCCTGCAAAGGCCGCCAACTCCTCGATGTTAGGCCGCAGTGCGGATGGAGATACGATATGGAAATAAATTGCATTTCTGTCGAGGTAGGAGATTAGAAGAGGTTTCCTCCAACTCTCCCCCCACCTCTTGCAGGACTATCTGTGGGAAAGACCATTGGATATCCTTGATTTGAGCTTTAATCTTGACACGCCCTATATCCCAAAATGGATTGGAACAGGTGCTTTTCCAAAGCTGCTAAGAATGCAGCCTATTATTAAACTATTCTTAAAAAGCTCCATCCAAGATTGCAAGAAATTGCAGAGAATTGTGGATGCAGCCTAGACCATCACACAAACCAACCTCCCTTCCAGAGATTTCATTTGCACCTGATCCCTCGGGAAGGCCACCAACATAATCAAGGATGAGACTCACTCCTTCTTCAGTCCTCGACCATTGGGCAAGAGGTATAGAAGTGTGAAAACGCACACCTCCAGATTCAGGGACAGTTTCTTCCCAGCTGTTATCAGGCAACTGAACCATTCTATCAACAAAGCAGTCCTGAGCTTCTGTCAACCTCATTGGAGTCTCTCAGACAATCTTTAATCGGACTTTGCTGGACTTTATCTTGCACTAAACATTATTCCTTTCATCATGTATCTGTACACTATGGATGGCTTGATTGTAATCATGTCTTGTCTTTCCGCTGACTCTAGCACAACAAAAGGTTTTTGCTGCACCTTGGTACATGTGGCAAATAAACTAAACTAAACTAAACTAAAAATGCAGACTGTTTGTTGACAGTTGTACAGGAACGAGAATGTACAAGGCACGATTAATAAGTTTGCAAATGATACTAAAATAGGTGTTCTTGTAGACAGTGAAGATAGTTGTGAAGAATTACAGTAACATTTTGATCAGCTGAGTAGGTGGGCTGAGGAATAGCTAATGGAAAGTGGGATGTGTTGCACTTTGGGAAAAACCAGGGCAGGACTTTCATAATGAATGATAGGACCCTGGGGCGTGTTATGGAGCAGAGGGTTCTCAGAGTACAAGTACTTAGTTCCCTGAAAGTGGCATCACGAGTAGATAGGGTGATGAAGAAGGGTGATGATGAAAGTGGCATCACGAGTAGATAGGGTGATGAAGAAGACTTTTGGCATGCTGATCTATATCAATTAGGAAAATAACTGCAGATGCTGGTACAAACCGAAGGTATCACAAAATGCTGGAGTAACTCAGCAGGTCAGGCAGCATCTGCAGTTTCGGGTCGAGACCCTTCTTCAGACTGAAGAAGGGTCGAGACCTGAAACGTCATCCATTCCTTCTCTCCTGAGATGCTGCCTGACCTGCTGAGTTACTCCAGCATTTTATGATACCTCCTATATCAATTAGGAAATTGTGTAGAGGATATGGGGTATAGTACCTTGTAATCAGCACCCACTGCACCACTGGGTCCTCGATTTTCTGACCCACAGACCGCAGTCGGTGAGGATAGGTGACAACACCTCCTCCATAATAACTCTCAACAATGGTGCCCCGCATGGATGCGATCTCAGTCCACTACTATACTCCCCATGCACTCATTCAGCTCTAATTCCATCCACAAGTGGTGCTTGTAGTGGTGCATAAAATCATGGGGAATAGATAGGGTGAATGCACATAGTCTTTTACCATTGTAGGTGAATCAAGAACTAATGGGTACAGGTTTAAGGTGAGGGGGGGAAAGATTTAATAGGGATCTGAAGGGCAGGTTTCACATACCTGTCTATGTGTGTGAGTGTGTGCATTTGCATTTGTATGTGCATGCATGTATGTGTACATAATATGTGTAAATGTGTGTATTTATGCTTATTGTTGAATATATACAATATATAAGCAGAAGCGCACACACACAATCATTACACTGGACAAAATGAGCTTATCCTTTACTCGGGCGGTAGAATCTCCTGCTCGTATGTGGCAACAGCTTCTGGATACCCTTTTGTGTAATTGCACCCTTGCTAATTAGGAGAGGATTCAAAAGGTCATGCTTATCGTCGACTCAGAACAGAAGAGCTGTCAAGATTCAGTTCGTCTGATCCACTGTTTTGGCATCTCATTGCTTCAGACTGAGTCAAAAGAAATTAAAATGAGTATTTATTCCAGCAAAGGCCCTCTGAAGGAGGGATACAGTGGGAAGGAGCTTCATTTGAAGTAGTAATCTTGACTGATCTGTTCATCTGCCTCCCTTCTCATCACCGATAATAACCAAAGCTGTCAAGCTGAAAGGAATCAAGGCCCAGTAGGTACTGAGCAATGTTGTGTGGTTTGTGTTACAACAGAGATGGAAGTGTAGCAGAGGAAATGGACTCTGTGATCTTTTCAGACCTCGAGAGGAAGCATGGGGAGAGCACAAAGTGCTGGTGCAACTCAGCGGGTCAGGCAACGTCTCTGGAAGACATGGTAAGGTGACATTTCGGGTCAGGACCCGTATTCAGTCTGTTTGTAGTGTTGGAGAGAAAGCTGGAAAAGAGGTGTGGGGGTGAGACAAAGACTTGTAAATAATGCCCATCTTTGTCTTATCCCGACCTCTTTTCCAGCTTTCTCTCAAACACTTCAAGCACACTGAAGACGGGTTCTGACCCGAAACGTCACCTTACCATGTCTTCCAGAGACGCTGCCTGACCCGCTGAGTTACTCCAGCACTTTGTGCTCTCCCCAAGTTTTCTCTTCGGGCCTGAAAAGATCACAGAGTCCCGACCTGAAACATCACCTATCCACACTCTGCCTAACTCGCTGACTTACTCCAGCACTTTGTGCCTTTTCTTGCCAAGTGATAATGGATACAGATGAGGGGGGGGCGTTTTGATTGGCATGTAGGTGGTGGGAAAAGCTACAAAAGGTGGAAAAAGATTTTTAAAAGGGTAATAAATGGGGCTAAATGAGTCATACGGGAGACAAGAGTGTGGAATTCCTGATCTAAAGCAGCAAAAACACCTCCAGATACTGTACCGTGCCTTCAATGAAGCGTTATTTAAAGTATTGCGTACAGTTCTGGTTGCACCTTATAGTGTACCAGAATGTGGCGGATAGGGTACACTGAGATTTGCCAGAATGTTGCCCAGATTAAAAAGTATTAGCTGTCAGGAGGGGTTGGACAAACTTGGATTGTTTTCCCTGGAGTGTCAGAGGTTGAAGGAAGAACTAAGAAGCATAGATAAGGTAGACAGTCTGAACCTTTTTCCCCAGGATGGAAATGTCAAACACTTGAGGGCATCCCTTCAAGGTCAGAGGTGATAAGTTTGAAGGAGGTGTGGAGAATTTTGTTTTTACACAGAGGGGCCTAGAGCCTGCTGCCAGTGTTGATGTGGGCAGATACGATAGTAGCATTTAAGGGTCTTTTAGATAGGCACACTGATGTACAGGTAATGGAGGGGCAGGCAGGAGATTAGTTTAACTTTAGACTTTACATTAGACTTTTGAGATCCAGCACAGAAAGACCCTTTGGCTCACCAATGGCTCTATCCTACACACTAGGAACAATTTACTATTTTGGAGAAGCCAATTAATCTTCAAACCTGTAGGTCTTTCTAGTGTGAGAGGAAACAGAGAAAACCCACATGATCACAGGGAGAATGTACAAATTCCATATAGACAGCACCCATGGTCCAGATCGAACCCGAGTCTCTGGCTCTGTGAGGCAGCAACTCTTCTGCTGCGCCACCGTGCCACCCTAACTTGGGGCAGTGGGGAGATTGTGAGCTATTCCAGTGCTGTACCTGTTCTATGTTCTCTGAACCACAAACCAAAGCATGGAGGGCCGATGACCAAAATTTGTTCAAGGAGATAATATCTTAAAGGAGAAAAGCGAGACAAAAAGGGAGAAAGGTTCACAGAGAGAATTCCAGAACTAAGCTCTCACATTTCTTTGCGCTGTCAGTGGGTTGTGTTTGAATCCTATTCTAAAGAATTTGAATCCAGGCTGCGTCCCCTGGCTGATCTCAGTGGAGCACTGCGCTGTCAGGAGCAAGACCTTGCAGATGTGATGTTAAACTGTTGGTTACCGCTGGTTACTTTAGGGATGAAATGACAAAACTTCGCACATTGGTAAGAGCAGCCGCGGTCACGACTGGCTGACTGATCTCTCTGGGTGCGATGGGAATCCATCATTCTGTATTTTTAGACAAAAGACTGAATGACGCCATGCCAGCGGAATCACGGCTAAGTGAAAGACATGATGAATATAATGCAACAACCTTTTACACAGAGCTGTGGATCAAGGAAGTGCACTGTGTTTGGAATGAAAGGCTTGTTGCCAGCACATTGTAAGGTTGTAATCTAAGGAAGTGGCTTTTGACAATACAATAAACTTGTGCTTCAAATTAGATTGTAGTGGTAACTGGTTGTTTGACATTTTCTACAGCGTATAAACCCTGATGTAAGTTGAACTAATGTAAAGGTCATTCCTCTGAGAGGGATACAGAGTCACCACAATTTATTCATAAATCCTTCGACTCACTCAAGCAATAACAATAGATTCCTCCACCTGTTAAAGTAATATTTCAGTATTTTTAAATTACTTCAAGTTATCATCTGCATTTATTATCTAAGTAGTTTTCAAATAAAATATCAAAGCTGTAAAAATGAATCATATAATACTACACTGGCTTACTAGATAGGAACTCTCTCACAGTGTTGTAGTGTATTCCTCTATTCCTTGGAGCGCAGGAGGATGAGGGGTGATCTTATAGAGGTGTACAGAATCATGAGTGGAATAGATCGGGTAAATGTACAGGTTCTTTTCCCAGAGTAGGGGAATCAAGAACCAGAGGATATAGGTTTAAGGTGAGGGGGGAAATATTTACTAGGAGCCTGACTGGTAACCTTTTCACACTAAGGGTGGTGGGTGTTTGGAACGAGCTGCCGGAACCAGGTAGTTGAGGCAGGTACTATTGTAACATTTAAGAAACATTTAGACATGGATAGTTAGGTTTAGAGTGATATGGGCCAAACCTGGACAGGTGGACTAGTGTAGATGGGACATGTTCGCCGGTATGGGCAAATTGGGCTGAAGGGCCTGTTTCCACACTGTATGGCTTCATGATTCCATGACTCCCAGTACATTGTAAAATTATCAAATGATAACTGATAAATGCATTCAATTCTCTTTTGTTCATACAGAATGCATTCACAATTCTATTGTGGGCCTATTGTGGGCCCATTGGCTCAGGATATGTACAACCCACAACCCAATTCACAACCCAATTCTTTATGCAAAAAAACATTTCTACACATTCAAGTACTTGACTGGTATTGAAGCCAGACACTGAAGAACACTTAAACTGGAGAATTAAAACCTGATTCTGTGCTGGATAAAAGTAGGGCAGGGAGTTGTGGATGTAGAGCAGCCCATCACACAGATCAGACACCACACAACGGGTGGGATAGTAAAACAGATCGCCCATGATTGAATGGCGCAGTAGATCGATGGGCCAAAGGGCCTAATTCTTCTCCTATGATTTATGAATATTATATTGGGCGCATGATGGTGCAGCGATAGAGTTGCTGCCTGACAGGGCCAGAAACCTGGGTTCCATCCTGACTATGGGTGCTGTCTGTATGGAGTTTGTACGTTCTCCCCTTGACCGCGTGCGTTTTCTCTGGGTGCTCCAGTATCCTCCCACACTCCAAAGACGTACAGGTTTGTAGGTTTATTTGCATTCTGTAAATGGTAAATTGTCCCTAGTGTGCAGGGTAGTGCTAGTGTATGGGGATTGCTACTCGACGCACACTCGGTGGGCCGAAGGGCGAGTCTTTGCGCTGTATCTCTAAACTAAACTAAACCATTGGCTCCAAGCTGCTGCAGGAAAGCAGCGAATATAATTTCTACCCCATTCATTCCTTCTCCCTACTCAAGTTGGGCAGAAGATACCGAAGCTTGAAAGACTCAAGAACAGCTTGACTTGTTATCATACTGAACATATGGTAGGGTACAGTTCCAATTCTCCAGCCTACCTCATTGCAGACATTGTATCTGTGTTTAGCTTGATTGTAATCATGTACTGTACTATCTGACTTGATGGACAGCACTGTGGACGGCTTGATTACAATCATGCATAGTCTTTCCACTGGCTGGATAGCATGCAACAAAAAAGCTTTTCACTGTACCTCGGTACGCGCGACAATAAACTAAACTAACTTAAACTAAGCAGCACACAGCAAAAATGCTTATCATTGTAGCTCAATATACATGGCAATAATAAACCTAAACCTAAACCTGACACCAGAAAAGTAGTTGTTCTTAAATCTGGTGGTGCACTCTTGCACTCTTTCAAACATTTTATTCTCTGTGTGATGGGAGGAGGAGAAGAGGGAATGTGGGGTGTGAGCGGTTCTTGTTTATGTTGGCTGCTTTCTTGAGGCAACATGAAGTGATTCATGATACTTTATTCCCACATTCTCACTTTGTTTTGCATACAACCTGGTAAAACCTCACCTAGGCAGTGCACAAGAGCCGCCACTCTTTTGGCACCGATATAGTTGCAAAAGCTCACTGAACAGTCCCGTCTTCTGCCTGTCGAACCAATAGCAGCCCCCACCCACCCCCGCTGGGTCCCCCTTTCATTTTTATGTAGTGTAGATGTTGATGGTGGGTGAGGCTGGTTTTTGTGATGGACTGGGCTGCATTCACAACTCTCTGCGATGCCTTACATTCTTGGACAGTGCAGTTGCCAAACCAAGCTGTGAGCATCCGGATCGGATGTTTTCTATGGTGCATCTATAGAAATTGGTAAGAGTCATTGGGGACATGCCAAATTTCCATGGTTTTCTGAGGAGGTGTGATTTCTTGGCTGTAGCATCGATGTGATTGGAACAGGCCAAATTGTTGATAATTCTTACACCCAGAAACTTGAAGCTCTCAACCACCTCAGCACCATTGGTAGACTGGAGTGTGTAGTTCGCTTCCTGAAGTCTATGACTAGCTCCTTCACATTGCAGACATTGAGGGAAAGGATGTTGTCTTGTCACCATGCCATTAAGCTCTTTATCATAGCGGATATCATCGTTGTGATCTATCCTTGGCCAGATCATTTTGTGGATGACATTTCGGCATCCTTTTGGAATATTAGCCCTGATTTTTAAAGTTCGAGTCACTCTTTTCGCTCCTGCTATTGGGAAGAAGGTAATCCTGACCCTACAAACCCTGACCTCCAGGTTCAAGAGCTGCTTTTTCCAACAACCTTCAGGCTCTTGAACACTGCACAACACTCCTAAACTATGAACTGTTTTGGTTTCACTAATGACATCAGCTTTTTGGCACTAAAAATGGGGTTTTTATATTTAGTCATGAAGTAGGCCCTTTGCCCCATGTCGGCATGGAAACAGGCCCTTTGGCACAACTTGCCAATACCAACCAATTTGTCTCATCCACCATAGTCCCACCTGCCTGCGTTGGCCCAGATCCCTCTCAACCTTCCCTGTCCATGTACTTGCCCAAATGACTATTAAATGTTGTTATCGTGCCTGCCTCAACTACTTCCTCTGGCAGCTCATTCAATATAACCACCACGACTCTGAGTGAAAAATGCCCCTCAGATTCCTATTAAATCATTCCCCTCTTTCCTTAAACCGATGTCCTCTGGTTCTTGATTCCCCAATGTATATCTACCTAATCTATTCCCCTCGTGATCTCTTACACCTCCATTAGATCGCCCCTCATCCTCCTGCGCTCCAAGGAATAAAGCCCAAGCCTCTCACAAAAACTCAGGCCCTCAATTCCTGGCAACATCGTCGTAAATCTTCTCTGCTCTCTCTCCAGCTTTATTTATTGTTTTTTTGTTATATTTATGATGTTCGGTCTGAGTACTCTTTACAGGTCTACTGTGCTGCTGCAAGTAAGAATGTCATGGTTCTGTTTTTTGGTACATATGACAATAAAAACACTCTTGACTCTTGGATAAGCATTGAACCCATAACCTTCTGACACAGATGCAAGTGTGCTTCCCTCTAAACCACAACTGATGCATTCTATTTTTAATTGTCCATCTGAATACGTAAAGCTACACTTTATTTTAAACAGAAAGACGATAAATATCCTGACCTTTAGTTTAGATAGGAGAATAATTTTGTATTGTTGAGTGGCTCAATTGACTTTCCTGCACTTGGGCAGATCCTAGTGATAGTGGTGACTTGCGTCCATCCCAGTCTGTGGGCATTAACGTGTTTGATGAGGCCAATGTGGGACTCAAAGATTCTGCCACCGGTAGGGTTGGAATGACTATACTTTAGCTTTAGAGATCCAGCGGTGAAACAGGCCCTTCAGCACACATAGTCCATGCCGACCAGCGATCACCCCTTACACTAACACTATACTACACACTAGGCGCAATTTACAATTTTACTGAAGCCAATTAACTTACAAACCTGTACATCTTTTGAGTGTGGGAAAAAAACAGAGCACCTGGGGAAAGCCCATGGGAGAAGCCACAGGGAGAATGTACAAACTCTGTACAGATAGCACCCATAGTTAGGATCGAATCTGGGTCTCTGGCGCTGTAAGGCAACAACTCTACCACTGAGCGACTGTGCCGCCCCCATGTTATAGAAACGATGACGACAGTTTACAATTTTACTGAAACCAATGAAACCTACAAACCTGTACGTCTTTGGAGAATGCTAGAATCTTGAGTAAAACAGTACTCGAATAACTCAGCAGATTAGGCAGCAGGTCGGGATCGAACCCCAGTGCCGCCCGGTACTGTGCTCGATGAGATGTGAGGGAGGGTGGCTTAGGGGATGGTGCACTTTTTCTGCCATTCATGATGGGCTTTGTGTGTTCTGGAGAATCTAGCTCAAGGCTCCTTTAGTACATCTTACAATGTAATGTTCTGATCAATTAGTCTTCCTCGAAGAGTTAGCACCATCACTCTGCGTTACATTTCTTTCTGAATATCTTTAAGCTCACCTTGGTCATTAAATTCTCCAATTTTAAGTAACACCCCTTCCATTCCCCCCCCCCCCCCCCCCATTTCCTAATCCCTTGCACCTATATCCCTCCCACTGATTTTAGTTTTCACTTCTCTTAAAGTACTTATCTGACATCCATTTGTCTCCTTTACAACTGTAGTCTTTGTCCACCATTCTGCCAGTTGTCTCTTTTTAGAGGATCAAGAATTCCAACAAGAGAATGGGAATGTTCCTTGTCTTCAAAAGGCAAGTTACATGATAACAAACTTGGGATTGGTTTCTGTGGAATATTGGGGGCTAAGGGGAAATCTGATAGACGTATATATTATTATGAGAGGCATAGAGAGGGTAAACAGTCAGAACCTTTTTCCCAGGGTAGAAATGTCAAAGAATAGAGAGCATAGTTTCAAGATGAGAGGGTCAAAGTTGAAAGGAGATGCGCGGGGCAAGTTTTTTACACAGAGAGTGGTGGGTGCCTTGCAGGTGCTGCCATGGCTAGTGGTGGAGGCAGATACGATAGTGGTATTTAAGTTGCTTTTAGATAGAAACATGGATAAGTAGGGAATGGAGGGAAATGGATCACAGGCAGGCAGAGGAGATTAGTTTACTTGGAATGATGTTTAGGGCAGATATCCATCCACAAACTAAACATAAATGTATTTATCACCTTACAAAGCTGTACCTTTAAACAAAAGCATTAAAAAAAAATCATAATCAATCTTTCTATTCCATTACCCATCTACTCGACTGGAGACCTTTGATCTTTAATTTTTAATTGGACATTACCGGACTTTATCTTGCACAAAATCTTATACCCTTAATCCTGTATCTGTATACTATGGACAGCTTGATTGTAATCATGTCTCGTCTTTTTGCTGACTGAATAGCACTTAACCCTAATGCACAAAAAAAGCTTTTCACTGTACCTCGATACATGTGACAATAAACTAAACTAAACTAAACTAAAAGTGCCTCTGGCAATAAGGAATAAAAACAATGGAGCAACGGTAGAGTTGCTGCTTTACAGCGAATGCAACGCCGGAGACTCAGGTTCGATCCTGACTACGGGTGCTGTACTGTACGGAGTTTGTACGTTCTCCCCGTGACCTGCGTGGGTTTTCTCCGAGATCTTCGGTTTCCTCCCACACTCCAAAGACGTACAGGTATGTAGGTTAATTGACTGGGTAAATGTAAATGTACTTGGTGGGCCGAAAAGGCCTGTTTCCGCGCTGTATCTGAAATATGAAAATAATATGAAATAATATAAAGGAGTGAGCACTGATAGGAATGATAAATGGCTCCGATGTACAATTACTCGTTTATATTCTGATGCTTTCTGGCAATGTTTTGCTACCGTGGAAACCTCTTTCTAAAAATGGATTAACAGCTTGGTTAGACTTGCTTTGTTTAGTGTGGTCTCCCAAGTGATGGACCATGTGATATCCCCATTAATTAATCTGCCTCAAACAGTTAGCAGCATCACTCCACATAACAGTTCTTCCTGAACACCTTACAGATCTTGTATTGAAATCTCCACTTTTATGTAACCTCCCCCTTCCCACACTGTGTCTCCTTACTGGTGTGCACCCATATCTCCAAATATCAGGCTCCTCTTTCTCCTAGCTCCTCTTCCCTTCACCAATGTCCCTTCCTCTGGCTCAGCATTTCACCTCTCCTCGCTCCTTACCTGATACCCTTTCACACGTTCAGAAGTTCATTAGGAACGGAATTACGCCCGTTCAGCCGATCAAGTGTACTCTACCATTCGATCATGGCTGACCTACTATATCTTTCCCTCTCAACCCCATTCTCCTGCCTTCTCCCCATAACCTTTGATGCCCTTACTATTCAAGCACCTGTCAATCTCTTTTTTTAAAATACCCGAAGACTTGGCCTCTACAGATTCACCACCCTCTGGTTAAAGAAATTCCTCCTCATCTCCTTTCTAAAGGTACGTCCTTTTATTCTGAAGCTGTGCCTTCTGGTCCTAGAAACATCCACTCCACATCCACTCTAACCAGGCCTTTCACTATTCAGTACGCATAGGGTTCCTTTATTTGTGCATCTTGTAAACCAGTGTTTACAATTTCCTGCAATCTCCCCTTCTTGCTCACCAGCACTACTGAGCAGTGATTAAACATAATAAATAATTTCACTGTAATGAGGTGTGAACTGCTCACTGAACAACTGTTTATGCCTGAGGTAACCAGCATCCTGTTACTGTAATTGATGAGGAAAGGGGCAAGGTAGTGGCAATCTTCATTCGCACCTCTAACACCCGGCCAACAATGGGATATTGTGGGTTCCATCCTCCCTGAGGTCCTCTGCTGCTGGCCCTGATTTGTTCTGGGCTTTTACCACCTCCTGTTTCCCCCCTCCCCTCCCACCCCCCACCCACTCCCCTCCACTATCTTTCAGTCTGAAGAAAGGTTCCGACCCAAAACGTCACCTATTCCTCCAGAGATGCTGCCTGACCCGTTGAGTTACACCTGAATTTTGTGTCAATCAAGGTTCTAGCAATTTGCCAGAGTTTAGAGATACAGCATAGAAGCAAGCTCTTCAGTCCACGAGTTCACACCAACCATTGATCCCCCGTTCACACTAGTTCAATGTTATCCCACTTTCTCACCCTCTCCCAAAATACTAGACACAATTTTACAGAGGGCCAATTAGCCTACTTTGGGATGTGGGAGAAAACAGATGCACCCGAAGGAAGCCCACGCGGTCACAGGGAGAAGGTACAAACCACACACAGCCAGCACCCGAGGTCAGGATCGAATGTGGGTCTCTGATGCAGTGAGCCAGCGGGCCTTACAGCTGTGCCACTGTGCTGCTTAAAAACGGGCCTGCTTGGCGGGCTCCCCCTTCCAGACCATGATTGCTGGGTCCTACGAGCAGGGGCCGGCTCGGCAGCTACACCCTGCAGGCCGAAGTCCACCTGGTCTTGGATGGCGATGGTGAATCATCCCAGTGAGTTGTTGCAACCCTTCTTGTGAATTAACGACCACAGTGTTGTGCAGAAGGGAGATAAAAGATTGAGGCTTCCCAGCAATGAAGGATCAGCAATATATTTCCAAATGGGAATTCTGTGGGAAACAGGTTGTAGCTTCCTCATGAAATTGTTGTCTTTTCCCTTGTCTGTAGAAGAGCCCAAGAGTTTATGAGTTGTGTCAGGTTAGATAGTGTGAAATCCCTAATGCTGGAAACACATCTGAAGAAGGGTCCTGACCCGAAACATCACGCATCCATTTTCTCCAAAGGTGCTGTTTGACTCGCTGAATTGCTCCAGCACTCTGTCTATCTTTGGTGTAAACCAGCATCTGCATGTCTTTGTTTCTACATGGTGGAAGCAGTATTAGTCAGGCAGCATCTGTGGAGAGAGAAAAATAATAAACATCTTTCCCTCCAGCATTAAATTTCACTCCTCCTCTACTCTCCTTTCAGACACTATTTTACTGCTCTAACCTTTCAATGAGGGGGACTTCATTGAAACTTACCGAATAATGAAAAGTCTGGATAGAGTGGATGTGGAGAGGATGTTTCCACTAGTGTGAGTGTCTGAGACCAAAGGCCATAGCCTCAGAATAAAAGGACGTACCTTTAGAAAGGAGATGAGGAGGAATTTCTTTAGTCAGAGGGTGGTGAATCTGTAGAATTCATTGCGATAGAAGGCGTTGGAGGCCATCAATGGATATTTAAATTTTTACAATGGATATTTTTAAGGCGGATATTGACAGATTCTCAATTAGTAAGGGTTGAAGGCAGGAGAATTAGGCTGATAAGGAAGACAGATCAGCCTTGATTGGATGGTGGAGTAAACCGGATCGACCGAATGACCTAATTCTGCTCCTCAAACTTATGAACCTTTCAAATCCTCATCATCTCGCTGCAGATTGTGTTTGGAGATCAGGCCTTGGAATAAAATTGACAAACAATGTGGACCAGAAGGAGTAAAAATGGAAACGATTTGACAAGATAGGATACTGAAAGAAAACAGCTTCTGCAGTGTGCCCATGTATATAATTTCCCAGATGTTTGTATCCTCATGTTATAAACATGCACGCCACAATCTAATATTCTGCACATGTATTTCTCCATGAGGGAATATAGATGATTACGAAAATTGTTGTAAAATAGTTCATGGAGTTGTTAACCATCTGGGCTTTAAGTGCCTTTCACAGTTTAGGGAAAATATGGCCCATTTTTAACCTCAGTAACGTAACCGGAGAATCTGTTACAACTTTGATTTCTCGGGGCACTTGAAGAATAGCAAACAAACCTCAAGCATATTTGAAGACACTTGTTTATTTTTTTAATTAACCGTTGGTTTAATTGAAGGGGATGTATGAAGAGCGAGAAGAACACAAAGTGCTGGAGTAACTCAGCAGGTCAGGCAGCATCTCTGCAATATATGGAATAGGCAACGTTTCTGGTTGGAACCGTTCTTCAGACTGATTATAGTAGGGGGAGTGAAGGTGGGAAAGAGGTTGGGGATGGGACAACGTCTGGCAAGTGATAGGTGGATACATGTGAGGGGGTTTGCTGAAACAAGCAACTGCAGATGCTGGTTTACACAAAGTCATAGGGGTGGGTTGATTAAGAAGGCAGGAAAATGGGGTTGAGAGGAAAAGATAGATCAGGCATGATTAAATGGCGGAACATATTCAATGGGCTGAATGGCCTAATTCTGCTCCTATGACTTATGAATTTGACTGACATGGCTTCCGAAAAGATGAGCAGTTAGCTCATCGTCAGGTTTGGGTCCAAGGCTTGGTATTGGTATCGGTATTTGTTTATTATTGTCATATGTACCGTGGAGACAACGAATGAACAAGGGAAAATTATGAAAGACACCCGAATTAATGGGACGTAAAGTTCAAGAAGGGATAAGAGAGTAAGGTCAGGTGAAATAGGAACCATGTGAGAGGGGAGGTGAATGCCAAATTAAAAGTGTTATATATTATATTGCATCTGCCATGCATCTGCCCACTCACTCAACCTATCCAAGTCACCCTGCAACCTCCTAACAACCTCTTTGCTGTTCACATTGCCACCCAGCTTTGTGTCATCTGCAAACTTGCTGGTGTTACTTCTAATTCCATCATCCAAATCATTAATATATATTGTAAATAGTTGCGGCCCCAGCACCGAGCCTTGCGGCACTCCACTCGCCACTGCCTGCCATTTTGAAAAGGACCCATTTATTCCTTCTCTTTGCTTCCTGTTTGCCAACCAATTATCTGTCCATGTCAATACCATAACCCCAATACCATGTGCTCTAATTTTGCTCACCAATCTCCCTTGTGGTACCTTATCAAAGGCTTTCTGAAAGTCTAGATACACTACTTCCACTGGCTCTCCTTCATCCATTTTACTTGTCACATTCTCAAAAAATTCCAGAAGAGTAGTCAAGCAGGATTTCCCCTTCATAAATCCATGCTGACTTGGACCAATCCTTTTACTGCAATCCAAATGTGCCGTTATTACCTCTTTAATAATTGACTCCAGCATCTTCCCCACCACCGATGTCAGGCTAACTGGTCTATAATTCCTCGTTTTCTCTCTCGCTCCTTTCTTGAAAAGTGGGATAACCTTAGCTATCCTCCAATCCACAGGAACTGATCCTAAATCTATTGAACATTGGAAAATGATCACCAATGCATCCATGATTTCTAGAACCACCTCCTTGAGTAAATGTAAAATTATTAAGGGATTGGACGTGCTTGATGCAGGAAACAAGTTCCCGATGTTGGGGGAGTCCAGAACCAGGAGCCACAGTTTATGAATAAAGGGGAAGGCCATTTACTGAGATGAGGAAGAACTTTTTCACACAGAGGGTTGTGAATTTGTGGAATTCTCTGCCTCAGAATGCAGTGGAGGCCAATTCACTGGATGCATTCAAAAGAGAGTTAGATAGAACTCTTAGGGCTAGCGGAATCAAGGGATATGGGGAGAAGGCATGAACGGGGTGCTGATTATGGATGATCAGCTATGATCACATTGAGTGGAGGTGCTGGCTCGAAGGGCCGAATGGCCTACTCATGCACCTTTTGTCTGTGTCTATGTCTATGTCTAAATGCCTTGCCATCTAGTCAAATCACACTACACATTAATGCAGGCAAAACATACACACCTCTTTCCTGGCCAAAAAAGAGCCATTGTGAGTAGCACCCTTCCATGGTTTTCTATTGCCGACCTTGATTTGTTCTGTCATTTTCCTAACCCCAAGTACCCCTCCCCCTCCCTACTTTCAGTCTGAAGAAGGGTTCCGGCCCAAAACGTTACCCAACCTTTTTCTCCAGAGATGCTGCCTGATCCACTGAGTTGCTCCAATACTTTGCATCTATCACAAGTATAACAGGTAGTGCAAAGAGAAAAGTACAAGAGTTCAAAATATTGTGCTGCAATATTGAAGCTTTACAATTACAGAGGAAAGTTCCAAGTTCCACAATGAGGTAGGTTGGAAGAACAGGACAAAACCCAAGCTTATGGAAGGACCATTCATTGTCGGAAAACAACAGGGAGTAAGAGAATGCAAATGAAGATTGCAGCATAGACTATAACCCAATCAGCAAGAACTCCCACCAAATATAAAGATCATATCTCTGGACTTCAAACTTCAGAGATACAGCACGGAAACAGGATCTCCAGCCCACCGAGTCCGAACTGACCAGCAATCATACCATACACGAGCACTATCCTGCACACTAGGGACAATTTACAATTTATAGGAGCCAATTAACCTGCGGACCAGTATGTTTTTGGAGAGTGGGAGGGTTGTTGTAATCAAATCTCTTGGCAGTGTAGTCTGGCTTTGATTTAAAACTCAGAATTATTTGGAAATTCACTGGAAAATCATTTAGAAAGTGTACTTTTTCACTGTTGGATCTTCAGTAATTTCATTGCAATTTAATGCTTGTCTTGTTGTATTGGCATAAATTGATTATTAACTATTCTGCATTACTTAGAACCAATTTATTTCAGTGAATTACTTGTTTTCTTCAAAGCTGATGTGGACTTTAATTTGTGCCATTCAGCTGATGGAATTCTAACATCCAGTATTGTTGTTATTGATTCATGACCCGGTGACATCTCTGCAAATCCAGAGATGCTGGTGAGCTGGCTTCTTGAAGCACCAGCAACATAATAGAATGGACTAAATATTGAGGTGCATCAAGGAACAAGTTGACATCAGCCACATTGCCTTTTGTCCATTGCCATATAAGTGGGATAAGGGAATTACTGAAATGTTGTCTTGATTGCAAAGAGGTTTAGGTTTATTATTAGATGTATACCAAGGTATGCATGCTCTCCAAAGTGGAAGTTGCAGAGTGCAGAATATAGCTTTCCGCATTGTTGTGCCTCAGTTCCGTAGACAAAGTCATCCAATGTCCGCAATGAAGTAAAGGTGAATCGGACAGTACCTTAGCTTATGGAAGGACCATTCAGAAGCCTGATAATGGATGAGAAGAAGCTGTTCACGATTCTGGTGGTGTGTGCTTTCATGATTCTGTTTCTTCTGCCCGCCAGGAGAAGGGAGAAGAAGGAATGACCGGAGGGGAGGATATGTCTGATTATGTTGCCTGCCTTTACAAGTAGATGTGTAGATGGAGACAATAGTGCGGAGTCCGGACTGTGTGATGGACTGGGCTACAGATCATAATTTTATATCTTCTTTACCTCTTCTTTATGCTTTGGATAGTTACTACTGCTGAAACATCATTGGAAGCAGACAGTCTTATTTAGCAGCATAATTATTCGGTGCTGAAATAATGCAGTATTTCCATATTATTTTTGTGGCAGGCATTGCTTTACGCACAGTGGAGGCGGGACTTCTCGCAATATTCAAGAAGCATTTAGGATGTACAAGAGCATGTATATGCTGAAATTTTGAGCAAAAATACAATCCACTGAAGAAACCGTGGGTGGCACAGTGGCGCAGCGGTAGAGTTGCTGCCTCTCAGCGCCAGAGACCCAGGTTCGATCCTGACTACGAATGCTGTCCGTATGGAGTTTGTACGTTCTCCATGTGATCGTGTGGGTTTTCCCGGGTGGTCCGGTTTCCTCCCACACCACAAAGATGTTTGGATTAGTACATAGGTTAATTGGCTTCAGTGAAATTGTACATTGTCCCTAGTGTGTAGGATAATGTTAGTGTATTGAGTGATCGTTAATTGGCGTGGACTCGGTGGGCCAATGGGCCTGTTTCAGCGCTGTATCTCCAAAGTCTAAACTCAGCAGTCTGGCAGCAACTATGGAGGGAAATTGACAGGCGACGTTACAGATTGGGACAATACTTCAGACTAATGGAGCAGTATCTGGGCTTACACATCCCCATGCATTGAAGACAACATATCAAGTAAATAGATTTTTGACATCCAACATGGATATTTTTACTGCCTCCTGGCTTGTATTCCCGCCTGAAAACATTCATATTTCACTTAATCCCCACTGGGTTCATTATTTTCTACTGTCAGTGTAGTCTTCATAAGAGCAGATAAATCTGTGATCTCCAGTTCAAATACTGATCTCCAGTTCAATATGTGATCTCCATCATTAATATTGTCGCGTGGACGGTTTTCTTTTAACTCCATCTTTGTGAGACAGGGAGAGAGTTTGACAAAGGTGGGGTGGGGTGAGCGGGAAGGAGAAAATCTGTTAAAAAATGACCAGGGTGTCCTCTGCCCAATCTTCAACATTTGCAGTTGTGACTTTATCACATGTTTTATTTCTTTGGATATTTTCAATGTAGTTTTGCAAAACAAAACAAATTAGTTGTGACACAAGCGATGAAGGCATTTATTATTTAGAGACTTTTCTAACTTTTCCTTCTGTTAAACTTGCTGACTTTAACTCTCCAGGGCCCGATATGATGGAGCAGCTGGCACTTGGAACAAAAGTCTTGCTTCAGATTAGGTTAATCTCATATCCTCGGATGGCTGCATGTGTGCACGCATGCATGCATGTATGCACACGCACACATGCACTTGCACTCTCACCTGCAGACATGCATGTGCACGTATCACACCTGTAGTGAGGCAATAATTTGTTAGTCTCACTGTCTGTGCACTCAGATCAGCACTGAGCCCAGCGGTAGAGTTGCGGCCTCACAGCGCCAGACACCCAGGTTCGTTCCTGACCGTGGGTGCTGTCTGTACGGAGTTTGGACGTTCTCACTGTGACCGCATGGATTTTCTCCGGGTGCTCCGGTTTCCTCCCACACTCCAAAGACGTACAGATTAATTGGTTTCGGTAAAGATTGTAAATTGTCCCCAGTGTGTAGGATAGTGCTGGTGTATGGCGATCGCTGGTCGGAGTGGACTAAGTAGGCCGAAGGGCTTGTTTCTGTGTTGTATCTTTAAACCATATTAAACTACATTTGCCAGTTCTGCCCTGATTACAATCTCACTGTGATCTCCTGTGGCAGGCAGTCGATAGCGATCAATCTGTGTGTCAATTCAGCTGTAAAACGGACCAAACGTTTGAGCCTCCCTACAGTGGATCAGGCTCATATCACTTGTATGGATTTGTCTGCTTCATTAGCACTGTGCATGGTACAACAGCTGTTCTTGGGGGCTGGTTGTATCTTCTCCATTGTTCTTTCTATTTGTGACTGCGCAGCTGACTGATCACTGGTGATGTCATCTCACCATTTGCGTTCCCTTGCCCAATCGTTTTCCCTAGGCATCATGAGATGTTCTTTCTAGATCAGAGTCAAATGGTCTTGTAAAGCATGTTCACTCCGATGAACATCTCAGTTCCTTCCAGAGCATCGCAGACTGGTTAACCCTTGAACTACTTGATTCAGTCATATAGTCATACCACATGGAAACAGGCCCTCTGGCCCAACTTGTCCATACCGACCAAGATGTCACGTCTAAGCGAATCCCATTTGCCCACATTTGGCCTATATTTCAATTTTATATTGTGCATTAAATGTTGTTCCTTTATCTATGCACTATGGACGGCTTGACTGTATTCATACATAGTTGACTCTTTGACTGGATGACATGCAAATAAATGCTTTTCGTTGTGTTGGGACAGGTGATGATAATAATCTAATCCAAACAGGTGATGATAATAAACTAAACTAAACTAAACTAAATTAAACATACCCCCCCACCTTTTTCCTCTCCATGTTTCTATCCAAGTATCTTTTAAATGCTGTTATAGAATTAGACGAGAGAATTAAATGTAACATCTCCAAGTTTGCGGATGACACAAAGCTGGGTGGCGGTGTGAGCTGTGATGAGGATGCTATGAGGCTGCAGGGTGACTTGGATATGTTGGGTGAGTGAGCCGAATCATGGCAGATGCAGTATAATGTGGATAAATGTGAGGTTATCCACTTTGGTGGCAAGAACAGGAAGGCAGATTATTGTCTGAATGGTGTCAGATTATAAGAAGGGGAGGTGCAATGAGACCTGGGTGTGCTTGTACTGTACATCAGTCACTGAAAGTAAGCATGCAGGTACAGCAGGCAGTGAAGAAAGCCAATGGCATGTCGGCATTCGATGCATGAGGATTTGAGTACAGGAGCAAGGAGGTCCTGCTGCAGTGTACAGGGCCCTGGTGAGACCGCACCTGGAATATTGTGTGCATTTTCGTTTTCCTAATTTGAGGAAGGACATTATTGTTATTGAGGCAGTGCAGCGTAGGTTCACCAGGTTAATTCCCGGGATGGCGGGATTGACATATGATGAAAGAATAGGTCGACTGGGCATGTATTTGCTGGAATTTAGAAGAATGAGAAGGGATCCTATAGAAACATATAAAATTCTTAAAGGATTGGACAGGGTAGATGCAGGAAAAAAGGTTCCCGATGTTGGGGAGTCCAGAACTGGGGATCTACTGGCATCCGTCCATCTGCGAGAGATGATGGTGTGGCTTGGCATTGTCCTGCTTGGAGAGGGGGATTTTTCATCTGCGGTTACATCTCACTGTGCTCAGCAAGGATGAAGAGTCCTCGCCATTTGATTTGGCTGCTGAGCCTGGTCAGGTAAATGGGAATACAAACTTGCCCAGCATCTATATCCCCCTCTCGACCTGACAGGCTGTCTCCAGATGAACGGCGTGGCTGCTACGTCTGGGGCCCACTCAGTTGCAGGAGTTGCCGGAAGGCGGACGCACGAGGGATCAGCCGACCGTCTCTAGGGACTCCAGCTCCAGTGCCTTTGGCTCTCCTGAGCCTTACCCACAAGGCAGCGGGGTGTTATTTAACCCATGGTCGGGACCTGGTTGATGGACGTCAGGACGTGTCAACACGCCGGTGGGCCTGCACGCTGCATCTCTGGGGGCCAGAGTTCCTCCGAGATCCCCGTGTAGTTTAGCCTGGGACTGAAGGTGGCCCCAGTTTCCATGTGTTGCCACGAGGAGGCGCTGCGAGAGTCTTGATGATGCAGAGGTTACATACTGGCAGGGGGAGGCTCACGCACTCAGCTCCCTTTTTCGTAAAAATGCTAGCCAGCGGCATCTAAATTTATACCAGTGTACTAGACACATGCAACACCCTGTGGCTCACGCCACCAACACCAGGGGTCATAGTTTAAGAATGGTAGGCCATTTAGGACTGAGGTGAGGAAAAACTTTTTCACCCAGAGTGATGAATTTGTGGAATTTTCTGCCACAGAAGGTAGTGGAGGCCGATTCACTGGATGTGTTCAAGAGAGAATTAGATTTAGCTCTTTGAGCTAAGGGAATCAAGGGATATGGGGAAAAAGCCAGAAAGGGGTACTGATTTTGGATGATCGGCCATGATCATATTGAATGGCGGTGCTGATTCAGGGAAGTGATGGATAGATTATTGGACCGAAGGAGCCTTTAGGGATAAGGCAGGAAGCAGGAGCCAAGGCCAATTGAATTATTAATCAACAGAGACTCAAGGAACTGTAGATGTTGAAATCTTGAGCAAAGCACAAAGCTCTGGAGGATCTCAGCGGGTCAGGCAGCATTTGGGGAGGGAATGGACAGGTGACATTTCAGACCGAAGAAGGATCCCGACTTGAAACGTCGCCTATCCCTTCTCTCCACAGATGCTGCCTGACCCGCTGAGTTACTCCAGCTCTTTGGGCTCTGCTATTAAAGGCAGAGCCTGTTCAAGAAGCAATATGACTATATTCCAAAGTTCTCTCCAATGCCGACAACTAAAATCCCGATCAACTTCCCAGACATCCTTTGTGAATGAAGGACAGGATTGGATTGGAAATGCTGCTGCACACCTTCTATGAACCCTTTTACCACATTAAAGATGTATATTTGGAAGGGCTGCGTTTATGATTCCGCTCGCTGCTATTGCCTAATGAGGAACATTTGCGGGAATTGCCAGTGAACGAAGGAGAGAAGAAATAAAACGCACAATTAGCGGCAGATACTCTTGCTTATCTATTTATACTGGGGCTACAGAGCGCCATTAGTGGCCACTTATAATCAGCAGTTTAGTGAATGATAGCTAAAAATAGGAGTAAATCACTGAGGTTTTCGTGGGTTTGCTTTTCCCTCCATGAAATAGTAGCACATTGTCATGCAGGTTTAGAATATGAGAACATTTTTACACCATGATATTCTGAAGACATTACATCCTGAAATAACGAGGCAGCTGACTACGGTTGATGGTCTCCTTCCTACACAGTTATTTTCTTTCACCGCCTACCTTCCTTCAGGTCTGATGGTGATTGTTCCTCATTACTCATAACAGGACCAATAATAGAATGTAGCTCAGTACAACACAGTCACATGGCCCTTCAGCCCGCAATTCAGCCTTCAGACGACAACAAAAACCTGTCGGCCGCTGAGAATGAAGACACAACAGCTACGTGCGGGGGGAAGCACGGAGCCCCGCAGACGGAGAGTCAAGGAGGAGGGAGCCACTGGCAGTGACGGACGCGTGGAGTGGGCCATTAGGAGAGGAGTGGGGCCATTGGCTCCCCCCCCTCCCCCCCAGGGAAACAAATGGTCGGCAGAGGAGAGGGGCGTTGGGTCAGGCTTACCTGGATCAGGGGAGCTCCAGGACCTCCAACGCATGGACTGGACTGCTTGTGTTTCCTGTTTTTATTTTATTTTTTTAAACCACACAAAAATTGTGGTGACTGTGCAGTCGTGGGTTGTGCAAAAGAATTTAACTGTGGTGTGCATAAATGACAATAAAGAATCATTGAACCGTGTCCGCTCCGAACACGGTGCCAAGTTATACTAATCTCTGCTTGCTCATGATCCGTATCTCTTCATACTCTTGCATATCAATGTGCCTATCTAGAAAGCCTCTTAAAGGCCATTATCGTACCTGCCTCTACCACCGCCTCTGGCAGCGCCTTCCAAGCACCCACTATTCTCTGCTCTAAAAACACTTGCCCTGCACATCTCCTTTAAACTTTGCCCTTCTCGCCTTAAAGTTATGCTCTCTAGTCTTCAACATTTCCACCCTGGGAAAGTATTCTGATTGTCGACCCAATCTTTGCCTCTCCTAAGGCGATGCTACTGTCAGGTCTGCCCTCAGCCTCTGACACTAGGGAAACTAATCCAACTTTGTTCAACCTCTCTTAATATCCTATAATCCAGGCAGTATAATCTGGCAAACCTCCTCTGTACCTTCTCCAAAGCCTCCACATCCTTTGTAATGGGGTGACCCGAATAACATGCTTTACGACCAATGCAGCCTAATGAAATACTTATAAAGCTGCAACATGACTTTGTGACTCTTATACTCAATGTCCCAACCAATGAGGGCAAGCAGACTATACACCTTCTTTACCACTTTATCTACTTTGTGTTGCCACTTTTTTTGGCAGTGATTGACGGACCCCAAGATTGTTCTGTATATCTATGCTGTTGAGGATCTTGCCATTAACTCTACGTTTTCCCCTTACATTCCCAAAGTACAGCTCATCACACTTGTTCGGGTTGAGCTCCATCTGTCATTTTCCAACCCATTTCAGTAACTGATCCATACCCTACTGTATATTTCCCCACTCTCCGCAAATCCACCAATTTTGGTGTCATCTGTGAACTTACTATTCAGCTGATTATAAATTTACTAATCAGGATCACAGCACCAGAAACCCAGAAGATAGACACACACTGCTGGCGTAACTCAGGGGGCAGGCAGCATCTCTGGAGAAAAGGATAGGTGGCATTTCGGGCCGAGACCCCTCTTCAGTCAGGGGAGAGGGAAACTAGAGGTATGAAAAGGTACAAAGAACAAATGAATGAAAGGTATGAAAAGAACAAATCAAAGCCAGCTATGATCAGGGAAAGGTGGAGCCCACAATGGTCAATTGTTGCATGTGGAAAAGGTAACCACGAGATACAGTGAAACTAAGCAGGATGACTCGTGAAACTAGTATGCTGCTCTCCTACGCACTCTATTCATGGGGCATTTGGAGAACAATTCCCTTGATGAAGCTCATGTCTTGTTATCAGAAGAAAGCATTTTATCAGGATGCATCACAGCATGGTTTCGGAACAGCTCCATCCAAGACCACAAGAAATGGCACAGAGTTGTGGACGTAGCCTAGACCGTCGCTCAAACCAACCTCCCTTCCATCGACTCCAGCTACACTTCACGCTCTTTCAGCAAAGCTGCAGGCATAATCAAGGACCAGTCTCACCTTGGTCGCTCACTCTTCTCTCCTCTCCCATCAGGCGAGGGGTTCAGATGTGTGAAAATGTACACCTCCAGAGTCAGGGACAGATTCTTCCCAGCTGTTATCAGGCAACAGAATGGTAATCGCATCAGCTGGAGTAGTTCTAACTTGCCACCTACCTCATTGGAGACCTTTGGGTCTTTAATCAAACCGTCTTTAATCAGAACATCTTGGACACCAATATCTTGCACTAAATATTGTACCATTTATCCTTTATCTGTGCACTGTGGACGGCTTGATTGTAATCATGTGTAGTATTTTCTTTTACTGAAGAGCTTTCAGTTGTACTGTTATTGTCACATGTGCGAAGTGCAAACACACAGTGAAACTCTTTCCTTACAAACAGTCCAGTAGAGTATTGGCATACCCAAGCACATCCCCAATAAGCAAGTGTACAGAAATAGTCCACTGATCCCACATGCAAGAGGCACCTTGTTTTGGCACCATTTTCAAAGTCCAGTCCGGGCTCTAGTTGTTTTGAGCAGTGCCCAATCCAGGCAAGCTCCAGGCTGCTGCAGGCCTCCAGCCATTTACTTCCCTTGAAGTCTGGATCGACCTGCAAATAAAAGCTTTTTACTAAACAAAACTAAATTAAACTAAACTAAAGTAATTGAGAAATGGTCATCTGGTGACCAGTTGCCATCAGCATCCATCATTGTTGACAACTTTATTTAGCACACACGTGACAATGATAAACTAAACGACAACTTTATATAGTGCACTTACTGCATCTGTAAGGTCCCAACATGCTTTATAGGATGGTAACCAAATGAGATCATCTGAGTGCCAAGCCACATAAGCCACAGAAAGAGATATTGAGACAAATGACCAATGTTTCATTACAGAGAGAGATTTTAAAGGAGAAAAGTAGGGTAATGAGGCAGAAAATTTAGGAAGCAAATTGGAGTCTTGGCAGTTGAATGCATGCCTGTCAGTTGTGGAGAGATTAAATTCATGGGCAATCTTCATGTGGACAGGATTAGAAGTAGTGTAGGAAGGGACTACAGATGCTGGTTTATACTGAAGATAGACACAAAGTGATGGAGTAACTCAGCTGGTCAGGCAGCATCTCTGGAGAATAAAGGTTGGATGACCTTTCGGGTTGGAACCCTTCAGATAGGATTAGAATGCAGTTACCTTCATTGGTGTTATATTTAATGGAATTGTTTAGATTTTACCAGACAGAAGTTGAACATTTGAAGAAATGAGATGGATGGATATTTATTGGATATTCAAGGAAGAACTGGAGGACCTTGACACTCTCTCATGAAGAGCACTGATTCTAGCACAGACATATTGGGTTAAATGTTCTGCCAGACACAGAGTGCTGGATTGCAAAGGGCAGCACAGTGGTGTAGTGGTAGAGTTGCTGCCATACAGCACCAGAAACCCAAATTTGATCCAGACTACGTGCTGTCTGTATGGAATTTGTACATTCTCCATTTGACCACATGGGGTTTCTCCGGGTGCTCTGGTTTCCTCCCACATTCCAAAACTGTACAGGTTTGTACGTTAATTGACTTCTGTGAATAGGAAATTGTTCATAGTGTGCAGGGGTAGGGCTAGTGTACAGGGTGATCACTGGTCGACACAGACTCGGTGGGCTGTCGGGCCTGTTTCCGCACTGTACCGTTAAAGTTTAAATTCTAAAGTAAAGTTTGAAGAAGGGTCCTGACCAGAAACATTGCCTATCCATTTCTCTCCATAGGATGCCTGACCCACTGTTAGTTTAGTGATGCAGTGTGGAAACAGGCCCTCTGGATTGAGTTTAGTTTATTGTACCGAGGCACAGTGAAAAGGTTTTGTTGCGTGCTAACCAGTCAGCGGGAACCAGTCGACAGGAAATAGGCTCTTTGGCCTACCAAGTCCGCACTGACCAATGATCACCTGTGCAAATTGTCTCTATCCTACACACTAGGAATAATTAACAGAGGCCAATTAACCATAAACTTGCAAGTCTTTGTGATTTGGGAGGTAAACCGGAGCTCGCAGAGAAAGCACAAGCAGTCAGGGTGAATGTACAAACTCCGTATAGATAGCACCTGAGGTCAGGATCATACCCGGGTCTCTCGTGCTGTGAGGCAACATCTCTACTGCTGCGCCACCATGCCTCACTTTGCAATCCTGCACTTTGAGTTTGGCAGAACATTTAATCCAATATGTCTGTGCTAGAATCAGTGCTCCTCCTGCGACCGTCTCAAGGTCCTCCAGTTCTTCCTAAAACATTACTCCTCAGTTTCCTACCAAATCTTTTCCCCCTCACCTCAAACCTATATCTTCAGCTTCTTGATGTCCCTACTCTTGGCAAGAGATTCTGTGCATCTACCTGATCTATTCCTCTCATGATTTTGTACACTTCTGGAAGATCACCCGTCATCCTCCTGCACTCCAAGGAAAAGTCCTCTGCCTGTAGCTCAAGTCCTGGCACCATCCTTGTAAATCTTCTCAGCACCCTGCTACATAGGTCGACATACTGACATATCAACTCTACCTTGAGCTACAGGGAGAGGACAAACCACTCGCTGAGCTTCCTTAAATAACTTTGCATAAATACTACATTTCTTATCCAATAATCTCATTAAATTATCTTGAGCTTTATAACAAAATTAGTCAAACAAGATCAGTTCATATAGCTTTTCCCCAGATGACTCCTGTTTTTTCACACAAGCTTTCATCACATCAAACCCACTGAGCAAGCCTTAACTTAGATTAATTTCCATCATCTAATCAAGCTTGTAATAATTTTGCTGTCAGACCTCCTGCAAAAACCTGGCAGATTCCAAGAAAGCACACCGACGCCTCTACTTGTTGTTCGGCATGTCCCCAACAATCCTCACCAACGTCTACACATGCCCTGCAGAGAGTATTTTATCAGGATGCATCACAGCATGGTTTGGGAACAGCTCCATCGAAGACCGCACAAAATTGCAGAGAATTGTGTTCGTAGCCCAGACCATCACGCAAACCAACCTCCCTTCCATCGACTCAATCTACACCTCACGCTGCCTCGGCAAAGCCACCAGCATAATCAAGGATGAGTCTCAACCCGGTCACTCTCACTTCTCCCCTCTCCCATCAGGTAAGAGCCACCCACATGCATTGTGACCCAGGTGGACAGATCCCAATCTCACTAAACCTGAGTGATTAGTTGAAGTATACATCTCTCCTCCATCCCATTAGGCAAGAAGTACAAAAGTGTGAAAATGCATACCTCCAGCTTAAGGAACAGTTTCTTCTGTTTTTTCTTTGGCAACTGAACAGTCCTCTCACCTACTAAAGAGCAGTCCTGGTCTCCCATCTACTTCGTACTCTGGACTATCTTGAATTGGACTTTATCGGACTTGCACTAAATGTTGTACCCATTATCTGTTATCTGTTCACTGTGGATGCTTTGATTGTATTCATGTACAGTATATTTTCTGAAGGTTGACACAAATTGCTGGAGTAACTCAACGGCTCAGGCAGCATCTCTGGAGAAAAGGCATAGGTGATGTTTCAGGTCGAGACCCTGTTTCAGACTGGATAGCACGCAACAAAAATGTTTCAGTGTACCTCAGTACATGTGCCAATAATAAACTAAACCAAACTAGCCTAAGGGTCATCAAACTTGGTTTAGCATGGTGCCACTTTATATTGGTGTCAAAAAGCAATGAATTCAGGTTTTACTCCTGAGGGTTGATCACACAGTCTAGTATAAGAAAATAACTGCAGATGCTGGTACAAATCGAAGGTATTTATTCACAAAATGCTGGAGTAACTCAGCAGGTCAGGCAGCATCTCAGGAGAGAAGGAATGGGTGACGTTTCGGGTCGAGACCCTTCTTCAGACTGACACACAGTCTAGTGATCGCTGCATTGTCGGTGCTGCTGTTTTTAAGATAAGATATTAAATTGACCTCTCAGGTGGATATGAAAGGTCCATGGTCTACATGAAAATTCTAGTAACCTTGAGGAAAGAGCTCATTCTGACTTTTAGACTTTAGACTAGAGATACAGCGTGGAAGCAGGCCCTATGGCCCACTGAGTCCACGCCACAACTTCCCCACCCAAAAGTGGGCTATAATGGATAGCATAATATTCCTTCAGTCATCTGTTGCTGCCCAGTTTTGTTCTGGCCTTCTCTATCTATCAGCCTGCAGAAGGGTTCCGAATCAGAACGTCACCTATTCTTTTTCTCCAGAGATGCTGTCTGACCCACTGAGTAACTGCAGCATTTTGTGTCTATCTTCAGTAGAAGCCAGCATCTGCGGTTCCTTCCTACACACTGATATAAGCCAAGATCATTTATGCCTGTACTTAGTTTAGTTTACTTTAGAAATACAGAGCGGAAACAGGCACTTTGGCCCACTGTGTCCGCACTGACCAGTGATCCCTGCACATTAACATCCTACTCGCACTATTTTTTATTTAAAATTTAAAATTTACAATTTTACCAACACAATTAACCTCCAAACTTGTTCATCTTTGGAGTGTGGGAGGTAAGAGGAGCTCTCAGAGAAAGCCCACGCAGGTCACAGGGAGAACGTACAAACTCCATACAGGCAGCACTCGTAGTCAGGATCGAACCGGGGTCTCTGGCGCTGTAAGGCAGCAACTCTACCGCTGTGCCACCATGCCGCTCCTTCACTACCGCTATAGCCCAGGGGAAACTGGATCTCAGCCATCTTAACCAACGCATTGGACAATGCAAACTGAGTGATCAAAGAAAAACTTGCCACGGTACATGTCACCAGGCTGGGAAACACACAGTGTTATATTGACATTCTGAAGATTGGCCAGCTCTCTCTCTCTCTGCTCTATTGTCTAGCTTGAGATAGTGGGAGCTGAGTTACAGAGCAGACCGTCATGAATTAATTATGAGTAAATATGTGAAGAATCTGTCGACAATTTTTTGAATTCGACATCATTTCTGTCAGCTGTTATATTATTTATGAACTGTGTACAATTCACTACCTCTCGTAACGAAACATTTTCAAACATGCACATGCAGTAAGTGGCTTTGTAAGACACCACAGTGCTGTGTAAATTCAACTCTATCAGTTATGCCTCTGAAAATCACACTGCTGTGTGCCACCCCTTTTCTTCTGCACAACAGGGGTTGGACTCCTGGTTCAGTGAACAGCAAGGGGTTCCCATAATATTCTTTTCGCTGTATCTTGAAAATGAATCCCAGGCAGAAATGAAAGAAATTGAGCGGCACAGTGACACAGCGGTAGAGTTGCTGCCTCAAGGTGCCTGAGACCTGAGTTCAATTCTGACTATGGATGCTGTCTGTATGGAGTTTGTCCATTCTCCCCGTGACCACGTGGGTTTTCTCCAGGTCCTCCAGTTTCCTCCCACACTCCAAAGATGTGCAGGTTCGTAGGTTAATTGGCTTTGGTAAAAAATGTAAATTTTTCCCTAGTGTGTAGTGTGTGCTAATGTAATGGGGTTCGTGGGTCTGCGCAGACTTGGTAGACCGAAGGGCATGTTTCTGTGCTGTATCTCTAAACTCTGAACTCTAATTGTTTTCTCAAAGAGTAAGCTGGGGAGGTTTCTACATTGGTCTGGCCAATAACTGTCGCTTCACTAGGACTCTTAAAATAGGTTAGTCAGGATGTTTATTTTTACCTTAGTTTAGAGATACAACGCTGAAGCAGGCTCTTCGGCCCATGGAATCCATGCCAACCAGCAATCACCCATTCACTAGTTCTATCATACACACTAATTCACAGAAGCCAATTAACCTACAAACTTGCACATCTTTGGAAGGTGGGAGAAAACAGAAGCACTATGATTCTTATAGAGTCTTACAGTGTGGAAATAGGCCTTTGGCACAATTTATCCACATCGACCAACCTGTCCCATCTACACGTCCCACCTGCCTGAGTTTGGTCCATATCCCTCTCAACCTGTCCTGTCCATGTACCTGTCTAAAAGTTTCTGAAATGTTGCATCAGTACGTGCCTCAACTACCTTCTCCGACAGCTCGTTCCATATACCCACCACTCTTTGAGTGAAAAGGTTACCCCTCAGGTTCTTATTAAATCTTCCCCTCCCTCACCTTAAACCTGGATCTTCATTCCCCTACTCTGGGCAAGACTCTACCCAATCTATTCCTCTCATGATTTTGTACACCACTATAAGAACACCCTTCATCCTCCTGAGCTCCATCTTTTAGGTTTGTGTGCATTTCACACTGTTTATATCTACCTAAGTCTTTCCTCCCAAATCCTCCCTCATGTCAATGATTGAAATTAGCTTGTTGGAAATATTCCAGTTGTTGGGGTTCCAATGTTCAGAACTTGCCAAGAAATATTCTATCTATATTTTATGTAAATATTTCACAATGTTTAGAACATTTCTGAATCTCAATTCCTTTGAATATCTTAATGCCAAATTTCTGAAGCAGAGTAGGTTATCAAATCCAGAATTTGGAACAATTAGCAGAGGATGGATATTGTCATAATGTTAAAATACCATCTGATCCTAAGCCATTTAGCTCATCGTCTGCTCCACCATTAGATCATGGCTGATCTATATTTCCCTCTCAACCTAATTTTCCTGCCTTCTCCCCAAAACCTTTGATGACCTTAAAAATTAGCAAACTATCAATCTCTACTTTAAAAATACCCATTGACGGCTTCCACAACCATCTGTGGCAATGAATTCCACAGATTCACCATTCTCTGGCTAAAAACTTCCTCCTCATCTCCATTCTAAAGGTACATCCTTTTATTGTGAGGTTGTGCCCTCTGGTCCTAGGCACTCACCACTGGAAACATCCCCTCCACATTCACTCTATCTTGGCCTTTTATTATTCGGTAGGTTTCAATGAGATCTCTCCCTCATCCTTCTAAACTCCGGCGAGTACAGTCCGGAGCCATCAAACGCTCCTCAAACGTTAACCCAATCATCCCCGCGATTATTCTCGTAAACGTCCTCTGAACCCTCTCCAATCCCAGCATGTCCATTCTCAGATAAGGGCCTCAAAGTAGCCTTTTCGTCGCTGATGGGGGCTTCATGTGCAAAATTTGTTTTTTGCTTTTCGCCACATTACAAATGTGTAGATGCACTAAAAGGACTCATTGACTACAGCAAAGTCATGGAAGTCCCGAGAAGGTGTCAGAGGTTATGGGGAGAAGGCAGGAGAATGGAGTTAGGAGGGAGAGATAGATCAGCCATGATTGAATGGCAGAGTAGACTTGATGGCCTAATTCTACTCCTAGCCCTTATGACCTCGTGACCTTATGAGAACAATGCAATAGGTGCAATGGAATTGCAGGTTCCTCCTTCCTCTCTGTAAATTCAAGGAGTGGAAATAAATGGAACCTCCAGCTGGGGTGGCACAGTTGTGCAGTGGTCGAATTGCTGTCTCACAGCGTCTGGGACCTGGGTTTGATCCTGACTACGGATGCTGTCTGTACAGAGTTTGTACGTTCTCCCTGTGACTGTGTGCGTTTTCTCCGGGTGTTCCGGTTTCCTCCCACATTCCAAAAACAACAGGTTTGTAGGTCAATTGGCCTCTGTAAAATGCCCCTCGTGTAAAGGATGCAAAACTGTGATAACATGAAACTAGTGTACGGGTGGCATCTTGGTAAGCATGGATGATTTGGGCTGAAGAGCATGTTTCTGTGCTGTATGACTCTGAGGCTTCAAAATTCTCTGCCAACACCATGGCCCGGTTCTTTGGCCAAAAGCCTGGTGAACAAGTGTGAGCCTGAGGTCAAATAACAGCAACATTACGCTGCTAAATTTTCCCTTGTGCATTCCCAACATTCCCACTCCTGACGAAAGAGCTTGTTGAAGGTCTGAAGAAGCAGTCACAATTAAAGTGCTTGGTTTTGCTTCCAAGTGCATGTGATCTCGCTCGGAGCAACATTTCAAGTGTGTCTACTGCACTCCTGAGATGCCGCCTGACCTGCTGAGTTACTCCAGCATTTTGTGTCTATCTTCGGTATAAACCAGCATCTGCAGTACTTTCCTACACAAAAGAGTTCATAACCCTTAAATAGACTCAATATGCTGGATTAACTCAGCAGGACAGGCAGCATCTCTTGAGAGAAGGAATGGGTGATGTTTCAGGGCGATACTCTTCTTCAGACTGAGAGTCAGGGGAAAGGGAGACATAGAGATATGGAAGGGTACGGTGTGAAAACGAGAGATCAAAGGGGACGAAGCACAAGAAAAATGTAGAATGGACCATTTTTAACTGAGGGGAAGGTGACAATCAGTAAAATTTAATCTGAAGGATAGTGAAACTAGACGGAGTACTAGGGTGGGAGAGGGATGGAGAGACAGGAAACGCTAGGGTTATTTGCCAAGTTCGGAGCAAAGCACCAGATGCCAAAGTCATCACAAGCTGGATAGAGTGCAGATAAGATTTACGAGGATGGTGCCAGGACTTGATGACCAGGAGGATTACAGATGATCTCATAGAAGTGCAAAAGATCGTGGGAGGAATAGAACAAGAAAATAACTGCAGATGCTGGTACAAATCGATTTATTCACAAAATGCTGGAGTAACTCAGCACGTCAGGCAGCATCTCGGGAGTGAAGGAATGGGTGACGTTTCGGGTCGAGACCCTTCTCTCCCGAGATGCTGCCTGACCTGCTGAGTTACTCCAGCATTTTGTGAATAAATCGTGGGAGGAATAGATCTGGGAGTCTCCTACCCAGAGTAGGGGAATCGAGAACAAGAATCATGAGGGGGGAAAGATTTAAAAGGGACCTGAGGGGTAACTTTTTTACACAAAATGTGGTTGGTATATGGAACAAGCTGCGGGAGGAGGTAGTTGAGGCAGTTTAAGAAACATTTAGACAGGTGCATGGATAGATTAGGCAGGTGGGACTAGTGGAGATGGGACATGTTGGTCGGTGTGGGCAAGTTGGGCTGAAGGGCCCATTTCCATGCTGTATTACTCTATGACTCAAAACCATCAGCGTCATTTGAAATGTTCCTTCAGCATCTCTGGAGTGCAGTAGACACTCATGAAATTTTGCTCCGAGCGAGATCACATGCGCTTGGAAGCAAAACCAAGCACTTTAATTGTGACTGCCTCACTTCAACTCTCAGCAAATGGCTTTTTTTCCCTCTCTCTTTTCGATTACGGCACCATGAAACATTTTCCTCCCTCTTTTAAAGGGGTTCTGTAAATCTAATAGCCGGAATGCATATGAAACATAGCCAGCTGCGGAATCGGCATTGTTCCAGATATCACAACCTCTCCACTTACACGTGTAAATTGATTGAGAGGTGCCCTGATACAAAGGTTTTAGCATGGCGTCTTGTACAATCACCCCCTGCATATCATCCCAGCTTAATTGCCTGCTGCAGAGAGGTGAATAGCTGTTCTGGCTCCGAGCTTCGTTCTACATTAGATTGTTTACTGTTTTGCATGAGTAAATGAATCTTCATGTTATAATGAATTGCACTTTGTTTAAAATAAATTATGGCGATACATATTAGCTACCTGTCACAGGGATGCATTTTGCACCGTTAGCAAGGCTATTCGTCTTGCAGTTTGTTTATATTTTTACGGGCAGCACTCGGGCTGCAGTGGTCGAGCTGCTGCCTTACAGTGCCAGAGACCCAGGTTTGATCCTGACTACAGGTGCTGTCTATACGGAGTTTGTACATTCTCCCCGAAACCTGCATGGGTTTTTCCGGTTGCTCCAGTTTCCTCCCTCACCCTAAAACACCTACAGGTTTGTAGATTAATTGGCTTCTGTAAATTGTCTCTAGTGTGGAGAATAGTGAGTGTATGGGGATCGATGGTCAGCGTGTACTCAGTGAGCCGAAGGGCCTGTTTCTGTGCTGTATCTCTGATTTAAACTAAACTAAAATTATGATGGTGCATACAGTATTACTGGCCTGTCCCAGGGATGTATTTTGCACCGTTGGCAATGCGATTCATCTTGCAGTTTGTTTATAATGTATTGAGCGATCTCCATGGAATTTTTCCAGACTGCACAGAGAATGAAAACAATTGAGAGGTGGATTTTGACAGAAGCCCCTTTTTAAAAAAGTCAAAATTTGAAAGCAATTTTTAATGCTTGTGAAATCCATAAATATATAACAGAGTATGGGATAGGAGTGAGGCTGTTCAGCCTTTAGACTTTAGAGATACAGCGAGGAAACGGGCCCTTCGGCCCACTGAATCCGTGCTGTCCAGCGATCACCCTGTACACTAGCACTATCCCACACACTAGGGACAATTTACAGTTTTGACCGATGCAATTAACCTACAAAACTGTGCATCTTTGGAGTGTGGGAGGAAACCGGAAACAAGCCCACGCGGTCACAGGGAGAACGTGCAAACTCTGCACAGACAGCACCCGCAGTCTGGATCGAACTCAGGACTCCGGCGTTGTAAGGCAGCAACTCTACCGCTGCGCCACTGTGCTGCCCCATCTAACCAACCCCATCCAGCCCTTCTTACCTGCACGGCTATTCTATGCAATCATGGCTGTTCTCAATAATCTGAGAGGAATGTGTTGTTGGAATAGTGTTCCTTCCAAAGTGTCGCATGGACAAAGCTTCTACTTGTTTCTTGACACTAATTGTATCTATTACACTTCCATGCAAAGGCACACACTGTGAATAGGACAAGTTGGTGGATAGGAAAGGTTTAGAGGGATATGGTTCCAAACGCAGGCAGGTAGAACTAGCGTGGATGGAGCATTTAGGTCGGCATGGGCAAGTTGGGCTGACGGGCATGTTTCCGTGCTGTATGACTCTATGTGAGTAGGAAGACATGAGGATTGGGCCACAGTAGGTAATGGATTGGAAGAGGATAAAGGAAAACATAGTTCCCTCCCCCCACAAACTGGGACACTAATGTGAATATGAGAATCACCTCCCTCTGAACATACAGAACATAAAGTATTGAGTATAGAAATTGGGAGGTTATGTTACAGCTATACAAGACTAGACGGGTGTGCACCCATTGGGTGCAAATCCCTGCTGTGGGCAGTCCTGCGGACACGGCTGAGAGAGGGGGGGTTGATTATGGGGGTTGAGAATGGATGGAGTGGGTGAGGGGGGGAGGGGGGAAGTGAGGAGGGGAGTTGAGGGGGGATGGAGTGTGTGCATGGGGGGAGGGGAGGGATAAGGGGGGTGAATGGTGGGATGGAGTGGTGCGTGGGGGGGAGGGGAGGGATAAGGGGGGTGAATGGGGGGATTAAGTGGTTGAGTAAGGGGGGAGGGTAGGAGGGGGAAATAAGGGAGGTTTGGGGGGATGGAGTGGGAGAGGGGAGAGGGAGGGGGGAGGAGAGGGTGCTGGACCAATGCAGGAGAGGTTTTGGACCAGAACCGTTGGCGGGAAAGCTCTCCTTCAGGCCCAGCAACCCTACCGATCCGTGGACCCATTGCCGGGTGGGGAGTGTCCCCCAGGCGCTGCCGGGCCTAGCAATCCTACCGATCCATGCACTCGTTGGCAGGCGGGAGCATCCCCCGGGGCTGTGGGCAGGAGCTGGTGGCGGGCGGGGAGTGTCCCGCAGGACCAGCAACCCTACCAATCTGTGGACCCATTGGCGGCGAAAGCCACTTACCTGTGCCCCATGCATGCAGAGCTGATGGCGGCGAGCGGCAAAAAATGGTGCCGACGGCCATCTTGTTGGACCCTCTGCCGCCGTCTTTGGGGCCGAACTGCACCACGAGAGAAAGGTCAGGCGCGAGGTATGCCGGGACGGGCACTGGTCCTCCCGTTGGTCCTCCCACTGGTCCTCCCAGAGGAGTGCATTTGTACCTCATTGGCCGTTAGTCCCTGGGCCCCCCCACCCTCATTGGCCGTCACTCGGGCGGGTCCCATTGAGACGTCACATGCAAACATGGCAAACAATCGGTTTACTTAGGTAATTTGTAAAATATCTCTCTAACCTGAAAAATATGAGAGCAATTTAAATGAAACTTGGATGAATGTGTTCCCAGGATATAGAATGTTGTGTTCAGGTTTGGTCACCATTTTATAGGAGAGAGGTTGTCAAGCTAGAAAGAGTGCAGAGAAGATTTACCGGGATGTTGCCAGGACTCGAGGGTCTGCGCATAAGGTTGATGTTGAGTAGGCTAGAACTTTATTCCTTGGTGCACAGGTGGATGAGGGGTGATCTTATTGAGATGTGTAAGATCATGATAGGAATAGATAGGGTAAATACACAGTCTTTTACCCATTGTTGGGGAATTGCGAACCAGAGGACAAAGGTTTAAGGTGAGGGGGAAAAGATTTAATAGGAACCTGAGAGGTAACTTTTTACACAAATGGCGAGGGTGTATGGAACAAGCTGCCGGAGGGAACAGTTGAGGCAGGTACTATTACAACGTTAAAGAAGCATTCGGACAGGTACATGGATAGGACAGGTTTAGAGGGATATGGGCCAAACACAGGTTGTTGGGACTGCTGTTGATGGGACATGTTAGTCGGAGTGGGCATAATGGGCTGAAGGGCCTGTTTCCACACTGTATGACTCTATGACTATATAGCAGGTACAGCACACGAACAGGCCTTTCAGCCCACAATGTCTATGTCAAACAGGACAAAAAGTTAAAGTAATCTTCTCTGCCTGTATGTGATCCATGTCTCTCCATTCCCTGCATATCCATGTGCCTATCCAAAAGCATGTTAGATTCTCCTATTTATCTGCCTCCACTACCACACCAGGTTATGCATTCCAGGACCTTCTCTGTAAAAACTTTGCCCCACACATTTCCTTTAAACATTGCCCCTCTCACCTTCAAGTAAAGTGGCACAGTAGAGTTGCTGCCTTGCAGCTCCAGACAACCGGGTTCGATCCTGTCTGTGGCTGCTGTCTGCACGGAGCTTGTACAGTGTGGGTTTTCTCCGGGTGCTCCAGTTTCTTCCCACACTCCAAAGATGTGCAGATTTACAGGAAAATAATGGCAGATGCTGGTACAAATCAAAGGTATCACAAAATGCTGGAGTAACTCAGCGGGTCAAGCAGCATCTAGGAGAGAGGGAATGGGTGACGTTTCGGGTCGAGACCCTTCTTCAGACTGATGTGTGTGAAGAAGGGTCTGAAGAAGGGTCTCAACCCGAAACGTCACCCATTCCCTCTCTCCTAGATGCTGCCTGACCTGCTGAGTTACTTCAGCATTTTGTGCAGATTTTAGGTTTATTGGCTCTGCTAAAATTGCAGATTGTCCCCAGTGTGTAGGATCATGTTGGTGAATGGGGTAATTGCTGGTCGGTGTGGACTCAGTGGGCCGAAGGGCATGTTTCCATGCTGCATGTCTAAAGTCTTAAAGCTATGCCCTCTTGTCTTTGATATTTCCGCCCTGGAAAAGTATTCTGACTGTTAACCCTATCTATGCCTTCCAATGTGTAATTCATTGTGAACAGTTTGTAGTGTGCCATCAAGCACAACGATTCACCTTTACCTGCAACAAATGCACAGAGATATCTGTCAGGAAAACAATGGGCAAGGTCGGGGTATGTTGTAATTAGATTTATTTGTACTTTGAGTACACGATTCTCCTTCACTTCGCTCAGTCCGCCTTAACCAACCTGATCTCCCAGTGGCTGAGCACTTCAACTCCCCCTCCCACTCCCAGTCTGTCCTTTCTGTCATGGGCCTCCTCCAGTGCCATAGTGAGGCCCACCGGAAATTGGAGGAACAGCACCTCATATTTCGCCTGGGCAGCTTGCAGCCCACCGGTATGAACATTGACTTCTCCAACTTTAGATTGTCCCTCTCTTCCCCTCCCCCTTCCCAGTTCTCCCTCTATCTTCCTGTCTCCACCTATATCCTTCCTTTGTCCCGCCCCCCTGACATCAGTCTGAAGAAGGGTCTCGACCCGAAACGTCACCCATTCCTTCTCTCCTGAGATGCCGCCTAACCTGCTGAGTTACTCCAGCATTTAGTGAATAAATACCTTCGATTTGTACCAGCATCTGCAGCTATTTTCTTTCACTAATCCTCAGTGATAATGTTAGAAGTAAGTTTGAAAGCTGCCCAATAAAATGAACTGAAGGATTCTCAGTCTTTGCTTTTGGAACCATTGGATTTTCAGTTAATTGAGTGCTCTGTGGTGAGGTAAAACTGATAAGACATCCATGGGAGGGTTTTAAAGGCAGATAACAATATGCATGTGATAGCTTGTAAAGAAAAAAAATGTATTGACTAGATTGATCTAGTGCTATTCATTATCTTTTAATCTATAGTATTTCCCAAGCACAGTGAGGCAGCAACTGGAGTAACTGTTATAGACCTGTTATAGTGCCTTTGAATGTGTAGCAGGTGAGCCGCCAGCCCGCTCACCAGCACCGCTATTGTCTTGCGTCTGCCATCTTGCAGTACCGCTTCATGAATACTTGTGCTCGGTCCTCCAAAGCCTGCATGATCTCCTGGTTGCTAACCACCTAAACTCCCTTTCCCATTCCCATATTGACCTTTCTGTCCTGGGCCTTCTCCATTGCCAGAGTGAGGCCAAGTGCAAATTGGAGGATCAGCACCTAAAATTCCACTTGGGTAGCTGTCCAGGGTGGTGTGGATACTAGCTGTTTATTTGAGGCAGTGCCTCCTAGAAATGTCTTTGATCGAGGGGAAGTCAGTACCAGTGATGGACCGGGCAGTGTACACCACCCTTTGTTATCTCCTTCATTTCTGGGTGTTTGAGTTAGAGTCACAGAGTCATGTAGTCATAGAGTAATATGGGAACAGACCCTTTGGCTCAACATGCCCATGCTGACCAAGATGCTCCATCTAGATTAGTCCCATCTGCATGCATTTGGCCCATAACACTCTAAACCTTTCCTATCCAAGTACCTGCCCAAGTGTCTTTTAAATGCTGTCATTGTACATGCCTCAACTACCTCCTCTGGCATCTCGTTCCATGCACCCATCACCCTCTGTGTGAAAAAGTTTCCCTTCAGGTTCCTATTAATTCTTCTCCTCTCAACTTAAACCTATGTCCTCTGGTTCTTGATTCCCCTACCCTGTGTAAAATACTCCGTGTGTCTCCCTATATATTCCCTTCATGACCTTTCCACCTCTGTAAGATCATCCCTCACCATCCCATGCTCCAAGGAATAAAGTCCTCGCCTGCCCAACCTCTCCCGGTAGCTCAAGCCCTCAAGTCCTGGCAGCATCTCGTAAATAGTTGGGTGAACAGGTTTAGGAAAATAATTGCAGATGCTGGTGCAAATCGAAGGTATCACAAAATGCTGGAGAATCTCAGCAGGTCAGGCAGCATCTCAGGAGAGAAAGAATGGGTGATGTCTGAAGAAGGGTCTCGACCCGAAACGTCACCCATTCCTTCTCTCCTGAGATGCTGCCTGACCTGCCGAGTTACTCCAGCATTTTGTGATACCTTTGGGTGAACAGGTTTCCTCTTGTTGAATGGACCATATGGATTTCTAAGTGCAATGGTGTTGCCATTACCATTGTGGCTAACTAGCTCGTATTTTCAGGATTTATTTAAATAACTTAATTAAAATTCTTTAGCTGTCACGATGGGATTTGAACTGTCTCGACATCATTAGTTCAGGTCTGTGGATTACGTGTCCAGCAATGTCACCACGAGGCAAGCTGGATTACATTTTGTTAATGAGCATTTTAAAATCCCAGACTTTCTTCCCCTGTGTTGTTTTTTTTATTTTGCCGCAGTGTACAACCAATTTCACCCTCAGTTTCCCACAGTACAGCGAAATGATGGTGAACAAGAGATCATTAACCTAAAGGAAAGATACAGTATTGCGTTCTTGCAAACAACAAATCGTGAACTGACAAGCAGCAGCTCTGGGGGAAATGTAATGGCAGGCAGAGTTCAGCACAGAGTCTGCAATAAATACCATGATTGTGCAATGCACATTTGGTATCCTTAGTTATTTATGCCCTTACATGAAGGTTTAGTAATTTTTTGTTTAGTTTAGACATACAGCATAGAAACAGGTCCTTCAGCATACCGAGTCCATGCCAATCATTGATTACCCCGTACACTAGCACTATCACACACACTGGGAACAATTTACCAAAGCCAATTAACGTACAAACCTGCATGTATTTGGAGTATGAACCGAAACTGGAGCACCCGGAGATAACCCACGCTGTCACGGGGAGAATGTACAAACTCTGTACAGACAGCACCTGTAGCTAGGATCGAACCTGGATTTCTTGCGCTGTAAGGCAGCAACTCTACCACTGTGCCATTGTGCTATAGCTTATACTTTAACGACTATCATTTGGTCCATTTCTCTGCTGCATAATCCATATACTGTAATTGCTCTTAGTAAAACAAAACTGTGCATATAATAACACATTCTTGGGCTTAATAATTTAGTTTAGTTTAGAGATACAATGCGGAAGCAGGCCCTTCGGTCAACCATGCCAACCAGCGACCTCCGCACATTAATACTATACTAGACACATTAGGGACAATTTACAATTTCACCAAGCCAATTAACTTACAAACCTGTATGTCTTTAGACTATGGGAGGAAACCGGAGCCCCCCAGGGAAAATCCATGCAGGCCATGGGGAGAACATACAAACGCTGTACAGGGAAGCACCTGTAGTCAGGATCGAACCCGTGTCTCTGGCGCTGTGAGGCAGCAACGCTACCACTGCACCACTATTCCACCCACTTATAAAAAGCACATAAGAGAGGCCATCATCAAATCCTGGTCAGGTTTGCTGCTAAGCAACAGGGGTTAAAGGTTAACTCTCTGAATTCACTATTTCCAACAAATTAATAATCACTTTCTTAATGTTATTTACACAGTTCCTGATCCTAAAATTCACTGACATTTAGAAGCTCATTTTATTCAAATTTCTTCCTCAAATCGTTGAGTTTCATATGTGTTGCTCTTTGAGCAGGCCTGATTAACATAAGGAGCCCGAGGATGATAAGAACAGCCCTTGTTTCAAATTTAAAAAAAGTTTCCCAACCCACAATATATTCATGGAGGTGAACTTTCATGTGTGTTTTGTGGGTTTTCAATCACTGCAGTGAAAAAAATACTCTCTAGTTTCTATTCTACCTTTTTTCCTGGCAGCTTCCTGACACAGCCAAGTTGTCACAATAACCCACGCCAGCCAGCGTAATTAGAACTGTCAATAATAAATGCCTCTTCTTGTCTTTTAACATCAGACACACTGTTCAATATTCATTACATCAAGGACAGAGCAATTTTGCAAAACATTTTCTTCTTGATGTTAGCAAGTCAGATGATGAGTGTTTGAGTATATTTTTTCTTCTCTGTCCCACAATAGCATAATTTGCATTCTGCAAAGTACATTTTTATACATTTAAGTGTTCCGTCTGATGGTTCTCGATGTGTCTTAATGAACCATTTAAGATATTGATCATGTCATCCACCACATAGCTTTTTTTTTTGTCATTTACCAACATTATACTAGTTTATAGGCAGTCCTATCAACTAGTGGTATATTGTAGGAAAATATTTCCACAAGACATGAATGTAAATGAACTACCTTCACTTTCTCTCATTAATTCCCCTTTAGTCTTCCTTATGACTGAAATCGTATCCAATCTGACAAGCTCAAGAGTTAAGAGTGTTTTATTGTCATATGTCCCAGATACAACAATGAAATTCTAACTTGCAGCAGCACAACAGAATATGTAAACATAGTACTCTGTAAACAATATGATAAACGAGAAAAAAAGTTCAATATATATATACTGAACCTTTTTTCTCGTTTATTTTAAACATAGAAAATATACACACATACACACACACAAACACACACACATAAAACCAAACAAACAATAATTGTGCAAATAATAATACAATTATTGTAAACAATGCTCCTCAGGAGTTTGGAGTAAATGCATTGAAGTCATAGAAACACGAAGGCATACAGCACAACAGAACCAGCATCTGCAGTTCCTTCTTACACATTCGGCCCAACTTGTCTGTGTCGAACAAGATGCTCCATCTAATCAACTTGCATTTCCCAGTGTTTGGTCCATATCCCTCTGAACCTTTCCTATCCCTGTTCCTGTCCAAGTGTCTTTTAAAAGCTGTTATTAGTACCTGCTTCAACTACCTCCTCTGGCAGCTCGTTCCATATACCTATCACACTGGGTAAAAATGTGGTCCCTCAGGTTCCCATTAAATCTTATCCACGTCACCTTAAACCTATATCCTCCGGTTTCTCATTCCCCTACCCTGGATGATAGACTTTGTGCATTCACCCTATCTATTCCCCTCAGAATTCTATACATCTTTACAACATCATCCTTCAGCCTGCATTCCAATAAATGATGTCCAAGCCTGCCCAACCTCTCCCTATTTCTTAGATCCTGGTAGAAATTTGGTTTACTTTAGTTTAGAGCAACAGCGCAAAAACAGGCCCATTGGCCCACCGAGTCAGCACCAACCAGCGACCCCTCACTACACCAGTATTATCCTACACATTAGTTCGATCTGACACACTAGGGACAAATTACAGGTCAATTAACCTACCAACCTGTATGTCTTTGGACTGTAGAGGAAATTGGAGCACCCTGTGAAAACCCATGCCGTCATAGGGAGAATGTACAAACTCTGTACAGACAGCACCTGTAGTCAGGATTGAACCTGGGTCCTGGCACTGTAAGATAGCAACACTACTGCAGCACAAGTGTGTCACCCCTCCCACATCCCAAAGATGTGTGGGTTTGCAGGTTAATTGACCTGGGAAATTGTCCCCTCGTGTGTATGGAGTGGATAGGAAAGTAGGATAACATAAAACTAGTGTGAACAGATGATCAATGGTTAGCATTGACTATTGAACCAAAGAGCCTGTTTCCACCCTCTAAACTAAAGATACTGTTCCTTAATCTGGTGGAACATACTTTTAAGCTTTTGTATTTTATTCCTCACCGGAGAGGGGAGAAGAAGGAATGACCTGGGGTGTAAATGGTTCTTGAAATAGGTAGAAGGAAAGGGATTGATTGGAACTGTCATGAATTCAATGGGCCAAATGACTTCCTTTGATGTCATGTGGAAATATGAGTAAATATAAACTGAATTCATTTTCTGCCTCGGTGAAGAAAGAAGAACACAGTTTATTCATTGAGTAAGAATTATTGCAGTTATAAAGTAAGGATAAGCAGGTCTCGTCTTGTAGCATATGGCTCACGCTCAATGCAGGATTAGATAACAAGGTTTTAAGCGGCTTAAACTGCCTCGTTCAGTGAGAGTGGCATAAATATTAGTTATCAGTGGGAAAAGGTAATCTTTTGGCTCCTTTCAAGAATTAATTTGGTGGAGGTTTTCACTTTTAAATTGAATCATCAAAGTATAGGATGTTGGGGATTATAGTGCACTTGATTAATAATTAGATTATATAATCTTAATAGATTTATCTCTCCATAGGACCATAAGACATAAGATCAGAATTAGGCCATTTGGCCCATCAAGTCTGCTCCACCATTTGATCATGGCTGATCTATTTTACCCTCTCAACCCCATTCTCCTGCTTTCCCCAATAAAATGTTCACATTTACTAATCAAGAATCTCTCAATCTAGAGTCTGTTAAAATCAGTGTCAGTAAGGAGAACTAAATCATGAAATGATGCACAGATCATAGTGTCATACGGTAGCACCATCTATCTTGCTTTGATTTTCCTTCATGTGGCATCAGTTGCTGTTGATTGTGGTTAGAGTGGAGTGGTCTACCATCTCCCCTACTTCCTCTGAAGACTAAGGACGTTCATTATGTCTCCAAAGACTCTTACCAGCTTCTGCATATGTACCATAGAAAGTGTACTATTGGGTTGCATCAGTTTAGTTTGGGAACAGTTCTACCCAAGGTCGCAAGAATCTGCAGAGTTGCAGATGTCGCCCGGTCCATCACACACACCTGACTGCCCACCATTGACCTCCACTACGTTTCACGCTACCTTGGGAAAGCAGCCAACATAATCAAGGATTTTTTTAAATTCCAGCTATTCCCTCTTCTCCCTTCTCCCATTGGACAGGAGAAACACAAGTCTAAAAGCATATACTATCAGCCCTAGGAACAGCTCCTACCCTGTCATTATCAGACTTCAGAATGATCCTCCCATAAACTGGGTTGTATGCCCAATCTTCCAACCTTACTTCTTGTGGATATTGGGATTATTTTCTGGAATAGGAATGCGACAATGCTGTGACCTATCTTCTGTACTCTGGTATCTTTTTCTTTGCACTGCCTGTTGTATAAGTGAATGGCTTAATTGTTCTTGAGTACAGTATGGTCTGATTTAATTGAATAGCATGCAAACAAAATATTTTTCACTGTACCTCCATACACGTGGCAGTAATAAACCAATGGCAATATTCTGCGAGGTGACCCTCTCCAAATCAGTTAAGGGTCATAGAGTCATACAGCGTGGAAACGAACCCTTTCGCCCAACCTGCCCGCACCGACCAACATGTCCCATCTACACTAGTCCCACTTGCCTGCGTTTGGCCCACATGTCTCTAAACCTGTATTATCCACGCACCTGTCTAATTGCTTCTTAAACATTGCGATAGTCCCAGCCTCAATTACCTCCTCCAGCAGCTCGTTCCATACACCCACCACCCTTTGTGTCAAAAAGTTACCCCTCAGATTCCTATTAAATCTTTTCCCCTTCACCTTGAACCCGTGTCCTCTGGTCATCGGTTCACCTACTGTGGGCAAGAGACGGTACATGGTGAAGAAGGGTCTCGACCCGAAACATCACCCATTCCTTCTCTCCCGAGATGCTGCCTGATCTGCTGAGTTACTCCAGCATTTTGTGAATAAATACCTTCGACTTGGTGCATCTACCTGATCTATTTCTCTCATCATTTTATACACCTCTATAAGAACACCCTTTGCGTTTATTTGTTTTTTTTTGGAATGTCGGCCAGCAGCCACTGTCCATCCTCAGCAGCCTTTGAGAAGATGGTGGTGAACTACCTTCTTCAACAGCTGCAGTGCTTTTGGTCGAGGCAGCATCTCTGGAGAACATGGGTAAGTGGAGTTTCAGGTCAAGATCCTTCTTCAGACATTGTGGTGGGATAGGAAGAAAGCTAGAAGAGAGGAGGGGCAGGACAAAGCCAGGCGAGAGATAGTGGATACTGGTGAGAGGGATTTTTGAGAGGTAAATTTTTGGACAAAGGCCAGAGATGAAGAATCCAAAGGTGTGAGACAAGGATGGAAGAGATGTGAAATGTGAAGCCAGAGGAAGCAATGCATATGGAAGGGGGGGAGGGATGTTTGTTGAGAAATGGGTGTGAGTCCATGTGGAGCACAGGGAAGAGGGAGGCAAACTTACTGTGTAATGAAAGGCCTGGATAGAGTGGATATGGAGAGGATGTTTCCACTAGTGGAAGAATCTGGGAGCAGAGGGCAGAGCTTCAAAATAAACTGACATACCTTTAGAAAAGAGATGAGGAGGAATATCTTTAGCCAGAGGGTGGTGAATCTGTGAAATTCTTTGCCATAGACAGCTTTGGAGGCCGTCAATGGGTATTTTTAAAGTGGAGATTAACAACTTCTTGATTTGTAAGGTTGTCAAAGGTTATGGGGAGAAGGCAGGGGAATGGAGTTGAGAGGGAAAGATAGATCAGCCATGATTGAATGGCGGAGTAGACTTGATGGGCTGTATTCTGCCCTGATGACATGACTTTTTATGAAAAGTGGGGGAGAGCCTCACTCTGGCATGACCTTGTATCTTGCAGAACCCTGGAAATGTTTGATTGCCGGCAAAGGCCGGGAGAATCATACAGGCCCACCACCGGTTTTCGGGCACCCTTCCCTTGCCAGATATCCGTTTTGCCAAAACAACAGAAGTCACAAAACAATAATTCAACAGGATACCTCTGACCCACTAATTATAATCGTCCTGTGTCTCTGAAGCACCATGGACTGTTAGAAACTTAAATAAATAATTAACGATTAACAAAGAGTTAAACAATTAGCGCTTTCAGGACAGGCACATGTCCCGAAGAGCATGCGTCATGAACTGTGCTCTCGTAATTTTGTCCGGATTAAAGAAAGTGCCAGATCAGCAGTTTAGACTTTACTTTTAGACTTTAGATGTACAATGCGGAAACAGGCCCATCGGTCCACCGAGTCAATGCTGACAAGCGATCACCCCCTACACTAGCAATATCCTACACACTGGAATTTTTACCGAAGCCTTTTAACCTACAAACCTGTACGTCTTTGGAGTGTGGGAGGAATCTGGAGCACACGGAGAAAAAAAGGGGAGAACGTCCAAACGTACAAACTCCATAAAGACAGGACCGGCCGTGCTGGATCAAACCCAACTCTCTGTCACTGTAAGGCAACAACTCTACCACTGTTCTGCCCAGTTGCTGGAAAATCGGCGGAGGTCCTATATCATATCATATCATATCATATATATACAGCCGGAAACAGGCCTTTTCGGCCCTCCAAGTCCGTGCCGCCCAACGAACCCCGCACATTAACACCATCCTACACCCACTAGGGACAATTTTTTTTAAACATTTTACCCAGCCAATTAACCTACATACCTGTACGTCTTTGGAGTGTGGGAGGAAACCGAAGATCTCGGAGAAAACCCACGCAGGTCACGGGGAGAACGTACAAACTCCTTACAGTGCAGCACCCGTAGTCAGGATCGAACCTGAGTCTCCGGCGCTGCATTCGCTGTAAAGCAGCAACTCTACCGCTGCGCTACCGTGCCGCAAGAAAGACTTACTGCGTGTTTACAGCTCTCTCGGGTACAAAAGCATTGCTCATTGATGTTGAGCAGCACCAGAAGGCGAGGCTTTCATGGAAAGTTCAGCAAATTGCAGCACCAACCAAAAAAAATGCAACAGTTGACTTTTAATTACATGGAGACATTCCTCACCCTCTCTGCAAACGATGACACAACCACAACCTGATTTTATTCATTTCCCATAACAACTGGAGTTCAAACCCATTTCCTTTGGCATATTCAAAAGCCAATTAATTAAGGAATCCTTTTGAACTGGAGCATTGTATGTGTGTAGGCCAATTCCACCATGTGTCTGGCAGCTGGCTTCTCAGTCTTAAAATCTTTGCAATTGCATGATCTTCGTTTGTGATCAGAACTGGGTTTGAGTGCACTTCAGAGTCACCCTTATCATTCATCCATTCCACTGGCTGATGTCCAGTATTAAAATGTAAGCCTTGTGAAACATCCCCGGCAGAATTGATTGCCATTGTGATAGACTGAAGGTTCACCATTAATCAATTAGAACTTTGAGCAGCCCTGAAAAAGCATGAGGCATATTTTCAGAAGGAGCGGCGAATCTCAAAGGTTTATACAGTGGATTTTAAAGGGGGGGGGGGGGGTTGAAACCGGCTTGATGAATTTGATTCTTCTTGTCCATAATTGCAGCATGGCTGGTGTTGACTACATGCAGTGCCAAGATAATTAGTGTAATAATTGGATGATGATGGAATCCTCCTCTCATTATTTTTCCTCATAATGCACATAATCTCCCCAGGTAGGGTATCACAACATCCTGATGGATCTCTTCACCTGTAACTGTGATTTTTGTTCTATAATGATAAATGGAATCAGACAGCGATGTGGAAGTGTGTTAAACATAAACCCCCCAAGGAAGGTGGCCAATCTGTTCCTGATTCCATCAGGTTACGAGAAACAAAAAGACTTGTCAACCTTGGTGTTGTGTTGAAGTAACCTATTGACTTTTGCATTAAGTTACAATTATATGCAATGTCCAGATATAATTAATTCTGCCCACTGAAGTAAAATGTTCCTTGTGCACTCATTATTATTCAACGAATGTTCTTGACTACGATTTGAAATTTAATTTGAGTGTACCTATCAATGAACTTAACTCCCGTAAAAGTCTGCTGAAAAATGTCCCCATATTTTATCACCTAAAGCAACATTGCATTGTGCTGCGCATATAAATTAGCAAAGTCAGCATGAACAGATCTAATTATCACTTCACCAAAGTCTGGCTGAATGCATATTTAAAGTTCTCAAAATACTTGATGGCTATTATTTCCCCAGAGGTACTGCATACATGCAGGAAGGAACTGCAGATGCTGGTTTATACCGAAGATTGTCACAAAATGCTGCAGTAACTCAGCGGGTCAGGCAAATCTCTGGAGGAAATATATTTTTCTCCAGAGATGCTGCCAAAACCACTGAGTTACTCCAGCATTTTGTGTCGATCTTCGGTACTGCATACTTTCAGTTTAGCTAGAAAAAACATGTAAATTACTGGAGTACCTCAGCCGGTCAGGCAGCATCTCTGGAGAAAATGAAAAACGTGGGACGCACAGTGGCGAAGTGGTAGAGCGGTGAGAGGGGAAAAGTCTAATGGAAATGTGTGGGGGCAAATGTTTTACAGAGAGAGTGGTGGGAGCTTGGAATGCACTGGGTGGTGATAGAGGCAGATACGATTGAGATGTTTATGAGGCTATTGATTAGGCACATTGATGTGCAGGGAATAGAGGGATATGGATCATGTGCAGGCAGATTGGCTTGGCATCATGTTCGGCAGAAACATTGTGGGCCGAAGGGCCCGTTCCTGTGTGGTGTTATGTATTATGTTCTATGTTCCATGTTCCGTGTTCTATGAAGAACATGCAAGAGATGATCATCACCAACAACATTGCCACCAAATTTAAGACCATCAGGAACTCAACGGGTCAGGCAGCATCTGTGGAGAGAAATTGACATAAACAAAGTTTCAGGTCGGGACCCTTCTAAAGACTGAAATACTGTATCAATACACCATCTAGAAATGCCGCATCAATACGCCATCTCCTCGATAATATCTCATTATGACTTCATTTAGGCTGTCAATGTAAATGGTTCTATCTTCTTGGATATCAGCTCTTTATTTTCAGGTCATTTTCCTTTTAAAGAAAGTGTGTAGGTGTTAATTCAGCAGAACTGTTCAAAGCATGAGTCACTTGTGCACTGAAATATAGCATTTGGTTTTGGTGTTATCGCTAAATAAGACTTTATTTTCTGTAGAAGCTCAGAGGGTACCAGGCTTACAGACCTCACATTTCACTTGAGCAGCTTCAGGAATTACATGCTCGCTTTTTCTTTGATCAATGCCATGCAATTTTCTTGGTTTTAGTTGCATACTAACCACAGCACTTCCGACAATGCAGCAATCCAGCAAAACCACATAGGAATGATGGTGCAAAAAGACAAAGAACGGCATGTCAGGCAGTATCCGGGGCGAGGATGGACAGACAGTGTATCGAGTCAGGAGCCTTCTTCAGACTAAAGAAGGGTTCCAAATCTGAAGAAGTGTGGCACAATGGCGCAGCGGTAGAGCTGCTGCCTCTCAGCGCCAGAGATCCAGGTTCGATCCTGACTACGTGCTGTTTGTACGGAGTTTATATGTTCTCCCTGTGACCGCGTGGGTTTTCTCTGGATGCTCCAATTTCCTCCCATATTCCAAAGACGTGCAATTTTCTTAGAGCCACCGGGCAGGGGAGAACATTTAATCAGCGGTATTGCCAAAAAGCCTCCAATCTCATCTAATGTCTGTAGGTTAATTGGCTTCTGTAAATTGTCCCTGGTATGTAGGAAAGAACGTATACAAGTGATTGCTGGTCAGAAGGGACTCCATGGGCTAAAGGGTCTGTTTCCACAATGTATCACTAAACTAAACCTCTCTCCCCTTTCCCTCCCTCCCTCCCTCCCTCCCTCCCTCCCTCCCTCCCTCCCTCCCTCCCTCCCTCCCTCCCTCCCTCCCTCCCTCCCTCCCTCCCTCCCTCCCTCCCTCCCTCCCTCCCTCCCTCCCTCCCTCCCTCCCTCCCTCCCTCCCTCCCTCCCTCCCTCCCTCCCTCCCTCCCTCCCTCCCTCCCTCCCTCCCTCCCTCCCTCCCTCCCTCCCTCCCTCCCTCCCTCCCTCCCTCCCTCCCTCCCTCCCTCCCTCCCTCCCTCCCCCCTCTCCCCCTCTCCCCCTCTCCCCCTCCCCCTCCCCCTCCCTCTCCCTCTCCCCCTCCCTCCCTCCCTCTCTCCCTCTCTCCCTCCTCACTTCCTCTCCCTCCCTCCCCCTCCCCTCCCTCTCCCTCCCCTCCCCTCTCCCCCTCTCCCCTCCCCTCTCCCCCTCCCTCCCCCTCCCCTCTCCCCTCCCCCTCCCCTCTCCCCTCCCCTCTCCCCCTCTCCCTCTCCCCTCCCTCTCCCTCTCCCTCTCCCTCTCCCTCTCCCTCTCCCTCTCCCTCTCCCTCTCCCTCTCCCTCTCCCTCTCCCTCTCCCTCTCCCTCTCCCTCTCCCTCTCCCTCTCCCTCTCCCTCTCCCTCTCCCTCTCCCTCTCCCTCTCCCTCTCCCTCTCCCTCTCCCTCTCCCTCTCCCTCTCCCTCTCCCTCTCCCTCTCCCTCTCCCTCTCCCTCTCCCTCTCCCTCTCCCTCTCCCTCTCCCTCTCCCTCTCCCTCTCCCTCTCCCTCTCCCCCTCCCCCTCCCCTCTCCTCTCCCTCTCCCCTCCCTCTCCCCCTCCCCTCTCTCTCTTTCTCCCTCCCTCTCTCTCTCTCTTGCCAATTCATGGTTTGCCACTAATCAAATGGTCTGATTTCGGGCCCCGACCCGAAACGTCACCCATTCTCTTTCTACAAAGATCCTGCCTATCCCTCTGAGTTATTCCAGCACTTTGTCTGTGTCAATGAACCATCACTGACTTGCTCATTCAAGACACAATCACAATGCATACACCTGTGATATATCGGTAAGATATTTCACCGATGGCCAAATAGATATAATCAGCAGTATTGCCAAAAAGCCTCCAATCTCATCTAATGCTTGCACAGAAGAGGCTGGAGGTCTGTCAGTCGCTCTCCATTCATCAACCACTTGCATGGAATATTTACAACACTTCTGGTGGGAAACCTGTGATATCGGACTTCTTTCCAATTTTCTTGTCTGCTCCCAATCCTCTTGATGTTAAAGAGCAGAGCAGCTAGACATGATATTTTTAAACCTTATTCTCAAGCAACAGCTGCCAAAGGGAAGAGGTATAAAATTAAAAGTAAATGGTTGCTCCCTGAAGTCAAAGTAATCGTCAAATGTATTTATATAATCTCTGTCATTGAGCAGAGGCATTTTGATGAATGTTCAAACGATTCCAGTTAAATGGAGCAACTTTGTCATTTAGACTTTAGAGACATAGCGCAGAAACAGGCCTTCAGCCCACCAAGTTCGTGCGGTCCATCGACCACGCCGTACACGAGCACTATCATACACTCACAAGGGACAACTTGCAAGTTTACCATGGCTAATTAACCTACAAACCTGTACGTCTTTGGAGTGTGGGAGGAAACCGGAGCACCCGGGGAAAACCAACGCAGTCACAGGGAGAACGTACAAACTCCGTACAGTCAGCACCCATGGTCACGATCGAAGCCGGGTCTTTGGCACTGTAAGGCAGCAACTCCACTACTGTGCTAGCATGCCGCCCCAAGGACAATGTTAAAAGTGCAAACGCTAGTCTCACCGTCAGCTTTCAGGTGCGGACAATTCTTTGAAGAGACTTCTATTTCTATTCTGCCTGAGTTCAATCACCACTGAAAAACACCGTCTATCACTTTGCCCCACAGGATGAGATGATCCTTTAGATGTTCTAACAGCTACCCTCGCTAAGCAAGTTTGCTGAAGAGCAGAGATCATCTGAATGCATTTGGAACTTGCTGTTACTTCAGAAATTAACGTTTTTTGCCCTGTTAAAATGTGAGAAACAGGGAAGCCAAATTATTCATTAAATTAATTAACACCAAGAATATTTAATTGGCTGCAAGTGGTGATCTTGAACCTATGGAGAGTGGTCTGTGAGCAGAAACCATTGTTCATTCTTTGCACCTTTGCAATGGTGAAACGAGGCAAGGCCCAGTCCAACAATTAACTTTCAGGGAAACTGATGATGGGCATAAAATCAAAAAACAATTATTTTTAATACACTTGAGCAGAACGCAAAGAGATGGAGGAACTCAGCCGATCAGGCAGCATCTGTAGAGGGAATGAACAGGCAACGTTTCGGGTCAGGACCCTTCTTCAGAACAAATTAGGTTTCCAGTCCAAAATGTCACCTGTCGATTCCCTCCACGGATGCTGACTGAACCATTGAGTTACTCCAGCAATTTGTGTTTCACTGCATCTGTTCCTCTGCCTTGTCTAAATGTGACAAACTCTCTTCTCCTGCTGTGTCCTGTAGGCTGCACATTCTGTTATCTCTGCTTCTTGCTGTTTCACTCTCCTTTCCCTGATCCCACACATAATATTTTTTCTCTTTGATCTTCCCTGCTAACTATCAATTCCCAAAGGTACCTTATCCCCATTGCTTTGAAAAGTGCATGTAATGTTCTATTTATTACTAGCCCTGTCTCCTCTCCCACAGATTGAATCTCTTGTGGACTGAGCCAGTACTTAAGTGGGCTCTCTAATTGTCTCAAATTCCGTCACGAATGTCAGCATGGCTCAATTTGGGTGTTTCACCACCTCTTTTATTCTCACAATGGCTTAATCATTGTTCTAGCCCAAACTAACTTGTGTCACACATCATACTTTATTAGTAGTCCCTGGTACATCTACTGTATCCACTGCTCCATGTGTGGACTCCTATATAACGGCGAGATCAAGCGCAGGCTTTGCGATTGTTTCGCTGAACACCTCCACTTAGTCCGCCTAAATCTCTCGGATGCTCAACACTTTAACTCCACCTCCCAATCCCACCCTGACCTTTCTTTCCTGGGCCTCCTCCATTGTCAGAGTGAGGCCCAATGCAAATTGGAGGAACAGCACCTCATATTTCGCTTGGGCAGCTTACACCACAGTGGTATGAACATTGACTTCTCTAACTTCAAGTAGGGCAGACACAGTGGCGCAGCGGTAGAGTTGCTGCCTTACAGCGATTGCAGCGCCGGAGACTCAGGTTCGATCCTGACTACGGGCGCCGTCTGTACGGAGTTTGTACGTTCTCCCCGTGACCTGCGTGGGTTTTCTCCGAGATCTTCGGTTTCCTCCCACACTCCAAAGACGTACAGGTTTGTAGGTTAATTGACTGGGTAAATGTAAAAATTGTCCCTAGTGTGTGTAGGATAGTGTTAATGTGCAGGGATAGCTGGGCGGCACGGACTCGGTGGGCCGAAGGGCCTGTTTCCGCGCTGTATCTGTAAAAAAAATAAAAAATAAAAAAGAATTAAAAAATAAAACCTTGCTTTCCCTCTCCCACCATCCCTCTCCCTTCCCAGTTCTCCGACCACTCTTACTGTCTCCAACTACATTTTATCTCCATTTGCTTTGTTACCTTCCCCCAGCAAACAATAATCTATTCTACATTTTCCTTGATCTCCACCCCCATTGATGTCTCGTTCTCACAACTTACACTTCCTTATCTTTGTCCCACCCACTCCCCTGACATCAGTCTGAAAAAAGGGTCTTGACCCGAAATGTCATCCATTCCTTCTCTCCAGAGATGCTACCTGCCCTGCTGAGTTACACCAGTATTTTATGTCTATCTTCCGTTTGAACCAGCATCTGCAGTTCCTTCCTACACGGATAAATGCTCTTGTTCCATCCCAGACTATCTTTCTGCTTGAAAGACACCACAGTCTAAATTAGTCCCCTGCCTGCAAATTTTAATCTTAATTCTGCTTCAAATCTCTTTTCACAGTTGGCAACATTTTTGACAAATCTCCATCATGTGTTACTTTGTGGCTTTAGTCCATTTCAATGGTGTTAATTCAAGTTGTCCGAAGAAGGGTCCCAACCCATAATAGTGTCTGTCTATTCCCTCTACCAATGCTGCCTGACCCACAAGGTTCCTCCACCACTTTTCGCTTTGTGGTATTTGCTTTGTAACTTTATCTTAATATTTAGTTTAGTTTAGTTTTAGAGATACAGAATAGAAACAGGCCCTTCGGCCCACCGAGTCCACGCCGCCCAGCGATCACGCCGTACGTACACTAGGACTATCCTACACACTAGGACAATTTACAATTTTTACCAAAGCCAATTAACCTACAAACCTGTGCTTCATTCGAGTGTGGGAGGAAACCGGAGCACCCGGAGAAAACCCACACGGTCACAGGGAGAATGTACAAACTCCGTGCAGAGAGCACCCCTAGTTAGGATCGAATCCGGGACTCTGGCGCTGTGAGGTGGGGACACTACCGCTGTGCCACCGTGACTATAGGAGCTCATTGCAGGAGTTAGCCGTTTAACAAAAAAATCATTTTAAGGATGCAAGTTAACTCGCGAATAAAGTCAATATTTATTGGCCATCCTTTTGAGAAAGTGGTGATAAACCACCATTCAAAGCCGTTGCAACTAGAGAAGCATGCAGGACAGGAATTATCAAGAAACATCAAGGATGTGTTATTGCCATAGATTCAGAGAGAGTCATAGAGTCATTCAGCATGGACAGGCCCTTTGGCCCACGCCAACCAACATGCCCCATCTACACTAGTTTACTTGCTCGCACTTGGCCCATAACCCAATAAATCTGTCCTAACCATGTATGTGTCTAAATGACACTTAAACGTTGTGATAATGCCTACGGTCACAGGGATAATGTACAAACTCCGAACTGACAGTGCCCGTAGTTAGGATTGAACCCGGGTCTCAGGCGCTGTAAGGATGCAACACTATCACTGTGCCACTGTGCCACCTGACTGTGCTGCCCCAATATTAATGATTATGATGCACTACAATGCTCAACAATGTTGAGAACTACATTCTTCACTCTCTGTCTGTCACTTTGCTCTATTTATTGTTCTTGAGTTTGACTTGATTGTATTTATGTATGGTATATCTGATCTGTTCGGATATTATGTAAAACACAACTTTTCACTGTACCTTGGTGCACGTGACAATAATGGACCTAAACATAAACCAAAACACCGTTCAGTAACAGCCACAATATTAACAGATTGACACATATTAACAAATAGGCTTTTACATTTAGAAGTAGGAACAAAGAACTGCAGATGCTGGTTTATACACAAAAGGACACAAAGTGCTGGAGTAACTCAACAAGTCAAGCAGCATTTCTGGAGAACATGGATAGGTGACATTTTGGGTCGAGACCCTTCTTCAGATTTATACATTTAAATCGTTTGGTCCACTTTGGAGGTAAGAATAGGAAGGCAGAGTATTATCATATCATATCATATATATACAGCCGGAAACAGGCCTTTTCGGCCCTCCAAGTCCGTGCCGCCCAGCGATCCCCGCACATTAACACTATCTTACACCCACTAGGGCCAATTTTTACATTTACCCAGCCAATTAACCTACATACCTGTACGTCTTTGGAGTGTGGGAGGAAACCGAAGATCTCGGAGAAAACCCACGCAGGTCACGGGGAGAACGTACAAACTCCTTACAGTGCAGCACCCGTAGTCAGGATCGAACCTGAGTCTCCGGCACTGCATTCGCTGTAAAGCAGCAACTCTACCGCTGCGCTACCGTGCCGCCTTTATCTGAATGGTGTCAAGTTAGGAAAGGGGGACGTACAACGAGATCTGGGTGTCCTAGTGCATCAGTCACTGAAAGGAAGCATGCAGGTACAGCAGGCAGTGAAGAAAGGATAACAAGAGGAGTTGAGTATAGGAGCAAAGAGGTCCTTCTGCAGTTGTACAGGGCCCTAGTGAGACTGCACCTGGAGTACTGTGTGCAGTTTTGGTCTCCAAATTTGAGGAAGGATATTCTTGCTATTGAGGGCGTGCAGCGTAGGTTTACTAGGTTAATTCCCGGAATGGCGGGACTGTCATATGTTGAAAGACTGGAGCGACTAGGCTTGTATACACTGGAATTTAGAAGGATGAGAGGGCATCTTATCGAAACGTATAAGATTATTAAGGGGTTGGACACGTTAGAGGCAGGAAACATGTTCCAATGTTGGGGGAGTCCAGAACAAGGGGCCACAGTTTAAGAATAAGGGGTCGGCCATTTAGAACTGAGATGAGGAAAAACTTTTTCAGTGAGAGAGTTGTGAATCTGTGGAATTCTCTGCCTCAGAAGGCAGTGGAGGCTAATTCTCTGAATGCATTCAAGAGAGAGCTAGATAGAGCTCTTAAGGATAGCGGAGTCAGGGGGTATGGGGAGAAGGCAGGAACGGGGTACTGATTGAGAATGATCAGCCATGATCACATTGAATGGCGGTGCTGGCTCGAAGGGCCGAATGGCCTCCTCCTGCACCTATTGTCTATTGTCACAAAGACTACAGCGGTTCAACAAAGCACAAATTGCACCAGATGTATTTAATCCCAAGAGTGTTTGATGGTTCTGGGTTTGTACTTACTGGAGTTTAGGAGAGGGTGGACCCCATTGATGGGTCGAGTGGTCTAATTCTTCTCCTGTGATTTATAAGACGGATTAAATGATGATGAAGCACAGATGTATTTGAACAGATCTGCACATCATGTCAGATGCCTTAACATGCCGTGCATTGCATACATATGATGGTGTCAATAACATCCCTTGAGAGTTTACGTTTGGTAAAGTAAACCAGATTTGATTTAAATGGCATCATCTGCTTTTGCATATTTATGTCCTTTGATGAGTGTGACAAAGGATGCAATATTGTTGACTTGTTAAAGAAGTGTGACTCGCTCGATCTGGGTTGGCTTAGCAAATAACTTTTGGAATTCTGCTCATTTAGGTTGGGAAGCGAGATCATTCTGTTATGTGGGAGCCGTAAGTGTGGCACAGCGGTAGAGCTCCTACCTCATGGCGCCAGAGATCCGGGTTCAATCCTGATGGTGCAGAGTTTACACATTCTTCCTGGGACCACGTAGGTTTGCTCCAGGTGATCTGGTTTCCTCCTGCATCCCAAAGACATGCAGGTTTGTAAGTTAATTGGCCATCTGTAAATTGCCGTTAGAATATAAGTAGAAAACTGCAATAACATAGAACCAGTTTATGGGTGATCACTGGTTGGCATCGAATCGGTGGGCCGAAGGGCCTGTTTCCAAACTGTGTCTCCAAACTAAATGAAATGTAATGCAATTTAGTTAGGCATGATGGCCTTCATAATAAGAGGATTTGAGTATAGGAGCAAAGAGGTCCTTCTGCAGTTGTATAGGGCCCTGGTGAGACCACATCTGGAGCATTGTATGCAGTTTTGGTCTCCTAATTTGAGGAAGGACATCCTTGCTATTGAGGCAGTGCAGCATAGGTTCATGAGGTTAATCCCTGGGATAGCAGGACTGTCATATGAGGAAAGATTGGAAAAACTGGGCTTGTATTCACTGGAGTTTAGAAGGATGAGAGGGGATCTTTAGAGACGTATAAAATTATAAAAGGACTGGACAAACTAGATGCAGGAAAAATGTTCCCAATGTTGGGGGAGTCCAGAACCAGGGGCCACAGTCTAAGAATAAAGGAGAGGCCATTTAAAACTGAGGTGAGAAGAAACTTTTTCACCCAGAGAGTTGTAAATTTGTGGAATTTTCTGTCACAGAAGGCAGTGGAGGCCAATTCACTGGATGAATTTAAAAGAGAGTTAGTTAGAGCTCTCGGGGCTAGTGGAATCTGGGGATATGGGGAGAAGGCAGCCATGATCACAATGAATGGCGGTGCTGGCTCGAAGGGTCAAATGGCCTCCTCTTGCACCTATTTTCTATGAATCTAGAAAAGTTCTGTCCTGAGGTAGAAGTGGCATCCTTTAATGAACATCTTGACATGGTGGCACAGTGGTAGAGTTGCTGCCTCACAGCACCAGGTTTGATCCTGACTACGGATAATGTCTGTACAGAGTTTGTACGTTCTTTCTGTGACCTCATGGGTTTTCTCTGTGTGCTCTGGTTTCCTCCCACACTCCAATGATGCACAGGCTTGTAGGTTAATTGGCTTCTGTAAATTGTAAATTGTCATGGTACGGTGCTAGTGTACAGCGCATACTGGTGGGCCGAAGGACCTGTTTCTATGTTGTATCTCTAAAATCTAAAGTAATCCATTGCGATATGACATGGAAAAGTCTACTATCCATTTTATTTCCCCTTCCCATTCCCAAACTGGCCTTTCTGTCTGGGCCTTTTTCCACTGTCACATTGAGGCCACACACACAAACAGGAGGAACAGCACCTCATATTACGTTTGGGGAGCTTACAACCCAAAGGTATGAATATTAAATTCTCCAGTTTTTGATAACCCCTAACACCATCCCCTCACCTTGGCCTCTGTAAATTGCCCCTAGTGTGTAGGGTGGGAAACTGAGATAACACGTAACTAGTGTGAGTAGGTGATTGACGGCTGGTGTGGACTCGGTCGGCCTGTTTCCTTGCTGTATCTTTCCATCAATCAAATGATCAATTTGCCCAGAGCAAATTCCATGGGCGGCATTGCAATAATGATCAGAAAATCTGTTCCTTGCTAAGTTGAAATTGAGATAAATATTGACTAGAAAATCCCTGCATCCCTCAAAAGTTGTGTAAGCTTTCCATGGTTAGCTAATAGCCCACTGCCACACACATTATGTGGGGATGCAAGTTACTATACAAGAAATATTGTATGTACTATACAAGTTACAATACAAGAGATATGTACCACACAAGTTGCTATACAAGATCCAGAGACTTGGGCTTATCTTTTGGGCTTTTCAAATCTCACATCAGCAGCTGGAGATTTAAAGATAATTAGGTTCACAAATCTGAAGCACATTAAAGCAATCCAGTATCAGTAATAGTGTAGTTAAAAACCCACCTGTTTTGCTAATGTCCTTAAGAGAGGGACATTTGCCTTTCTTACCAGCCTGATGTGATTCTGAACTCTTAAGAAGGAGGCAAGCTGCCTTATGCAATGGCCCAGCACCTGAGAGGCATCTGAACCAGCACTTGAATCACCAATGCAAAGAAGACCTTCAGGAGAGGAAGGGTTTAGATTAAGGATATGGGCCAAATGCAGAAAAATGGGACTAGCGCAGTATGCCACCTTAGTCAGTGTGGACAAGATGTGTTGAAGGGGCAGCTCTATGACCCTACAGGTCAAGTGCTGATAAATGGGATTAATACAGCTGGGTATTTGATGGTTGGCTTTGACTAGAAGGCTGGAATTTCTGTTTCTGTTCTGTCTTCCTCCATGACGAAAAGGACATAGCAGTAGCAGGTTCTTGAGTAATTAATGAGAACATAGGACAGTACAGCACAGGGTTTACTGTGCAGTACCGCACAGCACAATACTTAGGAAGTTCGGCATATCCCCAACAACTCTCCAGCAACATGTACGGATGCGCCGTGGAAAGCATTTTATCAGGACGCATCACAGCATGGTTTGAGAACAACTCCATCCAAGACCGCAAGAAATTGCAGAGAATTGTGGACGCAGCCCAGATCATCACGCAAACCAACCTCCCTTCCATTAACTCAATTTACACCTCGCACTGCCTCAGCAAGGCCACCAGCCTAATCAAGCATGAGTCACTCCCTCTTCTCCCCTCTCCCATCAGGCAAGAGGTATAGAAGTATGAAAACACACACCTAAAGTTTCAGGGACAGTTTCTTCCCAGCTGTTATCAGGCAACTGAACCATTCTATCAACAACTAGAGAATGGTGCCTGACTACTATCTACCTCATTGGAGATCCTCAGACTATCTTTAATCGAACTTTACTAGACTTTATCTTGCACTGAACGTTATTCCTTTAATCATGTATCTGTACACTGTGGATAGCTCGACTATAATCATGTATTGTTGTTCCACTGACTGCAATGCACTAGCATGCAACAAAAGCGTTTCACTCTACCTCAGTACATGTGACTATAAACTATTCTACACTAAACTAAACTGAAGGAACAGGTCCTTCGATCCACAATGTCCGTGCCGAATATGAAGTTGCTGAACTAATCTCCTCTGCCTGCACGTGATTCAAATCTCTCCCTTTCCTGCACATCCATGTGCCTTTCCAAAATCCTCTTATGTACCACTAGAATGGAGATCAATACAATACACTAACAGGCCCTCCAACCCACAATGTCCATGCTGAACGTGATGCCGAGCTAAACTAATCTCCGCTGCTTGCACGTGATGCATATCCTCCCATTCCCAGCACATTAATATGCCAATCTACAAGCCTCTTAATTGCCATGATCATACCTGACTCCACCACCACCCTAGGCAGCACGTTCCAAGTGTACACCACTCTTTGCTGAAAATAACTTGCCCGGCACATCTCCTTTATACATTGTCCCTCTCACCTTAAATTTATGTCTTTGAGTCTGACATTTCCATGCTTGGCAAAACTGTCTATCCTATCCCTGCATCCCATAAATTTGTATACACTTCTATCAGGTCTCCCCTCAGCCTCTGATATGAGAAGTAATAAATACTTACATTCCATGAATGAATTAACAAAATGTGTACAATGACTACGAGAGAGAGAAAGAGAGAGTGTGTGAGAGAGAAAGAGTATGTGAGAGCAAGAAAGGGAGAGAGAGAAAGTGAGAGAGAGAGAGAAAGAGAGAAAGAGAGGGGATTCTGGGCAACTCTCAGAAGCAGTGCAATGACTTTGTTATAACAAAGCCTCGGGGCATCTGGGGAAGGAAAGCAAATGCTGGTATTACCAGCAGTCCACGTATAAGGAATTAATAAATGGCCATGGAAAATGAAATTAATGACTGCATTTTAAAGAGAAGATTCAACAGCTTTATTATAGTAAATAAATCAGTTGCTTCTATGGGCCAGCGGAGGTCTGGCATTAAAATAGTTGATAATCCAACCACAATGTGATTGCAAATTTAAATTAAATAAGGAAGGTGTGAATCTAGAGCAACAAAAAGGAACATTTATTGCTACTAATATCGTTACATTGCATGCAATATCTGAAGCTGATTTTGGGCGTTATAAAGTAATGCAATACAAATGATAATGCAATACAAATGATTGAGTTGAAGAATACCAATAGTTTTTATTTCAAAGTGGGAAATCAAAAGTGCAAGTGCAAAAGGTCGCTTGCAGTAAGAATGTTATTTTGTTATGATCAGAGCTGAGGGACAGACAGACAGATAGACACACACACACATACACACACACACAACACAGACAGACAGATAGATACACACACATACACACACACACACACACGCGCCTTAGAAAAGCAGACAACATGAGCGTAATGGCCTGGGCTACATCCATAACTTGGGTAGAGCTGGATCAAAAAGTATGCAACCCACCAATATGTTCTCTATAGTACATCTGTAGAAGTTTGTAAGTGTCAATGGAGACTTGCCAAATATCCTCAGTCTAATAAGGAAGTAAAGACATTGGTGTGTTTCCTTGGTTGTCATTTCAATGTGGTTGGTCCACGGCAGAGCATTGGTCATGTTAACGGCACGTAACTTGAAGCTCTCAACTCACCATTGGTGCTGATTGGGGCATGTACTCCACCATGCTTCCTGAAGTCAATAACTAGCTCCTTCATCTTGTTGACATTGATGGAGAGGTTAACGCCCCGACACTATGTCACTGTTTAGTTTAGAGACGGAGCGTGGAAACAGGCCCAAGGCCCAAGGCCCTGGTGTGCAGGATAGTTAGCTGGTACTATCCTACACACTGGAGACAATTTACAGAAGCCAGTTAACCTACAAACTTGCACATCTTTAGAATGTGGGGAAAAAATGGAGCACCCAGAGAAACCCCCCGTAGTCACAGGGAGAACGTACAAATCTCATACAGCCAGCACCCGTAGTCAGAATCGAATGGGGGTCTTGGCAGCAACTCTACCGTTGCGACACCGTGCCGCCCTAAAGGAGTTCTCTACCTCCTGCCTCTACTCTGTATCATCATTGCTCATGACCTGACGCACGGTAGTGTGTTTTGTGATAAAGACTTGTTTCTGCAGCCTTTTTCTTTTTACTGCCTTGCAGAAATTATGCATAATTTATATTTTTGTGTGTTGTTTGAGTCTTTGTGAAAGTGAAAGATTCCATGTAAAAGAAAGGTTGGAAAATAGAATAGAACAGCACAGCAACGGGCTTTTCAGTCCAGAATATCCAAATTTGATGCCGTTAAACTAATCTCTGCTGCCTGTACCTGATCCACAACCCTCTATTCCCTGCATATCGATGGAGCCATTGATCCATATACCTATTTGAGAGCCTCTTAAATGCGGCTGTTGTATCTGCCTCTGTCATCAACTGTGGCACTGCATTTCAGGTGCCTACCACTCTCTCTGAAAAAAATCTTGCCTACACATCTCTTTTAATCTTTTCCTCTCTGAACTTAAAACTATGCTCTCTAGTCTTTGATAGTTCAACCTGGGAAAAAGGTTCTAACCATCTACCCTGTCTTAAATGTACAACCTCTATCTATTCGGCACATTGGCCTTCATCAGTCAGGAAGTAGTTGCGGGAGTTACTAAAACATTTAGATTCAGGTGCATGGATACATGGTACATTCAGGAACATGGATAGGATGGTTGTAGAGGGATGTGGGCCAAGCAGGGGCAGGTGTAAATGGGATTTGTTGGTCGGTGTGGGCAAGTTGGGCTGAAGGGCAGCGTTTCCATACTTTGCTCTATGCACCCTCTCTGAAGCCTCCACACCTTCCTGCAATAGGGTGACCAGAACTGCACTCAGTTACCCCTTATGGCTTGACCATCACTTGTCACTCAATCAACAGCACCAAAGCAAGTGAACTATTACCACATCGTTGGAGCTTATTTTTTACAGAAGTGGACTGCATTTTCCATTCTGACAATCGTGACAGTACAGACATTCCCATTGGCTTTAAAATGATGTCGGTCATAGAATGGAAATATTTACATCAATATATATTTGGATGAACCCGGGCAAATCCTATTAATAGTTAGTTTTGTTTATTGTCACGTGGGCCGAGGTACAGTGAAAAGCTTTTCATTGCGTGCCATCCAGTCAGCGGAAAGAATATACATGATTGCAATGGAGCCATCCACAGTGTGCAGATACATGATAAAGGGAATACCAAAAGGAAACAAGAATGATAATTCATACAACTGAAGTGTAGAATTGTAGGTGCTCATTATAGTTACTGTTTAAAATGTTTATTATAATTTACTCGTCACATTAGGCATGTGCAAATGTTTGGATTTCTGACTGACTGGAAACCTCTCCTGGAGGATATGTATATAGAACTTGAACGAAACATTTCCTTTGTTTGATGATGTGTTCCATCAAGATATTAACAAACAAATTTGGTGCATCAACAAAAATAATAATTTTTCTGTAAAAGCAATGTCACTGAAATTGTAATAATTCACTGAATGATGTCAGGCCTAGATGGAGTGGATGTGGAGAGGATGTTTCCAGTAGTGGGAGAGTTCACTCGGAGGGCAATTACTGTTCTCGGAGCAGGGAGCACAGCCTCAGAATAAAGAGACATACTTTAAGAATGAAAAGGAGAAATTCCTTCAGCCAGAGGTTGGTGAATCAGTGGAATTTATTGCTACAGACGACTGTAGTGGCCAAGTTATTGGGTATTTTTAAAGCTGAGGTTGCAAGCTTCTTGTTTAGTAAGGGTGTCAAAAGTTAGGGGGAGAAGGCAGCAGAATGTGGTTGACATGGAAAAAACGGTCAGCCATGTTTGTATGGCAGAGCAGACTCAATGGGCCGAATGGCCTAATTCTGCTCCTACATCTTATGGTAATCATCAGCTCCCTTCCCGGCATCAGTACAATTTTATTCTTACAACTATTTTCCCTTCACATCTCCATTGCTAAAATTTGAGATGTTTTGCCCTCAGTGCCCCATCTCCCTCATCAACTTGACTGACCCTCTTTGGTCAATATTCAAATTAGAATCCCACCAACTCTTTAAACCCTTGAGTATAAGAGGCTTATGGAATCTTGAACGTTTGGTCATTAAGAGGTAATGTTTGATGTAGTGCAAAATAAAACAAAGTTGGAAAAGAGGAGGGAGAGAGAGGGAGGGAGGAGGAGGGAGGGGGAGGGGGGGGAGAGCAAGATTGAGAGTGGGAAGGAAGAGGGAGAGAGTGAGGGATAGAGTCAGAGGGAGAGAGAGAGAGGGACCAAGCAAGAGCCAGATTGGAGCGAGGAGAGAGAGGGGGAGAGGAAGAGAGAGAGGGAGGGAAAGATGGAGCGGGAGATGCAATATTTAGATTGCAAGTGTCAAGGATGATAACTCACACTAACAGTGGCAGCAATCAAGATTGGGGCAGCTTTACCGGCTGCCAAAGCTATCATGTGAGTACAGCCAACTACCTGTGCTGTCACATGGACAAGCAGTGGCTTCGCGTACAAGTCAACGACACAGTGTGACACAACGTGCAGCTCCGTGGCGCAACAGTACAGTTGCTGCCTTACGGCGCCAGAGACCGGAGTTCAATCCTGACCAGGGTGTTGTCCGTGTGGAGTTTGTACATTCTCCCTGTGGCTGTATGGGTTTTCTCCAGGTGCTCCGGTTTCCTCCCACACTCCAAAGACGTACAGGTCTGTAGGTTAATTGGCTTCTGTAAAATTTTCTCTATTCTGCAGGATAGTGCAAGTGTACAGGGTGATCGCCAGTCGTCACGGACTCGGTGGGCCGAAGGGCCTGTTTCCACGCTGTATCTATAAATGCTAAATTCCAAAGACAGCACCTGAGATCAGAATCAAACCTAAGTACACTCACACTATCCTACACACGGGACAATTTATCATTTTTAGCGATGCCAAATTAACCTACAAACCTACAATACATTTTGGAGTGTGCGAAGAAATCGGAGCACCTGGGGTAAACTGACACAGTCATGGGGAGAAAGTAAAAACTCCATACAAACAGCGGCTGTAGTCAGGATAGAACCCGGGTCTCTGGCACTATAAGGCAGCAACTCTACTGCTACTCCACTGTGCCAACCCATTGCCTCTCCTGTTAAAATATTTAAACACTCCTTACACTGGTCTTTGGTGAAGGGAAAATCCAATGATTAGCAAACCGCTGAGGGAATGCTCTCCTTCATCTCTTTCCCTATTTTTAAATAGGTGACCCATTGCTTTAAACAGTGAGCCCCAATTCCTCATTTCCCATGAGGATTTGAACACAGGATTAGAGGAACTTTGATTTCCTAACGTAAGGCTGGATGAGCTGAAATGGACATGGAAAAGTCTGTCATAGTCATAGATTAATATGGAAACAGGCCCTTCGGCCCAATTTGCTCACACTGACCAACATGTCCCATCTACACTAGCCCCACCCGCCTGTGTTTGGCTCATATCCCTCTAAACCTATCCTATCCATGTAACTGTCTAAATGTTAATTAAATGTAACGATAGTACCTGCCTCAACTATCTCCTCCAGCAGCTCGTTCCATACACCCACCTCCATTCGTATAAAAACGTTACCCCTCAGGTTCCTATTAAATGTTAAATTGAGACCATCCATTGGGGGAACCCAGTGAAGGTCAGAAAAGATAAGGACTGAAGGAAATTAAGACATAAATTGCAAACTTTTTGACAACTAGAAGTTTATAAAATTCATGAACCAATTCATTATTTGCTTCAAGCAGACATGAGTGTTTAATGCATGATTAAAAAACTCCCTTTTATCTTTGTCTCTGGTGTTCCACTCATCCAATATAGGCAACGTTTGAAGCTGATGTGCAGGGCAGGTTTTTTTACACAGTGTGTGCATGAAACACGCTGCTGGATGTAGTGGCTGAATCACATACGTTTGTGGCATTAGTGACTTTTGGACAGCATATGAATTATGTGCAGGTAGATAAGTGATGGTCTTGGCCTCATGTTTGGCACAAAAGGACCTGTTCCTGTGATATAGTGCTCTATGTTCTTTGACCTCCAGCTCTCCTCTGAAGGAACCTACAGAAGTTATCTCTTCATATGCACTCCAGTCGATTCCTTAATTATCTTTAAAGCTTGGGGCTTTAATCTTTTACCAATGAAGGAGGATTTAATAATATTATTTTTCTGGATGCCTGGCCGTGTACTGCACAAATATGTACTCCTTGCATATCCTTTGTCTTTTCTGTACCTATAAATTGTCATTGGTGATGTTAACAGACTTAATATTTCAAGTAGAAAAAGACATAAAAACTTGGAGTAACTTAGGTCAGACAGCATCTTTGGTGAACATGAATAGGTGATGTTTCTAGTTGGGATCTCTCCTCAGACTTAGCAAATTTGCAAATGATACAAAGCTGGGTGGTAGTGTGAACTGTGAGGAAGATGCTATGAGGTTGCAGGGTGACTTGGACAGGTTGTGTGAGTGGGCGGATGCATGGCAGATGCAGTTTAATGTGGATAAGTGTGAGGTTATCCACTTTGGTGGTAAGAATAGGAAGGCAGAGTATTATCTGAATGGTGTCAAGTTAGGAACAGGGACATACAACGAGATCTGGGTGTCCTAGTGCATCAGTCACTGAAAGGAAGCATGCAGGTACAGCAGGCAGTGAAGAAAGCCAATGGAATGTTGGCCTTCATAACAAGAGGAGTTGAGTATAAGAGCAAAGAGGTCCTTCTGCAGTTGTACAGGGTCCTAGTGAGACCGCACCTGGAGTGCTGTGTGCAGTTTTGGTCTCCAAATTTGAGGAAGGCCAATTCTCTGAATGCATTCAAGAGAGAGCTGGATAGAGCTCTTAAGGATAGCGGAGTCAGGGGGTATGGGGAGAAGGCAGGAACGGGGTACTGATTGAGAATGATCAGCCATGATCACATTGAATGACGGTGCTGGCTCGAAGGGCCGAATGGCCTCCTCCTGCACCTATTGTCTATTGTCTATTGTCCTTTCTAAATGATGTGTCCTTTTATTCTGAGGCTATGCCTCTGGTCCTAGACTCTCCCACTCATGGAGGAGTGCTGCCTGACCCACTGACTTAATTCAGCATTTTGTGTCTATCTTCAGGTTAAACCATCATCTGCAGTTCCTTCCTACGCAATAAAAAATAGTTGGTCAGTTTTGAAAAAGAGTCATTCCACAGAGTCACTCAGCACGGTAACAGGCACTTTGGCCAAACTTGTCCAAACCGACCAAGGTGCCCCATCAAAGCTGTTTGTGACATACAACATCGCCTATCCATGTTCTCCAGTGATATTGCCTCACCTGCTGAGTTACTCCAGCACTTTGTGTCCTTTTGTGGCAATCAGCAGATTGTTCCGTGTCTACCTGGATCTCCTCTACTAGTTTGGAAGCTCTTTAGCAAAGATTGTTCATGTCCATAAGTTATGGGAGCAGAATTGGGCCATTTGGCCCATCAAGTGTACACCGCCATTCTATCATGGCTGATCTATCTCTCCCTCTCAACTCCATTCTCTTGCCTTCCCCACGTATCCCCTGACATCTAATCGAGAATCTGTCAATCTCATCAAAAAGTTGAGGCTGAAATAACCTTTCAAGGAGCTTTTGAGGGTATCCTTGAATCAACCTCCTGGAAATTGCTTGCTGTGACAGCGTAAAGCACTAGCTTTGGGAATCTGATGTTTGGTGCTTTGTAGGGCAGGACTCTGAATGCTATTTTTAGCAATGGCAGGAATGCATTTCAATTCAAAGGATTAATTCCACTGTTATAATATCAATTAATTAAAATCATTTGAGCATTTGCAGCAAATGTTGCCAGCAGTACTTTATAACCTAGGGGAAGGATTTAGGTTCAGGTTTGTTATTTGCACACCTACCGAGGCACAGGGAAAGGTTTTATTTTACAAGCTATCCAAACTGATCAGATAATATGACACATAAATACAGTCAGTTCAAACTCAAGTACAATCAGTAGAACAAAGGGGAAGATGCAGAGGACAGAAATAGTTCTCAGCATTGTAGCGCATCAGTATCCTAGGCAAAGTCCAATGTTCTCAATAGGGTAGAGGTGGAGAATTATGTTAATTCACCATAATTGCATACAAACATTCCAAATATCCACTATCCTCTGTGTGAAAAAGTTGTCCCTCAGGTTCTCATTAAATCTCTCCGCTCATACCTTAAACCATCCCCTCTAGTTCTTAAACACCCTACCCTGGGTAAAAGGCTCTGTGCATTCACCCAATCTATTCCATTCATAATCTTATACACCTCTATAAGGTCACCCCCCATCCTCCTGCACTCTAAGGAATAAAGTCCCAGCCTGCTCAACCTCTCCCTGTAGCTCAGGCCTTCGAGTCCTGGCAACATCCTTGTAAACCTTCTCTGCACCCTTTCCTGCTTAACAACGCCTTTTCTGTGACAGGATGACCAAGGAGGCGAGAAAAGAGCAGAACAGATTAGGGCCAGTCACAAATGACATCATGCAGGGTGTTCCCTGGTAGGTCCATTGTTAGCTGGGGAAGGTGTGATGATTGTGTAAGAAGGAACTGCAGGTGCTTGTTTACACTGAAGGTAGACACAATACTCGCGAGACCAAGCACAGGCTGGGCGATCATTTCACTGAACATCTACACTCAGTCCACCTTGGCCTACGCAATCTCCTGGTTGCCAAACATTTTAACTCCCCTTCCCACTCTCATACTGTCCTCTCTGTCCTGGGCCTCCTCCACTGTCAGACCGAGGCCACACACAAATTGGAGGATCAGCACCTCATATTTTGCTTGGGAAGCTTACAACCCAGCGGTATGAATATTGATTTCTCTAATTTCAAATAACCCTTGCATTCCCTATCTCTCCGTCCCTCACCCACTCTAGTCATCCTGCTAGTTTCACTGTTTGTATCCCTTCATTATCACCTCTTCCACAGCCAACAATGGACCATTGTGTGCTCCACCTTTCCTTGGTCATCGGTGCCGCCTCTGATTTGTTCTGAACCTCTTCCTACCTCTAGTTTCCCTCTCCCCTGACTCTCAATCTGAAGAAGGGTCTTGACCCTAAACGTCACCTATTCCTTTTCTCCAGAGATGCTGCCTGACCCGTTGAGTTTCTCCAGCATTTTGTGTCTATCTAAGGTGTGATATTTGTTATTCCTATGTGAGATTGAGCCACAAATTAGATTTCTTATCAAATGCATCAATTTATAAACCATTTTATTTTAAATAACATGTAACTGGATTGAAAATTCACCACCATTGTAAAAGGAAGGATTGGAAGGAAATGCTGTCTGGGCCCTAGGGCAATCTAGCAAAGCATTGCTCCCCTCCCACCCCAGAGGGACACTTGAGGGGCAAACAGTTCCCACAAACAGCTCTTTGATAAAAACCAAACTATCCGTTTTCGGGTTAGCATCCGAGAGATAAATTTTGGCCCAAAACCCTTTGGCTTTTCATCATACAATCTTGTACGAACAGCAAGGAAATGTTTCTCTCATCCCCTTCCCTCTCCCTTGTCCCCTTCCACCTACATTACTTCCTCTGGCCTCACAAATTGTACCTTTTCAATCCTTATCTCACACTTTTTTTCTTTTCATCTCTGGCCTTTGTCCAATCATCTGCCCCCGCTCACCTGTATCCACCTATCACTCGCCAGTCTTTGTCCTGCCCCTCCTCTCTTCCAGCTTTCTGCTATCCACCCCTCCCCCACCCCCTCAATCGCAATTGGTCTGAAGAAGGATCCTGACCTGAAACGTCACCTCTCCATGGTCTCCAGAAATGCTGCCTGGCCCATTCAGTTACTCTCGCACTTTGTGTCTTTTTTTGTAAACCAGGGCACACAGTGGTGCAGCGGTAGTGTTATTGCCTCACAGCACCAGAGATCTGAGTTTGATCCTGACTACGGGTGCTGTCTATACGAAATTTGTACATTCTCCCCGTGACCGCGTGAGTTTTCCCCAGGTGCTCCGGTTTCCTCCCACACTCCAAAGACATACAGGTTTGTAGGTTAATTGGCTTTGGTAAAAATTGTAAATTGTCCCTAGTGTGTAGGATAGTGCTAGTATACCAGGTGATCACTGGTCGGCGCGACTCGGTGGCCGAAGGGCCTGTTACTGCGATGTATCTCTAAAATAAAATAAACTAAAAAAATTATTAAATGAAAATTAACTGTGAGATCTTCTAGGCATTGATCACATAGACATGATCCGTACGAGCAAGTCATGGAATAAAATATGTAACAAGGTACTTAGCGTAGTGTACACACATAATAAATGGTTTGGAACACCCCAAGCCCTTTCTAGTACCCTCTCTGTCAACTGTGCAATGAATCACATTGGACTACTGCATCCTGTTGTGTTCACACACATTAGGAAAGGTTAAACCAAAATTAATCCCTAATCAGTAATTCAAAATGCACTTTTTGGCAGCTGCAGTCCCTTGTAGCCCAACTATGAATTTAAGGTCTGTTGAAGTCTATCAGAATGTTGGCAACACTGAGCCACACTTTGTTGTAGGAAAGAAAGCTGGAAGGGATAAGAGGGCCAGACAAATCACGGCCGGCAACACATGACTTCAATGATTGAATGATGGTTTATTGTCACATGTACCTGGGTACAGTGAAATTCTTTGTTTTGCATACAATGCACAAAGTATGCAAAGAGTCCCCATGTATAGGGTGCCGACAAAATTACAAAAGTATTCATTCATTCTCAGCATCCCACCCCCACCCCCCTTGCCGGCTCCCCCTTTGTTCTCTCGGCAGCCCCCTCATGCTGGGTTCCTCTTTGTTCTCAGCAGCCCCCCCCCCATGCCGGGTCCATCCTTGTTCTGACTGCGTGCCCTTGACCGGCTGCTGGCACTTAGACGAGGCAGTTCCCTGATACCAGGTATTATTATAAGATTATCAGGGAACCTCCTTGCCTGAGGTCATCTCTTGCCAGCCGGAATTTTTACGACCCCCGTCTCTCGTCCAGCTTTCTTCCCTGCTCCCCCCTGCAATCAGTCTGAAGAAGTGTCCCGACCCGAAACATCACCTGTCCATGTTCTCCGGCGATGCTGCCTGACCTGCTGAGTTACTTCAGCACTTTGTGTTTTGCTCAAGAGTCCAGCATCTGCAATGCCTTATGTTTCCAATCCATTAGCCAGGATAAAATATAGTTTGAAGAAAGGTCCCGACCTGAAACATCACCTGTCCATGTTCTCCAGAGATGCTGGCTGACCCGCTGAGTTACTAAAGTACTTTATGTCTTTCTTTGGTGAACCAGCATCTGCATTCCTTGTTACCACACTTTGTTGTGATGCAGGGTCTTGAGCTTGAGGAAGGTGTGGCATAGATTTACTGTGATGATAGTTGACCTTCACAGTTTAGCTTGATCGGATAGCATAAACAAACCTACTAGAATGTAGACACAAGGAACTGTAGATGTTGGTTTACAAAAAAATCACTAAGAGTGACAACGCGTCCGGCAGCATTTCTGGCAAACACGGATAGTCGAAGCTTCAGGTCAGGACCCATCTTCAGTTTGAAGAAGGTTCCCAACCCGAAACATTGCATATCCATATTCTCCAGAGGTGCTGCCTGTTCACTTGAATTATTCCAGCAATTTGTGTCTTTTTCTGTACTCACAAGAAATTAGGTTGAGGTTTAGAATTTGGCTTTGTTATTGTCACTTGTACAGTGAAAAGCTTTGCTTTGCACACTATCCAATCAGATCAGCTAATACAATACATAAATACAATGAAGTTAAACTCAAGTACCATAGGTGAAGCAAGGGGAAGATGCACTGTACAGAATATAGTTCTCAGCATTGTACTGCAACAGTTCCAGATACAAAGTCCAATGTCCGCAATGGGGTAGAGATGAATTGTACAGTACCCTAGCTAATGGAAGGACCATTCAGAAGCTTGTTAAGAGAGGGGAAGAAGCTGTTCCAGAGTCTGGTGGAGCGTGCTTTCAAGCTCCTATATCTTCTGCCCGGCAGTACTTTCTTTTCCTTTCCAGAACATTTAGTTTCTTCATGAACCTTATTGACTTTGGATAGCATTGCTGATATTTTATTCTGCAACATTATATCCCCTTTCAATCTGACACAAATCTCTTCTCCTCTTCATCCTCATTTCTAGTTTATATCCTTAGTTATTTTATTCTTCAGTGCCCTGAATTAATACTTAGCCATCAAATCTAGGCAATAAACGGAACGGCAAGAAAATGTATTCAGAAACGACCATAAGCATTTGAAAATATAGGTTTCATTACAGAACATATTTTATTACCAAATTATAAATTTTGAAGTGATCTCTTGCAGTCATTGGACTGAAACACATTAATGGGATTGCATAGAGGTGCAGCTTGAAGATGGATAAGATGATGTCACAGTGATCTTTAAGGTTATGACTTTGCTGCAAAAGTTATTTCAATATAGCCTGAAGATAGAATACAACAATGGGGCAGCTTCCATTTGAACAAATTATAGGCACTGACTATAAATTCAATATGTTCATCATCTCTCTCTCGATTCTAATAAAATAATTGACATTAGTTTTATTAAACTTCATTTTTCTGCATTAGTTCAAGCCTACAGCAAAAGATGTCCAGTACTTCCTTAAAAGGGACCAATACTTAATTTAACAGGGTTGTCTAAATTTTAGCATTTGTTAGTTTATGACTGCCAACTTTTGTGTGAAATTAATGATATTAAGTGGCTCACATTAATCAGAGAAGTAAAGATTAATGTTGCCAAAAGCAATATTTTTGTTTGGTTCCTCAACTACCTCTCGCCCTCATTCACCAGAACTGTTGAAAGCTGTACATAGAAGGAACCGCAGATGCTGGCTTACCAAGGAAAGACTCAAAGTGCTGGAGTAACTCATAGGGTCAGACAGCATGGAGTCACACAGCATGAAAACAGACCTTTCAGCCCAGCTCGCTCACGATGACGAAGGTGCTCATCTATATTAGTCCCACCTGCCTGCATTTGCCACATATCCCTCTAAACCTTTCCTGTCCATGCACCACCTGTTTCTGCCTCAACTACCTCCTCTAGCAGCTCGTTCCGCATACACACCACCATCTGTGTGATAAAGTTGCCCCTCAGCTTCCTATGAAATCTTTCCCCTCTCACCATGAACCTATGTCCTCTGTTTTTTCCCCTCTATTCTGGGTAAAAGACTCTGTGCATCTACGAGCTCCTTAAGGACATGAATAGGTGACATATAATGAAAATGAATATGCCAATACAATGCTTTGATGTGCCATGCTTTGTCCTGCCCCTCCACTCTTCATTCTTCCCCCCCAGGATATTTTGCAATCAGTCTGAAGAAGGGTCCTGACCAGAAACATCACCTCTCCATATTCTCTGGGGATGCTTCCTGACGCACTGACTTACTTCAGCATTTTGTCTTTCCTTGGTAAACCAGCATCTGCAGTTCTGTGTTTCTACAGTGCAGGATCAGTTAGGAAGGTAAACAATAGGTTTAAGCTTATTTTTATTACTTGTACTTGTTATTACTTGTACCAAGGTGCAGTGAATAGTCTTGTTTTCCAAACAGATCAGATATACCATACATGAATGAGTACAATCAAGGCAAACTCAAGTACAATGTGCAGAGCAAGGAGGAAGCACCAGATGACAGGATTAGAGGGCACAGGCTCAGAATAAAAGGATGACTCTTACCAACTTCTGCAGATATGCCATAGAAACCTATCAGGATACATCACAGCTTGGTTTGTAACAGCTCTGCCCAAGACCACAAGAAATTGCAGAGAGTTTAGGGATGGCACAATGGCGCAGCATTAGAGTTGCTGCCTTACAGCATCAGAGACACGGGCTCGATCCTGACTACAAGTGCTGTCCGTCTGGAGTTTGTATGTTCTCCACGTGACCTTGCATGGGTTTTCTCTGGGTGTTCCGGTTTCCTCCTGCACTCTAAAGAAGTACAGGTTTGTAGGCTAATTGGCTTGGTAAAATTGTAAATTGTCCCTCGTATGCAGGGAAGTGTTAGTGTGCGGGGATCGCTGGTCGGCGTGGACTCAATGGGCTGAAGGGCCTGTTTCTGTGCTGTATCTCTAACCTAAACTAAACTAAACTAAAGTTGTGGATGGAGTCCAATCCATCACACAGACCAGCCTTTATCAATTCCATCTGCTCTACATACTCCGTCAGGAAATCAGCCAACATAACCAAAGACCTTTTTCGCCCTCTCTTCTCTCTCCCATCGGACAGAAGAGGGAAAAGCTTGAAAGCACATACCACCATTTCAGGAATGGCTTCTTTCCTGCTGTATCAGACTACTAAGCCATCCCCCATAAGATAGAGTGTAGTCCTGACCTTCCAACCTACCTCCTTGCAATCCTTACACTTTTGTCTCTGTAACTGTAAATGCTAGAACGCTATAATGCTATATTCTGCACTGGTGTTTTTCTCTTTGTACTACCTTTTGTACCAATGTATGCCTTGATTGCACTCATCTATACTATGATTTGACTAGATAGCATGCAAACAAAGCTTTTCACTGTATCTAAGTACATGTGACATAACAAATCTATACCAAAACCAATATTTAGTTTTTCGAGGATCTCTTTTATACCACATGAAAGCTTTATATCATTTTGTTTTCCTCATTCTGAGCTAACTGCTTCTTATAGTGGTCAGACATTCATCATGGCATTTTGAAAGCATTTCATTAACACACCAGAAGAGTTGTTATCATGGTCGATCAATGTTCAGACTTCAACTGAGCATCTGAGGCGTTTTCTTGGAACAAACTCAGCAACAAAAGTCTTCAAACCCAAGATTCACCATTTACCAGTCAAGGATATCCTCAAGCACACCATAAATTAGTTGATGGAAGCTAATAGAAGTTCTATGAGAAAGAAGCTATAAATGTTAATTTGGCCTCTTGTAAAAATAGATATGGAAGCATAGGTCAAAATCATTCCAACAGAACAATCTCTCACCTTCCAGCCATCAGGATCACATGAGAAAGAGCTCATATTAAAATTCAGTACATTCTGACTCGTGATAACACATGGGTGAATTGAACACTTGTTTAGTTTAGACACAAAGTGCAGAAAAAAATAGGTGACATTTTGGCTAGGAACCCTTCTTCAGACTTGTTTAGTTTAGTTTGATTTAGAGATACAGCGTGGAAACAGGCCCTTCAGCCCACCGAGTCCTCGCCGACCATCGATCACACGTTCACACGAGTGCCATGTTATCCCAATTTCGCATCCATTCCTTACGCACTAGGGTGAATTTTACAGAGGACCAATCGGACTTTAAACCTACACATCTGGGAATGTGGGAGGAAACCGGAGCCCCCAGAGAAAGCCTACACGATCACAATGTACAAACTCCACACAGTCAGCACCCATTGCCAGGATCGAACCTGGGTCTCTGGTGATGTGAGGAAGTATTTAAAATGAGATAGATGGTAGGTCAGGACCACTCTCTAGTTGGGGATCCATCCTGTCACCAACCAGACTGCAGCCCTGATCTACCATCTGCTTCATTGCAGACCCTGGGACTATATTTATCAGACCTTTCTGCACTTTATCATGCACTAAGCATTATCCCCTTCATCCTTTGCCTGTACACTGTGGACAGCCTGATTGTGATCACGTATATTCTTTTTGCTGACTGGATATCGCGAGTATAATGCTTTTCACTGTACCTCGGCACAGGTGGCAATAGTAAAGTAAACTAGACTCTACCGTTGCGCCACAGTGCTGCCTGTTGTGTTTGGTTGCTGTTGCCAGGATGGATTGAGCAGGAGAGCGATAGACACATTAACCATATTCTCAGTACAGTCCAAGGCCACCTGCAAACTATTTTTTTGAAATCAGTGTTCAGTCAGTACAGGCCATCGTGCATTTTACATGGAAGACTATGTGTCAGAACCAGGCTGGCTTCATCCTGTGAATCGCTCTGAGCATAAATGTCTCATCTTCATGCAGATGAAGAAAAAAAATCACTCTGCATATATCCGCTGAGGCCCCTTAGATAGCTGTCAGCCTCACCAGCATCTAATTATATCTAAGCTTTCCATCTGCTGGCTGCTGCTTCCCTTTACCTGGGTAGCAATTCCTTAGCTGAGCTAAAACTGGCATAGACACAAAAGGCTGGAGTAACTCAAGCGGCACGGTGGTGCAACGGCAGAGTTGCTGCATTAGAGCACCAGAGGCCTGGGTTCGATCCTGCTGCTGTCTGTACGGAGTTTGTATGTTCTTCCTGTCACCTTGCATGGGTTTTCACGGGGAACTCCAGTTTCCTCTCACACTCCAAAGACATACAGGATTGTAGGCTAATTGGCTGGGTAAAACTGTTCCTGGTATGTAGGATAATGCCATTGAACAGGAATCGCTGGTTGGTGCGGACTTGTTGGCCGAAGGGCCTGTTTCTGCGCTGTATCGCTAAACTAAAATAAACTGTGATCCAATGGACTTCAAAGGCATGCATCCAACATTGAGATTCAACTATTGTTGCATACCAGTTTTTAAAATATTTTTTAGAAATACAGTCTGGAAACAGGCCCTTCAGCCCACCAAGTCCAGGCCTTCAATTGATCGTCCATACATGGGTTCATGTATTCCCACTTTTCACATCTTACGCACTAGCGGCTGTTTACGGAAGCCAATTAAACTCCAATCCTGCACATCTTTGGGACATGGGAGGAAATCCGGAGCACACGAGGGAAACCTGCGGGGTCATAGGAAGAACATGCAAACTTCACACAGACAGCACCTGAAGTCAGGATCAAACCCGTGTCTCTGGTGCTGTGGGGTAGCATCTCTATCACTGTGCCACTGTTCCACTTGTTTGAATCTTAAGCATAAACTTAGACAATTTCACATCTTCTACTGGATTTCTGTGCTGTAGGAGCTTTTTATGTATAAATTAGTTACTGTATTTCTGCACTGTTATAGTGACCACACAGTTTGGACTACTTCATTGGCAGCGATCCAGTGCTTGGACTCTTTAGTACACCTGCTTTCATTGGTCGGGCATTTAGTATAAGAGTCAGGAAGTCATGATTCAGCTTTATAAGACTTTGGTTAGGTCGCACCTGGAGTATTGCTCTTAGTTCTGGTCGCCCCAACAGAAAGGTTGTGAAGGCTTTGGAGAGAGCGCAGAAGAGGTTTACCTAGATTAGGGGATGTCAGCCTTGATTAGGGGATATTAGCTTCAAGGTGAAGTTTGATAAACTTGGATTGTTTTCTCTGGCGCACTAGACATTGAGGGGGAAACCTACTAGAAGTATGTAAAAATATGAGGGGCATAGATAGTGTGTAATACAGACTATTATTCTACTACAGCTCTGTATTCTGAATAAAAGCAAGGTGGTGCTCGAGAGAGAGAGGCTGCAAATGTTATTGTCAACTTAGAAACATAGAAAATAGGTGCAGGAGGAGGCCATTCGGCCCTTCGAGCCAGCACCGCCATTCATTGTAATCATGCCTGATCGTCCCCAATCAATACCCCGTGTCTGCCTTCTCCCCATATCCCTTGATTTCACTAGCCCCGGGAGCTCTATCTAACTCTCTCTTAAATCCATCCAGTGATTTGGCTTCCACTGCCCTCTGTGGCAGAGAATTCCACAAATTCACAACTCTCTGGGTGAAAAAGTTTTTTCTCACCTCAGTTTTAAATGGCCTCCCCTTTATTCTAAGACTGTGGCCCCTGGTTCTTGCCCAACATTGGGAACATTTTTCCTGCATCTAGCTTGTCCAGTCCTTTTATAATTTTATATGTTTCTATAAGATCCCCTCTCATCCTTCTAAACTCCAGTGAATCTCCTGGTTTCCAACCCATGCTCAGGAAGATTGAGACCCTGCCATGGAGTGCTTTGACTAATCAATGAACAACGAACAGTACAGCACAGAAACAGGCCCTGTGACCCACAATGTCTGTGCCAAACATCAATCCTTACCTGCCTGCACGTGATCCATATCGCTGCATATCCCTCCATTCCCTGCATATCCATGTGCCTATTCAAAAGTCTCATAAACACCTCTCTCGTATCTGCCTCCACCTCCACTCCCGGCAGTGCATTCCAAGTACCCACTGTGTAATATTAATAATAATTAAAAAAACAAAAATAAACAAAATCAAAACACAACAATTACTTGCCCCGCACATTGCCTTTAAACTTTGTCTCTCTCACCCCAATGCAATGCCCTCTTTCCGTTTGGACACAAAGTGCTGGAGTAAATCAGCAGGCCAAGCACCAATCTCTGGAGAACATGGATAGGTGATGCTTCGGGTCGTCGGAAGAAAGGTCTTGACCCAGAATGTCACCTGTCCGAGTTCTTCAGAGACGCTGTCTGACCTGCTGAGTTAATCCAGCACTTTGTATCCTTTTGTGTATTAACCAGCATCTGCAGTTCTTTGTTTTTATCCTCTTACTATTTGATTACTCCAGCATAGGTGGAAGGCTCTGACTGTCCATACTATCTATTTATGCCTCTATGAAAAACAAACTTGCCCTGCATATCTCTGCATATCCTTTAAATGGCACCATAAAGGGGTGCAGTTAACTGGGCACCGAACCTCAGCTGGTACAGAGAAGGCTGGCTGTGTCAGGGGTGGCCTGGTATTTTCATTTCTTTGCAAGTACTCGCTGGAAGCTTAAGAACCATTGCTTGCAATGACCTTTCTCATGTATGAATAAGAAGAAACCTGTCAATGTAAAGAATTACTGAATTCAGTGGCCTTTACAGTCACATAATTCTGACTTTAATATCTTTGCTTCTGCTGTTAGTGCTAATTAGGAAGAGTGATGTTAATACAAAGAGAACAAACATATTGCCTCCTATTTACCCTGCTCCCAGTGTCACTTTTAGCACATGCAGGCTCCCTTAATAATGTTGCTTAATGTCGAGATCATTACAGAATTGCATCTCTGTGACATTCTAGAGAATTGTGGACGTAGTCCAGACCATCACACAAACCATCCTCCTTTCTATTGACTCCATCTACGCTTCACAGTGTCTTGGCAAGGCCACCAGCATAATCAAGGATGAGTCTCACCCCGGTTACTCCCTCTCTTCACTTTCAGATTCAGAGACAATTTATTCCCATCTGTCATCAGGGAGCAGTCCTCTGTTAATATCCACCTCATTGGAGACCCTTGGACTATCGTTAATTGGACTTTACGGCATTAAACCTATATCATGTATCTGTATCTGTATACTGTGGATGGCTTGATTGTAGTCTTACAGCATGGAAACAGGCCCTTCGGTCCAACTTGCCCATACCGACCAATATGTCCCATCTACAGTCGTCCCATCTGCCTGCATTTGGCCCATATCCCTCCAAACCTATCCTACCCATGTGCCTGTCTAAATGTTTCTTAAGCATTGTGATAGTACCTGCCTCAACTACCTCCTCCAGCAGCTCATTCCTTACACCCACCGTTTTGAAGAAGGGTCCCGACTCAAAACGTCACCCATCCATTTTCTCCAGAGATGCCACCTGACCCGCTAAGTTAGTCCAGCACTTTTTATCCATGTTTGTTAATATTTCATCTGATAAGTGTCTTGAGATGGTTCAGTGCGTTAAAAGTATTATGCAAATGGCAATGGTCACATGCGCGAAGGTATGTTCTTTTTCTGCACATTATCTGCAAATCTACTTGCGAAGATTTCCCGGTGGATTTATATTGATTAAAAGCAGGAGTGAGAAATAATGAGGCAGTAAGTTTTGTGGTTTGTGGCGTTGAGCTGTAAATGTCCTGTTCTATTACAGGACAAAATCTGTACAGTGTGTGTGTGAGAGTTGTGACTGACGACACAACCTTTTATCTCTCCAATCTGAAAAAAACATCTTATCTTCAAAAGAAGTCTAATTGCTTAATTAGAATCCTTTTTGAAATGGATTGAATTTGTATGTTGCCAGGTTATAATTGTTGTACGCAAGGTACTTATGAATCCATCACAATCCTGTCACACTGCTGTCTGAAGTATATCACGGCAGTGTGCTTTGCAATTGGTTTGTGGCTGGGAAGATATGCCGTTGGAGAGGAAATGTCCCCAACTCTTCCCAAATGCCCAATCAAAGGAATTCTTACGGAAGGTTGGACATCAATGGTTCAAAGGACAGTTTCATGGCCTGATATTGTGTGCTTCTGCCAAATCCATGGTAATCTAATCTATTTTCACATTAATAATGGCCGCCTTCAGGATTGCAACTGATGAAGAATCTCAGGACCAGAAATTTGTCCCTAGTGCGCAGGATAGTGCTAGAGTACGGGGTGATTGCTGATCAGCGAGGACTTGGTGGGCCGTAGGGCCAGTTTCCATGCAGTAACTCTAAACTAAATCTCTGGAGATGGAAGGAACTGCAAATATGCTAGAATCTGAAAAAAATTCCTGACCCAAAACTTTGCCTATCCATTCCTTCCACAGATGCTGCCTGGCCTGTTGAGATTTTCAGTTTTTAGTTTAATATAGATTCACAGCATAGAAACAGGCCCTTTAGCCTACCGAGTCCATGCCAACCATCAGTCATCCATTTGGACTAGTTCTGTTATCCCACTTTCTCATCCACTTTTATTACACTAAGGGGCGCTGTGGGAGAAAATCAGACCATGCAGGGGAAACCCACGCTGTCAGGAGGTGAATGTGCAAACTCCACACAAACAGCTCTCGAGGTCAGGATCAAACAATATCTCTGGCGCTATGAAGAGGCAGCTCTACCAGTTGAATCACCCAATTTTATTTTAGATTTTCATCCACTGGCGTGTTCATTATGTGCACTACCCTCTGCATGAGAAACTTGTCCTGAGATCCCCTTTGAAAAATAGAAACATAGAAAATAGGTGCAGGAGTAGGCCATTTGGCCCTTTGAGCCAGCACCGCCATTCAATATGATCATGGCTCATCATCTAAAATCAGTACCCCGTCCCTGCTTTTTCCCCATATCCCTTGATTCCCTTAGCCCTAAGAGCTAAATCTAACTCTCTCTTGAAAACTTCCAGTGAATTGGCCTCCACTGCCTTCTGTGGCAGAGAATTCCACACATTCACAACTCTCTGGGTGAAAACTTTTTTCCCCATGACAGTCCGAAATGGCCTACCCCTTATTCTTAAACTGTGACCATTGGTTCTGGACTCCCCCAACATTAGGAACATTTTTCCTGCATCTACCCTGTCCAATCCTCTGAGAATTGTATATGTTTCTATAAGATCCCCTCTCATCTTTCTAAATTCCAGCGAATACAAGCCCGGTCGACCCATTCCCGCCATCCCGGGAATTAACCTGGTGACTACACTCCTTCAATAGCAATAATGTCCTTCCTCAAATTAGGAGACCAAAATTGCACACAATACTCCAGATGCGGACTCATCAGGGCCCTGTACAACTGCAATAGGACCTCTTTGCTCCTAAACTCAAATCCTCTCGCAATGAAGGCTAACATGCCATTAGCTTTCTTCACTGCCTGCTCTACCTGCATGCTTACTTTCAGTAACTAATGTACAAGCACACCCAGGTCTCGTTGCACCTCTGCTTTTCCTAATCTGACACCATTCGGATAATAATCTGTCTTCCTGTTCTTGCCACCAAAGTGGATAACCTCACATTTATCCACATTATACTGTGTCTGCCATGCATCTGCCCATTCACCTAACCTATCCAAATCACCCTGCAGACTCATAGCATCCTCATCGCAGCTGACACTGCCACCCGGCTTTGTGTCATCCACAAACTTAGAGATGTTACATTTAATTCCCTCGTCTAAATCGTTAATATATATTGCAAACAACTGGGGTCCCAGCACCAAGCCTTGCGGTACCCCACTAGTCACTGCCTGCCATTCTGAAAAGGACCCATTAATTCCTACTCTTTGCTTCGTGTCTGCCAACCTGTTCTCTATGTCAATACCCTACCCCCAATATCATGTGCTCCAATTTTACACACTAATCTCTTGTGTGGGACCTTGTCAAAGGCTTTTTGAAAGTCCAGATACACCACACCCACTGGCTCTCCCTTATCCATTCTACTTGTTACATCCTCAAAAAATTCCAAAAGATTAGTCAAGCATGATTTCCCCTTCATAATTCCATGCTGACTTTGACCGATCCTGTCACTGCTTTCAGAATGCGCTGCTATAACATCTTTAATAATCGACTCCAGCATCTTCCCTGCTACCGATGTAAGGCTAACTGGTCTATACTTCCCTGTTTTCTCTCTCCCTCCTATCTTAAAAAGTGGAGTTACATTGGCCACCTTCCAGTCCACAGGAACTGATCCAGAGTCGAGAGAACATTGGAAAATGATCACCAATGCATCCACGATTTCCAGGGCCACCTCCTTGAGTACTCTGGGATGCAGACCATCAGGCCCTGGGGATTTATCTGCCTTCAGTCCCAACAATTTACCCAACACCATTTTCTGACTGATATGGATTCCCTTTAGTTCCTCCCTCCCACTACATCCTCGGTCCCCGATTATTTCCAGGAGATTGTTTGTGTCTTCCTTTGTGAAGAGAGAACCAAAGTACTTGTTTAACTGTTCTGCCATTTCCTTGTTTCCCTTTATAAATTCACCTGTCTCTGACTGTAAAGGACCTACATTCTTCTTCACTAATCTATTTCTTTTTACATACCTAAAGAAACTTTTACAGTCAGTTTTTATATTTCCCGCAAGCTTTTTTTCCCCCTCTTAATTAACCCCTTTGTCCTCCTCTGTTGAATTCTAAATTTCTCCCAGTCCTCTGGTTTGCTGATTATTCTGGCCAATTAAATGCCTCTTGCTTGGATTTAACACTATCCTTGACTTCCCTCATCAGCCATGGTTGAGCCGCCTTCCCAGTTTTATTTTTTCGCCAGACAGGGATGAACAATTTCTGGAGTTCATCCATGTGGTCTTTAAATCTTTGCCATTGCATCTCCACCATCAACCTTTTAAGTATAGTTTACCAAGCTATCCTAGCCAATTCCCTCTCATACCTTCAAAGGTTCCTTTATTCAAGTTCGGGACCCTAACCTCTGAATTAATGCATCCATCCTAATGCAGAGTTCCACCATATTATGATCACTGTTGCCGAAGGGGCCTTGCACAACAAGGTTGCTAACTAATCCAAGTACTAGTCCCTGCAGCATCCTCATGATACCAAGCACTGAAGTAACTCAGTGGATCAGGCAGTATCACTGCAGAGCTGAAGTCTAGTCCGAAGTATCGTCCCACCCAAAACATCACCAATCCATGTTCTCCAGGGAAGCTACCTGACCCACTATGCAATTCCAGTACTTACTGTTTAGTTTAGTTTAAAGTTGCAACATAGAAACAGTCGCTTCTGCCAACCGAGTCCACATCAATTAATTTACAGAGGCAAATTAACCTACAAACCCGCACTTCTTTTTGATATGGGAAGAAACCGGAGCAGCCGGATGAAACAGGAAGAATGTGCAAACTCTGCACAGGCAGAACCCGAGGTCAGGATTGAACCTGGGTATCTGGGGCTGTGAGGCAGTGTCTCTACCAGCTGCGTCACTCTGCTGCCAGTGCGTTTTTTTTCTGTAAGCCAGCATCTGCAGTTTTTTGTTTCAACATCCTTGTGAGCCTTTCCTGCACCCTCTTCAGAAGTCTGAAAACGGAGGAGAGGAAGGTGTTCCTGAGTCTGGTAGTACACGCTTTCAAGCTTCTGCATCTTCTGCCATACGGGAGCAGTGAGAAGGAATGACCAGGGTGGGACATCTTTTATTATGTTGGCTCCTCTTCCGAGGAAGCGTGAAGTGCAGGTAGAGTCAATGATGGGAGACTGGTGAGCTGGACTGGGCGACATCTGCAACTCTCGACAATTTCTTGCGTTCTTGGGCAGCGCTTTCCCCAAGCCAAGTTGAGAGGCAACGTGTGCATACGACAATAAATTCAACTTAACTTAGCACTGTGAGAGCACCGTCAATAGTAATAGGTGGTAGCACCGTCAATAGCAATAGGCATAGAAATTGGGAACTGTAGATGCTGGTTTACTAAAGAAGACCGGTCACATCAAAGCAAGGGCCAAGAAAGCACACCAATGCCCCTACTTCCTTAAAGGCTTAGGAAGTTCAGCATGTCCCCAACAACACTCATCAATTTCCACAGATGCTCTGTAAGTATTTTCTCGGGGTGCTTCACAGCCTGGTTTGGTAACAGTCTCGTCAAAGACCGTATGAAATTGGAGAGAGTTGTGGACATAACCTAGACCATCACACAAACTCCCTTCCATTGACTCCATCAAAACATCATGCTTCCTCAGGAAGCCCACCAGCATAATCAAAGACCAGTCACACCCTCTTCTCCCCTCTCTCATTGGGCAACAGGTAAAGAAATTTGAAAAAGCGCACCTCCAGATTCAGAGGCAGCTTCTTCCCAGCTGTTATCAGGCAACAGAATCGTCCTCTCATCAGCTACAGTGCAGTCCCGACCTCCAATTCACCTCATTGGAACCCTTTGAACTATCTTTAATCAGACTTTATCGCACCTCAATGTTATAACTTGCACTGAATGTTGCATCTTTTATCTGTGCACTGTGGATGGTTTAATTGTATTCATGTATAGTCTTTTCTCCGACCGGATAGCACGCAAACAAAAGCTTTTCACTGTACCTCACTCAGTACACGTGCCAATGATAAACTAAACTAAACTAAAGAGTGCTGGAGTGATTCTGCGGGCTAGGCAGCATCTCAGAAGAACATGGATAGGTGACTTTTCGGGTCGGGACCCGTCTTCAACAGAGTAATAAGTGCCTATCGTTACCATATTCCTAAAAATAAACAAAGAACAACTAATTTTCCCTGATATCATACTTGGACACAGGTGGTCTGGCAATAGTCTGATTCAATTCATTTATTGTGTGATTAAGGGGAATCAAATTCGTCCTGAGAGCTTCTCCTGCGCTTATTGTAATTGGAATAGGATGACATCAGATTACATAATTAGGCGTCCGTGAGGGAAATGTTCTTCAACAGCTGTTTCGTCCGTCCCTTTATAGGAAACTGTGACAGACCCAACTATAGTGTGTCCCTGGCCACTGAGGTTTGATCGACCAACACCAGGTTGCTATTAAATTTTATTTGGCATGAAAAAACTACAGCAAAAATGCAGTGGTATGGTCACTTGGACTGACACAAGTTCTCCCATGTGTGTTGGCATTTAGGAGCGTAATTATGCATCTTTGTCCAAAAGGGCACAAAGTGCAGGAGTAATTCAGCAGGCCAGGCAGCATGTGTAGGAAGGAACTGCAGCTGCTGGTTTACACTGAACATAGACACAAAACGCGGGAGTAACTCAGCGGGACAGGCAGCATCTCTGTATAGAAGGAATAGGTAACGTTTCGGGTCGAGACCCTTCTTCACGCTGAAGAAGGCTCTCGACCCTAAACGTCACCTATTAATGTTCTCCAGAGATGCCGCCTGACCCGCTGTGTCTTCAGACTGAAGAAGGGTCTTGACCCGAGATATCACCTATACATGTACTCCAGAGATGCTGCCTCACTTGCTGAGTTACTCCAGTACTTTGTGTCCTTTTGTGTATTAACCATCTGCAGTTCTTTGTTTCTACATTTTGTATGCATCTCTGCAATCTTATAACTCACCAGGAAATGAGTAATCATTACACACTGGGGGAAGCATGTCAGTTTCTATCATTTGACCATTACCTGAAGAATAATTAATTCTGACTCACAGATTAAAGTAATTGCTCTGCATCCTCCCAGGTTTAAGGTTTGAGACATCTCATATTTCTGCTTATAATTAGAGCAATTAAAGTAAATATACTGGAGATGTGAACTTTACTCCTCATTTATTAAATCACTATAAATAAACATTAGTGATAATGCAAAAATAACAAAAAATACTGGATGCATTGGCATTCTGAAACTAAAACCAGAAATTGCTGGAAACATTCAGTAGGTCAGGCAGCATCTGTGAAAAGAGGAACAGAATTAACATTCTGTCAAAGGATCTGACCAGAGACATTAATTCTCATTTCACTTTCAACAAATGTGCAGCCATTTTCCACGCTGGATGTCTAAAGCTAAAACTAAAGATGCGAAACTAAACTAAAGATACAGCGTGGAAACAGGCCCTTCAGCCCACCGAGTCTGCGCTGACCAGCGATCACAATAGACAATAGGCAATAGGTGCAGGAGGAGGCCATTTGGCCCTACAAGCCAGCACTGCCATTCAATGTGATCATGGCTGATCATCCACAATCAGTGACCCGTTCCTGCCCTCTCACCATACCGCCTGACTCCGCTATCATTAAGAGCTCTATCTAACTCTCTCTTGAAAACATCCAGAGAATTGGCCTCTGCTGCCTTCTGAGGCAGAGAATTCCACAGATTTACAACTCTCTGAGTGAAAAAGTTTTTTTTCATCTCCGCTCTAAATGGCCTACGATATTTAGTGTACCCTGTAAGCTAGCACTATACTACACACTAGGGACAATATACGATTTTCACCAAAACCAATTAATCTGTAAACCTGTATGTCTTTGGAGTGTGGGAGGAAACCAGAGCACCCGGAGAAAACCTGCGGCGTCACATGGAAAATGTACAAACTCCATGCAGACAGCACCCGTAGTCAGGATCGAACCCGGGTCTCTTGTGCTGTAAGGCAGCAACTCTAGCGCTGCACCGCTGTGCCACCCATCTCTAAAGTCTAAAGTTTAAAGTAAAGTCTAAAACCTTCTTGGTAAAATAAATACTCATCATTTCCTCTTTGTTTTTTTTCCCTCTGTTTATCCTAAATCCATGATCACAACATCTGCCACACGAAGAAATAATTTATTCTTGTTTATCCATCAAAACTGTGAATAGTTTTGCACGCTTCTGTTAAGTCTCTCTAACGACATTTTCTCTGCCCCATTACAACGTCAGAACAGAACGGGGAACAGAATGTTTTGACAAATTCAAACATTTTCATGTTTAAATTTGCAGTTCCACTGAGTTCGAAGGACAGCCATGAATTATGTCATTCTCCAAAGCCATCTGAATGAAATTTAGTTCAGCAGTTTCAAGCTTATCCCTTAGGGAAATGATTGGGAAACAGGGAATAGTAGGGATAAGTGACATATTTATTATGTCTATATAGCAGCTAGTACCCAAGTTCACTGGGGTGAAGGTAAGGTCAGGGCATTCATCTTCTATTGAGATTTATATGAATCTGTTGGTAGTTGTGCATTCAACTGGGCTACTGCTAAACCAAAGATAGACACAAAGTGTTGGAGTAACTTAGTGGGTCAGGCAGCATCACTGGAGAGAAAGGATGGGCGACGTTTTGGGTCAAGACCCTTCCTCAGTCTGAGGGCTTCTGCACGACCTCCAGTCATTCCCTTCTTTGGACGTCTTGATCGACCAGCAAACCGATGTCCTCTCCTCGTCTATCCACCTATGTTTCCCGGGGCGCCTCCCACAGCCAACCTCGATGGCACGTTAGGCTAGACCCGGATTCCTTCTCCTCTCCTACCGTCCTCGCTCCTCCCCGTCGCATGTGTCGTTTTCACCGGCTCCATCCTCTGCGGGATGAGGAGCGGCTCAGAGGGCTCCCTTTCTGGATCATGATCTGCTGAGTCCGCTCAGTGACTCCCCCCGCAGGTATGGCTCACTAGTAGCTTAAGCCACTTGAGATCCTCGAGTCTCTGGTCTGAAGCGTCCCGCCCCGAAACGTTGCCTATCCATGTTCTCCAGAGATGCTGCCTGGCCCACTGAGTTACTCCAGCATAATGTTTCTTTCCTTGGTAAACCAGCATCTGTGGTTCCTTGTTTGTACAAGCTCAAGGAACTTGAACAACTCACACACCACAGACATCCGGACTCAGAGTCAAATTCTCCAACTATAATTGACTCTGTCTTTCTTTCCAGTCAGTTTTGGTACAGCCCATTTCTGCCCATCTTCATTTTGGCTTAGTCATTCTTTTTTTTTGGTATGGACTTTAGCCTTTAGAGATACAGTGTGGAAACAGGCCCTTTGGCCCACCGAGTCCGTGCCAACCAATGATCATACCGTACACCAGTACTGTGCTACATACTCGCACCAATTTACACTTTACAGAAGCCAATTAACCTACAAACCTGTACGTCTTTGGAGTGTGGGAAGAAACCGGAGCACCCAAAATAAATACACGTGGTCACAGGGAGAACATACAAACTCCACACAGACAGCGCCCGTAGTCAGGATCGAACCCGGGAGTTTGGCCCTTTAAGGCAGCAACTTTACCGCTGTGCCACCGTGTCACCCCTATAGACATGGTCAGGTTGGACATCTCCCACAACCTGACCATGACCAACACATTACACAGAAAATATAAGCTTAAACCAGGAGTGCCTGAAACCCAGATATGATCCTGTCCCAAGTGTTTTGTACAAGACTACAGCATCTGCAGTTTCTTGTGTCTCCATGTTGCTTTCTAACTCATTTCGTTCGGTGACTATCCCTGAGTTTGATGTCTACTGTAGCTGAGTATACACATACATTAAGCTGTTGAGGATGGGATGCAATATTAGCGCGATTTGTTGAGGTAGGGTGAAGGAGGGGGGGAGTAGAGATTTATGTGTCTCTTTCCAATATTATAGTGCTGCACATAACACCGAATACATATACCAAAGATAGACACAAAAACTGGAGCTTCTCAATGGGCAGACAGCATCTATGGAGAAAAGGAATAGGCAATGTTTCGGGTCAAGATAATTCTTCACTGAAATATCACCTTTACTTTTCTCCAGAGATGCTGTCTGACCCGCTGAGTTACTCCAGCTTTTTGTGTCTCTCTTCGGTTTAAACCAGCATCTGCAATTCCTTCCCACATGAATAAATATACCATTTTGACAAGTCACCGTGACATCCCAAAGCTGCTGGAACTGTGCCCAAGCCAAACCACCTAAGGCGAGGTTCAGAGGGAATGTGAAAAATAATTTTCTCCCGGCTAATCCATTACTCAAGATGTTTCATTTTGTTCAGCATATTTGGAGGGATTGAATAATTTTATATTTCAACCAGTCAGTTAAACGGCAACATCTTTTAGACCCAGAATATCTCCTTGGTTTTTACATTTGCCTGGTCGGACTAACGAGGAAGAGTCATTTTACTAAGATCATTCATTTTGCAATAATAGCATATTGATCCTCTTGAGGTTATGCAAGGCTGTGCCTGGTGAATGAGTAAAATATTCAACGTAATGTGCTTGGAAATTTACTCCTACTCACCTCATTAACTACATGGGAGCATTTGAAGAACAGTCAATCACTCCTTTCAGTCATAGGCAAATGATGCTTTATCAAGAGCCGAATAAAATGTAAAATGAGATTCGACAGGACTGAGCACTTCAGCTCTCTGCAGGTAAAGCAGTCAGATGATTAAGCAAAAAAGATGCAGCTGTTTGACATCGCTGCCTCTGAAACTGATTTACCTTACAGCAGAGAAATGTTGCTCAGACATTAGTTTCGTTTTGTCTAGAGATACAGAATGGAAGCAGGCACTTTAGCCCACCGAGTCCGCGCCATCCAGCGATCACCCCTTACAATTGTTATATCCTACACACCACGAACAATGTCAGCCCAGGGACAGAAGCCAGTTAACCTACAAACCCGCACGTCTTTGGAATGTGGGCAGAAACCGGAGCACCCCGAGAAAAGCCACAAAGTCACAGGGAGAACGTACAAACTCCACACAGACAACTTTAGATAGTTCCTCTGTTCCTCTCTTCCCCTCCCCTTCCCAGATCTCCCACTGTCTTCCTGTCTCCACCTATATCCTTCCTTTGTCCCGCCCCCCTGACATCAGTCTGAAGAAGGGTCTCGACCCGAAACGTCACCCATTCCTTCTCTCCTGAGATGCTGCCTGACCTGCTGAGTTACTCCAGCATTTTGTGAATAAATACCTTTGATTTGTACCAGCATCTGCAGTTATTTTCTTACAGCACCCGTGATCAGGATCGGTGTAGGCACGTGGATATCCAGGGAATGGAGAGATATGTGCGGACAGAGAACATTAGTTTATCTTGGCACATATATTGTGAAGGTAGAACAGTACAGCGTATGAACAAGCCCCTCAGCCCACAATGTCCATGTTGAACATGATGACAGATTAAACTCATCTCCTCAGCCTGCACATTTTACAAATCCCTACATTCCCTGCATATCTATGTGCCAATCTGGAAACCTATTAAACACCACTATCATGTCTGCCTCCACCACCATCCCTGACAGCTTGTTCCAGGCACCCACCATCCTCCGTGTAAAAACCGTGCCCCGCACATCTCCTTTTTAAAAGTTGCCTTTTGCACCTTAAAGGCTATGCCCTCCAGTATTTGATATTTGCATCCTGGGAGAAAGGTTCTGACTGTCTAACCTATTTATGCCTCTCATAATATTATAAACTTCTATCAAGTCTAATCCTTCTATCAGGAAGGACGTGAAGGTTCTAGAGAGGATGTTGACTCCAGGGTTCAAAAGATTAGAGTGGAGAAGTTGGGGTAAACTTTGGAGCTAAGTAGGTTGGGAGGGGATTAGAAAGAGATGGAGAAGATTGTCAAGGGTTTAATTCTCTACAAATGCTGTAGTCATAAATTTAGAGTTTGGGTTAAAGAATGCGAGGGGTTTGTGAGGAAAACGTAGTTGTGATCTTGAACTCATCCCATGTGGTTCTGGTGAAGATATCATTACTCACGGCATTCAGAATGGGTAGGAAGGAACTGCAGATGCTGGGTTACACCAAAGATAGACACAAAACATTGGATTACTCAGTGGGTCAGACAGCAGCTCTGAAGAAAAGGAATAGGTGGCGTTTCAGGTTGGAACTCTTCTTCAGACTGACCTCAGCTCGGTCTGAAGAAGGGTCTCACTCCAAATCATCACCAGAGATGCTGCCTGACCCAATGAGTTACTCCAGCATTTTGTGTCTATGTTCAAAATGGGTAGGTAGGTTTAGTTTGGTTTAGAGATACAGCATGGAAACAGGCCTTCTGGCCCACTGAGTCTACGCCAACCATTGATCTCCCATTCACACTAGTTCTTTGTTATCCTACTTTCGCATCCACTCTCTACACATCAGAGGTTATTTACAGAGGCCAATTAACCTACAAACACGCGCATCTTTGGAATGTGGGAGGAAACCAGAGCACCTGGAGGAAAGACAGGCAGTCACAGGAAAGACGTGCAACTTCTACACAGACAGAACCCGGTCAGTCTCGGACCCAGCTCACTGGCGCTGTGAGGCTGTGGCTCCACCAGCTGCATCACCGTATCTCCATTTGCTGACTGGTTTATTCGCTTGTTGAAGCAGGAGCCTAAATATCTGAGCTGTGAGCACACAGTGGTGCAGTGGTAGAGTTGCTGTCTTATAGTGCCAGAGACCCGCGTTTGATCCTGACCACGGGTGCTGTCTGTACAGAGTTTGCACATTCTCCCTTTGTCCGCATGGGTTTTCTCCGGGTGCTCTGGTTTCCTCCCATACTCCAAAGGCATGTAGGTTTATAGATTAATTGGCTTCTGTAAATTAGTCCCAATGTGTATGATGGAACTTAGTGTACAGGTGATGCCGGCCGGTGCAAACTCGATGGGCCAAAGGACCTGTTTCTCCTCCGTATCTCTAAACTAAACGAACCTAAACTACCTGAACTTTGAAAGATTTAACAAAGCTGCACCAAACACGGATGGCCGCCAGCAGTTATTTTCATCCGGGCTGATTTAACAGCTCTCTGTGCAGTCAAACATCACCCAGCGATGTGGGGTTGTGTAAATGAGTTTGTGTGGGAGATTGAAGGCCAAGGCATTCAGGTGCCCTCATCAGTGGCACCATTTGCAAATTGTTAATGTGCTCAATGGGATATTCAATTCTGTTTAAGTGCATTTTAATCTCCTTGCATCGATCAATCAAAAAAAAAACATATTTTGCAACTTTAGGTTTCAGAATCTGGAAAGCTCCCTGCGGTTAAAAGGATTCAGTGCAACAGGGCTTCTTCAATATGAACATTCAAAATTGATCTTAAAACTATCAATATAGATGGCTTGGGAAAGTGATTTTACTTTAATTTATGCTTCCGTTTTCTCTTTTTACAAAAGGTTAGTTCAATGGTAAGCCAGAGATTTAGGGGAGACTTGATGGAAGGGAAGCTGCAGAATGGGTGGCATGGTGGTGCAGCGATAGAGCTGCTGCCTTATAGCTCCAGACACCCGGGTTCAATCCTGACTACAGGTGCTGTACGTTTGTACATTCTCCCTGTGACCACGTGGGTTTTCTCCGGGTGCTCCGGTTTCTTCCCACAGTCCAAAGATGTGTAGGTTTGTAGGCTAATTGGCTTCGGTAAAATTTTAAATTGTCACTAGTGTGTAGGATGGTGCTAGTTTGCGCAGACTCGGTGGCACGAAGGACCTGGTTCTGCACTGTATCTTTAAAGTCTAATGTAAAAAGGTTTACCAGAATGCTGCTTGGATTGGAGGATAATAGCTATCAGGGCAGGTTTGATAGCCGAGGGTTGTTTTCTCTTTGTTTGATTGTTTATGTTTTATTTCGAACATGTAAAACAAAAAAACAAAACAAAAATAACAATAAAATGAAATGAACGATAAACCTATACACAACTCAATGAATAAATTCTCATAAACAACACAAATTAAATCTTACATGTTCGAAAATGAGTAGGAGGAAGTATACACTTATTTATTCCAATCCCTCTCCGTTACTCATCAATTAATTCACCAACTTTATCTCATCGACATATGTATATATATATATATATATATATATCTATCTATCTATATACTACTAAAACTCAGATCTTGTAGCGTTGTTTGTATATATATTCCACTGATGTCGGCTGAAGGCAATTCCGGCAAAACGGTGAACCGTAGCGCCACGATTTTTGAACCGCCTTAATCAGCATGCGGTTCGCTGCTGGAAAATGATATTTTTATTTAATTCGGACGTGATATTTGCGTTATACATAGAATTTGGACAATTGTTTATAAACTGTTTGTGTGTATGCATATATGTGTATCTATCTAATCTTACTAAAACTCTGACTTGTATGTATATTTGTAACAGTGATTTCGGCTGATTTCTGCAAAACGGTGAGGCGTAGCGCCACAATTTTTGCACCGCCTTAATCACACCGCTGGACGCTTGCCGAAAATGATATTTGTATTTAATTCGGCCGTATAGTTTTTAAGTTACAGAGGCTTAAAAGTCACAAAAAAAAACTCTCATTTTTTCGGCTGATTTCCGGCAAAAACGGTGAACCGTAGCAGCACGATTTTTGAACCGCCTTAATCACGACGCTGAACGCTGCTGGAAAATGATGTTTTTATTTGATTCGGTCGTATATTTTTAAAGTTACGGAGGTTTTAGTTTTTTTTTAAATCCAGCCGTTTTTTCCATGGCTTTCAGCGTGTGACGTCAAAATGCCCACGTGACAAGAGCACGTGCTGATTTATTGAAGACTTTCAGCGTGGGGCTGCTGTGCGTCTGTGCTTATGGGCTCCCCGCTCCCCTCTCCTCCCCTTGCTTCTCTCCTCTCTCCCACACCCGGACACCCGGGACACCCGGGACATCCCCCGCCCCCCCCCCCCTCCCCCGGACCTTTCACTGATGCGCTCCCCACCCCCCCCCCCCCCGGACCTTTCACTGATGCGCTCCCCCGCCCCCCCCCCCCCCGGACCTTTCACTGATGCGCTCCCCACCCACCCCCCCCCGGACCTTTCACTGATGCACTCCCCACCCCCCCCCCCCCCCCGGACCTTTCACTGATGCGCTCCCCACCCCCCCCCCCCCGGACCTTTCACTGATGCGCTCCCCCCCCCCCCGGACCTTTCACTGATGTGCTCCCCACCCCCCCCCCCCCCGGACCTTTCACTGATGCGCTCCCCACCCCCCCGGACCTTTCACTGATGCGCTCCCCCCCCCCCCCCCCCGGACCTTTCACTGATGCGCTCCCCACCCCCCCCCCCCCCGGACCTGTTGGTACTGGGGGCAAGAGAGAGTAGCGGAAAGGGGTGTGCTGGGGAAAGGGGGGAGAGTAAGAGTGTGTCTGGGGAGAGAGAATGGTGGCGGGGTCTGAGAATGGGGACTGGGGAGGGGGACAACAGGGGTCGTCCGGAGGGGCTTGGTGGTGGGGGAGATAGGGGTACTGGGAAAAGGGGAGGTCGTGGGGAAAGGGGGGGTGTGGGGAGAGTAAGATTGGGGTTGGGGGAGGAGAGAATGGGGGGAGGAGAGAATGGGGGGTGTGGGGACGGGCCCAACGGGCCCTCTTTGGTAGTATACTATTAAAACTCAGATCTTGTGTATTTTTTTGGGGTTTGACCTTGTATGCACGTAACAACGGTTTCTCTGATTTTGTCAAAACGGTGAACCGTAGCGCCACGATTTTTGCACCACCTTAATCACCACGCGGTTATCTGCTGGAAAATTATTTTTTATTTAATTCGGTCGCATGTATTTTAAGTTACAGAGGTTTTAAAGCGCTCCCCCCCCCCCCCTAATTTATAGAGGGCGCTGTGGTGCGGATTTATTGAAGGTCTTCAGCTTGTGATGTCACAATGCCCCTGTGAGATGGGTGCAACATTGTTGCGAACAGCGTGTGACGTCACAATGGACAAGCAGCTGCTATTGGGTGTCTACTCTTTACAAATTTACATTTTTTTATGAGAAGCACTTGGTCAAGTCAAGTCAATTTTATTTGTATAGCACATTTAAAAACAACCCACGTTGACCAAAGTGCTGTACATCTGATTAGGTACTAAGGAAAAAAATGAAACATACAGTGGCACGCAAACAGTTCACAGCACCTCCTCAATGAGCCTCAAACGCGAGGGAGTAGAAATAGGTTTTGAGCCTGGACTTAAAGGAGTGGATGGAGGGGGCAGTTCTGATGGGGAGAGGGATGCTGTTCCACAGTCTAGGAGCTGCAACCGCAAAAGCTCGGTCACCCCTGAGCTTAAGACCGGAAGCTTAGTGACCGGAAATTTTGTGAAAAGACACTGAGAGTGTGTCTGGGGGAGAGAGATCGTTGCGGAGGGGGCTTGGTGGTGGGGGAAAGAGGGGTACTGGGAAAAGGGGAGGTCCCCCTTCCCCCCTCAACCCCTTCCTCCCCCCTCCTTCCCACCTCCACCCCCACTCCCTCCTAAAACTCCTCCTCCCTCCCCAACTCCCTCCACCCTCCCTCACCCCTCCCCCCTAACTCCCCCCGTCCCCTCCATCCCTCCCTCCCCCTCTCCCTTTCCCCTCCCCTCTCCCCTCCCCCTCCCTCCCCCTCCCTCCCCTACCCCTCTCCCTCCCCTCCCCCCTCCCCTCCCCCCTCCCTCACCCTCCACACCTCCCTCCTCCCTCCCTCCCCTTACCCCCCCCCAATCCCCTACCGGTTACAATGGAAACCCTACGAAGACGGGCCCAACGGGGAAAGAGGGGTACTGGGAAAAGGGAGGTCCCCCTCCCCCCTCCCCTCCCCCCCTCACTCCCCCACCACCCCTACCACCCTCCATCCCTCCCTCCCCCCTTCCCCCCTCCCCTCCACCCCTCCCTCCCTTCCCTGCCTCCCCTCCTCCCGGTTACAATGGAAACCCTACGAGGACGGGCCCAACGGGAAAGAGGGCTACTGGGAAAAGGGGAGGTCCCCCTCCCTCCCCACTTGCCCCCTCCCCTCCCCCTCCCTCCCCCTCCCTCCCCCTCCCCCCCTACCCCTCTCCCTCCCCTACCCCCTTCCCCCCTCCCCTCCCTCCCCCTCCCCTCCCCCTCCACACCTCCCTCCTCCCTCCCTCCCCTTACCCCCCCCCCCCACTCCCCTCCCGGTTACAATGGAAACCCTACGAAGACGGGCCCAACGGGGAAAGAGGGCTACTGGGAAAAGGGAGGTCCCCCTCCCTCCCCACTTCCCCCTCCCCTCCCCCTCCCTCCCTCCTCCCTCCCTCCCCCCCTATCCCGCCTCCCCGCTCCCTCCCCCCTCCCCCCCTTCCCCCCTCCCCTCCCCCCTCCCCTCCCCCCTCCCCTCCTCCCTCCACACCTCCCTCCTCCCTCCCCTCCTCCCGGTTACCTACGAGGATGGGCCCAACGGGGAAAGAGGGGTACTGGAAAAGGGGAGGTCCCCCTCCCTCCCCCTCCCTCCCCCTCCCTCCCTACCCCCCTCCCTCCCCTCTCCCTCCCCCGTCCCCCCTTCCCCCCTCCCCTCCCCCACTCCCTCCCCCTCCCCTCCTCCCTCCACACCTCCCTCCTCCCCTTCCCTCC